>NC_044348.1:28757278-29357278 GCF_007364275.1 Archocentrus centrarchus
GTTACATAATAACAACATGGTACTTTGCATGTTACATATTTGTCAATTTTTGGTCTGAAATTTGCTTTCTGAAAATTTTGACCCCCAAATAAACTTTTTCAGCTCCACTTTTGGTGGATTTCCTAGTGGGCTTAGCACCATCGTCCTGCTGAAAGATCCCGGGTTCAACTTCAATTTAAGGACATTATCTTCGAACCCTCTTTGATCTTATGCTCAGTTCATAGTTGTATTAATGACTGCAAATTACCCAGTCCCTGAGCAATCCCATAACCATAACATATCCACCCCAGTGCTTCACAATTGATATAAAGGTCCTCTCCTTAACAACTGTCTTTGATCTGTGCCACACATCTACTGTTAACTGTGGCTGAACAACTCCATCTTCGATGTGCCTTCAGAAACCTTGGTCTTTGCCTCCTTCTTAACTGACGAACTATAGCTTTGCTCAAACCTTTCACAGATAAAAAAAAAGGCTTTTTCGGACAGTTATCTTATGCAGGTCAATTTTTTGGACTCTTTAACAGCTGTAAGAGTTAACCTTTGATGAAGGTTTTGGGTCTTTGGAGACTTCTTTCAGCATTTGTATGCCTTTGTGGAGGCACCCAGTCCTGGACAATTTGGCAGCTATTTGAAAGTTTTTTTAGATTATTTATCCTGGAATGATTTATTTTAAATTAATACCTGAAAGATTCTAATAATTGGCACTTAATTTGAAGCGCCTGATTCTTATTCTGTGTCTTTTAGTATGTGATAAATGTGAAGGTGTGCTCATTTTTTTCCATTAGACTGACCTGTTTTATATATTTGATTTACCTTTGGACTGTACACACAACAACTGTCTATGACCTGCATGAATAGTACAGTTTTGATTGATTACATTCTGATTGAATATCGGTGATACCAGGGGTTTGGTGCAAGCCACTCTGAAGTCATTTTAAATAGTTTTTACATTTAACATAGTTGAAAACTACTGAGGATAAGCTAAAGTAAGACTTTTGCAAACATGAAAAATGAAAAGTGCTGTTACAGCAGCAGAAACTCATGCTGGTCAAAATAAATGTAGAAGTTAAAACAAATTCTGTCTCAATAAATCTTTAAAAATCCTGTCAGCAGTTTCTGCCACTGTTTCTTGCAGACTGAGTATCACAGCTGATTCAACAGAACATCAATCAAAAACTGCACAATGATTTTATTAAAGCCTCTTTCCAAACAGAGAAGCGTTTTGCTTTGAGATTTATTGCGCAGAATGTGTCATTTGATCAAAGTTGGCTTCATTATCACCTGCTGATGTGGCAAAGTTTCTCTAAATCTAAGTTTAACAATTAGGAGGTACTGTTGAGGTTTTGCAGGGACGTGACCACTGACCACGCAACATTAACTCGTGTGAGAATCATGGTGACATTTTAGAATCAAGTGAATAAGGCCCCAGTCACACAGGCCACAATCATCTGTGAGGGAAAAGTTTGTATTCCCCAGCCGATTGCAAGTGGCTGGAGGTTGGAGGCAGACGCTGATAAAATGATTGCTAAAGTCCCAAACATGCAGGCACACAGACTGGTCAGTGACACCCTAGCAGCCACTTGTTGCTAGAGAAAAATGTGTATTCCCCAACCATGTTGGCTGCAGCACTGAGGCATAACTTTAACTTTGAAGGAGAAACTTCTGCATTTCCGGTTTGCGTCGTACTTTTTCAAGTTTTACAACCACTGGGCTGGTAGTTAGCAAGTATTTGCAGACAAACATGAAAAACTACAAGCAACTGTAGCAGTCTGCTCGTAACCAAAGCAATCACTACGAGATTTTTGGTGCGGCACCTTTTTTGCAACCAGAAATTTCCAGCAAACACTGTCAACCAGTCGAGGAAGATATATTTTTCCCTAGCAACCGATGGTTAAATCAGTTCCAGTTTGCTGTCAATTGTTTTTGGGGAGACTATTTATTTTCCCATGAACTGTGTTTTATTTTGCTAATTTAATCTGCCTCCTTGAGCATTTTAACTGGTAAATTAATTTTTAATGTGCCATTCCTGAATAGCACCACAATATGCTGCCTCTTTCCTTTTTGTTATGTAGGGTTAAAGTGGGATTTGACAGGTGGGGGAACCCTAAGATGGGCTGTAACAGTGCAGCATGGACAATAAATAACTTAGAGATAAGTCACGTAATAATTTCTCCTGTGCAGTCCAGTAGATTTTGCTTTGTGTACAGGCTGTAATCACCTCACCTGTGCTACTGCTGCTTTGAGGTTTACTGCTCTTTGTGAATTTAGCCAACTGAATTCAACAAGATATAAGCAGATGTTATGCAAGCTGATTTCCAACACAATAAATCTATAAAAAGGTAAAATTCTGTGAGTAAATACAAACAGCATCATTCCCTTAAATTTAATTTGATGTCTGTTACCCCTGATGCACTCCAACATTGACCATGAACACCACAGCTTGCTCGTCATCAGCCTAACATGGTGCACTACTGTAAACTTTACCACAATACTGCAAACTAAGAATGTTGGATATTTGATTTTTCTGTCTCTGCTCTCTAACCTCCTGACACCTGAGCTCCTGCTTGCGAAGCATTTTTTATTTCTCCTAGATATTTGTGATTAGATGGACCTGATATGTATATAAACTAAGCTTCCTCTTTGAACAGGAAGTTGTATTTTGTTACATGGTTGTTACATAATTTTGCGAGAAAAAAAATGTCCTCAGATGTGGACAATGGGACAAAATCTAAAACACTACTGAGCAGAATGAAGTATAAAGTGCAGCAAAGCCAAAATGTAATGTCCCCATATGTGGTCGCGGGGTCTCGGGAGGCTAAAATTTTATGCAAATTGAACTCTGCTGTCACATGAGGTAAATGATAAAACTCACTCCTCCACCTGAATGAAAACAAAAATCTTTCCACTGTGGGAAAGCTCTTAACCAAGGCTGCTCTGTGATTGACACCCAGCCTCCTTCAGTGTTTATGAGTAACCATGTGTTGTCATGCTTCAGAGTTAATTCTCAACCACTGTTGCTTAGGGAAGTCATTGTCTGTCGTATCATATTTTTGCAAAGTACCGTAAAATAAAACTGATACCCTCTCAGTGGTACCAAACGTAACACAACAGGAAGTCATACTGTTGCTATAGAGAACAAATGCACTTAAGGTGACAACCAGTGTTTTAACACTCCATATGCCTCTGGACACCCATCAGCTGAACAGCACACTGTACACTCTTACATTTAGAAAAATCATGGGCTGCAACACAAGCAGTGGGGCCAAAGTGGTTGAACCTTCTGAAAAGCCAGCGGAAAGACCGAAAACCACCGCTTCCACCAAGGAAGCATCTGCAGAGGAAACAAAGGGAACAACAGAAAAAGAAGAGGATGAAGAAACGGAGAGTTTCAGCTGAGTTCCACCTTTACGCCATACTCCTCCTCCTTGTAAGATTTTTTTCCTTAAATGTTTTTCACTATCTGCATTTAAAATTTTACTTATTGCCTACGTCCTTTCATTCACCTTTCACTTCTATCAATGAACAAGGATACAGTAACTCCCTGTAAAGCAAGCAATTTATGACCACTGCATAGGGGTCACTTTGATACAATCACCTCTGTAACTTGACCGCCATGTCTCTCTGAGGCTGTTTGATGTGACAAATGGGCTGTGTGGTGACTGAGAAGGGCTCTGTGGTGTCTGTGTCGCTGTGTGTACAGATTGGCCTGTCCGAGGGTGAAGGAGGGCCTGTCAGCAGGACGAGGCGACACTGCACTACTGTCCATCAACCTCTGTCATCTGGGCCAGCCACACATAATCAAATACACACACTTCTGAAGAAATCCAACTATTATTTTCATAGTCTAGAAATTATTTCGTGATAAATATACTGTTTGGAGTATAGCATTGTGTTGTCTTGTACCTGTGTTGCCTTTATGTTCTTTTTTTTTTTTTTTTTAGCCTTTGTTTAAATCTTTGCACACATTCCTGCGGCGTACTTTGCATCGCCTGTCTTTGTGTTTCACAGTCATTTATGTTCATTCTCCTCTCCACCTCCTCTTCACTTGCACTCACGCACCTCTGGTCTGAGCTGATAGTTACAACACTCTCTTTTAAATGCTTCCAATTCTGCTGCAGGCTAAAGCAGCACCCCTTTAAGATAGTCAACTTATGTTTCAGCTCTTCGTACCTCGCAGCTCTCGACTAGATGGGATGCTCTGCATATGAGAGTACTGCTACCGGTGTTCATTTGGACAATCTTTATACAACAAATAAACTGCTGCAAAGAGCTGGGTTGAAAAGGATCTTCCATAACTTTTTGTTCCTTGCCACCAGGGGGCATAGAGAAAGGGTGAAACAGTTCCCTTTGCCACCACCAGGGAGCAGGAGCGATCTTCCCACGCTGCCGTGAGACATCTGAGGCCAGTTCCATTTGCTGAAGACATTTAATCTGAAATATAGGTTGTAAGTTTATTACCAGTGAATGGAGCTGGAATGGAATAGCCATTTTACAAAGCCATATCAAAAATACCCATCTCAGAGGCAGTGGGAAATTACATGAAAATATTACCATTATACAAATGGAAAGTGTGATTGAATAATGTGCTGGAGAAGATAAATGAAAAGCACTTTGTTGGAAAACGTGGTACTAAATAGGTTTTTAATTTCAGTAGTAGGATAAAAGACGCGCATTTTTACCCCATTTCACTGCCAATTGATTAGTGGCTCCACACCTGCAGATAAAGAGGGGGCCTTATCGTCTCATTATCAGTTAATTAATATGCATGCACACATGCCAATTATCTTTCCTCTGCCATTTAGCAGAAATGAGACATTGATGTTTTAATGGTGCTGGAATGGATAACTCCTCTGTTGCTTTAAAGACAAGGCAGGCACATTGATTGACATAGCAGGGAAATGTTAAGAGAGACAATTGAATTAAGAGCAACCTGAAACACTTGATTATTATATTAATACTTCTCAGCACCCAAGCCATTTGCTGTTGCTTTCCAGGGGCTGTGAGATCAAGCAGAGTCTCTTGTGAAAGATACAAAGAGGGCAAGGCTTATGGTGATATATTATATATATATATATATATATATATATATATACATATACATACACACACATACACACACACACACACCAATGAGAATCCATTATGGAAATATTTTATTTGAAGGACATGCAGAATAGCAAGCTATTACATTTTTCCACTGTGCCATGACTATAAAAAAGCTCAAGGCCACACCAAGTGAAGCAAACCCAAGATGAAAGTTATATTAATCATTACTCGGTTTACTATACTATGTGCACTGAATTTATGTTCATGAGTCACAGGCCAGTGTTATGTGCTGGAGAAATAGGCAATATTATGGAAGGAAGCACTATTGACATTTTTCATTTCTGCATAAATGCTCGTGGTTGCACACTGTGCCCAAGGCTGTTAGCTTTTTTTTTTTTTAATCAGTGCTCTTTAAGCTCAATGCCACAATGCTATAATGTCGGAGGCACTGCAATCAGAAAACAAAAAAAAGAGCTAGATAGAATGTGAAGTCTTTCAGTTAAATCCAAACCTAGAATCTGTGATTTTTACACACATAAAGCATCACAGAGGACCATCTCCTGCCACTGGAGGCAGCTGCTCACACAGCTGTGCCAAAAAGAGAAGGCAAAAAAAAAATGAGAAGGGCAAGGTTTTTTTTTTTGTTTTTAATTCTTTAGTTTTAAGCGCCTTACTTAGTAATAGACCATTTATATGATATGTATAATACCCTGTCACAAATATTCACAAGTAGTGGTGTTATTTTCAGCCAGTCTCTCTTTAAAGATGTGTTCTTCACAGGGTTTCTTTTGTGAATATATGATCAGAGGCACGACAGCCCCGGTCTTTAATCTTACACTGGCCTTGAAGAATGTCACTGATTCCAACCAGCCTGCACCCTCCTTCTCCTCCACCCTCACAACTGCAGGCTACAGCGACCATCCTATTCACAGTGTGGTGCAAGAACATGTCTCTGGTTGTTTAAAGGGCTATGGCTTTTTTATTTTGTTTGTTTTTTTTTTTTTCTTTAAATATTCGTAAGAACTTGTCACGACCATCTGATCCCAGAGGCCTTTGGAGTGCTGCTTCATAAACAGCTGATTGCACAAAAATAGCAAAGACTTTCTCAATGAGCCGCCCACTTTGAATATTGTTTTGTTGACCTATGTTATAACTCTGTGATGATCTGTAGCCTGGTGACTTCAGATGCAGTCATATAATACACTTTTGGTTTCATTTATGTCAGGAACAGAACAATTTAACAAGATAGACTAAATGAAGACCACCAACACTGGCACATTTGACATTCACCAAAAAAATAATGATCATTTTCTCCAAGTATAATAAAGATAAATGACTTTGGCTCTGACATCTGTGTCCCGAATAACTCTGCTTCGATAATGCCCTTCAAAGATCCACTGAACAGAAAAAGCTGCAGCCATGACTTGTACTGTACTCTGAAAAAGTTTTGCAACTAAAAGCAAAGCATGGGAAACCCTCAGAAATAAAGCCACATATAGTTTTTAAATCAGTAAACTTGGTGGTGCATGAATTTATAAATGTAGGATGTCACAGTGTCTCTTTATGTGATGCCAAACCAACAACGATGCTGAAATCAGGGCTCCTAAGGAGCGATACCTTCTGTTACAGAGTCTCTCGTTTTTGTGGCTGAAGAGAGGTTTTGTTTTTTTTTAACGACTGGTTTGAATCTTTGGGTCAGATTATTGATTCTGATCAGCCGATGTGATGCATAATGGATAAAAGAAAAAGGAAAAAAAAAAAAACATCTAAACTGTCAAACCTTTTCCCAGTGGTTCATATCAGCATATCAAAGCACAAGCTGCCTGAGTGCCTTTAGCCAACATATCAATGAGTGGGTTATGTGGTCGTGTCAGGCCATGACATCCCATACAGATGTGGCCAATATTACTGATACACTTCCACTTAAAACCAGAAAAAAATTCCTCTGAAATATGTTTAAACTAGCAAAGTTGATTCATTAACAATTCTCCAAACCTCTTATAGAGCAGATACATTTCTTTTGATCTTTGATGTAACATGTTAGCTTATGAACAAATAGTGTGACTCTAAACCCAAATGTTTTGCAGCAAACCCTAATTCCAGTGGTTTTCGAACCTTTTGTGGCCAAGTCATACCAAAGTGCAAGTCAGTATTTCAAGCCACATCTTTGTTCATATGAGCACAATACAGCAAGTATGTCATCTGACAGTCACTGGTTTGGGCTGTCAAACACGCTGTCTGACAATACAAACTGTGATGGTAATGGGTCTAGGATCCAGTGTTTTCTGTTTTCGGACTTTCAGATTCTGTTTTGTCTCTGTTTGGTTCTTTGTTTGATTTCCGGGTCTTTGTTTCTGCATTTAGTTTGCGCCTCCCTGTGTTTCCTGTGTGTGTGCCTGACTCCCTGATGTTTCTATCTGGTTTTTTCTGTGTCTGTCTGGTTTCTGTGTCAAGCTCTAGTGTTTTAGTTCTTAGCCCTGGTTTCTGTATTTAGTCTTTCCTATTTTATTTTGACAGTCTGTGGTATCTTGTGCTCTGTGTTCAGGTTTGCTTCCTTTGTCTTGTCAGTGAGATTCTGTTCAGCTGTGTTCCCTGGTGTGTCCAGTCTCACTGATTACCTGATGTATATACTGTCTGCATTTTCCCCTTGTCCTTTGTTGCATCAGTCTGTATCTTGTTTTGTGAAGTTCCTCAGTTTATTCTGCTGGCTCTGTTCAGCTCTCTGTCCCGAGTTTCCCAGCAAAATAAAAGCTCATGATATAATTCAGTCCTGTTCTGAGTCCTGCTTTGGGGTCCTAAAACCTGCCTGCCACAATGTTTCATGACACAAACAGCATGACACCTGCAACTTTTTTAATGACCATTAAAATATACCTTGCCTCTGTCATGCTATGAACCGCTTTCATACAATCCAACAACTAAACCTCAAATGCCTCGTACCCTGCTTGGCAACAGCCAACTTCTCATAACTTTACTCTTTTATTTTGTCTTTTCTTTAGGTGGTGTGTTGTGTGCACTTGTGGTTAGCAGTGGTTTGCTCCAAGAAAGTCATTAGTTATGAACCTCCTTGCTGTCAGTAAGGGCCTTTGATGTGTCATGCTCTCATAATTCCCACCATCTGGCAATGGCATAAATGGACTGGGTTTCCCTTTGACAGATGTTTTTTTTAAAAAAGCATTTGTCATTGTTGGTTTTTTAAAAGGGAAATGATACATTTAATAAACAGTTCATTGACAATATTTTGTGTAGTTGTATATTAAAATAATAATATATGGCTGTCCCAAATCCTATGGCACACCTCTGCTCCGTCAAGGGCACATCATTTACTGCCCTAATCTTTCCCATTCAGTAATTCTAGTATCTCTTAAAAACTATTAAACTTTTTTCAGAGTTTCAGTTGTTTTCCAGTTGTTTTGAGTCCTGCAAGAGGAACTATGCTGCGAGTTTTTTCACTGAATCTACTTTAAGTGATGTATGGTGAAAACACTGATATAATGTTATGCCATGATTTTGGAAATCAGTCTTTATTTATTTTGAAGTTTTTCTTTCACAGGAATTAAAAACTGCCAAGTGTTGCAAATCAAATGCACTTGATTAATTGATCATCAGCAAGTGTGACCCCCTCTATAAAAGCAGAAACTTTGGCAGTTTGCATGTTTTGACATATAGGTGTCTGTTACCACAATACCAAGGAGGATATACATCACCAATGAGCTTAAAAAAGCAATTGTTGCTGCCGACCAGTCTGGGAAGGGGTTTAAGGCCATTTCCAAACAGTCTGAAGTCCATCTTTCTACTGTGAGAAAGATGATTCACAAATGGAAAACATTAAAGACAGCTGCCAATCTTCCCAGGAATGGATGTCCCAGCAAATTCACCCCAAGATCAGGCTGCACAATGCTCAGAGAAACTGCAAAGAAGAGCTACATCTCAGACTCTACAGGCCTCAGTTAGCATGTTGAATTTCAGAGTTTACGACCGTACTGGCCTGTTTGAAGGGTGGTCTCTCAAAAAAGAACAGCACTACGGCTTAGGTTTGCAAAGTTGCCGCTGAACAAAACACAAGACTTCTGGAACGATGTCCTTTGAACAGACTGAGACCAATGTAAAGATGTTTGGCCATAATGCACAGCACCACACACACCAAACACACCATATCAGAACAAACACATTATACCACCTGCTAAGCATGGTGGTGGAGGAGTGATGGGTCATTGAGTGGACCATGAACTCCTCTAACAAAGTACAGTGATCCCTCACCTATCGCGGGGGTTACGTTCCAGAGACCCCCCGCGATAGGTGAAAATCCGCAAAGTAGCGGCATTATATTTATTTTATTATTTATATATATTTTAAGGCTTTATAAACCCTTCCCACACTCATATAAACCTTTCCCACTCTCTTACTACAACTTGAATGATGAAGATGATGAATTATGTAGCTGTGCAGTACTGATGGCGATGGAGGTGGTGCGGTATCTTCGCCCTCAGCCGTAACTTCTATTTCCACTACTGGTGTAGGCGTAATTGATCTCTTCGTCCGAGTGATGAACATAGTTATGGGTTACAGAAATACCTATATACTGCAAAATCCCGCAATATAGTGAAAACTTCGCAGGAAAAGAATTAGTAATTTTTTTTTAATTCGCGGTACAGTGGAGCCGCAATAAGTGAACTGCAATATAACGAGAGACGACTGTATACTAGAGTCAAATATGAGGACATCTGGTAATGAGACCTTAACAGAGCTGTCCATAAATTAATACCTGAAAAACTGAATGAGCTTATCGCTGTAAAGAAGATGTGAGAGACTTATAAAAGCCATAACTTCAAGCTATCGCTGCTGAAGGTGGTTCTACATGGTGTGTACTGTAGTTTTTAATAAGACTGCATAGAGTCCTGTGAAAACGTTCTTTTTTTCATGACTGCACTATATGTTTACTTCATTAACTAATATAGAAGTCATTAGCAGGATTCTGGAGGACTTGACTGCATACTGATAAGGTAATTCAGCGATTTTATTCAGGTGTGTTGGATCAGGGACACATCTAAAATCTGTAGGACACTGGGCCATGAGGCCTGGATTTGAGAACCACTGCTCTTATCCATGTTAAGTGTATCATACCCACTACTACCAAACAGCATCTATGGTACTAGATATTAGAATCCGCATATTATTTAGCATTTCTAAAGGCTATCAATAATACTGTCCAGACCTTATTAGAAGATGTTTATAGTACAAGAATGAATTCAGCTATTTAGCTTCTTTCTTTTATTCGACTGCAAATCAGAGTCATACTGGTATGCCTGAGGGTACTCTCAGTTTAAATCTTTGCAATTTAAAGGTTTCCAACACTCTTTACCACATATAAATATCCTCAAAAATGTGGCTATACTAATAAATTTAAAGACCTGAGACTTCTGTGCATAATTTATATGAATATAAATATGCTTTGCACACTAAATTATAGTCCATATTTTGTGTCAGTAATGGTAATTCTTCAGTTTGTTATGTAGTCCATTACATCCTCCTCTAACTGGACAGTAAAGAGTGATATTTTTTTCTCTGTTCTTATCCTTTTTTAAATATAAATGCTTAATGAAGCACACATCTGAAATCTCCTCAAACAATGTGGAAAATATTGCTGGAGCAAAGCGTTTCTCAACCCGTCTCACCCACTGTTTCCAGTATGAGTCACTAAAAGTCAACGGTGAACGAATACAGGGACTGAAATATCTTACCATTAAGTTTTTTGTCAAATGTCATAGCAATGAAAAGTCTGTAGGACACCGCAAATAGATTATGAATGAGTGGAAAACCCTATAAAGTCTTGAAGGCAAATAAGATTTAGCTGAAGATAAAGGTCAGGGCGCTGGGGGAAAGATATAGGGAGGCATGCGGACAAGGATGACTTGATTATCCTGGAAAGGAGCACAAAGAGACATGTCCTTTTGCAACAGGGTTAGAAAGTAAATACCAGCTTCTAATAACAGAAGCAAAAGTACCAGCTATAATTCTAGAAATTCATATAAGCAAAAATATATATATATAATTCATAATCTTGTTATTTTTGAAATAGTGTCAGCTACTAAGTTGAGTGTAACTAACAGGGTAACCAATGGATCACAAGAAATCTTCTGAGGTGTATTGCCTTTATTTTTTTTTCCTAAGAACTTTAATTTGAGTAATATTCTATTTCAATGTGTAACCACTAATTCCTTTTTAAATTACAAATGTGTGTTTGAGTTGTCAACCTATTTAGCAAGTTATTTTGAGTCTGATGGGCTCCAAAGTGTGAAGGAAGTGGACCGGGACCAGACAGGTCATTAATGTAACTCAATGCAGTAGGAATACAATAGCTTAGCGGCAGCTGAAAGCCTTCTGTATGGTTGTGTGTGAGTATGGCTCTGTGGACGCGTGTATGGTCCGTTCATGTAGCATAACTCCTTTCAAAGAAAATGGTAAAAAATAGGAAATTGTACTCTAAATGTCATTCATTCAGCTCTGATGTCAGGGTGACCTTCAGCAGAATCAGCTCTTCCTATTGTGAATGTGGACGAGTGAGCTCTGTGAAATATCAAATTTGATAAGAAAAAGTGTGTAAAAACAAATGTGTGTCACTGTATAGCCTTTGTGACTTATCTAAACAGATTTTAATACTACTGGCAATTATTCCGTACATGCTTTTGCTTTTGTGTTATTTATTAAGATAAACATCAGCCATATATCACAGATTTTGTTTCATTTTTATGGCTAATGTATTAGCTCAAGCAAAACGAGACCCTGTGATCAAAGCACCAAAAAGTAAAGGATGGTAGTGGGGCCTCCAAAAGCTCAGATATCAAGCTTATTGTATAGTCACTGATTTCAAAATGGACTCAACCAGAAAGCCAAAAGGACCTACAGTATGTAAACTCATCATAGGCAGGCATTCATGCCCGTGATAAGTTTACATACACTCATCGTGGGCATGAACATCATCGTAATTTTGAGCTTCTAATGATTTCTTTGAACTGTTCTTTTTAGGGTGGAATGATTGTACATCATACATCTTTAACGACTTGAAATATATAGATACAAATTAAAATATTTTAATAAGTGGTCCTGAAGGTTCTACAATATATTTTAACTTGACAAGGCCAAAGTCTATTAACTTCTCATTAGTGATCAAGATTGACTACAAGTGATTTGTTTCTCTTTGCTGCCATAATAAGGATTTGTTTGAGAACAGTCATTGGAATGACCAATGATCAGAACAACTGCAAAGTCCAAGAAAATCAGTGAAGATCTAAGAACCAAAACTGTAGATTTATTCAAGTTGGGAAGGTCTCTTGGAGTCATTTTGTAACAACTGCAAATCCCAAATCATCAGTTCAAACAACTGCATGTAACTACAAGTTATTTAGAAGTGTCACTACTTTGGATCTTCTTCCAGACCTCAGCAAACTTCACCTCAAATCAACAAGTAGACAGTTAAAACTTGAACACAACTGGGTGTTCCAACAAGACAATGATCCCAAAGTCATTAAAGATGTATGCTGTACAATCATCCCCCCCCCCTGGAAAAAGAACAGTTCAAAGAGATCACTAAAAGCCCAAAAATTGCCATGACATTCATGCCCACGATAAGTGTATATAAACTTCTCCCCACAACTTTATATGAAGCCATCAGAGAGGCTCTGCAGCCTCTAAATCAGGGGTCATCAACTACATTTGTTCAAGGGCCGGAATTTTTCTCGACAGACACTGTGAGGACAAGATGCTCTCGTAAAGTGAAATAAAATGAACATCGTATCCTAAGTAATATATTATCATTTGATATATCAATTTTCCTTTCAAATTTATATTATTTTTACGTTTCAGAAGACATTTATCTTGTTTTTTTTTTTTAAATGAATATAGAAACATGAAGAGTTAGGATGTAAAACCCTCTAAATCTGCCTGGACACTTTTCTATTTAAAACTATTCGGGGGCCGGATGGAAAGCTCTGGCGGGCCGGATATGGCCCAGGGGCCACCAGTTGATGTTCCCTGCTCTGAATGAACAAAGAGGTGGGGATAGTAAATACTATGATCATGGAGTACAACCTGTAATGCGCAGTGGTACTGGTAAAGAGCTAGCAAATGCTAGCTTACCTAGCATGGGCTCTATGGTTGGGAATCAAGTCACAGGTGTTCATGGTTTGTGATTAGTTTTTGCTTCACTTGCTTTTAGAAAGAAAGACTAATTGGTTAGCTTTACAAAAAGAACATGGTTTGGGTTCAAATATCCTTCTTCACAACATTAACCGTGGACTCAGATTAAGAGTACCAAGTGTGTTAAAATGTAAAAGAACAACCGACCACATATAAAAAGTTGGGAGTGAGACCATGAGAAGGTGCATCACAGGCAATGACACCAAAGCACAGCTTGTTCCCATCTCTGAAGTCAGCAACATTTATAAAAACATCACTATTTGATGGCTGGTTAATACAGCTTAAATTATACTGTCATTACCTATTAGCATATGCTTTTACATACAAGTTGATCATTTACAGAGTTGAATTCTAAAAATTTGGGAGAAGAAAATTTGAGTAAAACCTCCAAAAGCTCAACTGCTATAGAGACCAGCATTTATCTACAGTCCCCCACTCTCAGGCTCTTATGTTCATCACCATCCACTGACATGTCTGTGGGCTAGACATGACTTCTAACAGAACAGGTCTTGTTCTGCAGCTGCACCTGACCACCAACCACAACAAAAAGGGAGAAAAACAATGGGGATACTTTAATGCATGTCATATATCATAAGGAAAATGAAGCAAATACAACCAAATGTTTGTATTTGTCTGTTTGGCTTGCCGCACTTATGTGTATTCAACATTTAACATCACTGGAAACAAATCCATTAGGACAAGAAAGGCTTATTATCTCAATAATTTTCCCCGACAGTTTGCTGGAGCCTTTGTGTTCACCATGACAACAAGCCTAATACCCCTGAACATTACTAAACCATCTGTAGAAGGGCTGCTTTATGCACATCAAATAACAGTAATAGTCTGCTAATGGCATTATTGCCCGCTGTGTCATCATGCCACAGTCCTGCATGCCTCAAGGGAAAAGAGAAAAATCTGTTCTATTGTTCCAAAGCTCTCGTGAAACTCTCATGGTAAAAATATTAAGATTATTTTCTTATTTGTTTTCCTCACTGTGTTTCTGCATTTGTTTGTTTGAATTTGATCATTGCAAGTACAAGTGGGGAAAAAAAAAGGTTATTTTGAATGGATGCCATTTAGTCAGCATGTTTGTTTGTCTTCAGATCGTTAATAACAAGCTACCCCATCTCCATGATTGGGCCACGAGGAATGTGACCTCATCTCTGGAAAAAAAATAATTAGGACGAACGTCCAGAGCATAATGAGAACCCCTTTTCTCTCTCAGTCCCAGAAACAAAACTGCACAAAGACGCTCATGCTAGACTCACGTTCTGGTTAAATAATCTTATTGCACGTGCTAAATAAAACAAAGTATGTGGCCTGTAAAAGGGGCTGCAATTAGAGTAAGATTAGCAGGTTTCAGACTGAGGCTGATTACAAGTTTCACATAATAAAAGGCTGAATGCCAGGTTTGATCTCTTTTCAGATCATAAACAAAATGTCTGCTGCTGCTGCTGTAACGTGATATAAGTGTCCAAATGTAAATACCACCAGCAACAATTCTCATGAAGTACAAACTATGGTCAGTGAGAGGGAGCACATTTATATTTCATTATGTGCAAAAGAAAAAGAATACTTTGAATTCAAAATGAGTTTCTAGGTAGCTGCCTCCATTATTCCACTGCAGAAATCCTTAACTAGAACATAATCATATGTGCTGCTCTTGTTTTTTTTTTTTCCAAATATTGCCATAATTACAGCCTGTGTTGTGTCTCCTTAGGATAGATTTAAGTTATTGTTCATATGTAAATAAAATAGATTGCTGAATAATTTGCTTTGCATGTAAACACAGGTAAAAGGTTTCTGTCACACACACACACACCTTGCAAGTTTGATGGTGCCTGCTTTCGACTTGCATACCATTTCATGATGAGATGTACATTTCTGCCTTTTTTTTTTTTTGCATACAAGCCAAATGGATCCTAATGGTCATTTGGAAGCAGCGTTAGTCTTTTAATTAGCTGGAAAGCCTTTAGCAAAACTACTCTCATCCTTTACCACCGTTTCTATCTCAACATATGAGTGGGAAGCTCGGGAGGTAGTTAATAGTGTAATTGCCAAGGTCCTCAAAGCTATCCTCTCTAAGACATCTACACTGATAGGCTATGTGCTTGAAATGTGTGTGTGTATGAGTGTGTGTGTTTAAGTAGCCAGTTTGCAAGTGCCTCGCGCTTGTATGCTGTAGATAACATGGTCATTGTTCCCAATGTAGCACTAACACAAACAAACAAAAAAAAAAAAACCTGTCAGGTTTGGGATAGTGACTGATGATATAATCACTTTAATGTGTAATGGTTTTAATAAATCAGTTTAATGATTTAATCAGCCGTTTGTAGAGTTGGCAGCCGTTGTGTGTGAGAAAATGTTTGTCACTGTGTTCTCTCAATTTTTGGATGACCAGCAATTGTTTACCCCAGTGACTGCTAATTTTGTGTGTGTCTGTAGCCATATATCTGTGCGTGTATGTATCTGTCTGCAGAAAGCTCTAGTATTCTTATTGTGTGTATGTGTGTACACATAGCATCTGTTCATTGTTCGCTGTGTGGTGTGTGTTGGCACTCAGGTGCAGCTGCTCTTGTCTCCTGTTGCTGTGATCTCCGAGCTGAGAGGCATTATTAGCAGCCTGCAGCTCTCGTAGCCTTTTCCACCCTAATTACATACCCATCATTAAAATGCTAATTCATGCTGTTAAAGGGGCAATTAAAAGGGTAATTAAAAAGGCTTTGTTCCACCAGTCTACCTGCATGAACAGCCTGACCATTGCTGGTTCTCTTTTGATCTTTACCATTTCCATAATGCTTGAGGCCTAATCCCCTTATCCAGGTTCAACTGGGTGTCACTGGCTACTAGTGGAGGCAGCTTTGAAGGCTAAGTAGTTACAATGAACTCATGTTTTTTTTTTTTTTAAATAAAAAGAAAAACAAGTATTGAATAGATTTAATAAAATTAAAAATGTGTGTATGAGGATCTTATACAAATGGAAATACAAGAAAAAATTGTTAAAAACTACCATTTGCCTCGGAAGTTGGATGTCGGAGCTGGGAGTGACGTCACTCCCAAGTTGAGTGTTCCAGTAGTAAAGTCGGAAGAGCGATGCTTGCTTTTTTGCACTTAAAAACACCACTGCAACACATTCATGGATAGAGCGTGGTCAGTGCTCTGTGTGTGGCTCATTTAGCACGTCACAAATACACAAAAGTAGCAGTACAGATGGCAAGTTTTACAATTTTACTAACGTTTATGTACACTGCCACGATCTTGGATTGTTGAGTCAGGCTTGGTGGGGCTGCTCCATCTTTCCAAGTTGTAAGTCTGACTAGAAGGGGGTGTTTGTTTGTTTTTTAAACACAGTGGACTTTAATTTTATTCTGATGCTTTATGCATAAACATATTTCTAAACAACAGCAGCAACAAATATGCACAAAAAACACAATAAAAGTTATAGTTTTAGGCATTTTAGAGGTCTGTCACAAATTCATTCTGCAGCATGACGATGACCAAAAACACCCTGGGAGCCATACTGTACTGTACTAGATAGTCATCTTTAGCTACAAGAAGAACATGGAGTCGTGCAACAGATGATACGGTCCTTATCTATTAGCCAAATTTTCAAATTAGCCTCAGATTACATGAAGAGACAGAAGTATCTGAAACTGCCTCAATCACCAGAGCAGTCCTATATTTATGAGAACCAGCCCACCATTTCCACAGTTTTGAGAACCAAATTTGACGCAGCATTATTTATGGGAGGATGCAGTAATTTCTATAGGAAAAAATCCATGAATATCAGCAAATTTCTAACTATAGCCCCTCCAATAGCCAATGAACACAGTGGGTGCAAATTTGAGTCCAGCAAAATTGTTTTAGCATGTCAGCTTTTTGCCAGCTTCGCTTCTTCCACTTCTTTCCACTTCTGTGGAAAGGAGGTGTTAGACGCTTGCAACAGTCTACATGCCAACTACTTTGAAAAACTGCATGTGTGTAGAGATATTTTCCCCGTTTACTGCTTGATATCAAATCAATGTGGATTAAAAACCCATTCATGCCATCATTTTTAAAAGCATCCCAAATTTACATTAATGGTCAAAAACGGCTGCACACCAGCGTGTGTAAGTATTTAAGTGCATTTGCTAAGCAGCACATTTTTAGATCCTATGTTAAAAAAAAAGCAACAAATCATTTCTAGAAAATGGACTTAACAATAAAACTCTAATGACTCATCCAGGAAATCAGCTCTACCATCTGCACCATCCCGAGCCAGAAATATCTTATTCAGACTGAAACACACATTTTGAACAGGTTCTCTTTGTTAGGAGAGTCAATCTCACTGTGGCACACAATGATGTAAATAATTACTGATGTTTTGCACATAATAAAATCAGATAATGTTTGCTTTTTGTACCTGTTTATATGTGGTCTTCCTAAATTTTTTATGTAGGACACAATGGGACCTGGTGAATAAGTATTGCAGTGTTTATCTTTTATAAAGCAGCTCACTGCAGATACGGCTAGTGTTAATGAAAGTAAGCGCAGATGGAACCCTCTAAAAATGAGAAATGATGGATTCGCTCCAGCTTGCCGATGCTGCAGGCCCTGTTTGGTTTCAGGGCCGGTGAAGTGTCAGTGGTTTAATTTTATAGTGCGTAGTTTTCCCTGATTTCCCCACGGAACGGAGCACTGCTGGAGAATGCGGAACATCTGCCTCCACTCAGAAAGAGATACATATAAAAAACCATCATTCCTATCGGTGCTAGTTCCAGCCGAGTCAAGGAAGAGAGAGCCAAGCGCACATTAGAATAGCTGTCTTTTTTTCCCCATGTTGGCTCCTGGGGATTGGCAGTCAGAAACCTATTAAATTATCCTGTGTTGTTACAGCATTTTAAATCTGAGACCAAAGGCAACGCTGAAGAAAATCTGTAAACTCCACAGTGTAATTCTATTATTGAATTTTAGACAAGATAGTTAAACAGTACTTGTATACGGCACATCAGGACAAAACTACAGGGTCAACTATTGCTGCATTTATCCCAACTCTTGGAATGCTGACTCAGTTAAATAGGAAGTTTGCATTTAAAAAAAAATTTTATCTACTGTGCTTCAGTTTTTTTTCAGTTTTGTTTTGGTAAGTTATTCTCTTGCATCTATTAAAGTAGTTCTAATGACAATACCAGCAGTAAACGCAAATATGCTACAAAATCTGCTTGGCCTTTTGTTTGTTCCCAAATGAAATTCACAAATGCAAAATAGTAGCATTAGTAAGAAATAACACTGCTCAGGTGGCTTTTATAATCCTACAGAGCCCCCGACAAAATGCAGTTAAAAAAACAAAAACACAATTCAAAAATAAAATAACCATTTCTTTTTTTATTGCATAAACAACTTTAATCATGTCTTTTCTGTTGTTGTTCAGCTTTATTGCATCATGATTGTACTTCTTGATAGCTCTGCCTGCTTCGCTATTCGCTATTTATCAAGTGCGTGCTTTTCACTGAGGGTATGTAGTTCTACTCCTGAACAGAACTGAAGTCATTTAGTCTGTCATGACTGCTTTCATTTTTGGCAAATCAGACAGTGGAGCCTGCAAGTCATTAGATGAGAATGAAGCAATAGACTGTGAAATGTAATGTATACAGAGAGGGGAAAGCAAACAATGACCTTCACAAGGAAAACAGAATGAAAATGAAGGTTAGAATAGCTGTGAGGGACATCTTCTCTGGAGTAGTAAACACTTATCTATGCAACGGGAATGAGCACCAAAATATCAAGTATGTGCTTTGCTTGGGTTTTTTTGGTTTGTTTTTCTTTTTAACTTGTGTATAAGGCATATTATTTGTGAGAAAATAAACTTGTATCAGTTTGTTTTTATTTGCCCAAGGAATAATGTTTGCAGACAGAAACCCTCTTAAAGAAATTTTAGGAGTGTTTTTTTTTCCCCATGTATGACACACACACAGCAGCAGCAGAGGTTTCTAAAAAGACCAGTCTAGTTTTCATTGCCATTCTCCAGTTTTCAGGGTTGGAGGTGTTTCTTCTGGCATGCAATACACCTTAACTTTTGTAGTTTTACAGTACAAGGAAACACCACTGAGCGCCTTTGAATATTACCCAAGAAAATAAAGCTAAGGGCATATACAGCAGCAGTTACCAAAGGCACGACAGATTAGAGGAAAGGCCCAAGTTCTTATTACCTCACTTTCACACTCAAATTACTATAATGCCTTCTAGCAACAGTAAGCGTATATATGTGTATATGACTGGGAGGTGTGAGGCTACATAACTGAAGTGTCAGCTGATGAAACTATAAAGATTTGTCCATGCTTTTCATAGTTACGTTTTTTTTGGGTCAGTACAGAGTGAGTTCAATTTTTGCTTCTGTAAGTCAACAGGGTTGAAATAACCCACAATAAAAGCAGTAAACATTTCTTGAACCAATGCATTTCTTTTTGCCAAGACGACAGCTGTTTCTGGGAAACGTTTGCATAAATACAACTGTTTCTTTCTGCCTTATCTTCTGGTTGCGTGTCAGTTTGTGTTTGAGTAGGCTTTATAGCTCCTTTTAAGCTTATATGCAAACTTGTATATTGCTTTAATCATCCACTTCTATTATTTTCAGCCAGGTTCATTGTTTGGATTGCTGCACAGCTGAACCTCCTGTCCGACTGATACTTAGCCAAAGTGGAATCATGGGATTTTGGAGACAAGGTTGCCATACTTGACGGTGTGCCTTCCCAGCACCCCCTTTTTGCTGGCTTATGGCTCAGACATGAACAAATGCAATTTGGACCAAGCTAGTCCTCACTTGGTAAAAAAACATAGGCTCTACCGGAGGTCCAGAGATGCATTTACAAATGTCAGATTGGTCATGGTGCAGATTGGGAGAGGAAAAGACAAAACAAATAGACAGCTGGTTCCAATTATGGTTTTACTAGGCGCTGATGGGCCAGTAATTACAGGATTAGAGACGTATAACTGCACACAGCTTTGGGTGCTGCTCTCCAAGTTTGGAGAGGCACAGAGACTGGTGCAGGCTAAAGCCAGAACAGCTCAAACAGTAATGTTTGCACATTACAGCAGCAAAAGCCCTGCACGTCACAAATTGTGTCCATTGGCCAGAGATCTGCTGAGGCTGCGGCTGTGTCATTTGCAGGGTTTCTCAGAGGGTTCATTCCACACTGAAAAAAGAACAACTAAAGCCTTACAGTCATTCCCCTTATAGCCAAGAATCTGTGGTAATATAATGACAGTAAGAATTACCTTACAAATATTTAATAAGCTGTTTCTATAAAAGTGGGACTGAAGAATATACACAATATAAATAATAACAATGTAACACCTACATCACATCTACATTCGGAATCAAATATACATTACTGTGCAAAAGTCTTGAGCCACCCCTCATTGCTTTTATTTTGATATGAAAATGGGAAACAGGCGCTCCAGTTCTCCAGGTTTCTTGAAGGACATTCCAAAGCTCTTCTTTGAATGTTGGCTGCCTTTAGTTCCATTTTCTGTCAAGCTGATCCCATACTGCTTTAATAATGTTGAGGTCTGGGAAAACCTATGACCAACAGTCATCCAATGTGTTTTGTTTTCTTTCCAGGTATGCTTTTATTCTATTAGTAGTGTGTTTGGGATCACTGTCATGCTGAAAAATGATGCTGTTGCCGATTAGACGCTTTCTGGATGATACTGCACGGTGGATGAAAATCTGATGGTACTTTTCTATGTTCATAATTCCATCCATCCATAGATGGCTTTAGAGACTCGCTGCTGACCTCCTCTGTACACTGATGACAATTTGAACCAAAAATTTCAAATTTGGATTCATCGCTCTGTAAGACCCGTTGCCACTGATTTTCAGTCCAGTTCTTGTGTAATTTGGCATACCACAACTTTTTCTCTGTTTTCTTTCCTTAAGAATGGCTTCTTGATAGCCCGCCTTCCACTGAGACCCTTCTGCGAGCATCGGGCCAGATGCATCTTTCAGATCCTGTGTCAGATCTTTGATCTTTTTCTTTTCTATTTCATAAGGACATGACTTTCAGACACTATTCATCTGCTGTAGATATTTTTTAGATCTGCCACTCATTCTTTTGTCCTCCACTTTTTTAAGGACATATTGCGCACTAGATATACAAAGTTTCTGGCAAATAGCTCTTTGGGAATCACTGTGATGGTGAAAAAAATACTATTTTATGCTTGTCAAATGGTGTTGCATGTCAGGCACAAGGATTGGCCTAAAAATGAATGAAAAAGCAGCCAATGTCCAACGAAAAACTTTGAAAGACCGCCAGAAAGCCCGGAGAACTACTCAAGACCACTTTCAACAGTTACAAGAAAATCTGGCTATTTGGATGCAAAATATTAAGAAATAAAAGGGTGACAGCACTGTAAATAGCATATAGATAGCATATATTGTTTTTCTTAACATTTAATTAATAACTAATATTATGCAACCTTCAAGTTGCATCCTGTTGAAAGGCTGCAAAAAACTTCATGTCAAACTAATTTCTGTGTGTTATTGAAACTACTAACTATATTTACTACAAACACCCGATGTGTTGACATTAAAATAATACAGTCAGTGAAAATATTACTGCTAGCCAACATTTGTGGCTTCCTAAGTTTTCCTCATTACATGGACAGAAAATGTAATCTGGTCCTAATTATGTTTATTTCAAATGTTTGACAGCAACATATAAACTGATAAGAACAAATCTGTCATATATTATCAGCCAGTGATTAAAGTTTGTAACTAAAACCTTTGTAAAGAGTGGGGAAAGATCACGGTCTGGTTTAAATCAATGAACATAATCCACAGTGATTTGAGCCACAGCTTGCTCCTCAACAAAATGCTTTGCTGACTAAACCAAACCACAAACAGGACTCCGGTTTAGCTGGAAGACTTATGCACTTTCTATAACTGCCATCCATCCCCGCCACCTCATGTCCATTCCAGTGCAGTTCATACATGTGGTACCTTGTATCCAGCACTCTAAATGGGGAGAGAGTTTACCTTTAATTTCTAGGAGACAGTGTTGGTCAGTGTAATGAGAGACAAGCTGGTTGTATAAGCCTTGTTA
Organism: Archocentrus centrarchus; assembly: GCF_007364275.1. Lineage (NCBI taxonomy): Eukaryota > Metazoa > Chordata > Actinopteri > Cichliformes > Cichlidae > Archocentrus > Archocentrus centrarchus. Next base: position 28,779,604 of record NC_044348.1, read on the forward strand.
TATAAGTAACCTATTACAAAACCTGAGCATAGACCCAAACTGTGTTTGAAATGGTTGGCTTTATAATATCAATGGCCCTCCCAACCAATCAAAAGCAAGCAACCTTATGTGGCCATAGTACAGTCCTATTCAGTCTTATTTCAGGAATACAGCTGCTGTTATACAAATATGCCTCCTGTAAAAGTATAAGTGGCAGATTAGGTCAGAGTCTGATGTTATCTCAACAGCGACTGACATTCTTGTCAGGCAATTTTAGCTGAAACACAAGTCTATTATATAGGTGTTAGGAAGCAAATTTCCATAACTTTCAGGAACTTCATGGATTTATTTGTTTACAATTCCTTTATTCATTTTATACAACCTAATTAAAGCAAGAAAATTATTATTTTTTCATTTTTTTCATGTCCTTGCATTATCCAAGAACTAAGAGAGGGTTTGATATTTTGTTAGCAAATACATGGCTCAAAAAAATTGAAATGAGCACTTTGAAAACACATCAGATCTCAGTGGGGGGGGGGGGGGGATTATGTTGGATATCTACACTGATAAGGACTGTGTAATGTGTTAGGAAATAAAGGATGCCACACTGTTTGATGTAAATAAAAATTATCAACCTATAGAGTGCTAAATCCTGAAAAACCCTGAAAATAAAAATGAAAAATTGATGTGGCAAGCCAGTCAATTTTGCCAAAATGATACTGAATAGTTTGTATTGGAGTGGAGCATCACTGAGCTCCTGGACAGTCTAATACTACGTTTCCACCGCTGAGGTGCTGCTGCTCGTGCCAGTGCTGGTGTCGGTTTCAATGAACACATCTGTGTGCAGCACAGAGGTAAACACAGACAGCGATTAGAGCAAGACTACAAGTACGCACTTTGCATCCTTTTATCTGTGATATGAACTGATACAAAGTAGCAAGTTCAGCCTTAGGGCCCAACCTAATTCCTTGCCATAAAAATCGCATAGGTTTTCTCATGTAATACACACCATGCAGTGGAATAGCGGTAGAAAACTTTATGTTGAGATGGCAGTCACACGCCCTTCTGCTGCTTGCATCATGCATTCTTGCACTTTGCAGTCACAACTCTCAGCAGCAGCCTCAACAATGGAGGTGCGGAACATGGTCCATTTGGACTCAATGTCCTCAGCCTCCCTCAGAATGCTGTCGAAGTTCTGCTAGAAGTGGGAGTTGAAGATCTCACGGACTGGGGCCTCTGCCAGGCATTCCCAGTGCACCCTCACTATATGTTTAGGTGCACCAGCATCCTCCCCCATCACCTGATCAAACTCACCACCAGGTAGTGACCAGTTGACAGCTCAGCTCCTCTTGTCACCCAAGTGACCAGAACATACGGTCACAGATCTGATGACATGATTACAAAATTCAATCATCAACCTGTGACCTAGGGTGTCCTGGTGCCACATGCACTAATGGACATCCTTATGTTCAAACATGGTGTTTGCTATAGACAAACTGTGGTTTGCACATTAGTCCAACACCACCATATCACTTGGGTTCAGATCAGGCAGGTCATTACTCCCAATCACGCCCCTCTGGGTCTCACTGCCATTGCTCATGTGAATGTTGAAGTCTCGCAGTAGGAAGTGACTCCAAGAAGGGGGGGGAACTCTGAGCTGTCATTTGGTGCATAAGCATAAACAACAGTCAGGACCTGTTCCCCGGCCTGAAGGTGCAGGGAAGCAACCCTCTCATCCACCGGTGAAAATTCTAATGTACTGGCAGGAAGCCAAGGACATACAAGAATACCCACCTCAGCTCGCCGAGGGCAGCTCCAGACTGGAACAAAGTCCAGCCCCTCTCCAGGAGACTGGTTCCAGAGCCCAGGCCGTGCGTTTAGGTCAGCCCAACTATATCTGGCCGGTATCTCTCAACCTCACACACTAGCTCAGGCTCCTTCCCCACCAGAGAGGTGACTTTTCATGTCCCGATAGCCAGTCCAGATAGCCGGGGATTGGTGTGCCAGGGTCTCCGCCAGGGCCTTCACCCTTGGCTGCTGCCCGACACACATTGCACCCAACCACTACAATGCCTCGTGCGGGTGGTGGGCCAACAGGAGGGTGGGCCCATTTCTCCTCTTCAGGCTGCATGTGGCCAGGCATCACGGACTAATGCCTGACCACCAGACCACTACCAGGGTGGGGCCCTGGTATCTATATCCCGGGCAGGGTAAACTGTTCCCTTTATGTTTTTTTCCATAGGGGTCACTAGAATTGCTCTTTGTCTAGCCCCTCACCCGGGACCAGGAGAGATCCTACTAGGCGGCAAAGTCCCTGGACAAAAAAGCTCTTGGGAACACTGGAACACACAAACCCCTCCACCATGATAAGTTGGCGATTCACAAAGGACTAAAAATGTTCTTTTAACTTTTCTTGAGCACTGTAGTTGCCATGAATGGTAGGGTTCATCTTCTTCCTGCTCTGATAGAATAGCTGCTGTGTGAAACAATCATTTAAGTGGGTAAAATGTTTAAAAAAAAACCAAAACTTAAGGTTGAAATAAGACTCTGCTTTAGACTTCCCCTTGTTTTTTCTTTGTTGTTTTTTTTTTAGCTCCCTGTATCATGGAAAATACATGTGAATATTATTTACATGGCCTATTTATAAATCACCATGTAAACAAAATAAGCTGTGGAGATAGTTAGGCCATCATAATACAGACACAGACTGGGAGCTTTAAACCTGACAGTTGAACTTGAAAGCAGTGGATGGGCCACCCCCCTAGGTGCCTCAATAAATTTAAGCAGAAGGGACTGAAATGTCTACAGGACTTTTTTGCTCTGAAGGGGCCTGAAGAGACTTTGGTCTATGTCAGCAGTGGCAGCGCTGTCAGACTGTTGGCCCCTCCCCTCTTTGTACACTGTGCAGGGTTTCCTCCTGCAGAGGTTCAATGGTGGAGTGGGTCGTTAGGTGATTGGGTTACACCTGTGTAGAGTCTACCAGATGGTTTAAGCAGGCCTGAGCTAACTATCTTTTTTCTCTCTCCCTCCTATGGATGACACCTCCAGTTTTTGATTTGTTTCTTTTGTCACACTGCTGCCAACATTAGCACGTTTCACTCATCCATGCATCCATGTCATGACTGATAGTTCTTATTCTCATACCTCATGTTTGTTATTTTCCCTTGTGGTAAATTAAATAATGATTGGCAACACAACCTGTCTTGTCTCCCATCTTTGTGACTGGCTGAGGGCCAGCTTGTGACAGTGACCAGTGTCATGTGGTAACGCTAAAAATGGCAAATGTAGAATATGAGCTGGGTGCCCTATCAGCGATAAGATTATTATTAACCATTATTATTAATTAGCATTTTTAATTTGAATCACTGCTCAAGCAAAAGTAGACAACACTTTCTCCATTTAGCCTCTCAAAAGGTAACATCTGATAGTTTTCTATGCCTCATGTGATGGTGTCCTAAATATCTGAGTTCTGAATTTTTAATGGGACAAAGTATACCACTATGTCTACACTTACAATTTGTGCTGTACAAATGTGCATGTATATTTGTGTATTTATAACTAGTGTTTATATGCCTGTAAAGTTATGTTCTAGTTACACTTGTGTTTTCGGTATATTTTAGTACTGTACACGTGCGTATGTGTACTCTGTTTGTACTCTGCTTTTTAGTCTGATGAACTGCAGACCTGAGCTGTTGAGCATCAAAGACTTGATTCTGTATACAAATGACCACAAGTCCACCAGTCAAATGCTGTGTGTTTACAACCGTGCATACATTTCTGTGCATATGAATGCACTTATTTCAAATGTTACCCTGCATAGCTCTACAGAATCTTGCTTTCCAGCTTACACAGCCAATAAGCAGACAAATACTGACAGTGAGGACACAAACAGATCGCCAGCCTTCTCAAGGCCCGAGGCAGATCTGTGTGGCAAATGGTAACGTGCTCCACGCCATCCTCCTGGATCATCTCATGGAGAGTCCTGTCTTATGCCCCAGCTCAGCCTCCCTCCAAACTGAACTTCTGGGAAGCATATGTTAGATGTGACACATGGTTGTACTGACACATGTGTGTGGCATGCATTTACACAAACAGCCACACCAAACCACTTTACTACAAACACACACAAACTCCCTTTTTCCTTAACCACCTGAATACAAACATGCCTGCATGTGTGCACACTGGCATTAAAACGCTATACATACACATGCATTTATATTGACAAGACTTGCATTCTCGCATCTAAATCTCCAGTCAAACAAATCTGTTTCCACAGCAGCACGCACTGGCCCAGCCCCCATCCCCTGCAATGGTGACAATACCATAGCAACCAGCTGGATTACATCCAGCCTAACGTGTATTAGACTTGATGGAGTCAAAGTGCTGGCCACAATCTAATTAAAGCTTATGTGTTTATATTTGTGTTGTGTGCTGCTGATTGTGGTCTCAGTAGACAGGAGTAGGGCTAACGCACACATGATGAGGCCAGTGTTTTGGCTTCTCAGGCGATCCCGGTAATTGAGGCTGCAGAGTTGGCTTTCTCTGATTGGTTGGCTTTTAGTCCTCGTGAAACAGATGCTATGTCCACCAGCGTTTTGATCCACAATTTGACGTGCATATGTTGGAGCTGACATAGAGTCATGTTACTGAGCGGTACTGTGTCCACCAGGCGTGAATGTGGCATGACAGCCAGACTGGAGCCTCAGAGCAATTTCTTTTATCTTTTGTCCACTTGTGATATAGCTATGTTCCGGTTACACTGTCTAGTGTGACAATAAAAAGTTTACATACTGTCATATTTATAAGGACAAAAAAAAAAAGACTTCATAATATCAAAAGATATTTAAAAAAAATTAATTCTTCATCATCCTGCATGGCCAGAATCTTAGACACATGCTGAGTGACATCATTGAAAGCAGTTTTTTTTAAACAAGAAGTCCTCAAAAACAAAAAAAAGAGAAAAAAAAAAGTCCTTCACAAACTTCTATGATTTGTAAATAAAAGAAAGTATATTTTCTCATAAAGTCAGATTACAACATGTAATGTGTTACTTATAATCACCTAATGACCAGATCATTGTGCCGGAAATCAAACGGTGAATCTGTTCAAACTGGAAAACAGGAAATCAATAAATCTCACATGCCTGAAATGCCAAGTGTTTTGACCACCTGATCATTCAAGAAATTGTTTATATGACAACAAAAATTAGTTCTATTCTAAATGTTGTCAGAGTTGATCAATTTGCCAACCCAAATATGCCACCTTGGGGATCGGGAAATTGATATATACAAAAGGGTTTTTTTGTTTCAGGACACCACAGTAGCGTGGTGGTTACCACTGTTACCTCACCACTAGAAGATCCTGGGTTCAATTCCACCATCTGGCCGGGGCCTTTCTGTGTGGAGTTTGCATGTTCTCCCTGTGTCTGTGGGTTCTCTCCGGGTACTCCGGCTTCCTCCCACAGTCCAAAGACATGCAGTTTGTGAGGTTAGGTTAATTGGTGATTCTAAATTGTGCATAGGTGTGAATGGCTGTCAGTCTCTGTGTTGGACAGGTGAACTGTCCAAGGTGTACCCCGCCTCTCGCCCTATGGTAGCTGGGATAGCCTCTAGCCCCTAATTAATATAACTACATCACTGTTGTATTAAAAGATTTGTTCTCAGATTAAAGCTAACAATTCAAGTGCTTTGAACCTTTCATATGGGTGCATATAAACTGTAAAGGAGTATTGATGTGCCGAGATGTTTGGATGCACTTCTAATCCAGCTCATATCTTAGAAAAAAAGAAAAATCACATGATGAGACGTGTGTCATCTCTACAGTGTAAACATGATAACTCAAGCTGTGACACCAAGATTTTCATATCATGATGAAGCAGAGTCAATCTGCAGCAGAGTGCAGTATTGCACAATCACACACTACTCTCAGCTTTGTAAAATACAGAGTGTCTGACTATCGCGAGACAACCATCTTTCTTACCCATCTGTCTGATTCACTTGTAAAACATAGCTATACTTTATAGGCTTGTTACTGCCACAGGGTTACTCTTTTATTTATTACCCTGTCCACAGTGAATGGATGTGCTTCTGTCTGTGATGTGAACCTCTTGAAGTGAGCCTGATTCCTGTGTTGCTTCTACCAGGGTTGGACAGGAATGCTAATGCTATCAGACAATCAGTCCCCTGCCTCTAGGTGGATAAAATGCGCTCTTGTGTGTGTGTATGTTTGTTTGCATCCATGCAAAAGAGATGTGATTAAGACATTAACTCTGGCATGTAAATTGTTCACTTATACATGTTTAACTGCTATGTGATACAAAAAAAAAATTATAAAACGAGGAGTGCAGGTTTATTTTTTAATGCAGACTTCAAATTCGATCTCTACATGTATATGTTCAACTGTTCCACTGATTGAGCTGTCTGAACATTACATTTTAGCTACACCATTCCAAAGGGCTTTTGGGGGGATGGGGCTGTGGCACTGCCTGTCATGTAGGGTGACTTGATGCATCTTGGACCACTGAGCTTCAGTGCACTGAACTCTGAGATAAATGATAAAAGGGAGTTAATCTTCAATGGCATCCCATCGTAGCTCATTTCCATAGAAGGCTCTCTCATTGTAAGCAGGATCAAATCTGAGCTGGCACAGAACAGTTGTTTCCATTTGATATGCCCCTCTGCCCACTGCACCATAATGGCTGCCTTGCAATAAGGATATACTTTTTGATTGCCAGTGAATATCCTGCAGCGATTCAACACTTTTTCCTTCTGACGGTGTGTGCGTGTGGAGCCCATTCTCCTACTGCAGCTGAGTTCATCTCGATTTGGACAGGGAGGCAGAGGATGGAGGGGAGAAGAAAAGAGAAGAGATTTTAGTGCACTCTCTGTTCTCTGCGATAATGAATGCTTTGTCAGGGAGAATCCATCAACGGTCACTGTGGGGGGAGGAAATGTCAGGGAAAGTTATGGTTTGTTGGCTTTTAACCCACGTGGCCCAGCCCTGCAAAGTAATTGAAGTACAGAAAATGTCATGTTGTTGCACTTCATCTATTTGTATAGCTGTCTCACAGGATAAATAGAAATATTGCTGTGGCAACACAACGAACAACAAGCGAAGTGTCTGTTTAGATCTGCAAAGTGTGGGTGGAAGGTTGATGTACCATACAATACACCACATCGCACATCCCCAATGTTGCAAAAAGAATCTCTATCGATTCTTCTTCTATTTGTGGGGCTTTTTATGCTCTTGTGCTTCTTTCAGAAATAGCTTCTTCTCCTTTTGTCAATTTGATATTGCGGAGATCTGAGTGAAAAATCAGGGTTCGATGATTGCAGCCTTGTCGAAAGCAGTCGGCTATCTGTGTGATATGGGCAGGAAAGGGATGAGTAGTTCACAAGGCATGAAAGGCGGAAATCTGTGTATGCTGTGCTCACACCCGTTCCCAGGTGTTCCTCTGTGACAAAGGAAAGACATGATGCTAAAACAGATAATCTTTCTGGCAGGGGGAGATGCAATTATTGGCTCCTCGCTCAATTTCAGAAAACATTTCATGGCAGGCATTTTATCTATAACAATGTCAAATGTAAAATGTAACCCTATCTGACTGAACACTAATTCACATTTGATACCAACAATATAAGCACCTGTTTATTATAGATGAAACCAAATATCCTACACCATATATCGTGTCAGATCATACCAAAATCTTAAACAAAAGCAGCCAAAGAAAACAAAAGTTTGAAAACAAAACTATTTGTAATCTGAATATTTTAGAATTTTTAGAATATTACTTCCTTTATGGTCGACATTTAGTGTCATACCTCAGTATGGTTTTGTTGGAAAGATGAGACGGGTAGCATGCATATATTCCTGTTCCAATGAAGTTATCACTAAGCAACACTGAGCAAACAAATTAAATGAATTTCCCAGAACTGCTCCCTATAAAAAGAGGTCACTTCATTCGTTGTGGCTGAATGATATGGAAGTTCTTGCTCCCAAAGTTTGCATTCATTTTTTTAAGGTTCTGCAAAAGTTCAAGCTGTTACTGTGTCTTTACTCTAGCCTGGCTCATTAGCTGGTAACCTTTACTCTTTGGGTCCTCTGTGCAGCGATGTGGTGGCTACAGAGAAAGTTACTGTCTTAACATTGCGAGAACAGAGCCTGTAATTGTTTTCTTTTAGAGCAGTTACAGAGAACCGAACATCTGGATAGCTGGTATTACTAAAACTTAGGCATATCTAAGTATTGAAAGGCTGATTACAAATACTTTATCAGCACGCACTTTATATTGGTTGTGGTACTGATGTGCTGGCATTACTTTGGCATTACAGTGGTCACCAGACCGATGTTACATACAGGTAAATCATAAGGCCTGTTTCTTAACAGGAAAAGCTTAGCTGGTAAGCAGAGCATCACAAAGTGTCAGACTTCAGCTTCTATCAGCATTTAACTACAAGCTCAATTAGCCTTTGAGGACAACACCTAGGGCTGGGCGATATATTGAGTTTTTAAGAAATATCGATATATTTTCATACGGGATATAAGATGAGACAATATCGTTTATATTGATATAGTCTGTGTCGCGTTACAATCATACATGCAGAGCCACCAGTTCCCACTGCCCCGCCTCTCCCCCTCACTGCTTCACCTTTAAATCATGCAGGAAGCGGCAGCATGGTAGTGTTGCCAACTTAGCGACTTTGTTGCTAGATTTAGCGGCTTTTCAGACCACCTGGATACTTTTTTTCCCCCAAAAAGCGACTAGTGACAAATTTAGCGACTTTTTCCGGTGACATCGGCGACTTTTAGAGAGCGTTGGAAACCTGAAATCCTCCTCTGTCGCCCTGTTTTGTGAACATACAGCCTTCATACTGCGTCCGTTCGTACACTTTGGCATCGCCCGGACCCCCAAGAGTCCCTGGCTGCAGGCAAGAGGGCTCATGATGCAGCCAGCAGATACGTAAACAGGTGGGCCCGTTGCTGTGATACGTCAGCGCATACGTCTATGGATTTATTGAGCTGGCTAGAACCCTGCTGACTCTAAGATGGAATTTTGTCCATTCAGTCTGTTTACATGTTTTGTTATTTGCACAGAGCACTACATGTAAAGGAGTACACACAGGAGGAAGCACTTTGGTGAAGTCTACTTCACTGCAGACTGGCTTTTTAAAGAATAACTCAGCCTTTTGCTATTTTTGCTCTGTATCTTTTCTGTTTACATTTTAATAGCACAGCTGTGAGGTTTTTGTTATGAGGAAAAAAGCATTAATTTATTTGAGGAGCATTATTATTTAAAAAGATGCCAGTAGTTTATTTTTCAGCAATTTCTCATGTACATCTACAGCTGAATGTTAATAAAAGTGTCCGTGTGACATTTGGACATGTAGCTTTGACTCATAAGTGCCTTTTTGTTTATACCTTTTGCGACTAAAAAATATCGAGATATTCTTTTTGGTCCATATTGCCCAGCCCTAACAACACCCAATATTTTACGGCTGCTAGTATAGCTAGCCAGCCTGCATGGACCTACAGACAACCAAAGCTTGCTCAAAAGTGACTGAAAACTTGGCCTACAAGAAGAAGCCAGCGAGCCTGGAAGGTCCGCTCTGGTTCCCTTATGTATTTACCACCCTGTCATTGCTATCTCCTTGGTAGTCTTCAATCACTCGACTTGGAGTTGAGAAAAGTTTCATTTGAGGCCTGCCCACTTAATTCTCCTGCCTTCGTTTGAAGTCAGTGACTTTCTATGGTCTCAGGTTACCAAATCCAAACAAGATGCTTCCTTTAACAGAGGAAAACATAAATTTGTCTGACATAAAAAAGAAGGAGAACATTCATCAGTATTTGAGATGAACCCAAATAACAGTTTTTATGCAGGAAAATGATTTGAAGCATAAAATTAAGCCAAATATTTTATAGCCGGCTAGTCAAAGTCGAAACCTGCTCCCCAAAGTAATGCTGAGAAATGCAGATCATGCCCACACACCCTCAAATATGGCTGCAAGTAATTACTTCTGCAAAGAGGAGAGAGTGTGCCAAAATTTCACCACAGTGAGGTTAGAGATGAGAACGCCAGTTATAATTGAGTATTTGATTGTAGCTGTTGCTGCTAAAGATAACAGTAAGTTATTCCTTTTTCATACTGATAACTCAGGTTTTGCATACAACAATTATAAACTTGCATTTTCACGTTAATTTTGAAAAGCTCACATTTTTTAAATGTTTATAGTATTTTATCAAAATCTTACCAATCTAATATTTAACTCTAACTATTAAACTGGTGGACATTTTATTTAGAACAAATTTAAGTACCAATTTTAAACAATTCTGTGTCCTGGAAGCTTTGTCAGTTTAATGATAATGATTTTTTTTTCAGCCTTTCCAGTATACCCATCTATGTCTAACTAAAAGCCTGTGAAAGATGGGGCGGATACATTGCAGCCAGTTCTAATTGAAAAGGGCCTGTCTGTGTTGTTCAGCGATCCATAGATGGAACCTGTCCTCCAGTTAGAGGTAGCTGGGCTTGAATGACAGCTTCCACGTTAGTGAGAGTTGCACAACCTCAAACTGATCAGCCTTTTTAACTGTTGAAGCATGGCTCCTTGCGCAGACTGCCCTTCTTTCAGACTGCCTCATTCCAGCTCTGAGGCCAGAAATAACTGTCAGTGTTGGCTCAACTAGGCCCCTGGAATCCAGGATTTCTGTCCATCGCAGAGGGGCCAGCATTCTTTATGTGAGTAATGGGAGAATGTGTGAGGCTTTATCTCCCATCCATCCAGCATATTGTTTGACTATCGTGGCCCAACAATGTAAACGCTCTGAGTCAGAGTTCACCAGGGTCAGGAGTGGTATTTATTGACTCAGAGAAAAGAGGTCAGAAAACATGGGAGATTATTTTGCTGTGGCTTAAAATTGAGGGAAACTGAAACGGCCTGTCGTAGACGAAGCATGTTCAAGGCACTGAGCAGTTGATGCGTTTTGAGTCTGGCACTGTATGTTGAGCAGCGCACAATGATTTGATTCAAATGTTATGATTGGAAGGATGGAAAAAAAAAAAAAAAAAAAAAAAAATCTGCAATCTTCAGTAATTGCTCCCTGGAATGAAATTGATTCACACCCAACCGAGCATGAAATAACATTGGCAGATGACACTGCTGTTACTCTGCCTGAAACACAACACGAATCTAATAGGAATAATCAGCACCTTCTTGCAGGGAACACACACATAAACACACATATACGCATACTTTTAAGCGATTAGTTGATGCAAACATTTTACCAGAGAGGTACTTACTATACTATGAATTAATACCAAATACATGCCAGCTTACAGAAAATGTATTGAATTACTTATCCCAAAAACAAGTCACAACTGCTAATATTATCAATTAGCACTTAAGGCTCTCACAGCTTCATATTCTTGATGCGACACAACAGATGGTTGAATGCGGCAGGTTTCTGTGTTTACCAAGTAACATTTGCCAAAGAAATTCCACACAATATCCATTTTAGTAAGAAAATGCACTGCATTATTACTGCAGCATCTTATAAACAAGTGGAACTAGCTAAAATAGGCTTTCTTGTTTTCATTCTTGTAAGCTATCTGTATGATCTAAGCTAAAAATCTCTAAAGATAAAAGAAATCATAAATACTTGTGACATCCTTATGGCTAACATTTTAGCTAACTCAAATACCCACTTACAAATCAAGCAGAAACAGAGCAGGGGGTGTATCCAATTCAAATCTCTTTTCTTGCCATCTAATTTCAGTTCATTTTTCCACCCAGCAGTCTATCCCTGCTGCTTTCCATATGTTAAACTTGGCCAGTAGTCTCTGTTGTTTTGCAGACTATGCAATAGACAATATGAGGGTTAAAGTAGAAAAACACCAGCTGTTACTAGCTGATTCTAAATATACATAATCCCCATACACACACACACACACACACACACGTGCACACACACACACACACACACTCACAAAATTATGATCATAAATAGGGTGTGCCAAATTTAAACTGAATAACAAACTAGTAATTTGCTGGATAATTTGTGACGCAGTGCAGGAAAAGCCAGCAAAAAGATGCTAACCCTCCACACGAAAAACAGCCAAGCAATGACCCAATCACTTTCCAGCTTTCCCAGTGTTTGTTTTCTTAACTTCTCTTGCTTTACCAGTTTCTGAAGTTAAAAATTTATAGGAAATAAAGATAGATACATCTTAACTAGACATTTAAAAAATTTTAAAACCAAGCTAAAGTCTAAATTATTATTTTTTTTTTTAGAAAATCTTAGACTTTAGCCTGATTTTCACATGCTGTGTGACAGTTTCACATTTATTGGACGGACTTGTGAATGCATCTATGTATGCATGGATGAATATAAATTTTTCTGAGATATTTTTATTACATTTATAAATGCTGCCAAGTTTGGCTCTGGGCGGTGGGTATCTACACTGTATCTGAAAATGCTCCTTACACTGTTGCACACCACTGTTAGCCGACAGCTCTCTGGAGGCTCAGAGTTGATCAGTAAACAGACTGACCTGATTCAGATGCCCTGCCTCCAGCTATTCAGCCCATAATCACTGAGCACAGAGCTCCTCTCATGAGCTGACAGCTACTTCATGGTCTAGGTATTTAGTTTGCCACTCCCTTACCATTTTTCCTACATTCAATCAGCAGCCTGAGTAAAAAAAACAACAACAAACAAAACAAAACAAAAACAGACACTGCTCAAATTAAAGGATGACTTTTTCAGAGTATAGCATTAAAGTCGATTAAACTTCTAGGATACTGATCTGGTCAGTTAGGTAGCAGAGGGGGTTGTCAATCAGTTTCAGATGCTTTCATGTAAATGAAATTAACAACAGGTCCACTAGAGGGGCAATGAGTCAACCCCCAAAACAGGAATAGTTTTACTGGTGGAAGCCACTGACATTTTTTCAGACTGTTTTTTTTCCCACTAGTTTTGCATTTGGCCAGGGTCAGTGTCACTACTGGTAGCGTGAGATACCACCTGTACCATACAGAGGTTGCACGGGCAGTCCAACAAGATGGCATATCAATAGGTGCCATTGCAAGAATGTTTGCTGTGTCTCCCAGCACAGTCTCAAGAGCATGGAGGAGATCACACAAAACAGGCAGTTACTCTAGGAAAGCTGGACAGGGTGGTAAGAGGTCCTTAACCCTTTAACACCAACATGTTTGAAATACACGTTACTGTTTTTCCACGTATTCATCGCTCTCTACACCGTGTGTGTGTGTGTGTGTGTGTGTGTGTGTGTGTGTGTGTGTGTGAGAGAGAAATTACCATATTAACCACATGTTGGCTGTAAAGCACAATTTCACAGCCTTCAGAAACCATTTCAATTTTTCTGATAGGACAAACCAGGATGTAATTACAGGATTGTGAAGTACACTGACGCAAACGTTTCAGTGACAAACCACGACAATACGCTCAGTGTTAAAGGGTTAGCCCATCAGCAGGACTGGTACCTGCTCCTTTGTGCAAGGAGGACCAGTATGAACACTGCCAGAGCCCCACAAAATAACCTCCAGCATGCCACTGGTGTGAATGTCTCTGACCAAACAATCAGAAACAGACAGACATGAGGGTGGCCTGAGGGCCCGACATCCCCTATTGGGCCCTGTGTTCACTGCCCGGCACCGTGGATTAATTCACTGTATTTTAACATTAAACATATTTTGCTTAAAGAGTTTGCACATACTGGTGGATTAACCATTAACATAAAAACAAAAATAAAGTTTTGGTAATTACCAATACTTACAGTAACATGCTACTGTACTAAATTCAGTAATACAGTAATTTTATTATTACAATTACAATTATGTTGTTACTTGTGTTACAAAGGTTCTTTAGTTGTCTGCACACAAGGCAGATAGAAAGAAAAAAAAAATAAAAAGCACTTATGCTACAATCAGCTTCAGTTCATGTGCCAAGAAGTGTTAATTTTGACAGCAAATTTTAATTTAGTTTTAGTCATAATTTAGTCATCGGAATAGTTTTAGTCTAGTTTTAGTCGACAAAATTATCATAAGAATATAGTCGACTAAATCTACAGTCGATTCAGTCTAAAATATAAAGGGTGTAAGATGTAAATGCTTTTTCTTCAGTTCCCTTGAATTAGTCATTATACACACTTACACAAAATTAAACATTTTTTAAAAGTTATGCAATATTATTAATAATATTAACATTAGTGTTTCACCTGCTTCCCGAACACCTGATCATTAACACCACCTCACTGAGATAATACCAGTGTTTCACAGCAGGACACGCTCTGAAAGGTACACGGCAGTGTTCAGGACTAAGATTAGGAAAGGCTAATCCACCGCAGTGTGGTGATTTTATCTAAACACAAACGCTAAACACTTTACCCTGCATGACATTGAAATGCTTACCTTTGCATGGAGATCTGGGTGACTGGTTTGCAGATGTTGTTTAAGATTTGTCGTGTTTTTACCCACACCATGTTTTTATCCCACATGGTTTACACATCGTTTTGTTTGTCACAACGTCAAAGGACAAATGTGTCCATACATCGGCTCTTCTCTTCCTCCCTGCTGACATTGTTTACATACCTTAGTTCTATCGGAAGGAAGGACAAATTGCAGGCTAGTTTGTTCTTCCCGGGTTTAGAGCAAGTTTGTGGATCTGTGCGTTTGATTGGATGTTTTCCTAACTTGTCCCGCCCTTTCACAAAATTAACTAAGTTTTGATTGGATTTCGTCCACACCAAGCATTTTCGTCTTGTTTTCATTCGTTGACGAAAGTGTCAATTAATTTTGTCATCGCTTTCATCATTTTAGGTAGTTTTTATTTAGTTATTGTCTCGTTATCATCATGAAAAAAATGGTTCGTCGACGAAAACTATGACGAAAACTATGACGAAAATACTTCGTCAACGAAATTAACACTGGTGCCAGGAAGAGGAAAATTGTGGCGTGGTCTCCCGCTTTTCAGCAGTGAAAAGGAAAACAGCACGATGGTGAAGTGCAAACTGCGTCAGGACTGAAACAACTGCTAATACACAACTTCAGCTCACTTCAAGCGTCTACACAGACATCCTGCTAACATAAAGCTAGCCAAGAACCCAGAGTGATGTTAAAGCTTGAGTACATGAAGACCCCAGCTTATCAGCCAGACCTTGAACTTCAATAGTTAACAAAAGGCGTGATGAGCAATTAGGCTTGCAGCATTGGAGCATTCATTTCTACCTGTTCATGTTTCTACAGTAGAATCACTGTGGGAATCCCTTTGCAGTGTCTTTGAGTTTTCAACGTTGCTTTGTGTTGTTGGCTTTCTGTTCAGATGTAAGTGCTAAAAGAAACATTATGTGTGTCCTCCTTAGGATACGGATTTGTATTGGTGTGTGCAACTGGTAATTATGTGACAATGCATTTCAGGTCATTTTTAGTAACATGAATTTTTTTTTTTTTTTTTTAGGGATGTTCCTGGAGTCTAATTTCTCAGTCAAATAAACAAGGGAAAAAAATTTGACTAACCGACTAGTCTAAACCTAAGAAACACTGATATCAAGTTACATTTTAGGATTGTTTAATGAACAATGTCAAAAACTGTCTAAACAAAGGCATTTGAAACCATTAACTCAGTGCTTCAATTAGTTTTTGTTATGCCCCCTCTAGGAAGAAGAAAACCTTTTGCGCCTCCCCCCCTGCCATGACTATTAATAGTCACAGTGGAGCCTGCTCTCAGGGTGCTTGATTTGGGGTGAAACCCTCCACGCATGGTAAGGAGCTTTCTTGTCTTAACATCAGGGGCTTCTATTTCCTCCTTGGGTCAGCTTATTATCCCAGCAGGGTATCTGACAACTGGCAGGGCGTAGGTGTTGATTACCCAGATCTTGTTCTTCCCATTCAACTGACTCTTTAGGACTTGCCTTACTCTCTGCAGGTACTTGGAGGTTGCAGCTTTCCTAGCAGCCTCTTCATGGTTGCCATTTGCCTACGGGATTCCAAGGTACTTGTAGCTATCCTCAGTGTCTGCAGTGTTGCCTTCTGGTAGTGCAGTCCCATCAGTTCTGACTACCTTCCCTCTCTTTGTTACCATCCGACTACACTTCTCCAGTCCAAACGACATTCGGATGTCATTGCTGTATATCTATGTGGTGTGGATCAGTGAATCGATATCTCATTCACTCCTGGCACACAGCTTGATCTCATCCACATACAGGAGGTGGCTGATGGTTGTTCCATTTTGTAGTTGGTATCCGTAGCCAGTCTTGTTGATGATCTGGCTGAGGGGATTCAGGCCTACGCAGAACAGTAGTGGAGACAGAGGTAAATTTGGTAAATCCCGCACTTGATGGTGACTTGTGCAGTTGGCTTGAAGTTGGCCTCTAGTGTTGTTCTCCACATCCTTGAGATGCTTGGCATAATTATGAACAGCAGCCACACATACCCTCCATGGAAAAGATGACTAGAGGCTAAGATCAAGAAAGCACAGAGGGAAGTTGGCCAGTTATCAGAGCTTCAGAAAGTTGTGATGAAAAAACAGGTACCTAAGAAGTACAACAAGCTATCCATACCTGAGGCCTCTGAAACTGCCAAGCAAAGTCTCACAGCCTTGGCTAACTGCTTGAAGAGGTATACCAGGTGGTATCTCCACTGAACCATCCAAGGTATACTCTCAGTGGCAGGGGAACAATATGAGAACAGCACCCCAACCAAGGCTGGAGATGGGGCAATTCTGGAAGAGGATATGGGAGAAGGATGCTACAATGCTAAAGGATTTAAGAGCAGACCACAGCATCCTTTCTGGACAGGACCCAGTAACCATCACAGTGGCAGACATCCAGGAAAGAGGCTCAAATATGAAGAGTTGGACAGCATGACATGACAGGCTCTGACACGATTCACATGGACTACTGACTAAAGAAGTTGACTGCACTCCATGATCACCTAGCAGCACAAATAAACCAGCTGTTAATGACTAAAAGCACACCTGGAATGGCTGACTGAAGGCCGGACAGTCTTGATCCCCAAGGGTCCCCAGAAGGGACTGGTCCCATCCAACAACCAGCCAATAACCTGCCTTAGCACAACATGGAAACTCCTGTCATTGTCATTGATGCTGACAAAGCAGGGAAAGGCTATAGGAAGATATAGCAATTTCATATGGCAATTTCTTCAGCTCATCATGTAATAAATACATGGCTAATAAGACATGGTTATCTGAAAGGTTAAGGTCAAGTTGAGGTCTGAAAGTTGAGATCTAAAGAGCAAAAAACTTGCCTGCACTTGCCTTAAACACAAGTGCAGACAGAATTTTATGAATTTTATGAAGAAAAAAAAAAACACTTCTCCAGCTGTTAAGCAAGGAGGTGGATGAACCATGCTTTGGGCTTGTTGCAGCCAGTGGCACAAGAAATATTTCACTGGCAGAGGAGAAAACTGATTCAGTTAAATAATAGCAAAAGCATGAAATCATCCTAAACATACCTCAAAATCCTCAGTGGATTATCCATGTGTCAGACTCAAGGCCCGCGGGCCACATCCAGCCCGCGATATAATTTTATACGGCCCGCAAGATGATTTCATATCGCTATAATTAATGGTCCGTGGGTAAATAGTGCTCCCACCACTTCACTACAAATCCCACAATGCGTTGCAACAGCTGCCGCCCAAGCCGTGTGCACTAACCCATTTTCCCATGTTGCCAATGACACTGATCAGATATAATCATTTTCATTTTTATTACATAAAAAAGAAAAACAAGAACATAACAGTAAAGTGCAAACTATATACACGCTAGATACAAGTAGGCACTACTGCTAGCATGGTATCATTTCTCTGCAAGAATCTACAGTACAAAAATATCATACGGACACAAAGCTAATGGGAAAGAACTCAGAGAACTCCAGGTTAAAGCAGAGTATGCCTACTCAAGTCACGCAGCCAAAGCTTGATTTTAAACAGGTAAAAAAAGGCAGTGATGAGCAGCCAGGCTTGTAGCATTGCAGCCTCAATTTCAACCTGTACCAGTTAAGACTCACTGTGGAAACTTGTTTTTCTGTGAAGTGCTCTGTGGGCTGTTTTTGAACTTTGAAGTTTCTTTTAGTTTTATTAACACTAAAAGAAAGATCTGGTCTGTGTCCTCATTAAGCAAGTAATATATTAATTTTAAATAAGGACTGAATAATTTTTTAAAGTAAAAAACTCCAACACATCTTTTGAGGAGTAACATATTAAATAGTCAAAGTACATCAGAGTATAGCAGTGGGGATGAAGGACTGCGCCGAAATTGGCATAATTTGAGTTTTTCCAGTTAGTTTTAGTCCAACAATGAGTGAGTGCAGAATTCCATTCATGGTTAACTGAAACCAAACCAGAGTTTTTAGAGGACATGAGAGGCATAAAGTCACACACTTCAGCGTCCAACCAATCCAAAGAGCTTACTTGACAATTTAACAATGTCATGTTTTCAACACAGCTATTCCAGTAATTTACCTGGTAAGTACAGCCTTCATGCTTATTAAAAATGTAGTAGCAGTTAACATAGCTGGTGATAGGAGCACTGTGCTTAATGCGCAACATGGGTGAAAGAAGTTATCGACCTATAAATCTATACAGAACCAAAAAATGCACTCGCAGTCAGTGAGTTTAATGATTTAAAATTATCTTCATTATCTACTTCAGACTGACTTGGTTATTGTGCTCACAGTGAGAGACACCATATCTCTATAACCCTGTCGTCAGAATAGGCTCAGTCCCACAAGCAGTCGGTACAGTTTTCATTGTCTCTCCTGAAAATTAGTGGGGGGAGGGAATTAAAGAACAAGGTTAATTAAGAAAGAGCTTAAATCACAGCTGCTAATCACTGCAACTTACACTGAACGCAGTATCTACAGTCATTTTTATTGAGAGCGAGGAATGGAGATGCAGCTCAAAAAAAAAAAAAAAAAAAGTGCTGGAAACAATAAGTGAGAGCCTCATTAAACTGCTGACAGTACCTTAATTCTTCCTCTATACCTGGCAACACACAAATATAGTGAGGTAGACTTTTCGTGCTGAAACTTACTCTTTAGGGTGTAATTAGGGTCACAATGTGTGATTATGCATCAGCACTTGTGTTAAGCTGAGTGCATTGTAGATTGACAATAGCACAATTAGGCAGATATCCCAAAGTATATAATAGATTTAGCAATTACAAATGTCCATATAAAGGAAAAGATTTTTATGGCAAATTTACTGTAAGGTACCATTATTTTTGTAGGTACAAAGGATGCCACATGAGATTACAATCAAGTATTTACCCTACAGGGATGTTTGAATAAATATATTTATGTGCTCCCTCACTGAAAATCAATGTGTATTATTTCAAAAGTTTAACTATCAGATTTGCAGCACTGAACCTCCATTCTCAGTGCATGTGCAATACAGGCTTCAAGTTTCCCCGTCACTCTTTGGGATATTGGGAAGTGCCACTTCAATGTTACCCCACAAAATAGCCTGTAAACTACATAACACTGTCTCACTATTGAACGCTGCTTATGCAACTATTACATGCATTTGTGTAAGACACCTGGCTATCTCCAGGCTGAGTAAATTGTACCTCATCTCATCTGGATCTCATTGCTGCCAACATGCAGAAAAGGCATCATGCAGGTGGGAAACGAGGAATGTTTAGAACAGAAGCCACAGCTTCATTCCCGTCCATTCTCAAGCCTGGCAGGGTAGGGCTGTACCAGCTGCTCAAGAAACCCCCAGTGTGGGAAAGTCTCTCCTCGGCTAATGGAAGACAAACACCTCGGAGAGTGGTAGAGATAGCATGAAAACGATTATAGCGTGACCCAGATTCTGTTGTGTCTCTGGCCTTTCACTGCAGTTGACAAATACAGGAGGGGACCTTGTTAATGAAAACACTGAAGAATCACTTGATGCTAATGAAGACAAACAACCTCATCCCAAGGTGCAGCTGGCATAGGCTTTGACATGATGGCACAAGGAAGGTGCCCGTCAATAGACCCATTATAATAAAACTGAAACTGAGCAGCATTGTTTTTGCTATAAAAAAAAAAAAAATGCAATAATAATTGCACATGTTCAGGGCATAAGATGCATTTTTGCATTATGAATGTGACAGGAGGGCACAGCTAGAAAACATTATTCAGTTCTCAGGCTACCGTGGACTTTTTGTGACATTTCACTGGTTGGCATTAGCATTCCACAAAAAAAGAAAAGCTTTTAATTTTCTTGTACTTTCACTGATATTGTAATTTCTTTAAAAGGCTTTCATGGCATTTCTATGTATTCATTAGTGTCAAGTCTTAAATTGGCACTGCTTCTAATAAAACACTAATTCATAGTCAATTCAAGATCTATATTTCATTATGTGGCATAACCCATTTGCCACAATGTTACATTGGCTGCATTTGACCCCATTTATGTCTTCAGCAATTACAGCTCACTGTGTGCAGAGCCATCTCCTTTATGACTTTTGTCTCTGACAGTATCTGTTTGTCTTTGGAGAGATACATGACAGGAAGATTTTTTTCAAAGACCTTGCTTTAACTTTTTAGTTCTTTTACCTGCTGAGATCTCAGCAGTTCAACACTCCTAACTGACCTGTAGTTGAGTGCTAATAGACTAATAAGGCAGTGTTTGTTCCATTTTGTGCACCCTCGTGCAACTCGCTTTTTCACTGTTGTGTAAGAAGAAAAGACAGAATATAAATATAAAATGAGCAAAAGCCCCTTGATGTTTGCTAGTGTTGTCACAGTGTGTGATGGGACTCTAGGGAGAATAGCTTCCATCCCAGTGGGGAAGTCAGCCCACGCCTTTAGTCGCAAACCTGCCCCTGTACTCTGGTGGATTAACATCAGTCAAGGGTATGAATGATACATAGCTGATCAAGCTTTTGTTCTATGGACAGTTGAGTCCTGAGCTGTACTATACCCATGTACACAATGTAGCACTTAGAATCAACATAGAAAAATCCTTAACCCTCTCCCTTAATACCAATTCTATGCATATATTCCACTGGGGACTTTCTTTTAAACACTCATTTCTTTAAAAGATGTGATTCCTTCCCACTTGATTCATATCTAATCTCATGTCTTTTTTCCTCTACAGGACTTTTTTTTTTCAGCCCTCTTTTTATTATCTTAGCATGATCATGGGGATACTGTACAGACATTGCATGCAATCATGTAGTTATTTTTTTTGCGAAGCCAGAGGGAATTTGATGTTACTGATTCTGGAGATTAATCCTGCTAGAAGCACATTAAGTTTTCCTAGAAGCTAAACAGTAAGCTAAATGTTTAAATGTAGAGGTAAAGTGGTATGTGCATACAGCAGTGCACTGGCTGATGAACCCACGTCGTGAGGGATTCGTTTTGCAAATATCCAGCAGTCCAGCAAAAAAAAAAAAAAAAAATCTAGGAACCTATTCCACTGTGTTTCTACCAACCCCTGATGCCATACGTGCCTGGAATGAACAATAGTGCATTTCCTCCAGCGCCCAGTAGGGGGCACTGACATAATACAGGACCCTGCCAATCTGTTATGCCTGGCTGGCCCACAGAGATGTTTGCAGTAATTTAGTTCCACTGCCAATATATAAATAGGAATTCTGCTGTTAGCACAAAAGAGCGGGGGGGAAAAACATACTGCCGAATGAATGTGAATTGCTCCCCTGCTCCCATTTCAACATCAAAGTAATCAAGGAAAACAAGCTTTTTTAATCGAAAGTATGCAATTAGAATAAAGCAGAACTGTCCTGGCTGTGCACACTGCCAGAATGAAGAGATTAAATGGGTAAGGAGAAAGGGGAAGCACAATCAGTGCAGCAGCAGCAGCTATCGGACTGCAGTCAGAACAGATAATGTAACACCTTTCATTTCTGTCCTATACTGTTACAACAAAGACTCACTCAATTCTGGGAGCTTCAAGGGCAGAGGAAAACAGTGATTATTAGAGGCAGAAGAGAGATCACTTATAGGAAATGCAACTAATAAAAACATGCATTTCTCTTTTCCCTGCAACACTGAAATATAAAGATCTACTTTTTCTATATGATCATTGAGTTGCAGATTCTGATTTATCCCTATTAAAAAGAAGAAGCAGAAAAAAAAATAAGGATGCACGTTACAAAGCGTTATCAAAGAGCAAACTTACAACATGGCACTAATTTATTTCTGCAGGATAAATGAATTGTACACCCTTGCTGCTCCCTACGCATACTAGCACAAAAACTCAACACTGCTATCTATAGGCATACCCCGTGCTATCCTATCCTATGCAGTGTCAAAACAATGATAAACATTTGGTCGCTATAGGAGTGCTCTGGAAACCAGCCAAGCTGAATGGGCTTTTTTTTTTTATTTCACTGAACAATAGCACTGCTAAAAGTACTTAACAGCTGTGCTATGCTCTGTGTTCCCCATAGACCCACAACAGCACATTATACTAGGAAGTGTTGCTTTGTGCAGTTGTTCATTTCTTTATCCTTCTGGGAACAGGATACATTGAAAATGCAGCATTCTGAATGAAGAAAAGGAACAACTCTTACCATTTTCTCTCAAGACTATCTGTGAGCAACTGAAATAATTTTTCCCTTTTTTAAAAGAGATTACTGTGTTTTGGGGACAAAGTGTTTTATTTCCTATGATTAGCTTTATTGAATTAGAATGGTATTTTTTTGTGTGTCTCTTTGCTGTTAATTTTTCTTTGTGTAAGTGCTTACTCATTTTAAACCTTCCTTTCCTCGATCTTCCTTTTCGCTCTTGTAAAAATGCTACCACCAGAAGCTATAATGTAACCAGATAACATCTTAAGATAGCATCTCACCCTGGACAGCTGAACAGAGTAATTTCAGGTGGACCAGTCACTAAGGTGCCCACTGTGTACAGGTCAACTTCACTCTCTGCAGGATTGGACCCAGCGGCTGTCATTTTAGATTGATTTCTCCCCGAATCCCAGTGTAATAAACACTTGGTTTGGTGATGTGTGAGTGTAATCAGGGTCTGTCACATGACTGACAAGTAATGTTCTTGCCTCTTCTTTCTGATTTCGATGACCCCTATGTGTCCGTGTCCATCTTGTCCACATGCAGGTCATTTATGTAATCAAACAGCAATGCACTTTGAATGAAAGTGTTACATTCAAAGGATTTTTTTTTAAGTCTTTGCAGATTGCTGACTTTGAAATTAGTCGAAGCAGTATCACTGCAGAGTACTCATTACTTTTTTGGTAATTACATGCATTTTTTTTTTAGTTTTAAATTGCCCAAGCCAGATCATTTTGTCCCAGTAAATCTAATACCTTAATTAGGTTAACTGTCTGGTGTTTTTTTTGGGAATGTGTCTGTTTTGTTGCCTTTTCTTTGCGGCTGCATTTTGTATTTTCATCTCAGCAGGCACGTTATTTTATGTGGCGCTTACTGTCAATCACCTGACACCCACAGGAAGAAATGTAAGTCTCTGCCAGAAAATAATACGTCAAACAATAACAATAATAATACTTCAGCATGTCACCTTGCAAACTTGTCACATCCATGTCTTTTTTTTTTTTTTTTTTTTTTTTTGTCAAGCGAGACAGCGGTTAATTTTCAGTTTCACACAGTAATGGTAATCTTTTAAAAATGGCAAAAAAAAAAAAAAAAAAAGAATAAATGTGACAAACTGATGATTATTTTGCAAACTAGAAAACTGGATAAAGACGTTGGCAAATAGGCTGTGGCTCTAGATGGCAACATTATTCTCTATTAACAATCGTCTGCAGTATGTGGGTGTACAGCATAAAGCACTGCAAACCCTATGCTCGCAGCTTCACAATCTGTCACACAACTCCTCACATATCTTGAGTCCACTTATATATTGATATATACAAATGTTACACAAATCCACATCATTCATCTATCTGCACACTCTGCCAGCCATCTGTCATCTCCTGTTGATGGGTCTAGTACTTGGTACATGGTTGGGAGCACATCCTTCAGCCCGCTTCCTCCCATCTTCTCTGCTAAAAGTCCTGCCACACTCCCTCCTTTCATTTAGAGAGGGCTTTAACAAGCAGCTACACTACTTGTAATTAATTGACTCGCTTAATTAGCTTACCATCTCTGTATACTTAAAACATCGCATCATTTAGCCAGCACATAGAGCACAATTAAGCCTCCATGCACCCTTCCATGTCAGCATCTACTCATGAATTGTTGCTTTACTTTCCTTTTTGTTTCCTTTCCTTCACAGCATGTAATTTCTGGGTCACATGTGGAAAAGTTTCTAAATATTGACTTCTACTCTATCGAGACTGGGCTTGCCTTTAATGTGTGATTGACAAGGACATTAATTATTTTTGCTAGAATAGACTTGAGAAAATGGTGACATGCTGATAGAGCTGTAGTGCTGAGCGGTGCAAGAGACATATTTTGTTCCACTACATGCCAGACAAGAATTAAGAAACTGCTGGTGCTCAGGGTGCTCCTGCAAGTGGAAACAGGAACTCTAGATTCTTGGGGGACAAGAAATCAGTTTAAATTGGTGTGCTTCTACTGATGTATTTCACTGCCCTATTAATTAACCTGCTTACAACACCGTATACTGGTAATACGCAGGAATGTCACCATAACACAGACCTTTCAATACCAAAATTCTGACAACCATTTTTTTTCCCCAGTAGGTACCATAGGCAGTATATCTACTGATTGGTGGCATAAAAAAAAAAAAACCAAAACTGATACTTGGATACCACTTGATACTAAAAAATGACTATCAGAGAAGATATTTGCATCGACGCCAACAGTTCCATCTTCACCTCCTTCAGGTCTCATGCAACTTCACACAGCACTGCTGCAGACTGGCAGACACACAGCCCCTCCCCTCACTAACAGCTGAACACATGAACAAACTTGGCAAAGCAAAGACTGACACCCCAGTCTTTATCAAGAAGAGGTCAGTAAAGTTCCCGTTTCAACAACACTCAGGTATGAAATAGTTATCATTAATGTTAACCTCAGAGGGGCACGTGTTAACGTTAACTGTTTAACTATTGACAATGACCTACATTAGCCTTCTGTTATCACTGAGATAGCAGCTAGCAAGCGTGACTGATAATAAAGGAATATTCTTAAAATGGATGCTAAGCAGCAATTGTTGTCAGTCCTGCTTCTCTTGTAATATTAACAGACAGTATTAAGTTAGTGTTATGTTTCTCCCAGATTTAAGCTGAGAAAAGTCTACCAGCCACTAGACAGAAACAGTGGGCAGCCTACCTACCAACTCTATCTGATCAATGAAAATACAGAGGTAAGTCACCAGAAGCACAGGAAATAAACAGGGCCAGTATTGCTGTGATTGTTTGTTTTTTTTTTAATAATTATGCCTCTTAATTTTGTCATTTTTTTAACAGTTTTTTTAACAGATCAAAAATGGTATCCAGTATGTTCCTGGGAATTGATGAAATTTTAGTATTGAGAATCCTAGTGATATGCACATGGAGCTAAATGAATGAAATGAAATGAAATGACTAAATACTGACTGGTAACAGGGAATTGGGAAAAGGTAAACAACTGGTCTGTTAGCTAGTTGAAATCAGGTTGTCAAAGCAGGACATTCAAGCACATCTGGCAAAAGCACAATTATAGACCGCGTATGTTTCACAGTGGAGCCCATAATATGAGAGGCCCCCCTCTGTCAAATATTTCAACATGCTTTCCTGGCCATTCGTGAAATAATGAGCCACTAATTCTGGCTATTGATTTGTCTTTCTGGACACAGATTTTTCTTCTTTTTTTTTTTCCATGTTCCTGGACATGAATTTAGCACTCTTATTTTTGTATTCCTGAATACAATATTTTGTCCATCATGTTCCACGTGTACTGATCTGTGTGCATAAAGAACACAACATAATTAATATTTTCCAATTTTAAAGGGCAAAAAAAAGTCTGCATAGTTATAATTGAAAACAATTTAGGATTAGGCATTAAAAGAGACTTGGTTAGGGTTAAGCATTTAAAATACTCGGGGTGAGACAATAAAACTATTGGGTTAGATTTAGAAGAAAAAAAAAAAAAAACTGTCTGGGTCAAAATAAAATGCCAAGTCTAAATTTGTGTCACTCAGTTCCTTCCACTGCAACCTAGGTAACGAGTGCAGTCTATCAGAACATGCCTAAAGTATTTACATGTCATAAATACTTCAATAATACAGAGTATTTTGTTTTCCTTTTCCCGTTTAATCCCATTTTAGATTGAATGGCTCAGTGTACACTGTAAACACAAATGGATTCATATTTGTGGAACAGCTATTCAAATTAAGTGTGTCTGACATGGATGTTTGATAGGTTGATATAAGATCACAGTGTAGTGCATTCAACAAAAGATAAAAAAAAAAAAAAAAAAAAAAAGAGATTTAGTTGAAAGGGGTTATTTTTTTTTCTACTCAGCAGTATTTTTAAAGCATATCTTTCAAATATAATTAATCCATCTATGGGCCAAAATTCCTCATCCTAAAAATCAGATTAGAACGAAGCATTCCCTCAATAGTCAGACGCTGCCGTGTGGGTTCTCCAGCCTCAACTTCCTTTATTGTATGCACCAATCGTCCCCTTCACTCCCAGAGCAGGGAGACCTCATTAAGGCAGGTTAAGGCAACCCACTAATGGTTCCTCTCAGTGCTAATAACATGGGGTCACCTAATATTACACACTGCTTTGTTCCATTCATCAGGCTATTTATCATGTATTATTAACAGGAAGGTATCATGAAATCACTGCTATAATCATAATAATGTTCTCATGGCCTAGGTTAAGACATGCAACACTCAGTGTGTTAGCAGGTGACTTATTACAGGCAGCAGAGTAGACCACTCCACCAGATGAATATTTCACCACAAACCAAGTTACATGCAATAACAATTCAGTGTCAAGCTGTGATGGGCTTTTTTGCATGTGTTTTGTGCACCATGAGCTGCACTGCATTTTGAATAACATGATGTTTTGCGTGTAAATCCATTTCTTATATATGGGACAATGTTTAAGTCACATTTCTTGCATATATTTACAGGCCTTCCCAAACACTATTTAGTTTTGCATACCAGCAATACGAACAAAAGTATGGAGCACAAAATATCTATATAATAAATATGCAAGAAAATACTTCTAGAAGAAGAAACAGCCTTTATTGTCCCACAGAGGGGAAATTTGGGTGTAACAGCAGCCGCAGTTATTATAAATATAAATAAAGATATAATAATTCACACTATTAAGAAAAGAATATATATAAAATCAACAAACAATATTAACCTTAATACTACTAATAATAATAATAACACTATATACAATGTACATGAATCTACAGAATTTAAAAAGAAAAAAGAAAAAAAAAAGAGGCTTAACTGCCTCCCAAGCCAATTCAGTTCATACACATATCTTTATTTCAAAACATCATGTGCTACATTTGTTTGAATAAAGCAAAGGTTTGTCTAAAATGAGAAGGTTTAAGTATGCTTACTCTTTTGTCTTCCAAATTTTCAGAGGCCAAGGGCCAATACTCAGTAGCTTTTCAGCATCTGTTTAAAATATGAAGCATGATGTTAAATCACATGCAGACCCTTTCTAGACTTTGGGAATCTTGCCTCGGTCATTGTAATGGGCAACGTTGCATTGCCAAGCAGGCAAGCTGATGTGATTTAGCATAATTTCAATAATGCCATTCATGGAAATGTGCAAGGGTGATGAAATTTTAATGGAGCTTGGGATAACACAACTGCTCCTCAATTACAATAGCTTTCTCCAAGACTCTCGGGCTTCAGTCATAACATGGCTTATTTCATTACTGTACTATCAATGGTTTTATTTGACTCACTTAATTACTATGGATACCTCTGTTGTTGCAGAGTAAGAAAAATCTGAAAGCCTTCCGCTTATTAAGATCCAGTTCTGCAGTATCCTCTTGTTTGCCTTGTGTGATGTCATGGGTTTACATATACTGGTGATTGTGAAATCAAGAAATTATTTCAACCACTGACTGTTGCATGGATGAGTTGGATCTTTAATATAAAAAGTCTGCTGCACTAAAGTTAGTAAAAGCTGGTTCATCACTGTTGAAATGATACCTGCAGGAATTACACTCAGCACTGGACTGAACTAAACTGTACTCACTCTAGGAATAAAGTAAAAACGACTGTTGCTGCTTTGGCTCTATTGCACATTTCACATCTGCTCTATCATTCTGCAACATTATTTCTCACATCAACTTTCTAGATACTGTACATTCACCAGCCCCTTTTTTTTAGGTTCAATTGCTCATTATCACAAACATCTAAGCCAATCACATGACACCAACTCAATGAATTTAGGCACATAGACATAGTCAAAACAGCCTGGTGAAGTTCAAACTAAGCATCAGAATGGGGGAAAAAAACTGTAACTTTAAGTGACTGAATATGGCATGGTTGTTGTGGCTGATCTATACACACCACCGTTTCTAGGGTTTACAGACAATGGTCGGGAGAAGAGAAAATATCCAGTGAGTGGCAGTAGTCTGGGAGAAAATGCCTTATTGATGCCAAAGCTCAGAGGAGAATGACCAGGCTGCTTCGAGCTGATGGTATTTTGGGTTAGAGTTGCTATTCCATTTGTCACAACTGAGGTAAGGAGAAGAGCATCTCTAAATGCACAACATGTTAAACCTTGAAGCAGATGGGCTACAGCAGCAGAAGACCACACCAGGTGCCACTCCTGTCAGCTAAGAAGAAGAAGAAGAAGAAAGAGCTTTATTTGTCACATACATTTACATGCAGTGAAATTCATTCTCTGCATTTAACCCATCACACACATGGAGTATGTAGTACACACAGCACAGCATGGAGCAGGGGGCAGCCAAAGGCCGCCCGGGGAGCAACCTGGGGGGGTGGGCTTGCTCAGGGACCCACAGTGATGCCAGCCCGAGGATTTGAACCAGGGTCCTCTCAGTGATGAACCCTCTTCTTCTCCCCTAGGCCACCACTCCAAGAACAGGAAACTGATACGACAATTTGCACAGGCTCACCAAAATTGGACAATACAAGACTGGAAAAACTGTGCCTGGTCTAATGAGTCTCCATTTCTGTTGAGACATTCTGATGGTAGGGTCACAATTTAGCATAAACGCATGGATCATCCTGCCTTGTATCAATATATCATGTGAATATGGACCAGAATCTCTGAGCAATGTTTCTAGTACCTTGTTGAATCGATGCCACACACAATTAAGGAAGTTCTGAAGGCAAAAGGGGTCCAGTCCAGTACTAGCAAGGTTTTGTCTTGCAATATTATTTTGTATTATTATTGTATTACTATTATATATGTATATACCATTCTAATCTTTTAAATGTATTATTATTTATATATTACCTTTATTTCTCTATCTCACATTTCCTATTGGTGGGAGCTGAGAGGTGTTGGAAAATCATGTTTTAAAAGATTTCACATTACGACTGAATTCCATGACAGAGTGCTTTCAACCAAGCAGTTTTATAGATGTATAATGTAAAACATTTTCCAGCACTGAAAATTTATACCCAGAAAAACTGGGCTATAATTCTATCAAATGATGGCATTTCCTGTTTTTGCTTTAAAGACTTGCAAATGCAAATCAATACTCTAAAAGTGTGTCATTAAACTAGCATATCATATGGACAATTTCATTTTACATAGAAACTCCTGAACAGCACAGTGGCACGGTGGTTAGCACTCTTGCCTCACAGCAAGATGGTCCTGGGTTCAAATCCACAAGGTGGAGTTTGCATGTTCTCTCTATATCTACATGGCTTCTTTCTGGGTATTCTGGCTTCTTCCCACAGTCCAAAGACATGCAGTTGGTGGGGTTAGGTTAATTGGTGATTCTAAAGTGCCCTTAAGTGTGAGTGTGAATGTTTGTCTGTCTCTCTGTGTTAGCCCTGCAACAGGCTGGTGGCCTGTCTAGAGTGTACACTGCCTCTCACCCTATGGCAGCTGGGATAGGTTCTAGCACACACACACACACACTCCAGCCCTGACGACAATCGATGGATGGACATAGAAAGTTGTTTTTAAGGGCACCTTGAACCCAAAAGTCCAAAGGGTTATAGATCCCTCTGTATATTTGAGATGCTTAGTTTCAAACTGAAAATTATGAGAGCACACTAAAGAACTTTGACTTTAGTGCTTTTCCTACAATATTTGGTGACCCCTTTAACCAGCACTGTCACATAATTATTTGTTTAATGAGTTTTTAATGGGGGTTTACTGACTCACACATAATGGACATTTCTGATCACCAAAATGCTTTCTGTGAAACAAAGTAACTGTGTACTGACCTGCTGCACTTACTAGCACAGGCCTCCTCCAAAAGTTCAGAGAAACCCTGGGCAAATGTCAACATACCCACATACAGTACCTACATAGTCTGCATTTCCCTACAATTGACACTGATAGTTGTTGGTGGTGGGGTTTTCAATTTGGCAGGTACCCTATTACTTCTGGAGTGAGTCGAAAACATTTTTATTTGTTTTAATATAACAAGATAACATAGTTTAATTGACACTTTGTATATTTAGAGCTGCCTGAGCCGTCTGAGTGTAACCCAGTTGACTGTTTGACACCCTAGTCTACTACTCACCCCATGTGCTACTGCAAAAAATTCTCTTTTGTCCTGAAAGTCAGAATCATCCAAGATTTTTTTTTTCCCCCCATACTACATACCAACCAAACCATTGTTTGATCTGGACCAAGACACCCCCCCCCCCCCCTTTTATCATCTGAGAAAGGTTTACAGCCACAATTTCTGTTAAAAACAGACAGAAGAGCCTGAAATTATGGACCAAACCATCAAAAGCCATGCATACGTATGACAACAGACAATTAGAGCTGACCTGAAGACAAACGGGGACAAAAGATGCTCAGTGCACTTACCCAAATGGTTGTTGAAAAACAACCATCAATCATTTTTTAAAAGATCTCACATTATGACTGAATTCCACGACAGAGTGCTTTCAACCAAGCATTTTTATAGATGTATTATGTAAAACATTTTCTAGCACTGAAAATTTATACCCAGAAAAACTGGGCTATAATTCTATCAAATGATGGCATTTCCTGTTTTTGTTTTAAAGACTTGCAAATGCAAATCAATACTCTAAAAGTGTGTCATTAAACTAGCATATCATATTCTAGTGGCTGAATTTTTACTCATATGGTGTCATATGTCATTGTGTGGCAGGTACTGTTGTAGACCCAAATGTGGGACTCAGAAAACTTAAGCTCAGCTTTATCTCTGGAACTCACAAGGAAAAATACAAACCAAGGCTAGGCTGCAGCCAGAAATGCAAAAACTCTGAGAAAAAGGGGAAACACAGAATGCAGGCGCACACAGCATGAGGGAGGACGTGACAAAGAACTGAGGAAAATGGTGGGCTTAAATACATATGAGGTAATTAGGGAGAGAGGACACAGCTGGGGAAAACATGACACAGGTGAACAGAATCTAACTAATGAGACAAGGGGAAGCAAAACTGAACATAATGTACATAATACACAAGACCAGCAAAATAAAACAGGAACTAAGTAACTACCAAACAGAGGAGACTCGACAACAAGACATAGTGGAGGCAGGATAACTCAAGAAGAAAACTACAACTTCCAGCACATTATTTAAATAATAATAAATACAGGAACATAGGAATTTATAAATGAGAAAAACGCTTTTTTAGTGCATTTTGTCTCTCTTACACACACACACACACACACACACACACACACACACTATGATGGCTGCATTGGGGACAATTAGGAGTTCACTATCTTGCCCAGGCACTCTTCAACATTGGACTGGATCAGCTGGGCAACCACAGACCTTTTGATTGGTGGATGACCCACTCCACCTCAAAAGCCACAGCCACCCCCTTGTATGCATTTCTATATAGTTTAACACCATCATCCGTTCAGTCAGTGGACACTGTCCCTCAGTGCCTCATCTTTTCTGTTGGCCTCACTTTCTTAGAGATTATACCAATTTGACTTGTGTTCCCAGACAGCCTCCCATCCAAAAAGCTTGTTTGGTTTTATTTTTCACATCAAAAGGATATTATTCTCATGTTTCCCCTTTCAAATCAACATCTACCTTCAGGATATGTGAGTTTTCTCTCATTTTTTTTCTCTCTACACAAGAGTCAGTCTTCTCTGAACTCAGTCATACTGGAAATGCCAATGCAAAACAAAGACAGCAAGGATTGTGTCTCCAGTAGCACTCCAGAGATATCAAATTATCCCCCCCCCCCTTTTTTTTGTGTCATTGTTTTTTTATTTTGACACAATATGTGAGACACGCAAAATCTAAAGGCAGCACCTACTAGTTTTGCATGGGGAACACATCACAACCCAGCACCGCAGCCATGTATGGAGAGTATTTAAAAATGTATGAACCATGTGCATTATGTATAATAATGTTTTAAATATAAGATCTCCTTTGCTCCATTGAGACTTTTGTCTGTATAGTCCTAGTTTATCAGGACTGATAGATCTCAGTTGGATTTTGCATTAAAGTACCTGTAGAAAAAAAATAAAGGAATGGGAAAAACAGAAAAATAATCCAAGCTTGACAAAAAAAAAAGTAAATGTGTGATCACACAATAGCAGTCATGAGCACACAACCTCTGCTGACTAACTGTCACATCTACAAGATTATTGAGTTTTCATACAACGGCTCCCCGTGGGTAAAATATATTTAAACTGTGATCACGACTATGCATCAATATATGCTGAAGACATCAAAACAACACAATCTTTTTATACTGTATAATTACAAGTTTCTACAAGAGCTCAACCAACTCCCCATTTATTTGCTTTGGTTCTGCCTTTTATATGAAGCCAAACACGTCTTCTTAAAAGGATGTACGCAGTATTCAACTGATCCCTTTTCAAATGTCTGTAGGCGTGTGTAAATATGAACAACAGTAATATGTGTGTATGCTGTTTCTTTGGTCCTTAACAGGAATGGCTTTCTTAACAACACAAGACAAATGAGTGAAATCCTAAGTAGGAAGACAAATATGAAGCTTCTTTTTCTTGACTTTTAGTGAAAAAAAAACACCCACAGGTAATTCAAAAATAATCTTGAACACATTTACTTAACTGTTAATTTTTGCTTTGAATTAAAATCTTTTTTCCCAGGTCTTGAGGCAAAAACAAAAAGAATACTGAATGATATTTGTACCTAAAATTAAATGACAGATTGCTCCATGCTTGCCATTATTTTGTTTCATTTAGTTTAATGAGACTTCATGATTTACAAGAAAAATGCTTTTAAAAACTCAGGAAAAAGAAAGAAAGAAAAAGAACCCAGGTTGTAGCATAAAAATAGCATAACTGTCAAATAATAATAGGGTTTTCAACTTTAGTAACCATCTCAGTAAAATAAAACTTAATCAAAAAGGTACTTTGTGAACAGTACTGATTTAAGGCTGCAACTATCGATTATTTTAGTAAGAGTATACTATCGATTATTCCATCGAGTAATCGGATAAGAAACACTTTTGTCTTACCTGCACATTTTAACTTCCGTAGATTTACTGCAGTTTTTCGCTGTGTAAAACAAACGCCAGTGGATGGAGCAGCTAAAACGTTGCTGATCAGGTGGTTAATGAAGGGCTCCTCCGGCTGTTTCCCAGTTACAAGAAAAAAAACGCTGCTGCTTTGGATGCTAGAAAAAGTTTCCTTTCGCTCCACGTGAGCTGTAAGTCTGGGTAAGGCGCACGTGCAGACAGATGGCAGTAAAGCATGCTAATGTT
This sequence comes from Archocentrus centrarchus, assembly GCF_007364275.1. Classification (NCBI taxonomy): domain Eukaryota; kingdom Metazoa; phylum Chordata; class Actinopteri; order Cichliformes; family Cichlidae; genus Archocentrus; species Archocentrus centrarchus. The sequence continues at coordinate 28,813,373 of NC_044348.1, forward strand.
CTGATACTTTGTATCCACAGCACTGTCGCCAACCCCTCAGTAAGCAAAGTAGCTATTGGCTGTCCTAAAAGTCGCTATATGACGTCATCGCCTCATTTGCATAATTGGTCATTTACGTGTAGTTGTAATGGAGGCTGTTTAAGAGAAGAATAAGTGAAGAAAAAAACACCCTAAATATGTTTAGAACTACAAATGAACTTCGTGACTTTAATGCTTTCCCTAGACCCATACATAAATCAATTTTATCCCATATTGTTTAATGTTAGAATATCAAATTCAACAAAAACACTGTTATGTGGGGTGCGATTGCTAGCTCTACAGTCAACCCCTCCACCTTTATCTGGGTCACTGTTGGCAAGTTTTGTTTAAGAAAATTCTTGTCAGCTGTCTCAAAAGTCGCTTGGGGGGGGGGGCTCGGTCTTGAAGCAAGGTCCGGGAGACGGCAAAAAGTACACAGCAACAGCGGAGGATTTCAGTTGACGGTCTATTTTCAAGACTCTCCAAAAGCCGCCTATGTCACTGGAAAAAGTTGTCACTAGTACTTTTGTTAAAAAAAAAAAAAAAAAGTTGCTAAATCTAGAGACAAAGTGGCTAAGTTGGGTGATAACTGGGTAATAGCAATCCATTCTGGTATCTTAAATGCTTAAATTATCAGACCAGCAAGAGCAACGCACACACACACACACACACACACACACACACACACACACACACACACACACAGGCGTGGAAAAACGTGTCAACGATGATCCACTCAGTCTTTAAGCTCTCCATGGCAGCCATGGAGAGCTGCAGCTCCTGGTTTTACACTAAATCTTCTATGAGAATGAAGACAACTAAGCAGATTTCTCTCTATTGATATATCACATTATGGGGCGCATTACTTATTACTTCTAAAAATGTTAAATATTCACACCAGTGCTGTCAGAAATCAGTATAAACACCACCTCATACATTTCAATGCCTTGTCTGTAGCAACTGTCTGTAGTTGCTGCCCCTTCCAATATTCAAGTCTAAATGATTCACATACTAGTCATCGGTATTTAAATCCATCTGGTCCTCATCCCAGTACTAACAGAAATTTACACTACTTGCATTTAACTGGTAATATTACATTGCATTTTTTACCATCATTAATGTTACAGCCTCATTTGTGTTTTTCTCACGATGTCTGTCACGAAAAGAGTCTATTTGCCCAATTCCCTTGAGTACTGTTACATGCACCTCAGTGCACTGGCACATTTGCCCTCCAATTATTGTTTCTCTTTATGATCACCATTAACCTGCTATCTCTCGGGCTCTGGTTCATCCATAGCGCTCATTGGCTGTGGATGCTCACCTGCATGCATATAAAGCCAGAAGCGGCAGAGCAGCTCTCGCTCCTCCCTCAGCACCAGCATTTTGTTTCAGTTGCTTTTTGCAGTTGTATTAGTTAAGTGTGATTTACCAAAAGTCCTGTTTTCAGTTTTGTTTTCATAATTTTACTTTAATATTTAGAAGCATGAATCCAGCAACCCACTGCATGGTTGGTTTAAGATCTTCTTCCTCTTTTGTTTGTTTTTGTCGGGTTTCCCCATCTCCCTTATTTGTGTTTGGTTGTGTATGTTTTAAAGTGAGAGGGAAAATAAATTGTTTCTAACTTGTAATAGGGAACACAACAGGAAAAGAGTGGGTGGTCTAAAACTGTTCAACAGAAGAACAAAATAAACAAAAAAAAAGGTTGATTTTCAGGAAAGATTAGTCATTTTTCATTTGCTCAGCTAATCCATCTCAGCAACATATGCTGGACAGATCAAACATTCCTCCACCACCCAGGAGCCAGCTTGATACTATTAACCAAACATGGCTGTAGAGTAAAACTCTGGGTTAAATGCAGAGGCTGTACCATCCATCCTTGACACTGAACTACTAGAGGGTGTCACTATTGACAGCTCCCACACTACATGACAGAATGATGAGCCAGTGGTGCAGAGGTGACATACTGAGCAGAGTGTGTGCTGTTACTATATGACCTCTGAGATGAAAATACTTCATCATAAAGAAAACAGTTTTTTTTCCTTCTATAGAGCTACATAAGAGCTACATGCTAAAAATGCAAATGAAAGCAATTGAATCAAGATGAAATTAAAATTTGATAAGAAGTTTTTTACAGCTTTAATGGTAACCAATCAGATTTTGTCAAAAGAAACAACAAGTGTCACTTTATTAGGTGCACCTCTAAATACTAACTGCTCTAGCAAAAGCTTCATTTACATTTTCAGTTTTTCCTGACACTGTCAAAAAGGTAATAATTCCACTGGTAATTCTTTAAATTGATCATTGTTCCATTCATCCATTTTCCTCTGCTTATCTGGGATGCTCAGGAGCAACAGCCCAAGCAGAGAAACCCAGACCTCCCTCTCGACAGCCAACTCCTCCAGCTTATCCAGGGGAACAACAAGGCGTTCCCAGGTCAGCTGAAATATAATCTCTCCAACATGTCCTGGGTCTGCCACGGGGCCCTCCTCCCGATAGGACATGCCTGAGCAACTCACCCAGGAGGCAACCACCTCGACTGTCTCCTTTCGATGTGGAGAAGTAGCGGCTCCACTCTGAAGCCCTCCCGGATGACTGCACTCCTCACCCCATCTCTACAGGAGAGGCCAGCTACCCATTGGAGGAAGCTCATTTCCGCTGCTTGGAACCGCAGTCTTGTTCTTTTGGTCCCCGTGACCATAGGTGAGGGTAGGGACGCAGATCGACCAGTAAATTAACAGCTTTGCTTTTATGCTCAGCTCTCGATTCACCATGACAGACCCGCGCAGCACCCACATCACTGCAGCTGCAGCCCCAAACCGTACGTTAATCTCCCGTTCCCCTCACTCGTGAACAAGACCCCCACAAACAAACCTAATTATAATGTTACTTTTGATTAGTAAAGGTTATTATCATTTTACTGTTTCTTAAATCTACAATAAATAACTTTTGGCCCTCTAGTGATTCTAAATGGTATTACACCAGGTGCAGTCGCAAAGACAAGTGTTACCATATGTGGTATAAAACATTGATGTCGCGTCCAGGTCATAAAAATTAAGCCAGTGTTTAAGTAAAGCCTTAAACCTGCAGTCTATCTGAAGGCAGCCAGATGACAATAGCTGTGGTTGCAACAAGACTTCTGGTCTGGGCTCACTGAATAAAAAATTAAGTCTATTTTTTAAATCTTGGCCATACTATAATTCAAAATGGAGGATTATCTGTTGTATAAAAACGCATGTTCATTGGCTAAAACTTTCACGAGTTGTTAGTCAAAGAATCAGACCCACCCTTCCCCATCACGTCTGGGTGTTAGTAACAAAAATGGCAGCGGAAAAAAACACTCATTTTGAGGCTTCAAAACAAGACTTCAGTGGATTGTGTTATGGTAGCTACCTACACCTTTTATAATATCTTTGAAATGGACTGGAATGGATTGCCTTAGTTCATATAACTGCACCTAATAAGGTGGCCACTGAGTGTATTTAATGCTTAGGTTAGTTTTCTGTTGAAAAAAAACCTGACATTTAAGTAGGCAGTCTTAGTTACAATCAAGGTTTTCTACTACACATGTCAAGTTCTGCATCGTGACAAATTAAAGAAACTATCCACTATTAACAAGTATTTAAAATCAACACACACACACACACACACACACTTCAGCTATAACTAATTTTAGCAAGTTTGACCTGACCTGATGGCGTTGGTACAGTATGAGAAAAAAAAAACTAATAAATCATAGCATTTACTCACTACTCTTCATCGGGTAGAGAGGCTGTTTTCCATCTTTTCATGACAAACCTCTACCTACCTCATAATTTTCATAAAAGATTTGACCTTTATGGAAACAGGCTTAAAAATAAACTTCAATTTTAACATATACATATTAATAGCATTCTTAAGGTCAAAACTGGATAAGACTTCAGCAGAAAGGCTGCAGTGAAGTTAAAATATAACTCTTGGGCATTTGCTTTTTTCTGGAGGACAGGATTTTACCTAATAGAAGTCAAAGGTTAGAGAATGTTGTCCTCTGAAATTAAATTTAAATTTTAACATCCTTATTAACTATTTTAGTTATACTCTACACGATGCAATATTTTTTAAGGTGAGTCAACATGTTTTAATACAGTCATAAGCATAATTAGCAACACATGCAAACAGAAGAAGCTGATGTATCACTTGCGCATCAAGCCATTATGCCTTTGTGATTTACAATATGGCATCACAAATAATTATTACAGCAATTAATAAGAGAAGCCTCTGACAATACCAAATGATTTAAGTCTAACTGACTGCAAAGTAGATTTCTCATATGTAATTAGTGAATTCTTGGGCAGTCCCATCTTAATTTGTGAACATGAACAGGAAATTGCTTTCAAAGCCTCCAAAGCAAAAGGAGCCGGGGCTGACTAATTAACATCACAAAGACAAACAGAAGCTCAGGATTGGGTAATGTATCATTGAAGAGAATGTCAGTACACAACTCGGTTTGTAATGGATATGGTCATGCTAAGTTGTATAATTTGTATACTGGTGTTAAAGTGATGACTTTAATTTTCTCATACTTCTTAGTTTTATATTTCTTTTGATGCATTATGAAAAAAAGAAGCTCCATTGTTCTTTATGTCACTGTAACATGCTGGAGGAATAAAACACTATCTGAGGTGAAGATCAATTTCTAACACATTACTTAGATGTGGCAACTGCGAAGTCTGTTTGATTTCTCGACTAAATCCTTGAGCCCTTACAGAAACATCTGCATTAATTTTGGCTTTCTACTCATTTTTTCTTTGGGTCAGTTAATCAATTTAATGGTGGTTTTTCTGACTCATACAGTAAAGGCAATTAGTCTTTTTTCCTGTTTTTGACTGAAATCTCAGCATTTTCCTATAATGCCATGCATAAAATGTTCAATATGCTTGTGTAACTTAATCCCTATTTAATAAAAGTTAACAATGCATTTTTAACAATGCTAGTGAGATCCCTTTGGCACTAACTAAAGCCTCTTTAAGGAGCATCAAAAATACATCTATGCCAAAACCCCCCATTATTTTATACCTAAAAGTGGATACAGATTTTCTAGCTGCAAAAACCAAGAGGTGAAAGGAGCTTCAGTTATCTATTATGTACTTTCTTTCTGGTGACTTTTATGAATGCTGCTGGCAACTAGCGATTTACTAGTCCATTTAACACGAGAAAAAAAATCTGACATGTAAAGGAGCCCTTGAGTAAGTAGAAAACCACCCAGAAATGTTTTACATGTATTTAAGATGCAATTGAAACCAATAATCACGTTCTTCAATTACTGAATTGTGTTTTAGAGTCAATGAAATGAAAGCCTCTTTGCACCATGCATAATACTGAGCACGCACAATGAGTGTGGCTAACATTAGCAGTGCTAGCACTGACGGCTTTCCTTCCTTGCAGGTTAAGGCCGATGTGAGTCTGCTGAATTTGGTTCTGCATGGAGTAGGTGGCTCTGACAATCTCAATACAACCAGTCATTTATTAAATCAATGTACTGCCGATCCATGATGGTTTGCATGCTGCCATCTGTCTTTCTAACCTTCTTAGGCCTAAATCTCACAGGTCTAAAGACCTGTTAGCAACAACCTGGCAAACACTGGTCATGAGGCAAAGATACAGTATTTACTGACCAGTTCGCAACTGTTTCCTGAAGTTTGCTGACTGTCACTAGTGTGAAATTGGCTGCAAAAAGGTATACTGTGCTGTACCAAAAACCTCCCTGTCATTGCTTCAGTTGCTAGCTGGTTGCCAGTAGTTTGCATGGAAGATATTGACTTGCCTGCAAATACTTGCACACTATTCACTAAGCATTCATGAAAGTGTGAAAAATGAGAAGCAAACCAGCGCCAGAACATTTGCATTCAAAGTTGTGCTACCTTTTGCAACAACACACTTAAAAATCAGTGTCTTCCATGCAAATTATGGGCAACCACTGCATTCTGCTAGTGACCCAAATGGTCACAAGGAGGTTTTTGGTGCAGTACCCTCTTTGAGACTGATTTCAACTAGCAGACAGCAACATCCAGCGATCACTCGCCAACCAGTCAGAGAATACACATTTTTCACTAGGGACCCGTGGTTGCAAGGAAATCACTGAACAGTTTCTAGAGCTGTGTGACAAAGGCCTTATTTACAGCTTTCTGTCACAGATAAAGAGAGAACTGCTGTAGTCACAGCTAGCTGTGGGTGGCTGTGTAACATCTTAGACTGTAGTTAATTATACATTAAAAAAATAAGAATAATTTATTTAACCCGCTGATTGTGTTACTGGGCTGCACCCAAAAACTTTCAGATTTACACAGATGAAAACTATTGCTGCAGCTTTACAAATTGATGTCCTTTTCAGCTACAGCTCAATAAATTATATCCATTAGTAGCACTCGACTGGAAATACTTCCAGAGCGATCCGTTCTGTACACGGTGTGCTCCAGGGGTATCTGACACATGGTAGAGCGGCTGAGTTCTGCTTACTGCAGAGAGAAAGTTCCTCTTGTTAAGTAAATCATAAAGTCCTCGATTCCTCTCCCTAATGGTGTGGCGTCACTTATGGGAACACAAAGCAGTACCCTGAATACCAATGGGACGCTGCTGGGTCCTTGAAGAAACACAACCACCAGCAGACAAACACTGCCAATTAGCAGAGGGCCCCTACTCATCAGCCATGTGTTCACATCCTATTAAGGGAACACATTCACTACATCAGGTCCAGCAAACACAAAACCTTTCCCTGGGACACTTGGTTTTCTCCTCATATCCTTATTTATGTCAATTAAAAGGCGTTATTATGATGCTAACTGTGAGACCACTCTGCTCCCTTTCTCCGCCCGTTTTTCCACAATACTCTGCAAACCAGTTACTGTATTGCACCTTTGTTTTCTTCCATTTCCACTAAAAGACCTGAACAGAAATCATGCGCTTGGTTTGGCCTTCTTGAGCACATTCTGAAGAGGGCAGGAACTGAGAATCGACCCATTTTTAAGTACTGAACACTTCTTTTTGCTTGTCTTGAGTGGCTTGTGTAAAATGTGGAGATGAACAAAAGTCTGTTGTGTTGCCCAAAGGTGTAGCATTGTACTGCTGGTGACACAGCTGCCTGTCTGACCTCAGGAAACATCACCTGGCAAACAGGTCAATACAGGCTCCTTTTACAAAAAATATGATGTATTGCTTATTAATGGAATTTTTTTAAGCTGCATTTTCTACAGTTAATTTGTGCATGCAATTTTCAGTTTACACTGGTTGATTCTGAAGGACATGAATACTGTATGATGATGATAAATAAATAGTACAATTAACTTTAATAATAATAGTATTCCAGATTTCCCCTCTCAACCACCTACTGGAAGCAAATTGTAAAGGAAATGATTTGTTCATATAGGAAAGAACTACAATCATTTTAGGGTCCAACACAAAGTGTTGTGGGTGTGGCATCATTTTCAATGTAAAAATGACTTCCATTGCTTTTGACAAACTTGGTATAACAGTTAAACTTCCACACTGATGGTCAATGAATAAATTTAGTTCTAATTTACACCTGGAATGTTGGGATCAATCTGAATGTTATATTCAGGCAACCAAGGCCTGTGCTACTAAGTGAGTTCAACATACCCACCATATATTTCCATTATTTGGATTTACTTACCCTAACATTGGCAATCAGGATAAGAGGTCACACAAAGCTGGTTATCATCTCGTTAAGTTAACCCAAAGTTTCCCTGCTTGGTCACATAAAAAGTGTGGCGTTCCCAGCATTAGACCTATCATATTTATGGATAAGTGTACTGGCAATAGAGCAGATGATTTTTAAAAGGATGGTAAAACTATAATAAATATGAAGATGTCAAACACACAATACAATCTGAAACCGGCAAAGCTGCTGCACAAAAAGCAGCGGTGTGAGTGTGTGTGTGGGAGGAAAAGCACTGTATAATAGTTTAGTATTAAAAGTACTGTATGAATGTGTGGGCTTTAAACGTTTTGGTCAGTAAGATTAGAGAAGAGCTACTGTAATTAATAAAGTCTAGCATATTTAAAGGCTGCAAGGAAAGCTGGCAAAAATGTTGTTGTGACTGAACAAACTTATCAATATCACAGCTTTGTCAGTCAGACACAGGAGAATCTGATGGATTATAATGTATTTCATTAATGATAGTTTAATGTTTAAAAGACAGTTTTACTTTTTATTCTTTCAGCTGTAGACTTGATGGTGTTTAATGGTCTGAGAGCAATTAGAGAATAAATATAAAAACAGAATTCAAATGTAGGCTTAGACTAGGGCATAAATGAATGTGATATTAAGTCCAAGAGTACAAATAGAACCTGCTTTCGGACCACATATTAATGCTTAGTCTATAGAACCGACGGGGTTATCCTCACATGGTTAATGAAAATCTAAAATAAATGTAGAAGGCTAACATTAGAACCCCATTTCATAATAGAAAACCCTTCAGCAGACATCTTATTATCTTCTGCAAAACTATTTTGCCCTAATTTGGATTATCTTTAACATTTCTATAAATACTTTTTGGTAACCACATCTTAGAACAGACTGCTCTGAACAACCCCTTGCTAATGCTAATGGCCACATCGCTAGCGACGGTAGCTAACTGTTGAAACTCTCAGCCCGGCGTGACGGCACCTCAGCAAGGTGCAGCACCGGGCGACCAACCGCTGGCTATTAACGTCATATTATACTCATGTGTGTACAGGAATATTACTACATAATGCACTCATACTACATAATCTGCTGATATCAATGCATTATGTATAACATCACTATAATCATAAGGCGGCCATGTACAAAATATAATCCGACCATGCTGTTTATATTTGAGCAATATTGCTGAGCAGTAGGTATGACTTTAATATTGCTCTTTGATGAATCATAATGTTTCTGGCCATGAGTCATCCCTAACCAACATGTTAGACAATGCTCGGCCAATCAGAAGTTGGCATCACAGACTAATCAATAGGGCAGCAGCACAGAACTGATGGTAGTATAAACAGACTGGCTCTTTATCTAAAAATGTGGGATTCCCCAGTTTCTCATTATCTAACTACTGCCAGCTGTTCAGTGCCCTAGGTCAGCTGCTAGATATGGGGACTCCCCACTTTCTCCATATCAGCCAATAATGGTCAAGTAGGTATAGCCAATCACACAGAACAATATGACCAAGTTATTGGGCTAAGCCAATCAAGCATGAGAAAGAGGCTGCATATCATTATCCTCCATGTTGTTTACTCTCCACTTCAGATAAATACAGCAAATGTGTACAAACTACGGATGTGCGCAACTAGTCAACTAGACAGCTAGACATAATCGTGTTGTCACTAGTTGGTACCAGACATACTACTTGTTTAACCTAATTATTAAGATTTTAATTGATGCCCAGTGCCAGTAAATGGTTGTCCTAAATGTTATGCAGCTATCTGTCACCAGGTAGAGCTGCAGCCCTGACATCATTACAGAAAAATGCCATATCTTTGTTAATCTTGGCCTTAAAATTTTGTTAGGCCTAATACTGTTAGATATTTTGAAGGTGAAGAAAGAGATCATGGATCCAAGCTGCGGAAATGACCTTTCTCCAAAAAGGTAACTGGGCTGTCCATTGGAGATAGTTATTCGGGAGGGCCTCAGAGTGGTGCCACTACTTCTTCACATCGAAAGGAGCCAGTTGAGGTGTCTTGTGTGAGTTGTTCCGGGCATGTCTTACCAAGAGGAGACCCCAGGGCAGACCCAGGACACAGTGTATAGAGAATATTTCGGCTGGCCTGGGAACGCCTTGTTGTTCCCCCGGACAAGCTGGAGGAGGTGGCTGGTGAGAGGGAGGTCTGGGTTTCTCTGCTTGGGTTGAGGTGTTCCCCCGGATAACCATGGATTTATGCTTGAGTGGGAAATCTACGCCATAAGCTAAGTCATAACTGAAAACCCTCTGAACCCTACACCATAACCTACAACATCACCTGAGGTGCACCTCCCGAGAAATGTACACGTTGGGTCAATGCAGCCCACAACAATTTTATACATTTCAGATGGCCAGTACCGCATGTAAAACACTGGGACATAACCCTATGGTAATTAACACATGCAATGCACAAGCATAAATGCCAGCAACAACATCGGCCACTTACGTAGGTTACATCAGAGGCTCTATAAAGACCTAGCGAAGAAGTTTGAATCAGACCTAAGTTGGATGAGGTGGCTGTGGACAGGGAGGTCTGGGCTTCTGTGCTTAGGATAGGGTGAATATCACATATGCCAAATTTTATGGCTGTACCCCTTGTGGATTTGGAGTCTATAGACCAGAAAGGTAAAACCTCTCCTCCCGCTTTATTTGTGTGGCATAAGAATATATATTTAATACTTATGCAAAGACATTAGACCCTCCTAATATCCACACACAGAGGTCCAATGGATCAGAGTCCCCAGGTAATGCTTACTAATGCTAATAGCCGCCCCGCGTGCTAATAGCAAACTGTTTTGAAAGCGAACTGGTAAAATTCCAGCGTGAGAGTTCCACAGCCCAGTGCAGTGCCAGGTGATCAGCCACTGGCTAGAACACTGCATAACCTGTTCCAGATCAGGTTAGGTTCTCAACATAAGTTGATCAACCTTTGTAGTGCTGAAAACCCAGAATTCACCCTGAAGTTACCTGTATAAGACAAAATCCAGCTTTGTAGTACAGGCTTTCAGCTTTGGTAAGTTTTGTCAACACACATGGCACACCGCAGGCAAGAGAAGCAACTCAATAAAGAGGCATCAGTCTTTTTTTTTTTCAATCTGTTTGCAAGGAAAGATCTATAGCACTGTGAGGTACTGTAACTAGTGGGAAGATCCTGTGTTAGGTAAACAGTCAGCATTACCTCCTGGCTGAGATCCAGAGGTTATCTGGCTGACATCAGCACATTCTGCTGCAATTTATACCTTGCGATTTTTTTTAAAAACAGTATATACACACACAACACACCAATACTGAAAAATCCCTGCAGACCCACACAGGTGTTTACATTTTGACTAATCAGACTTTAGCTCTGAGGCTAGATAGAGCTGTGTAAAAACTATATGATATCAAATTTCCCCATAAACCAATGAAATCAGGAACATTTTTATTTAGTGAATACTAAATTGATAGTTAATTAACCTTTAATTCATAGCTATTTAATATTTAACAATTTAACTGTAATGAATGTTTACTAACTGATAAACAGTTGATTTTTAAGCCAGTTCCAACTTGAAAATAACCATCTAGATAATCTTCATTGATAATTTGTAAGGCATATGGCAGATGGAGTGCTGGTGGTGTCAGTCAGTTAATGTACCCACTCATTCCAAAGGTCACATCCTTGACCTGATTCTGTCATCTGGTGTGTGTATGGAGAACTTAGAGGCAATAAAAAGCAGTTATCTTTGACGCATCTCTCCCACCCCGTTTTAAAACCTCTCATAAACATAGGGTCTTGCATCTTTACTGCTGACTCTACAAAAAAAAATCAATTATGCTTTTGCCAATTAGTTATTTTCTGCTACAGCTTATCAGAATCCTGATCAACTTTTAAATGCCTTCAATAACGAGTGTCTCTGTTCTAAACTGTACTGCTCCACTTAAATGCAGGAAGGGTAAAAACCATTCCTCTCCCCTGGTTGAATGACTATACACAGCCCCTCAAACAACAGTGCAGAAGACTCGAATGTGAATAGAAATTAGCAATAAATAGATAAAACAAACAAACAAAAAAACTTCACACTCCAAACTTTGAGGGAATCTATGGAAATCTACCAGAAAGCAGACATAGATGCAATATCAGTGTACTTTTTCAATATCATAACCATAAATAGTTTGCAGTAGAATTGCAGGGTTCTATTCAGTATCATAAATTCTGCTCTCAATGGTCCTTAGCTGAACTTTTTATCTAAGGTTCTGCAGAAAGTCATTTCAACTCATTTTACCTTTGGAAGTGAGTGCTCAGTTTTTGTGCCCTTAGACCGCACCCCTCAACACCATCAATCACTCTATTCTCCAGCACCATCTCGAAACCTGGGTTGCGATTAAGGGATCTGCTTTACTATCTTACTAATCTAACATAACCTTCTGTGAGGTCATAGCTAATAGCTTCTTCCTCTGTTGCCCACTTTCACTGTGGCGTTCCTCAAGGTAATATCCTGGGCCCGCTTTTGTTTTCAATATACATGTTTCCTTTCAGCCATTTAATTCATAGCCATATTGCTCACCACAGCTATGCAGATGACACACAGTTATATGTCACTCTGCTATCAAACAACCCCAGTAACGTTGACAATCTATTCACTTAAGTAATATCAAATGCTGGCTGTCTCAAAACCTTCTAAGGCTTAATGATGATAAATCCAATGTTTTAGTTATTGGTAAAAAAAAAAAAAATCCTACTATCCTGTCCTAACCTTAGCTCTTTGCCCAGAAATGCCAAGCAGTCCACTTGTAACCTCGGGATGAGTTTCTACACTGAGCTTTGTTTTGATGCTCAAGAACTTTTTTCAATCATGTTTCTATCAGCTTAGAACAATTTTCAAAATGAGATCTTTCTTATCTGCTAATGACTTGCACAAGGTCATGCTTGCTTTAATTTTTTCCCGCCTTGTTTTTTACACTAGCATCAGTAAGAACTCAATTCACCAACTCCAGTTAATTCAGAATGCCGCTGCCCTAATTTAAACTTGCATCAAGAAATATGAACATATTACTTCAGCAGGGGTCTAGCCAGCAGTTGATTGCCCAGTGCTGCACCTTGCTGAGGTGCCATCACACCAAGCTGAGTGCCCCCCCCCCCCCCCCCCCCCCCAAAAAAAAAAAAAAAATAATACGATAATGAAAATTTTTTTTTCTGGCTAGAACCCTGCTTCAGTATTAGCAAATTTACAGTGGTTTCCTGTTAAATTTTATATTGATTTTATAATCTTACTGATGACTTTTAAAGCAATAAATGGCCTTGCTTCGAATTATATCAAAGACTTGTTTGCCCCTTATGCTGCTGGCCATTCTGAGGTCTCGGCTAGTAAACAAAGGTCAACAGGTTTCTGTCACTAGTTCCCAAACTGTGGAATAGTCTGTCCATTGAAAACAGAATGTCAACTTCCTTACTATCTTTTAAATCTCTTCTACGAATTTTTTTTTTTTTTTTTTTTTAAATTGTAAAACTTTCATCATTTGATACCTAGGACTGCTGGTTTTATTACCTCCGCCAAGGAGGTTATGTTTTCGGTCGCGTTGGTTTGTTTGTCTGTTTGTCAGCAGGATTACTCCAAAAGTTATGAATGGATTTCGATGAAATTTTGTGGAGTGGTTGGAAATGACAAGAGGAAGAAGTGATTAAATTTTGGGAGTGATCCGGATCACGATCTGGATCCAGGAATTTTTTTAAGGATTCTTCACTATTGCGGGATAAGGGGTTATTGTTGTCTGGGAAAGATGAAAGATTATTTCACAGTATTTAGATACACGTATTACAGCGTCAGTGACCCTATGGCCTTGGCGGAGGTTTGCGCTCTCTGAGTGCTTCTAGTTTTTCTTATATATTCCTACTATTCCTACTATTTGTCTTGCGATAAAATAATTTCATGTTATACATTTCAGTTACAATTTTTTTTAAAGACAACTTTGCCATTAGCTTCTCAACCCTCCATTAGAAAACTACTCTCAACATCAAGCACAGTGCAGTTGACTTACAATAAGCTTGAGATCCATTATAATGTAGTAATTTAACAGTCTGATGTCTTCTAATTACACAGCCAGTGTCAAGTTGCGGTATAATAAGTTAAATGAACGGTGTCGTCACCTTATTTAACTATGATTATGCTTGCTTTTAATGTGCTTTGAGATCTTCTGTAAATAGTACATACATGCTTTCCAATGGCAGGCAATATTCTGCCACACATCTGTTTTAAATTCTCCCAGTTCTTGCTACACAATGATTTAAATCTGTCATCAAACAATGAACACTGTGGCTCACTTGACCCTGTTGTTTTGTATTAAAAGTAGCCTTACTGCATTGCACTAATCTGATGAAATGTGTTTAATATTGTTTGTACACTTTTCAAAGGCAGCGGCTTTATTGCAGGCAAAGCCAACAGAAGGAATGGCATAAGAGTGCTGACAGGAATATTAAGTGAGGCAGCCTGAGCAATATAGAATATAAATGAGGTTATTTTACACTGCAGAGCTTTGCAAACCGACGCACAGACTTCTCTCTTTGTAATAAATCATTCCCATTCAGACAGCCTCTACTCTTAGGGCATTGTTTAATATTATCTGCAATAGAAGGGAGAAATAAATTGGTTTACATTGCAAAAAAAGGTGCTGTGGTTGGAATGCATGATATGATGATGAAAGATAGAATAAACTTGACTTATTGATGATAATGAACTTGTAGTAGCATCTTGCATGGAGGGTGTCATGTGGGAGTAATATTAAGAGGGGAACTGGAAAGAAATCCCAAGTAAGCAGTAAATGTAGCAAAGTAAGATTTTCTGAAATAGCATTTTAGTCCCTACCCACTCCTTTCAATAGAACAACATAAAAATGCAATTTATGTCTTCACCCTAGTCTACAATACTGCTTGTGCAGCTATAAGATAAATTTTGTCAGAGATGGTGAGCGCTTAAAATGAAGTAACAATTACTCCCCTCAAAAAACATTCCTTGTTTCTTTTCTGTTGTGGTTATTATGACAGAGACAATCTTCAGCGGGTCACTTTTTTCTTTTTGCTGATACAAAAAAAAAAAAAAAAAAAGTCTGCGGCTGTGTGATATACGCTAGCTTTTACACAAAGTGTTCTAGCTCTTTTACTCAGATTGAGAGCTGTGATTGAGAGAAGTAAGCCTTTTACTGTGGCCTGTCTGCAGTGGATTCAAGATCAACAATAAAGGGAGCACATCAGAGAGAAAAAAAAAAAAAAAACAGTGTTTTTGCTCTGCTGCCTGTGCTCATCAGAACCCAGAGAAGTCAGTGACATTGAGAAATATACCTACATGTCAAATGTGTTGCACCAATCCCAAAATGAGAATGTCATGCCAAAGCTATTCACAGCAGAACAGTTACATAAGTGAGACAGCTATTGAGCACAAAGATGTGAACACTTCAGAAGGTGAATTTAAGAATTAACCACTTTTATGGCATTACCATATGTGACAGTGGGTGATGAATAGAGCTGCAAAATCTTACTTTCTCTGCTGACATGAAACTGTGAACTGCTGAATATGCAAACTGTGCAATATGACATTTGAGACTACAGATCAAATGAATGTGGCAAATTAGATTTTATCTGCATGAGAGATTATTAACAGATTATATTACATCTAGAGCCCTAACCCTGTAGGATGCATTACCTCCACTGTTAGATATAATTCAGGTGCTTTTTGGTCCTGCATTTGATTGACAGAGAAGGTGTGTAAGGAGATCAGTGGAGTGTGTGATACCTGTAATTCTTTTAGGAGATGAGATTCACACCATTCTATAGTGGGGAAATGAAAGTTGGCTTCAAGTGGGTCTTTCTCCTTTGAATTGAAGCCAGAATCATTAGGACTTACAAAACTCCAGCGTTAAAGCTTGGTGGCTCATTATTCTCCTGTTGTTGCCTCTTCCATATCTCCTCATGCGCTGCCCTCCAACACCTCTGTGTTCAGAGATAGGAAGGCACTGCAGTCCTCTCCGATCTGATACACAATCAGGATACTTTGTTAAAGATTGGACTGTATGCAGCAGTGAACCTGCTCAGTGCACAGAATGTAATTTAAGGCTGAGCTGCTTCAAGCTTGTTTTATTACATCATTATCTTTCTGGTGATTTGTCAGATATATGTATAGTGGATAGTATAAAAACATCATAACACAGATCCTTGAGACCATCCCACTGTTTTACAAGTAATTAATTTGAAGAAAAATTACAGTGATGATTACAAATTGTTAAATGCCATGTGTTGTTAAGAGTAGCAAAAGTGAGGATATAATCATTACTACCATAAGCATTAAAAAATATATATAATTTTTATTTTTCTGTCATGGTAAAAAATCCCAGCCTTCTCTGTTAGGTGTAAAATTCTGGTTAGACTGATAATGCTATTGCATGTGCTTTGACTGGTTCACTATCTCAATCAATAAACAATGCTGCATTCACATGTTACTTAGATCGTAAATACAAACAATGAAATTGGAAAAAATCTAAACAATAGCCTCAGTTGCAGAATTCTGCCATTTATAATAAAAACCCATTCATTACACATTTGTTGTACTTCATTTTGCATATTAAGAAACTGCTCCATGTGTGATGTATTACTCACTATGTTACTCTTTGCTGAGATTTGAAACCCTGGATATTGTACTTGTTTCAAGTTTGGACCACCACAAGTTGAACTCCAAAAGAGAAATGACTAAACAATTTTTTGAGTATAATGTATGACATACTTCAGTGTATTATTGATATGGGAATAAAGCACACCACCACCACCACCAAAAAACAAACAAAAAAACCACATGCACTCACACAGGCCTTTTTTTTTTTTTGCTGTGAGGCAATAGTGCTAACCACTGCATCACTGTGCTGCCTACATGGTTAGCTAGCAAGCTGATATAGTGAAAATGCTGCAGATAAAAAATTTTTCAAAAGAAATTTGAACCACTCACCTGCAAAAATGATCCTAAAGAAATCTTTTTTATAAATTATGTTAATAAAATGAATTAATATTTTACATCAGTGTTTCAAACATCATATGCTGGTATACATTGATTATAGGCCCCTATGCCTGTGGCTTTACGTTCTGGTACCAAGCACACATTAGCACATACAAGAAAAAAAGTCAAAGTACCTTTAGTTTAGTTGCATAAGCTGCACAAATTGTAGAATGCTCACTGGATAAACTAGCATATGTAACTTTTATACTCAAAAAGTAAATGCCAATACAGTAAAAAATAAAACAGTTGCATAAAATACTATTTAACCAAACAATGACAAAGTAAAATGTACAATCTAATTCTCCACCATATTAAACATAGAACATCTTTAAGTTCTCTCTTTTGGGGACCATTATTCTCAGTTTAAAATTCCCTCATAATCAATATCAAATTGCTCCATTTCTCATGACAGGCAAAGCTTTGGTGCAATGTATGACTATATCTCTTGCAAAGGGAGTAAAACCCCTAATTTAGTCAGCAATAAAACCAGGGGGCTTAGAGAAACTGATTCTTTACCAGAACATTAATCATGAAAATTTAATGGATATCAAATATTTAATACAGTAGAATGTACAACTTGTATTACTATGGCTTTCTCCAAATCGATCATGTAGACGAAAATCCATAATTAAAATTATGCTAGCAAGGGCAAATCATTAAGATTTCTATTCGCTCTCATGCTTCAGGAAAATGAAATATACACCCTGCCAGTGATGTATAGGCTATTAGGGGCAGAAATAAATTATTACTGTCTCTTATAAAATGGGTGCTTGATTACATTAGAAAAAGAAAACTATACTATGTGAGAATCCACGAGGAACCAAATTACCTCAGTTCCAATGAAATTTGAGAAATAACTACATTAAAAAAAAAGGTAAAATGGTTAAATGTCAACACTGATGAAATATGGTGTTAAACAGAACATTTCTAACTGTACCCTTAATAAAAGCTTCATCAATTATATGTATGAGTATGAGTAATGTAAGGGAGAAGATGTAAAGAAGCATGGGCTGAACAGAATGAGAGCATTCTCAGCAGCATACAGTGGGAAACAACAAACCTTTCAAATTTAGCTTCAGTATATCATTAATATATGACACTGACAGTATGTCTTGCATGGAGTTCTAAAAATATATGCTAAAGATCTACCATAGCTACAGGATTTAATGCATAAAGTTTATCCCATCTACTGAGGCAGTACAATGAGCCAGTTACTTTGGTCACTCAAAGTAAACGGTACAAAAATGCCATAATCACTGCCTGAATTGATGAGAGATTTTGTTGTGTTTAGGAAGGAAGTAATTTCATTTTATAATGGTTCATTTTTGTTTACAACCCCTTGGTACGCCTCTGATGTAGTATCTATGTTAGGTAAACACTGGCAAAGATTATTTCAAGTGGTACTCTGCTGCACCTGAGGTAGATAAATGCTCCCTGGATCTGCATGTAAAAATATATGCCTTAAGAATTTTTTTTTTTTATCCCTTCAAGAGTGCATAGCTAGAAATTTTGGGTCCCTTAAAAAGAATACTGGTTCGGTCTCTCCGTTTTAATTGGCCAATTATTCTGACATTCAGCCCATAAGCACTGCAAGCTACTGTAAACATGCACAAATTGGCTGATGACACAAACGGGCTTGTGGGCTTGAACTTAAGATTTTGGTGACAGGAAGACATAATGTTGAAGTGCCAGAAAGTAATGATGTTTGCATACATCAGTAAAGGACTATTAGATGAGAAGTAAATACACTGAGCTCCTACACATCTCCCCCTCTGGCTCTGAGATATGGACCTAGGCCATTCCCTTTTGGAGGAATTCCTCCATTCATCCACACATACCACCCCCTCATACTTAGCAGCTATGGTTACTCTTTGATCTGCTTATGTTCTCTTGAAAGGCTGAAACACTTCAAACAGAAAGGGCCGTGAGTCGAGCGTGACTTTCATACGAGCAGCTATTTTTTTCTTGCCATCTCATCGATTTGATAAAAGTGATCGATACTCTTAAATAATGTATCATATCTTGTTCGTCTGTTTTGGGATCTAAGCATCGGTTGCCTCTTTATGATTTGAGAGGAGCACTGCTTTTCACTCTAATGACTGTGGACACATCCCACATAACATATAGTACAGTACAGAAGGTATGAATTATGAATTAGGAGCACAAGGAGTTCATATAGGAAGCACTTGATCAGATTATCAAACATTTACAAACAGATATATGTTTGACCATAAACTCAGAGCAGACCAGTATATCTTTGGCAGAGTTTCTACACACATTGGTTCATAAAGTATGTGAGTAATAAGTAATAGCTAGTAGTAACAGTAATAGTCTTCTAAACTGACCTCATTATTCTTTAATATAGTTTATGTAACTTAAGTTTAACATCAGCTTAAAAGTTACCAAGTTTGCTACTTTGCCCAAAAAAATGTTTCTTTTGGTTTTTTTGCCCCTGCCCTCGTGGAAGTTAACCTTCTTGCATAGATTTCAATTCAGGAGAGCCATGAATCTTTGTGCTCTTCTTAAAAAGGAGAAGAAGAAAAATTACCATATTGTCCTAAACTGGAAAAAAAAATTGGTGGCAACATAACAGTTAATCGCATTTACACTCTTTGTGCTGATAATATCCATCTCCCATGAACATATTATCTTTACTATATTAACACAGATGGACACAGGCAGTCAGACACCAAGTAATGCTTTCTGAGGTTTCTTTAAAGACTCCCTGAAGCACAAATCTGAGCTGTGGTCATAAGCTGAGGCTGTGATAAAAAGGAAATATGAGCACAAGCTGTGAGCCAAAATGTGGAAAAGTCTGTCTCATAAGTGGCAAAGCAATGGCAGTATTTCTGGAGGCAGCAATAAAAACAAACACAGCGATGAAATATACTTGTATTGAAACACTTTTTATCAAAATATTACACTCATATACCACAATTACAGCCCCCTCACTAAGTTCAGACTTGTGACATAGCTTGAGAATAAACTTTAGCAGAGAATGTGGGTATCACCAGTGGTTAACTTTTCCTTAATTATTTCTACCATATTAAATGTATCTTCTCTGTTGAGGTTTTGCATATGTTCTGTGACTGGCGTTTGATTACAAGCTGTTTTCTTTCATGCTTTTTTATAATGCACAGTATCATGCTCTGAATGAAAAATGTTTACACTCCCTCACATATCTGCATAGTATCTTGCATATGCAAGAGGGACAATGGTGACCAAGACAAAGGTATAGTTGCACACACCTTGAAATAAAATGTGTGAAAGTTCATTTTCTCTACATACCAAACTCAGATGTCTTGGAAAGCATGATGTAGATGGCCATATGATAACGTATAATAAGAAACCTGCATGTGCATCAGTGTCCCTTTTACTACAACAATCAAGGTACAGTGAGCTAGATTTACTACAAGTTATCACACTGCAATATTTTTGATCATGTTTTTAATGAAAGAAGCCAATTGTTTTACATTGTAAATTCAGTATGTGTGTGTTTTTTTTTAAAGCTGTTTGAGGTGTAACTGTAAGAATTTACTTTGAGTTTAGACGTGCTATTCTAAAAGCATGTTTATACCACGACAGTTGAATCAGTCTTGTAATTTAAAGTAACTGAAGGGATATTAGCCAAGATCCTAATTAAAGAAGGTTCAGTACTTTTCAGGAACATAGCAATTTATCAGAGCACATAGTATTTGACAAATAATCAGTGGACATGATGAGCAACAATGATGTAGTTTCGTCTTGTCTGAGAAATTAAGAAAGTGTCATTCTTTCAAAAAAAAAAAAAAAAACCCCAAAACGAAACATGTCAGAGCATAAAATCAGAGTGACATCAGCGTTTAATCAAAATAGGGAACCTAATTCAGATAAACACGATAATAGCAGAACACAAGTGGAGTGTTTTTGTAAAAGCACATTCCCTGGTGAACCAAGTGTAACAGATGAGTAGGAAATTAATATCAAGCTGCATATTTTTGAAGAGATAATTACGGCACTGTCAAATAATTCTTGTTTGCATTTTTAATTTCTTGTGCTCAAATCTTTATTCTGAATAAAATGGTAAAAGTGCAGAGCATCTGTATCTGTTAACGTCAATAATCTGCATTCACATCATCCCACATCTGTTTGTATGTTTTTCCAGAAGTGAGCAGTACTTTTACTCATTCTGCTCTTTAAAATAAGATACAGTGTTTCAAGGAGCTGACACCATTATTATCAGAAAATGCACAGTGGATCATTTGGTATATAAAACCTAAATAAAATATGTAAATGCATGTCAGAATGGCTCCCTAAGGCATCAGTATTGAATTTCTCCTTCAGGCAATTGTATTAAACATGATGTAGAATAATAAACAATTCACCCACATAACCCCAGATGGTCCATAAATATAGAAAAGCAATTAGTCAAAAAGGCATTGAATAAAATTTTTTACAAACCACATTAAACAACTGCACTCTATGTACTTTAATTTGTAATTTATATATGTAATTTGTTAACACAAGTTATTAGAGAATAAATCAATAAAATGTTTAAGATATGGTACCAACGCTGTTTGGCGTTTAAAGATTTACTACTTAATGCACTTTATAGGAGGAAATATGAGTCTTAATGCTGTACTGGGATAAAATGGTTACCGGTTTCCAGGGTTTTCATGGTAAACTTTTCAGCGGTTAGTATGACTGTTTCCATTTTAATAATCATAAAAACTGTGTTAGATTATCACAAATAAACTGTTTTGCTCAAATAAAGATAGCAGCAGTATCCCGGGACAGCTACACAAAAGCATCAGTTTGTGAGCCTAAAATAATGGCTGAAGGAAGTGATAGTGGTTTTTCAACCTTCTAAGAGGTCTGACATTTTGTATTTGTATTTATTAATTAATTAATTAATTTTTATTGCTGAGGAAGACTTTAAACATGGTGACCCTGTCTGCGGACCTTCCAGGAAAAAAAGCCGCTCATTTCACACCGCCACTGACTGCTTTTACCTTGAGAATAGTGCATAATAGGAGGGATTTTTGAACAGGGCTCTCTCTTACTTGCTAAGAGCTTGTAAATAATGTAAACTGAAGCTTTCAGTACTACCTGTAAAAGTATCCCACGCTATTCTGCTGCGGTTTGTGTCGTGTCTGCAGATTCTGTTTGCTCACGACATATGATAGTAAGTTATGTAGTTTAGTCACCCAAACAAAATGTTTCCATTTAAATTCTGGCAGTCGTTAAAGTCATAGTTGTTAGGCTGAATCACTGTCTTCTTTAAGACTTAAGGTGTGACTTGTGTATGGGGTTAAATTTCATAAACCGAAGTGCAGCCTCTATGGAAAAGAAATACAAAACCTTTTGTAAATGTTCATATTTTAAATGTATTTTTTGTCTCCAAAGACATACACTATATTGCCAAAAGCATTTGCTCATCTGCCTTCACATACATGTGAAATTGAGTGACATCCCATTCTTAATCCATAGGGTTTAAAATGATGTTGGCCCACCCTTTGCAGCTATAACAGCTTCAACTCTTCTGGAAAGGCTTTCCAAAAGGTTTAGGAGTGTGTTTATGGGAATTTCTGACCATTCTTCCAGAAGTGCATTTGTGAGGTCAGACACTGATGTTGGACAAGAAGGCTTGGCTCACAGTCTCCACTCTAATTCATCCCCAAGGTGTTCTGTTCTGGACTCTGTGCAGATCAGTCAAATTCTTCCGCATCAAACTCACTCATCCATGTCTTTATGGACCTGCTTTGTGCACTGATGTGCAGTCATGTTGGAGCATAAAATTGTCCAAAATGTCTTGGTATGCTAAAGAATTAAGAGTTCCTTTCACTGGAACTAAGGGGCTGAGCTCAACTCCTGAAAAACAAACCCACACCATAATCCCACCTCCACCAAACTTTACACTTGGCAGAATGCAGTCAGACAAGTACCGTTCTCCTGGCAACCACCAAACCCTGACTCGTCCATCGCATTGCCAGATGGAAAAACATGATTTGTCACTCCAGAAAACACATCTCCACTGCTCTAGAGTCCAGTGGCGGTGTACTTTACACTATGGTATTCAACGATTTGCATTGTTCTTGGTGATGTAAGGCTTGGATTCAGCCGTGGAAACTCACTCCATGAAGCTCTCTACGGACTGTTCTTGAGCTAATCTGAAGGCCACATGAACTTTGGAGGTCTGTAGCAATTGACTCTGGAGAAAGTCGGTGACCTCTGTGCACTACACGCCTCAGCATCTGATGATGGAATACCTGAATTCAATGATTTGGATGGGTAATTGAATACATCTGGCAATATAATTTACGTCTCATTATAGGATTTACTTATTCAAGTAGTCCAGTTTTTCCTCATGCAATAAAATTACAAAAATTAAATATGAATCAAATAAACATATTGTATGAAAAAATCTTAAAGTTGCCACTTCCATGAATAAACATTAGTATAAAACATACAAGTCTTTTGAGACACAAAAGACTTTTAGTCTGTTAGCTTGAGACTTGAATAGTAATAATAATAATAATAATAATAAAAAGCATCCTCACACTAAAATCTAAATGTCAAAAACTTGAGTATGCAAAACAAAAGCTTTTGAAATTATTTCATTTTGTGCATTAGTACTGTGAGAATTCTGATAACCAGATTCAGTCTGGTCACAATAATCATGACATTCATTTAATACTGTTTCATCTCTAATGATGTAGCATGCAATTCTTTTGAGAACACTTTTTTAGTATGATAATATTACTAAGGTGTGACTGCAGACTCTCCAAGTCATTCAGCCAGACCCATCCGGCAGTTAAAGTAAGAACAGAACCTTTTTAGAATACATGCTCCAAGGCATAGAGCTGAAGTGAAGCATTCAGTGATTCAGTTAAATGTAAAAAAAGATCTCTGTCGTGATTGCATCTCTGTAATTATCAGCTTGGTCTGAGCCATCATCACTTAGCACAACTTCCCTGTTCAAGTGAAACATTATCATAGTGTCACTACATATTTTCAGCAGATTATACAATAAAGAGGTGTAAAAACACAATCCATACATATGGGGATAATAAGACACCTCATTCAGCTTCTTTGCTTCACAATTTCAACAGGATGAGGAGCATGAGTTCAAAAAAGTAGCGTCTCAGAATTTGCTAGTGGTAAGTAGCAGGACATTTAATATGGTGTTTGCTGTAAAGAGCAGTTTTGTGTTTAAGATGCATCGAGAGAGCAGCTGGGAGCTCAGTGATGCAGCTGCAGTGCTTTACCAATTCGCCCTGCGCTCCTAAATCATTCATAAATGTTTACCCAGTACTGTATGCAGCAAATGTGCTCCAGCACTGCTGTTTAGAAGCCTAATATTGGCCGTGGCAGATCAGAGCCTCTTCTGTAACATGAATCCAAACTTCAACATTAATAATGAAAAGCTTCAAACAGGAGGTTAAGGACCTTTTGATGCATGAGCAGTGAACTGAGTCCATGTCTGAGTGCCCCATAAAGATTGCTCTATATCACCCCACCCCAGTTCTGTTTGGCTTCATGCATAACCTTTAGAGATGGCAGCAAATATCTAGGGCACCGGAATCATGAGGAGAGATTCTGATATGATCACTCACAGGTGACATGCCTAATAGTCCCTCTAGTCTACCACTTTAACCTGACATGTTCAATAAATTCCCATATAGGTACTGATGATAGATCTGATATCAGAATTACAGACTTGAGCTGACATGTGAGCCAATGTCTGTATTGTGTTCAGTGGTTAAAGTACATCTGGCATTACAGAAACAGGACTTTAGACAAATGGAATAAGCTACCTGTGGTCTTTCAGGGCAGCTTTCCCCAGTGACCAGATTTCATCTCCTTAAAAGGAGTCATTAACTCCAAGTGACAGAGAAATGAATTCACTCAGTGGTGAGAACAGCTTCTCATCGACAATCATTAGTTTAGCACTCTATAATCACCCCTTCGTGCTGTGTGTTCATCAGTAGGCCTGCTCTGTTGGTGCTAAAAGAGAGTGAGGCCACTATCATCAAGGGCAGGATGTGAAAATTGCTCCATAAAACAAACGTAATACCCAATAAAATAGGAAAGCAACTGGCACTTACAACATAAAACTGAAAGATTACCATGGAAGTACATGGTAAACATGCTGTTATTCCTCATGTAATCCAAACTGCAACCTTGTGTTGCTGCTTTACCTTAAGATGTAGAGGTCTCATCTGTATATTAAGATGAGAAATGGCAGACTCATAGATGAAATGCTACTCAATAACACACATTTTCCTGTTAAGAGTTCATCATAGCAGTAGGGGAATAATTCAAAAGGCTGCTAAGATTAGAGAAAAAGCCGTGTGGTGTTTGTGGCTTTAAAGGTTCTGCAGGAACAGGAACAATCTGTCTTCATTGAAGCTCTGACTTGATGAGGCAACCTGAAAGGTAATTAAGTTTGATATGTTGCCTGTGCTCCTCAGTCCATGCTCTGAGAGTGTAACAAGCTCCAACAGCAAAAAGCAATGTTTAAGTTATGGCCTGTCATCCTATATTTTCTGTACCTTGCGATTTTTCACTGTCACAGGCACCAACTTACACATTCTATTTGAATCAGAAATAATCTAACATTAATGCTGCTTTCCACTCCGAAGTTGACAACTGATGAATTCTGAGACGTTTTTGTATCTAAGAATAAAAACAAACAAATCTTGACTTGAACAAAACACTATGATTCATCATAAATTTGCATTACAAATGTTTTGTGAGAGAAATGCTCCATACCATTTTGTCAAAATGCAACAGCAAACAGAAACATAAATAGCATAATGGTCACAATACATTGCTTAGAAGTTGTGCTTTAATAAAATGGAGATTGTCTTATCGGTCATCAAGGACTTTTCATGAAAGTGCTGAAGAATTATGACTAGTTATTTTGCTACTCCCTTAATATTAATTTAAATGCTATTTCATTAAAAAAATTGGAGAGCTGCTATATTTAAATTTATGAATATTTAATAGTAGTAATTATTATTATTTGGATGCTATTCCATTCAGTTTTCTCTGAAGAATTGACATGGAGTCAGAAAAGTCTTTCATAAAAATAATACACAATCCTTTTTTAGCAGGATGGGCAACATATTTATATTAACACTACACTATGTAAGCACTTATGTGATTTGTAGTCTACTTAGAATTAAAAATATACACTTACTGGTCATTTTTTTTAGTTACACCTGTCCAACTGCAGGTTAATGCAAATATCAGCCAATCACATGGCAGCAATTAATGCATTTAGCCATGTAGCCATGGTCAAGATGACCTGCTGAAATTCAAACCAAGATTATTTAAGTGACTTTCAATGTGGCATGGTTATTGGTATAAGACAGGCTTCTCTGAGTATTTCAGACACCCCTGATCTACTGGGACTTTCCCCGACAAACTCTAGGGTTTAAAGAAAATGGCCCCCAAAAAATCCTGTAAGCAGTAGTTCACTGGGAGAAAATGCCTTGTTGATGCCAGAGGAGAATGGTGCGACTGCTTCAAGCCGGCAACAGTAACTCAAATAACCACTTGCTACAACCACGTTATGCAGAAGAGCATTTCTGAACATATTCCAACACGTTGAACCTTGAAGCAGATGGGCTACAGTAGCAGAAGAGCACACCAGGTGCCACTCCAGACAACTTAGAACAGGAAACTGAGGCCACAATTTTCACAGGTTCATCAAAATAGAATACTGAAAAAAATGTTGCCTGGTCTGATGAGTCTCCATTTCTGTCACAAGATTTGGATGGTAGGGTCAGAATTTATAAATTGATGTAAACAACATCAAACAATGGATCCATTCTACCTTGCGTCAGCAGTTTAGGCTGCTGCTGGTGGTGTAATAATACCAATTAAGCTGATATCACTGAAATGTCACATCCTGCCTGAGTATTGTTGGTGACTGTGTCCCTACCTTTATGACCACAGAGTACCCATCTTCTAGCTGCTTCCAACCCGATACTAGCAAGGCATACCAAATAAACCATCCAATGAGTGTATATTCCATGGAATTATATTTAGGTCACGAGCAAAAACACAATAATATTCTAATACAAATAACAAAAGAGCAAATAAGTTGGGGGTAAAACACAAACAGAAGTAGTCATTTGGGGATAATATCAGCATAACAAATACGCTTACAACTCCTACTTGGAATGAAGGTAGCCAACACTATGTGGACAAAATAAATACCACCATGCAACCACCAGACCTGCTCACGCTCATGACAAATGTCACATGTAGATAGCAGGTAACTGAAACCAAAACGAATGCAAAGTAACAAATTCATTCAACAATAATTGTTGATGATAAGTTCACCCCTTTCATGCATGTAAACGGTACATATGTCACAGGTGCCACAACCTCCATTATTCAACAATCATGCAGCAAACATAACCTCAACAAATGTGTAGAAAGTAACTGCTTTCTCATAAGTAAGACAGCAACAAGCATTCCTATTCCAGGAAGCAGGTTTAGCTAACAGCTCTGAGACTGTTAACCACGAGATGAGAGAAACTCCGAGTTTAACTGAGTCTGACTTAGTGAAACTAACCTGCTCAGTTGCAGGTTTTCTTCAGCAAACTCAATATGGTTTCAAGAATTGAAAACCTATTAGATGTTAGTTCATTATTTTTTGCACATAACATGAGCGCTTTTGCAGTTGTTGACTTGCCAATAGGCTATAAGGACAGAGACAGCGATTACATCACGGGTTTATAATCAGATCTGTAGTCTCCATCTTTCAAACTCTGAGACTCTGTGCCCAGTAATGCAGCTGTCAGTCAGTTCCTCTGAAATATTTACTTTACATTACAGTAGCATCACTATTTAGATCAAACTTTTCTGTATAAAGCATCAGATACACAACACACTGATCAATGATCAACCATTTGTCGTGTTTTAAAAGGTCATGCTGTTGAAAAAATGTCAGGATCTTGGAGATGATGTGAATATTTGAGTGAAGATGAGGTTTTAATGGTTTTAAGACTTGAAAACTGAACTAAGTGAATTTAAAATGACTTTGTAAATGCAGCTGCAGACAGTCTATGCTCTGAACATTCAGCTGAACTTTGTTCATAGACTGAGATTCGTTAAATGCTCTCAGCATTTTGAAAGTTATGGTGTATGAAATTCAGAGTGTGAATCTCGGCGTATTTTCCACTCAAAATAATCTAAATCAGTATCAGTAGGCCTACCCAGAATCGGATCTGCCCGGAGGGATCATAGGCTCTGTAATGGATCAGCAAACCGTGTCAGCCCCACTGCACAGCAGGAGGGATCCAAAACGCATAAGTATTGTGGATTCAGCTGCCCAGATCCAGTTCAGGCTCCAGTCATTTCCCAGCTTATCCACAACTGGCTCGTAATGGCTTAATTTGTCTCGACAGCAATCTGCGTTCCTTATTTAAAGTGGCTCATCCTCCCAAACCTGTACTGAAATATTTAAAATCTACAAAAGCTGAGACATTTCTTATAACATGTTTGCCTTTAATGATAAAACCTTACATTCATTAAAGTCTTGGAAAGCTGTCTTGCATTTTTTCAGTTAAATGTGAAACTATTACTGAACTCTGACTATTAACAGTATCTCAGTAAAGCATCTCTGCTGTAGCTGTCAGAGAGCCATCATCTTTTAGTGAAGGCTGAGACTAGATCAGATTAGACACAGTTGGGAAACATTAAAGCAGAATTTTTCTGTAAATCTTATTAAGCATTTTTATCCAGTAATGGTAGAAAATATGACATTTTCTATATAAATAAGTGAGTTTGCTACATCAATAGATTAAAAATTTTTTACTGAATAATTATTCGGACAATGAAATGGCCATAAACTGTAGCAAAAACAGGTTTTCTTTAACCAAAACAACTTGAGGGCAGGTCCGCCCCAGGGTTTATTGCTGTCTGCTAATATCACAGGTCCATCAGTGAACTGTGTCTAATCGGTTTCTCCAGATTTTTATCTTCATTTTCTGTCTCCTGCATTTTGTCCCTGTCAGGTTGTAGCAGAATAAAATAGATTTAAAAAAATCCAATATAAAATTAGAATTCCAGCTTCATCTGATGAAAATTCAAGTTGGATATATATTTTATATCAAACTTTTATTCTGTCTATGATGATGACTGAGTGGACCAAGCTGATTAAAATGACTCTCTTGCTCCCTCCTGTTTTTTAGGATAAAAATCAGGGTCGGCACTGACACGTGTTCATGTTCCTCGATCCACTGGGTTAAAATGGAGGCTCTGCTCTTTATTTACTTGTTGCCGTGGTGAATCCTGGTATCTGCGCTCCATTCATGATGGCTTTCTTTCTTTACCTGTGCACCTGTTTAACTCAGCGTAAACCTACTCAGAGCTGATTGAACAAATTCTGATTGGCTGTTCTGGAACTGGAAAAGTAGAGTTGCAGATTTCAGAGTTGATTAACTCAGAGTTTATTTTTAAGCTCAGAGTTGCTGAACATGCTTCCTGGAATACGGCCCTTACGGACTTGAACACAAGACATACAGTAATGCACTAGAAGGGCACTCAATAGAGCGCATAGCTCACTCACTCCCAATTTTCTATGTGCCTATACTTGGCTGCAGTAGATATCACTCAATGTAGTCATACTCCATCATAAATTATGAGAGCACAAAGACTAGAAATGTATTTTATTGGCTTTTAAAAACTGTAAAATATCATTTTATATTTTGATAAAAAAAAGTTAGATCCACATGAACAGTAAATGGCATACATAGTCTGGATATATTTTATTCAGTTTATCCTAAAAGCATCCTCTAGAAAAACAAAAATGAAAAAAAGAAAAACAATCTTTTGCTGAGATATGAATTGTATGTGATTTTTGTGTAGGGTTTGTAGTTCACTTTGCATTATTGTGAGTATTTTCATTTAAAATAGAATAAGACAAGGGAATATCAACAGTCACTGTTTATACCTGAGTACCAAATTACATTGCAATACATGAAAGTCAATACATGTAGTGGTGGATCAGTGATGGTCTGGAGAGGCATATCCATGGAGAGATGCACAGACCTCTACAGGCTAGGCAAAGGCACCCTGACTGCCAATCGGTATCAGGATGAAATCCCTGGATCTGTTGTCAAAGCGAACGTTGGGGCAGTGAGTCCTGAGCTCCTCGTGGTGTACGACAATGCCCAACCTCGTGTGGCGAGAGTATGCAGGCCACTGACTACCACTGACTGGCCCCCCATGCTCACCTGTTCCAACAGAACACCTCTGGAACATTACGTGTCGATCCATCCGACGCTGTCAGGTTACACCTCAGACTGTCCAGGAGCTCAGTGATGCCCTGGTGCAGAGATGGAAGGAGATTCCACAGGACACCACCCATGGTCTCCATGGGAGCATGCCCCAACGTTGTCAAGCATGCATACAAACACGTCTGGGCCCAGTGGCGGTTTCTGATATGGGCGACATGGGCAGCCGCCCAGGGCGGCATTTCATCTAGGGCGGCATGACCGCCCCCTCCCCCCAACGCATTGCGATCGCCGCAGCAGCGCCTACCGCACTGCTCCACTTGTGGGGTAATGGGCGCCCTCTGCTTGCTGTGTATTGCATGTAGCTTTCTGCCATGGTCTGACAGGTTGTAACAGAAGGAAAGGGGCAGGCGGGGGATTCTCTCTCTGTCTCGCTGTCACTGCTTCACTCGATCGTCACACACACACAGCGCTGCCCCGCCCCCTTCTCCTCTCAGCCTGGGGTGCGAGTCAGTGAAGCAGTGATGGCGTGAGAGTGAGACAGTCAGCCGGGTTCATTCATTCATGCCTTTACAGTTTGGGCCTGGTTACAGCCAACATTAACCGCTGAATTATAAATAAAGGCGACTTTTGCTGGCAATCTCTCGCCAAACCTTTGATCCTCACTGACACTGCCATATCAAGATTAACACGAAGTGTATGTCCTAATATTGAAAAGTTTTGCGAGATCTCGCAAAAGTAACTCGGGATCTCGCAAAACTTTTGCGAGATATGCATATGCAGATATTTTTTTTTGTCCTCCCATGTTTTTTTTCCCCCATGTTCCACAGAATGAATCTGTGCATCTAATAAAATTAGATGCACACAAATGATAGAGCACAAAGTCCATTTCATTTATAATACTGTAAATATGGTCATTAATTCACAGTATTTGTGTGAACCCGAATCCTGATAAAAAAAATAACACAAATACAAATCTAGACAAATGTTCAGACACACAGCAGTCGCTCATTACCCCCCAAGTGTAGTAGTGCCGCGATCGCTATTGTGGGGGGGGGGGGGGATGCTCGCCCAGGGCGCCAAACAGGCTAGGACCGCCACTGTCTGGGCCAAACAAACTACAAAATAACATTATGAGTTGCTGCAATCAAATTTTGGCAAAACGGACTGGCCTGTTTTCATCTTTTTTTTTTCACTTTGATTTTCAGGGTGTCTTTGAATTCAGCCCTCTGTAGGTTGATTATTTTCATTTTCATCAAATTATATGGTATTCTTTCTTTACCCACTCCATATCACTATAGATATCCAGCATGATCCTTTTTCCCATTTAAATCTGATATGTTTTCAAAGTGTTCCTTTAATCTTTCCGAGCAGTGAATACAATTCCCTCCAAAAGTATAGGAACAGTGAGGCCAGTCCCTTTATTTTTGCTGTAGACAGAAAACATTTGGGCTTGACATAATAAAAAAATTAATACGAGACAAAAGATAAACATCACAGCTTTTATTTCCAGGTATTTACATCTGGATCTGATACACAGTTCAAAAGATAGCACCTTTTGTCTGAACCCACCCATTTTTTGTAAGCAAATGTATTGGAACAGATAAACTTAAATATATTAAAGTAAATAAGATTTAATATTAACTTGGAAATCCTTTGCTTGTAACAAGCATATATATATATATATATATATATATATATATATATATATATATATATATATATATGCTTGTTACAAGCAAAGGATTTCTGGGTCTGACTGCTTTTAAGAAAAGGGCACATTTTCTGTGATCAGTGTCTATTGTCTCCGGGTGAATCTTGAGTGTAGAGGATTTTATGAAATGATGCTTAATAGAAATTTGGCATTTTAAGCAAGCCCTATTTTTATACACATAATTATAAATGTAATCATTTAAGTAGAGTGTGTTTAAATAAGACAAAAGGTCTTGGTTTAATAGAAACCACCACAATTGAGTAGCTTTCTTATTTGTTTAACTATGATAATGGTTTGCTCCCCAAACTTCCCGTCTTAAAATGCTTTGTTTAAAATGGAATCGCCTTTTGCAATAGGAGTGATGCTGAGTTAAAGTCAAGGCCTTCAATATATTCAAGAAGCTTTGCTGCACTATCTACACAATTGAGTTAGCTCAGTGCAATTGCTGTCTATTCAATGTTAGAGAAATTGAGTTTTAAGCCTGAAGCGCTGCCAACATCATGGAATAAAGAGAGAGAGAAAGCAGGAAGGAGAGGAAATACTGAAAAGCAAATGAGTGTATTGTCTATTCATCCGCCTGTGCCCACATTGCAACAAGCACTCATATATTTATTTTAGATGTGACACTTGAGAAAGTTTTTGACAACCATGTCAAAACCCAGAGGTCCTTCATCTGTCCAGAATGACTAGTGAAATCATTAAGTCTCAGCAACATAACCAAAGGCTTATACAGCCCATCCCTCCTCCATATGCTAAGCAGTGATTACTGGACAGGTTATAAATTGTGTTATTTTCTCAATCTCACCGAGAACTGCTCAGTTGTAGAAAGGTGATTTGAGCGGCCCACAATTACTGAGCTTGAGAGAGAAAATTGTGCACTTGACTCTGCCAGAGTCCAATTGGTTCCAACTTCTAGATGATGGGCAATCAAAGCTGTATTTATTTGGTCATGTTTGAGTCCAAGTGTTGATTGAATTTTGGTATCAATCCCTATCACTGTTTTGTACTTGATTGAGTATGCAAAGTATTTTGATGAGTGTTTGCGTTGTTTACTTGCTTCAGCCTGAGCTGCCGGCATGCCGAGCATCCCTACTGTATGGCACTGCTCTCCTCTGTGAATCATGCTTGTCATTGTTCTGCTGCTTTGATCAGCCTGAGTCAATCTTCTTTGCTTTTGCTGCCAGCCATCACAGATTGGCTAGACTATGTGACACGGAGCCAAATTCAGAGACGGCTCTCTTTCAGAAGCAAATACACTCAGAAATGACCCTAAATTTGGTTGTGTTGTCATTATGTTTGGAATGATGACCATATGGGTCCATATGGCAGTGCTTGTCTGAAGCACCATATGTTATCAGTGCAAGCAGGCTGTAGTACTCATTTGAATAATATTGTTATCCCAAACCAGGCCTTATGTTGCTGAATTCCATCATGGTAAGAGAATGTAGCAGGGCTTAAGGATAGTCTGATTGAGGCCTACATCTGAATAAGAATCAATTTTATATTCACTGTTTTCCAATTTGTCCAAGCTATGCTTCAATCAAGCAGGTGTGGTGGTAGATTTCAAGTGAATTGTTAGTCTTGTAACTGAATGTTCTGCATTTATACAGACAAAGAATTTAATGAAATCCAGCATGTGCTCCTATAGAAAGCATCAAAAGAAAACGACACCCTTCCAACGCTTTCTCATTGTTTATTTGACTGAGTGGACACACAAGTTCTATTAAAACAGTGCAGACTGATGAAAATTGCTTGCAGACCTGGCTTCTCCTCAGCTGAACCCCACCCTTCCTATTCAGTCTCTGTCAGCTAGGGTTAAGGATAGCTACCAGCAGATCCACAGCCCCCCGTCAGAAAACAAGACTCTTTCTTAAAGCAAAACATCAGGATGCTTTCAACTCCCTGCAGGCAATAAAGGGACACAGAGAGCATTTTATATAGAGGTTGCAAGGTTGCACTTCATTACAGTGCAGACAGGTAGACATGCCAGTGGTGTGTCTGTGGTTTATTTAGCTGTTCAGAGCCTCCGATGTGGCAATAATAAAAAAAGGAATGTATGCAGGATGTTTGATTCAAAGCTTGTAAGATTCTGTTTACACAGTAGGGCAGTGTGCACCTATAGAGGGAAAAACATTTCCCCCTCCATAGATGCAGTAGAGTCTTCTGGGTTTAGACTAAGTCATGCTAAATGAAGCAATGTTTAATATCACACTTTATCAAATAGAAGTTACCACACAGAGTATGTGTCACAGTATTGGTTTTAACACCAGTGCTAGTTGGGTCATCATTTTAAGCAAACTGAAAATCTAAAAAAAAAAAATCTAATGGACAGATTAACATATTTAGGGTCTCCCAGAGAATGAATCGCAGATGTACACTATTAAGGAGAACTAGATACTGGATTACAAGGTGACATCTCATTCATTTGAATAAAACCTGCTCAGTGTTGCAAAACTAAATTGAAATGTTTTTCAAAACTTCCTCCTTGAGGTGCCCGAGTTCACATGCTTCAGCAATTTCAGGCCTTTAGAGCACGTGCATCAGCAGTCTCCTCAAGCAAGCCATTAAATAAATACACATGCAACCAAGATTTCCTCGTAACTTCAGGTTGGCTCTTCTTGCACTTTCCGCCCCCCCCCCCCAAAAAAAAAAAAGAAAAAAAAAGAAAGAGCCATTCCAAAGTGTAATGCTTTACAACCGCTACATTTCTAATGATAGTGTGTGGGGGGAAAATGCGTTTTGAGCCAGAGTACATCTGGAAATGAATGAAGAAGTTGTAGTGTGTGGTTTGGCCACTGTGCCAAAATAACTCTGGTCATTCCTTCTCTGATGCTTCTGGTAAATTTCTCAACCACCTGAGTCTAGATGTTTCAGCCTGGTTTTATTCTGAGCTTTCTAAATGCATTAACTGTAAATAAGATGAATGCAATCACATGAGATGGAGACCCACACACGATTGGCATCTCAGTCTCTAGTTAGCATACTGTAGGCACATTGACTGTTTGGGGTGAACTGCCACAGCCCAGTGGTGCTCACTTCATACGAATGATATATGGCAAAAATATTGCTTCACTTGATTGTTGTATCTGAACACATCTTCAGTCTTGTTATTCAGTAAAAAAATAATAATTTATTGTCCAAATTTCTGTTTCCTTTTCAGTGGAATTATGTTAACATGTAATAAAACCATGACTTGTCATAGTAGGACAAGCACATGCATTATAATAGTGATTCCATTAGAAATTAAACTGTCACAGCTGCAAAATGCAGAGTCAGAGAAGCTCAACCTGAAAAGGCAAATCCAGCAGAAATCCAATAGAAACTAAAAATGCTCAAAACCGTGGGACCATGACATTAAACATCCAAGTTCACCAGAATGGCTTACTGAAACACTAAACTATCATTACACCTGTGCTTTCCCTACTGTGACAAGTCAAAATGTCCACTGTAAAAAAAAAAAAAGAAAAATATCTACTGCCTGCCTTCCTACTGCTGACACACGCCATCAACCAAAACTGAAGCAGACAACATCAACATTTCAGCTTTAATAATTCCAAAACTACCCTTTGTCTACAAACTTTGCCTTTTGAAAAAATGTCATTGGTTCTTCTGACAACGCTGTCATAGGTCAAGTTGTATTTCATATGGGGTACTGAGGCAGACTCACACTAGAGGTGAAATTAAAGGGCAAACCAGCAGAGCATTGAAGAAGAGCTGGGAAAACCAAACTTGGAGAATTGCTTCACAGCTGTCATGTGAAGGGACACATAGTACATTCTCAGTCTCCTTCAAAGGGGCTGCTGAAGGTAAATAATTCAGAAAACATGGCCAGGTATACATTGCTGGAAGTTTTGCTCTGTCTGACTTTCGCAGTATGTTTTGTTCCTGCCATGTCAAATAATATATGAAAAAAAGAGAGAAAAAGTGTACCATTTCTCTGTGGAGAATTGGATTTTTTTCTTTCTGTCTACTAACAGAATTTGTAAACACAGCTGCAGAGTCTGAGGTCTTGTGGAGGTAAGTCCAGAGGCCTTGAGGTAAAATGGAAGAGAATGAGAACATGCGGGCGGCACAGCGGTGACTTTTTTCTCTCACAGGGTGGAAGAGACAAGTGGTTTGGTGAAATCCTGGCTCAATATTGACAGGTATCCCTCAGTTATGATACAAACTGCAATGAGTTTCAGTCTTGTCTTCACTCTCACATTGATTTTTTTTTTTTTTGTGTGTTTCTCAATTCTCGGTTTACCCTGCTGGGTTTCTTTCAGAAGTGAATTTCATAATATAAACTTCAAGAAGTCTACAAATCATCATGTGTAACCTTACTGAAATCAGGGCTATTAGACTACAGTATATGCATATACCGTCTCTTATACTACATGTCCATTTATCAATTGCCATTCAGTACATCGTTAATGTCTTTTAATGATAGCAAGAAAAGCATCATTATTAAAAATGTCTGAACTCTCAAAAGATAGTACCCAGTATAGGTGAGCTAAAATGAAATCAAAGCACCTCTTGGTCATCCAGGTGAACATTAAAAATGTTAAAGGACCCATAAGACATTCTGGGAATTTGAAGTCAAGGTAGCAGTGTGGCAACTAAGCAGAAAAGGAAACACTGGTACTGTATATAACAGTATTTTGAAAACAAGGACAAATCCTATCTAGAACATCGTGATTGCAGCCAACTGACGGAGAAAAAAAAAAAAAAGCCAGTCCAGGGTGACCTCTGTATGCAACAACTCTCCCATTCCATTAGACCAAAAATACTTGAAACTACTCTGCTGAATCAAAATTGAATTTTCTTCACTCTCATACTCTCCATATCAGCAACAACACATTATCCCTGCAAGGTCAACTAGGTTATGTAGCTCAGGCCTACAATGATTTACTTCACAGTGCCTTTATTTTGGCAGTGCTGATTGGGTGAGTGCAGTGACTAAATGTTAAACACTAAATGCTATTAAACTATTGTAAGTGGCAACTCTGCTTGTCCATCACTTTTTCCATTCCATTTGCTGGGCATTTTGCTGAATATGCTGTTTTGCTAAACTAAATTTAGAACCTGATTGGTTTCAGAAAAAAAAAAACTTACAGTACTGCATATTTTCAGCCATAAATAGCCAGTTATAGCTTGAGTGCGTTGCTGCTGATCAGCTTGTTTTTGTTTGGGGAAACATTACAGAAATAAAGTGATGCTTAAAATTAGGGGTAATGATGGTTGCATAGGTCTCTAAAATGAAATCTGGGTGTGTAGTTGCAGTTTTCCAAGACAGATTAAAAAAACTTACAATTCCAAAATACTCAAAATGTTAAATATTCAGGCCTAGAGCACCTACCATCCTGAATCCCAGGGCACTTTGGAGTGGTGGCATCAGATCTTTAAGACCTGCTTCAAAACAGAGAAAAACTGCACGAGTCCTTTACGCTTAGTCCAGCTGAGCTGATGTCTAGCCATACTCCACACGGTCGTCTCAAAGCACTAAAAAAACTCTTTGCACTTCAAACTTCCCTATAAGAGTTGTCATGCTCATTTGCTAGAGTCTTCCATCATAATCATAAAGCACCACTAAGACTAGCTTCAGGTTGGTGATAAAGTTGGAGCCTACACTTGATCCTATCCTTGGACCTGCTCTCTGTGCTAGATTTTCTGGCAAATATGAGATTTTTGAGTGACACTGATTGGCATTCCGGAGTGAAGATAAAAAATACATATTTTCCGCATAAGCATCCAAAAGTGCCAGAAGCCACTGTAGTGCTTTCTCAAATGCTCGTGTTTCTTAGTGCTGCCACCACTGTGGTGATTGTGACAAATGATCCTAACATACACAAATGTGAGGGTGGTCTGATGCTGCATTTCTGTCTTAAATCACAGTATCCATCTGTGATGCTTTATAACTTACCACCTCAGCTCAATCATTTGCCCAAAGAATACCAATATGGTGAGAGGACTTTAATCACCATCTTTTTTATTGACGCTGCAGCCGCAGTTCTTGAATGTGATATAGATGTCAGTTGCCTAGCCCATCAAATATCTTCCTTAGCTCTTCAGCCCACTCAAAAGGGCACTAATAAAAAAGCTGAGAAAAGAAACCCAGTACCAAACTGCTGCAACAGTTTAAACTTGCAGATTCCACTGTGCGGTCCTGCATCTGTGATCGGACCTCTGACCTAACTGCCATTAACTCTGCTCTTTGACCGCATTCAGTTTTCACTGGAGAGGTACTTGGATCTAGCAAGCTTGTCCTGGTACTGCTACCTTAAGCACCAAAGACATTTCTCAGTGGCGTGATTTAACTTGATTAGTCCACCTCTGTGCCTCTTGCTGATGTACTCTGAGAGAAATGTTTGTTTATTGTACTCTGCCGATGTAGTCTATGAAATTTACAGACTGAATTCTGCTTTTTTATACCAACATTTAGTTACTAGATATTGGAATTTGGTTATCGTCCTCAGCACTACAGTCTGGGTCAGGCTAGTTTTCACATTCACGGGTACTAGTTCGGAATTTATTATTCATTAGAGACTCCAGGAGCACATGGGCTGCGCTTTGGATTTGTGTTCAGGGAGTTTGTTTAGTTGTTTTCATTTTACACTGTTTTGTGGTTTAGTAAGCTGAAGACTTTTAGTCCTCCTTTAGTTTTATTTCTTCATTTTGGGGAGTTAGTGGTGCCTGCTTATTGCTGTGCAGTAATAAGCTTTGCAAACTTTGCTTACATCCATCTATTTTCTTAACTGACCCAAATTCAGGGTCCCAGGGGAGTTGGATGCTATGCCAGTTGTTATAGAGCCAGAGGCGGGGTACACACTGGACAGGTTGCCAGTATATCGTAGGACACACAGAGAGACTGGCAACAATTCATGCTCACATTCAAACCCAGGGAAATCCACACAGACACAGGGAGAACATGGAAAACTCTAAAGAGAAAGGACACAACTGGCTAGTGGATTCAAATCCAGGATGTTCTTCTTTGCTACACCGCTTACCACTGGACCACTGCTGCCCTGACTGCACTTACACAAGATTGATAGGCTGTTTCCCCTTTTTTCCAAATCTGATTTTCTGTATGTTTATATGCTGAATTCCCATTTCTTAAAACAACAGAATGCCATTTTATTAAAAATAATATATATAAAAATAATATAAACATGCCAATGAAATAATTATGGCCATAAAGTAAAAATAAAATACACAATGCAAAAATAAATAGCTACATAAAGATCAGGATTGTTAGTTCTGAGTTCAGCTCAGAGTGGTATTTATGCTCCTGGGATCAAGTCACACCAATCTGAAAACTTGTGATGCTGGAACGGCACCTTCTTTGCCAATACACTGTTCATTTTTACCTTTCTAAATGTAGGCATCAGTGAACAGTGTCATATAGTTGACAGATTATATAAAAATTTAGACACCGACTCAAATGTATATTATATCATTTGTTTATTTCATTGTTTATTTCAGTGGTACTTTTTCAAATTTCTCTTTGAATAATAAAACATTTCATATAAAACATCAAGCTGTGTAACCTTTCATTTCCTCTCCGCTCCTACAGAAGCAAGTGTATTTTGAGTAGCAGCAAATATAGCCAAAGCAAAAGATACGATACAGTGCAGTCTAGCCTGATCAATAGGTTTGCCCTGTGTTTTTGTATTATTATTTGTAGATCTCCAGGAACATCAATACTGACAAAATAAATGAAATGGATAAATTCTATTTTTGTTCCCCCTTTTCAGAAGATTTTAAAGACACCCTTCAAAGAAAGACAAGTTTTCAACTGTTAACATTTCCATATAGCTTTTGTTTGTTTGTTTGTTTGTTTTATATGCTGGAAAACACATCAGTGAAATAAGCCATCAGTGCCATAGCTGGATTTTTCTGCCTGGGACTACACTGTAGGCATGAATCAAAAGTCTCAAAAAGAAAAAAATTCAAACAGCCACATTTTCATACAGGAAGATAGTGTTTATTTGTCACACGCACAGTCATACACAGTACAATGCACAGTGAAATGTATTTTGTACCTGCAGAATAAGTAGTGAAAAAAAATATATTAATAAGAAAAGTAAAAATAAGTAAGTCACACTATACACACTATACACAGAATAATATAATAATATAATAATTTACATTGTGCAATAATAGTGCAGTTTAGGGCTCAGAGTTGAGCAGACGGATGGCTTGTGGATAAAAGCTCTTCAACCTTTCAGTCTTAGTCCTCAGGCAGCAGTAATGCCGGGAGCAGGGAGAAGAGAGAGTGTCCGGGGTGGCTGGGCTGTTTTAGGATCTTCAGAGGCCTCAACCTGCACTGCTTGGTGTAAATGTCCTGCAGGTTGGGGAGGGTGGTTCTGATGGTCCGTTCAGCTGAACGAACCACCCGTTTAAGGGCCATGAAGTCCTGCTCAGTGCAGTTTCCCATCTAGGTGGTGATGCTCCCACACATGATGCTCTCGATGGTGCAGGAACACCCTAATGATCCAGTCCCATCAGCTTTCTAATGTGCATAAAATAGATTGATATTAATCTTTTAATAATTGACCCTCTACAATCTGCTACTTCAATTCTTCAGAATTTTTTTCTGGTGTGAAGAAGTACAGCTGAATAACTTCAGTATTACAACTTCCTGTGGCATGTGATAGTTTTAAAGAGTGTCCAGTGGAGGTTTATAGAGATTGAGGCAGGAATGATTTTGATTCGTGGATATTCAGGAAGGAGTTGCTATCATGGTCCTGGCAGACCTGTTCCTTTTTGCTTTCTGTCTTCCTCTTTCTTTCTCTCTTTGGCTTCCTCTCTGCTCTCAGGTGAAGCTGGGCAGGCCTTGGTGCCTTGCACCACCCTTGGGTGGGGAGTTCCGCCCCTTGAGCCAGCTGGCACACCTGTCTGCCATTAACTCATTACCTTCCAGGAATAAAAGGCCAGCTGAAACCTCCACTCTTTGTCAAATTGTCATCATCCCCTGTGGTGGTAATTTGTGCTCCATTCTGGTGCATTACTTGCCTTGTGCTTTGTTACCTGACCATCTCATATCTCCTCTTCTGGTTTCCTTCTGGTGTGTTCCCTGACTGGATCCTGAACAGTTAAGAAAGACTCTGAGTTGTTCACCTGTAAAAGTAAGAACTATCTGTTCATTGTCACTGCTTACCTCAACCTCACCTGCCTGCCAAATCTCTCTCTCTGGAACCTTCACCTGCCCCCCACCCCCACCAGCGATCCAAGGAAATACAAGTAAGCACTCAAATTAAATAATTAAAAAAACCCTCCATCAATAATACTAATAATTATGCAACACTAACCTGTTCTTTCCTCTCTGGCAGTCCTCTGGTGTCTTGCAGCTTGGTTCCTGTATACAGAAGACTTTACCTGAGATACTTTTTTTTTTTTTTTTTTTTTTTTCCATTTTTGGCCACAGCAGCTTTTATCAGTGGTGGAGGAAGATGGGAAATGGGGGAAAGATAAAGCAGAAGACACGCGGGCAAATCGGCGACAGGCCGGGACTCGAACCCGCGCCACAATGCGGCATATGTATGTGGTCGCCGGCTTCACCACTAAGCCACCCGGGCACCCCTTACCTGAGTTACTCTTACCTGGATCCTGAGCTCCAACTTGTTGCCTGGTTAAAATAAAGAAACTTGCATTTGGAATCATGGACTCTGCTTTTGAGTCCTTATTATGTAATTGGTTACTAAACAGTTACATCTAAACAATTTTAAGGCACTGAGGAATAATTTTCATAGGAAAAAAAATGTGTACTCTTGATAAACAGAAACTTAAATTTAATCAACACATTTTAGCTAGTAGGTATTGCACACCAC
Source organism: Archocentrus centrarchus (assembly GCF_007364275.1). NCBI lineage: Eukaryota > Metazoa > Chordata > Actinopteri > Cichliformes > Cichlidae > Archocentrus > Archocentrus centrarchus. The sequence continues at coordinate 28,854,869 of NC_044348.1, forward strand.
TACCTGCTAAACATCAGCTTGTTTACATTTTTATTATAAATCATGAAAATGCATTAGCCTTTAGTGAAGTGCTAACGGATATATCATTCGTTTAATAAAGACACTGTATCACCGTCATTTTTCTTTGACAAGTTTTAAGATGATAGTTTTCAATAATGGTACACATTATTGGTCAGTCCATGAGGTACAGCAGTATGAGCGCTATCAGAAGGCTGTATGAAGATGATGAAAAATGTAGTCAAGAAAATGCTACCAGAAAGTTATGATCATAAGCTTAATATCCAAGCCAAAATCCTGATCAAAATTTGTTAGCATGACAACTGAGTTAGTTTATTTTGTGATTCAAGCCCACTCAAAAACAATCAGTTGGAGCTTTGGACCTGGAAACAAGTTTGATACATCATTAATTAAGAAGCAGATTCCTTGATTTTCAGAAAATAGCTTTTTAATTGGTTTTAGGTTAATTAATTTAATTTTAGAGGTATGTTAATGGATTATTCTACATGGTTTTAAAATATAAATGCTTCACAGTATTGGTGCAATTAAATTTATGAATGTAAAAAATGCCTGAAACTTGCCGATGTAATGAATTTATAAAGATTAGTATCTGATATGCAACTCACTCAATTTAAAAAGCTCTCAGAACACTGATGTAAAGTAATTTGAGCAACACTTGAAGAAAATCTTTGTTAAATAAATTCTGACAAAAACAAACAGAATGATAAATGGCAGAGTGATGGATTCCCTTGGGCGCAGGGGGATGGAGGGTGCTTTTCATGCTTGACCATGTGTTGACTGTGTGCCTTTAATTAGGAGGGGGTGGTTTTTAACCGATAATGGCCAGAGTGGGAAAAGACACTGGTGTCATTAGGATAATCACAGCTCTAAATGAGGTTTTGATTCAGTGTGTCCGACAGGTGTAGTGGCAAGATAGGGGATGGAAAGGTTCTTCCAGTGTGCTCCAGCTGTGTTTACACTCTTTGTGTGGAACAAAGGGCCCTTGTCATATTCACCATGATTGATGTGGCAGCAAAAGAATAGTTAGAGCATATTTACATTAACCAGTGGTGGGAGGACCAATGCCGGCACGCTGGGTTTTTTGTATTTCCATTATTTGTCTTGCACACTTCACAGCAGAGTGCTCAGCCAGGCAGGCACACTGCAACACAAAAGACCATCTCTAACACTTTCCTCTGTGGCGAAATCAGTTCACATTTCTCTGAATGATTCACCACATCGGCCGGCCCTCCGGACACTACTTCCAACATATCCCTAACTATCACACTTCATCTTCAAGCCACTCTCAGCTCTGCCTTGGGGAAATCACACCGCTCAAAACATCTCAGTAAGACATCTCTCCCCCATGTTTGTGTCAGGCTAGTATCATTTTGAATTGCTAATGACAAATGACGTTTTAAAGTGAAATCATATCGGCATACTTGACAACTAAGAGCATTAAAAAAAAAAAGGTAATAATGGTGCTCTTGACTGATTATTCTGGAGATCTCATCGGCAGTTTCTTTTAATACATAAAGCAACTCTGGTCCCTTCTGACGGCTTTGGATGAGTCCAGTGAGTTTGGGCTGATTTCAAGAACAATGAAGTGGATGTGCTGTTCTATAGACTGAATAATGAGGTTGTGTGCTTCAGAGAGCAGCCCTCCCCTCCTCCCCTCTCTAACAAAGGCACCATCCCCCACCCTCCTCCCCTCTTTGATGGAGCTGATATATGCATAAGCAACACTTTCATGAAGTGACAAGTATTGCTGGGTAAGAAGCTTGGTGACATATGTATGTCTAATGCTATGATTACTTATATCACAATATTTCCAGCAGAGATGCAAATAGCATGGAGCTGTGACTTAAAAACCACCTCAGTGTAATTACCAGTGAAACAGCGCCAGAGCTGTTTCTGTTTCAGTCTACCTGGTTTTATTTGCTTTCAGTATGTTGCCACAGCATGTTTTTGATAACTCAGACGCTGTCAAAAAAAAAAAAAAGAAAAAAAAGGGAAAAAAGTTAACCTTTCTGGTACAATAGAGGTACACTAGCCCATGGCTTCTGACTGAGAAAGGGCATGCTTTCTGTTTTAATGGCTGCCAAACCACATAGGGAATATGATTCATGTAGAGCAGAGCATAGTTATAGCAGAATGTTGTCTCTCTCCAGCCCTGAAATACCATGGCCTTGACTAGATTCCCATGGCTATAATTAGATACTGTGGTTCTGAACCCAAGGTGAATCAATGTCTTAAACATCTCATTCTCCTGCTGGATGCCAAAAGCTTCACCCACCCCCCCCACCCCCCTTCCCTCACTTCATTTGGTCTCGATCAAAATGAGCACCGCAAAATAGTCCCGCTGTGTTATTGTTTGTGCAACGCTCGAAGGCTCTGCGAATGCGGTTTTTGTGTTCTTCACTTTTTTGGACCTCAACAGAGTTCACCGTGTACCGAGGAGCTCAGCTTTTGTGGCCGGTCAAGGTTTAGCCCTGAGCGGTTAGTGCACCCTTAATCAGACTAATGACTGGCCAATAACGAGGACAGTTTGTGCAGATATGTTTGTGCTAGTATCAATAAACTACTGGGTGTACTGCTGAATTCCAGCCAGATGGCATTGTTCATTGTACATCCATTGTGGTGCGTTTTAAAAGTGAGGTTAATGTCAAAGGCTCATTGCACACAAATGAAAATATCTCCATTCAGTCATGCCTCAGTGCTTATGAATACATACATAAGTAAGCCAAATGAATCTAAATAGATATCCCAACAGGGCGTTTGTGTTCTGTTGATAGCATTCCTTTTCACATGCTCTCTTTGTATTAGTATATAAGCTGACATGTTTCACTGGTATGAGTTTAATATTTCTTAAACACCACCAGCGATTGTGTATGATTTGTATTTGCTGTGTCTCTGCTCTGGTTGTGTGTGAGAGAGAAAAACCAAAGAAAAAAGGAAAAAAATCATTGTGTATGAATAGCATACTTATTCAACTGCTTAGAGATTTAAAGGGGATTACAAGGTTTCTCTCCAGAGATGAATTTGCTCCATTTAAACAAAACTCAAATCCTGGAGGTAGGCCTGCATAGCGTTGATCAGCTGTTCTAAGGTGCAGTTTATGGAGGCTTAAAACTCTTTAATTGACGCTTTCTCCCTGAGTTGAATAGTGGGTCTCCAGAGTAATCAGTATGCATTAAATCTCATCTCTCTTTGTGAATATTACCCTTTCTATAGAAGACAGGGAGAACAAAAAGGAGATGTGGGTCCTTATTCACAAATACTGTGATTTAAAGTAAGAGAAACAAGGATTATTCTGATACAATTTTTTTTTTTATACTGTGTGTTTGTCAAAGAGCAAATTATTTCACAAGTTGTGATTAAAACATATACCTCACTTTCCAGTTTCTTTTCAGCAGGAGGATGTATCATCCATAAATTAAACATTTCAAATAGCCTTGCCAATTTCTTTATCCCCTCCTGTATGCACATGAATACTGTATGAGCGTGTTTTACTTGAAGAGCGCAGAGAGAATGAATCTGTGATTAATAGAAGAATAATGGAAGTGTAATAGAAATTACATTTTGAACATTCATAATCTGCTTCCCCTCTCTTTGTTCAAATATAAATGCTTCAGGCTCCAATTTTCATTTTCCCTTTGAATAATGAGATGGTAAATTGAAGTGCATGGCAGGCTAAGAGAGGGAGAACTTTCAAGTTCAGCTGTAATGTATTTTGACCTTGGTCTTTTTTTTTTTGGTCAAAAATTCATCTGATGCAGTCAAAGAATGATTCAAATGTAAATCAGAAATGCAATATGATCAAAGTTAAATTGCCGTTTGACTTCTGTAAGCCGTTGCATCTCTGTCATTGGTAGGTGATATGCACAATATATACTGCTGTTGGCAAGATAAGGGAGAGTACACGTGCGATCCATCATCTTGTGCACATAATAATCAGGTCTTTTTCTCCTCCTGCTCACTGCTGATGCATGGAAATGATGACTTTGTGCTGTATCTTAAAGGGAGAATTTCCACTCCTGGTTTTGTATGAGCGCCATCAGATGGACTATTGCATGTCACTCATGACACGTGGGCTTGGGAGGGGTTTTCAGCTCTAATGTAGAAAACTGACACCACAATCCAGGTGGAATTTAAATAGAGGAATCAATTTAAAGTGTAGGAATCGAGATCTGTCGTGACACTACAGACACCATCCGTGACATATACACTAACCCCCTCAACCTTTAGAGGCCAGATGTATCATATAAGTGATTCTATTTAATTATTTAATTTCCGAGCTGCTCGTGGTGAATATTGCTGGCATTGAATATTATCTGGAACGGGACTGAGGGAGAATTCCTCCATAGCCCGAGACATTTGCATAACCCTCAGCCCTCTGTGCTCACGACTGTAGCAAGGTTTCATTTGATCTTTTCGTGCAGACTCGCACACTCATATACCCACTCCTCTTGAATTTTTCTTCAGTTATTCAAAGCCCCAGTAAGTAGCTTGCTCTTAAATCAGAAAAATTATGTCCAAAATATTAGTTTCTAGAGTGACAGTGCAGTGATTTTCCTCTTTAATTTATAGATAGGCAAAATATTATTTGTCACAGCAAAACTTTGAGTTTTTCCTACAACTGAGTGGATGGATCTTTACCCTTTGATTTTTTTGTTGTTGTTGTTGTTGTTGATATTATACTAGCACACTAGTCAGTACAAAATATTCTCAAACTAGCAATTACATTACATTTTCAGTGAGCTGCTACACATAAATATAGCTCTGACCTGCATCTCCACACATTTGAACCAGCAGTGGTAGCATTTGTATTCCCAACAGTAATTGTGTTTCACAAACTTAATTTAAGCAGTGAAATGGTATTATCTGTAGAAGATGTTATATAAACAACACATAATTTAACTATCTCCCACCAGCACAGTAATTTTCCTAACCCAGAATAGTATAAATCTATGCAAGCAGTTTTTATTTTGATTCTTTTGTGATATAAATTACCTCTACCAATGTATTCATACTTCATTGTAAGATGTGTTTTTCAGATAAACTAAATCAAGCAACAAAAGAGCTTTTGGCTACAGAACATTGGATTTACTGATCCAGTAATAGGTACCATAAATTCTGACTTACATGCAGCAGTGACAAATGGTACATCAGATAGGAAATTTCCTTTGGGACTTTCATCCTTTTTCCAGAAATGGCTTCAACATGAAACAAGTATTTATTCTGCTAAGTGAAAAAGCAGGGTGACAGAGGGAAGATATACCACAGTACATTCTTTATTACAACCATATTATTAAAGCTGCAGCTACAGCATGATGAGGGTAGATCTACTTATGGAAAGTGATGAGATGGGATGCTATGACAACAAAGCTGTTATGGGAGCCAAATTGCATATTGAATTTTAGAACATAAATGTAATGTTCCAGGGATCTCTAGCACCACACAAACACAAGCTGAATTTATATCAGTGACAGCACAGAGGTCAAATATATTAAATTTATGACTGACAGCACATTACAAGCCATACAGCCAGGATATTTTTTGTGAACAAGAAAATCATGATGTTGGCTTAATTATAGCTTATGTATTATCTGTAGATCACCACCACATCCTGGGGTTATTTAGTGGTCTTTAACCCCTTAGTTCACGGGTGTCCAAACTTGCGGCCCGTGGGCCGCTTCCGGCCTTCCCCTCCAATTAAGAGGGTTAAGCGAAATGTCAAAAAAGTAACTTAAAGGGCCAAATTGTATGTTATTTTTGACATCAATCCGCCGACCGGAAGTGGGCGGGGCCGGAAGCGGCCCACGGGCCACAAGTTTGGACACCCCTGCCTTATTTGCTGTTGCTATATCCATCAGCCTTTTTATTGATACACATTCACATATGCAGTTTACAGTTATCATGGTGACAATTTTAAGCAATAATAAAATTATAAATAATGATAACAATAATTCTTAAGCAAAAAGTCCTTCGTCCAGGCAATCCATCCAGCTATTTAAACAAAATGTAGCTGCCTGTTCACTGACTGCCAAAAAGAGCATCTCATTTTAAAGCAGTAATTCAAAAACGATCTGATACAGATAACTGGGAAACATTCTGGTGAAAATCTGGTCTTGTCAGGATAAATGGAATCCATCCCACTTTGGATGAAGCAGCTCTCATTTCTAGAAATCTGGCCAAATTTATTAAACCTCCCAAAACATGACTATATAGAGCTGAGACCAAGAAGCAGAGTTGCAATCTCAGACACCTCTCTACAGCTTCTCTCCTTCTGTCATCCCCCCAAATCCCCGAATCTCCATAGAGACTGTGTCTGTTCCCAGACCACAAAAAAAAAAAAAAAAAAAAAAAAATCAGCAAAAAACAATTTAACCATAAAAATTCTCAAAGAAAGAAGAACACAACATCATCAACTGCACCAAAGAGTGAAATAGTTAAATGTGGATTATTAAACATTAGGTCTTTCTCTCTTCTAAATCGCTGTTGGTAAATGATTTAAAAATTGATCAAGATATTGATTGATTCTGCCTTACAGAAACCTGGTTATAGCAGGATGAACATGTTAATTTAAACGAATCAACACCCCCTGAGTCACACTAACTGTCAGAATCCTCAAAGCGCAGTCCGAGGAGGAGGAGTAGCAGCAATCGTCCACTGCAGCTTAATAATCATCCAAAGGCCCAGAGAGAGTTTTAATTAATTTGAAAACGTGACTCTTTGCCTTGTAACACCCTAACCTGGTCCTTACTCAGTTTCTGTCTGATTTCTCAGACTTTTTATCTGATTTAGTGCTCAGTTCAGATAAAATAATTATAGTGGGTGATTTTAACATCCATGTAGATGCTAAAAACAACAGCCTCAACACTGCATTAAATCTATTATTAGACTCCATTGGCTTCTCTCAAAATGTAAAGGAACCCACCCACCACTTTAATCAATCTCTGGATCTTGTTCTGATAGATGAAACAGAAACTGAAGATTTAACAGTGTTCCCTGAAAACCCTCTTTGTATGATCATTTCTTAAAAACATTAAAATTTACAACAATAGATTACACAACAGTGGGGAATAAATTTCATTACAGTAGATGTCTTTCTGAAAGTGCTGCCATGTGCCATCAGCAATGCAGAGATTGATTTTCTCGTTAATAGTTTTACATTCTCACTGCGTGTGACTCTTGATACTGTTGCTCCTCTGAAAAAAGCTTCAAATCAGAAGTGCCTGACTCTGTGGTATAATTCACAAATGTGCAGCTTAAACCAGGCAACCTATAAGCTGGAGAGGGAATGGCATCTCAGTAAGTTTAGAAGACGTTCATTTAGCCTGGAAAAAGAATTTGTTGTTCTATAAAAAAGCCCTCCATAAAGCTAGGACATCTTACTATTCATCACTGATTGAAGAAAATAAGAACAACTCCAGGTTTCTTTTCAGCACTGTAGCCAGGCTGACAAAGAGTCAGAGCTCTGTAGAGCCGAGTATTCCTGTAACTTTAAGGGTTAAAATTTTATTTGTGAAGAAATCCATTAAGTCATTAATAGTTAGAGGAAAAATTATTCATAACAATCTCACAGATGGATCATTATGTAAAGCTACTTTCAATACTACTAATATTTATTTAGACTATTTACTTAGATTGATCATTCTAAGTTAACTTCAATAATCACGTCCTCCAAACCATCAACGTGTCTATTGGAGTCCATTCCTACAAGACTGCTCAAAGAAGTCTGACCAGTAATTAATGCTTCAATCTTAAACATGACCATTCTATCTCTATTAATGGGTTATGTACCACACGCCTTTTAAGATGGCAATAATTAAAATCATTACTTAAAAAGCCATTACTTGACCCAGCTGTTTTAACTAATTATAAGCTAATCTCCCACCTTCCTTTTATCACAACAATTCTTGAAAGAGTAGTTGTAAAACAGCTAACTGATCATCTACAGAGGAACGGTTTATTTGAAGAGTTTCAGTCAGGTTTCAGAATTTATCAAAGTACAGAAACAGCATTAGTGAAGGTTACAAATGATCTTCTTATGACTTGTGGCCTCCTCTCTGTGCTTGTAGACCTCAGTGCAGCCTTTGATACTGTTGGCCATAATATCTTGGCTTTGAGTCATTTGTGACCAGGATATGTCCTTCAATGCACAAATTAAACAAATATGTAGGACTGCTTTCTTGCATTTGCACAATATTTCTATAATTAGAAACATCCTGTTTCAGAGTAATGCTGAAAAACTAGTTCATGCATTTATTACTTCTAGGCTGGACTAATTACTTCATTACTATCAGGTTGTCCTAAAAGCTCCCTGAAAAGCCTTCAGCTGATCCAAAATGATGCATTGAGAGTAATGACAGGGACTAGAAAGAGAGAACATATTTCTTATAGTACCGTATCACCCCAACAGTGCACTTCACTCGCAGACTGCTGGCTTACTTGTGGTTCCTAAGGTATTTAAAAGTAGAATGGGAGGCAGAGCCTTCAGCTTTCAGCTTTGGTGGAACCAACTCCCAGTTTGGATTCAGGAGACAGACAATCTATTTTTAAGATTTGGCTTAAAACTTTCCTTTTTGATAAAACTTATAATTAGGACTGGATCATGTGACCCTGAACCCTCTCGTAGTTACAGTGCCGCAGACCTAGGCTGCTGGGCAATTCCCATGATGCACTGTGTTTCTTATTTATTCACTTCTTTTCACTCTCTTTGTGTTTATACCCCACTCTGCATTTAATCATTAGTTATTATTAATCTCTGTCTCTCTTCCACAGTGTGTCTTTTGTCCTGTCTCTAGGGGGTCATCTGATTGTTGGGGTTTTCTCTGTATTATTGTAGAGTCTTTACCTTACAATATGAAGTGCCTTGAGGCAACTGTTGTTGTGATTTGGCGCTATATATAAAATTGATTTGAACTGAGTATGAACTTAATTGCTATGTGACATATCACCAAAATCGGAGGCTAAAGCTCCATGTCTCTGGCAAGAAGTCTGGATCCAGGTGGTGATACATACAGAAATATTGTATTTTTTTAAGATGTCATGTCATGTTTGAAAAAAAGTCCCAAAATGCAAATGTTTGTAATGTAATCTGGCCATCTGCTCAGTGTCATTCATAAACACCAACCGAACATCCTTCCTCAACTTTCTAGCAAAGGATAGGCTTGTTTACCCATTTTTTAAAAATATGGTGTTTTATTAATTAGACAAAAAACAAACAAACAAACAGAAACAGATGCATGGGAAGAGTACAAAGCCTAAACATTCATGGGATCATATTCAGGACCCCATACCCTCAACCACTGTATCCTGTAACCTTGTGAGCTAACATGCTAGCACAGTGATTATATACCTGTTATGCGCTGGGTTATGTTGCTTACACTGAAAGGGCAGATGGATGATTGTTAAACTTTCATAGTCTGAAGACCTGTACAAATAAGTTAACCATCCAACACATAATGAGACTTTAACATGGATATCATGTAAACATATCTAAATCTGTTTTTTCATATTTAGTCATATAAATCCACATTTTTGTTTTAAATTGTGCAATAATAAGATCAATATTTTTTTAGTTTGTAAAAGAGGGGCTCACTGGCCCACTGTTGGATGTCCTCTCTGGTTATCTGCCTCATAACCACATTGCAGTTTTTGCCTTTGAACTTATAACATTTTTGGCTAGGGATGCAACGTTGCTGTCACAACATTTGCTGTAATCTTGTATTGCAGTGCAGAGCTAAAAATAAAAGACCATGGAAAATGAGTGAATAAGAGTAATAGGCAGGGCTCCAAGAGTCTGTGTTTGAAGAGACAGTTTGCATGTCTTGTTGGAAAGTAAAACAAATGACGACAAAGAGATGTAAAACAATGACAGAGAGATGACAAAATGATTCATGACAACTACAAAGAGTTTCAGAATCTCTACAAAGGGCTGCAAACAACGACAATGAGTCAAAATGAACATGACTGCAGAGAGACACAAAACAACGTGAAAAAAGAAGCACAATGGACAGAGAGACCCTGCTAAAAAGGGATGCAAAATGATCACATTTAGATGCAAAGCCACTGCAAATAGAAACAAAATAACTGCAAAGAGACACAAAATGACCACAGAAAATCAAAGTGACTACAAAGAGAGACTAAAAAGGAGCAGAAAGTAACACGGGCTGGTGAAGAAGACATGCAAAATATAAGCAAATATATGCAAAACAGCTGCAAAGAGAAACAAAGTGATCATTACCAGATATGAAAATGGTGCCAAAAAGTCCACAGTGGCCACAAAGAGACTAGAAAACATATCTGTAGTTGTTTTGTGTGTCTTTAAGTTTGAATGTCTTAATGGAGAGCTGTGCACATCACTCTGGCATGGGAAGAAATCCAAAGCTTGACAGACCTAACAAACCTAGTTACAGTTGCTAAGCTGTAATTGGACAGCCACTGTTTGGGGAGGGGTTTAGTGAACAATCAATAACCTCTTTAAACACTTTTCCCAAGGTAAACCGAGCTTCTGAAGGGTTTGAGACCCATTTGAACTGCACGTTTCATTCCATTGATCAAATGTTCTTCTATAATCGCCCCTCAGCATCCGTCTCTGACCCAGTTCTGTTGTTGCAAAAAATAGTCCTACCATACTTAACCATAACTGTAATCCTTCCTCTAACATTTCCCCCTCCCCTTTCCACATTTGCAGTGTTCATAACATTTCTGTGTTCTTTAGCAAATCCTGTCCAAACTAAGACTCCCTACTTTACTTTGCAGCCTTGATTTTTTCAGGCTGGTGAGTCAGGAGGAGCAAGTTGACCTATATCCCTGCATCAGATTTGCATCACTGTGGGAGTGGTTTCATGGTACATTTAGCATGCCTGCTGACAGCCAAAAATATGTCTGTTTCTGAAGAGACAGGAAATGTTGTTTGTTTGACTCCCCGTGTTTATCTTTGTGTTGTGCTGAAGGTATTGTCTCCTCAGAGACAGACAGCCAAGGCCAAATCAGCTGACAAACAATGTATATTCCCCGAGCTATGCCATAACATTTCACCATCTTAGTGTTTTGCTACAGGAAGACAGTTGATGCAACCCAAACTGAAAATGTTTCCAAGATATAAAATTGCATTTAAGTATGTTTGGCTTCACATGCTCCTGAGGCAACATGGGAAATGTGTTAGCAACCAACTCACTTCACTATTACTGTCTTCATAATATTATTCCACTTTTTTATGAGACTGTTGACCTGACAGAGCCTTGGTGGAAAATGTGAAGCCTCCAGGGTGAGATCGCCTTGCATAAGCACATTTCCCATTAGAACAGCACTGAAGGGCAAGTGGAATTTGAACAAATCTCCTGTCCGTATACAATACAACTAGTTTTGGAAAATATGGAAATATGCACAGGTGGAACGGTCAATAAGGCATAAAAACAGGTAAGGGGGTATGCACAAAGAGAAATGCAAACTGGTAAAACATTGAAATTGAGCAAAACAAACCATAAAATAAGTTATCATGTGGTCACTGTGGCGGTGTTGTATTTTAAAATGAAAACATTGCGCGGCCCTCTTCAGCCCTTCTCTCTCTCTCTCTCTCTGCCTCTCCATTCCCTCATGGTTAATTGAACAGAATGGTTTAGTGTGCAATTAATTATGATGTGCTGAGATGATGTATGGACCTGACAGGGCATTGTGGGTAATAATAGGATAGATTTATTTACTGGCTCTATGTAGGCTCCCTTCACCCCTACAAAATTAATACATTTCCTCTGATTCAAATTATGGAAGAAAATAGGAAGGAAATTGTGTCAGACGCATGCATATACAATACACTCGGGATCACACTCGCACACACTCAAAGGCAAACAAATGGACACACACACCCACAAACACACACACAGAGAATCTGTGTTGTTCTTGTAGGAAAATTGTAAATGTAAAACGGCAGAAATGAATCATGCTAATGGCATGGTTGACAGTTGTGTTCAATATTATGATTTCAAACTCCCAAAAGATTGATTACATAACCTGTTCTTTATTTACTTGGTGGGAGAAGGTATATTACTCTGCAGTGCTGTGGGATAAACATGAACTTAAGGAGAAAAAAAAAACAGTTTTGATGTGAGCAGAGCAGGAATGAGATGCATCAAAGTGGCTATATATGGATCTGGTAAGGAAAAACGGCTCATTACATTCTTTGCACTTAAATCCGAACAAAAAAAATAACCTTCTCAAGCTGTAGTTTCAGATAAACGCAGTTAAAAGACTATCTTTCTAGCCTTTAATATCTTCCCGACATGTGGTTTTACTCACTGAAAACATTATTTTTTTCTGCGCTACATATTTTCCCACATTCTTTTTGACATTTCAAACACTCGGTGTCCTTTCGTAAAACTATACAGCTTCAAAAAGCACTCTGCAGCTTCACACACCGGCACGATCAAAAGCCAGTGTCCACTGTTTACAGTAGGTGGAGAGAAGTAAAACTAAATGTTCACTCAAAACAGCCGGACTGAGCTTGATTTTATCATAAAGTGTGCAAGAAAAAGATTAGAGGAGAAAAAAGAGTCTGCAAATCCAGCTGAATCTGAATCTGGTTTGATCACATGTTGATAATTTGGAGTCAGTGCATCTGACAGTGAAACTTAAAATAATTTGGACAAATAGGGGGATTGTATAACAACTTAACTTGGCAGAACGAGATGAACATCTTGCCTCGTGCAGCCCTTAAAAATAATCTCTGGAAGCTAGACAAGGGGTGTTCTGCAGAGGATTTCCCACACTCACCAATAAATAATATTCGATCAGTGTTGGTTACTCATCTGCAGTGAATAATACTCATTATGGTCCCTTAAGGACCTGGACATATAAATGAGTGCAGATGTTGCTGAAGTATGTAAGTATAAATGAGGGAGGCAGCATGTGCATGTGGGGGCATACATGGTTTTATACAGCTGCGAGGTTTGAAGTCGAGCAAAGCACCAGTTGATCGATAGTTTTTTCAGTGACTGCTACTGTATTCTATAACTCTGCCTTACTATAGGTAAACGTGATTCATGTATTTTCTTCACAAATGCTCCTAGAGCGGAAGAGCTATTGGGTAAAAGTTGTGCACAACACAAAGAGGCATTGATTGCTTTCTATTCTGCTATCCAGTTTTTTCATTCTTCCCCACAAGCGCTCTCTGGTGTCTCTCCATCCTGTTTAAAAAGCACCTTGCTTCTTGGCATTGTGTTCCATTTAGCAATATGTAGGCACTCTGCCAGCTCCTTTCATTGTTACATAAATGAAACAAATCCCTGCTGTGTTTCAGATGATGTGGACATGGAAAAGGATGATATTACTTCTCTATCAGGAACGGGTCCAAATACCAGGAAGCTTGTAAAGGTTGGTATGTTTGGACCATAAGGAGGCTATTCTCCAAGAGTGTGGCAAAGGGGGGAAATTAAATTTAGATGCCACTGGAGCCTAATAACAGTTTCCTAATTTCTCACAATGGAAAATAAGCAGCAAAAGGATCATATAATACTAATGCAACAGTAAACAGCCATTTATAAGAACAGTTAACAACAGTTTTCCATGGGGATTTGTCTGCAGCATAATCTAAACAACACATGATACATAAACAGATGTGCCTGGAATTGAAAAGGGCTGTCTGACAAGTGTTTTTGATCCATTCCAGTGATTGGGGTCAGCACTGCACTTTTCATCTGGTGTACTTCTCTGTTTATATCAAGGGTATTACCTCATACAATTAAATTCCACTATACTTTAGGACTGCTGGGTGAGCATGTATCGGCGTGCATGTGCACCAGGGTGTCACGGATAGACAGCCTGAGGCATGAGCAAACCTGCAGTCACCAGGGATGCCAAAACTAGCAAAACCTCCCAACGTTTCTCTGTTCACGCACACAATTCACAATTCCAGAGAATGTCTCCTTTCTCTAATGTTCTTACATTTGCTTTCATTATTATTTTGTTACACAAATTATTATTTGGTTATTTCACATTTAAAGCTGAAATCTGTAAGTCACTGACTGTGCTCAATTTTGCCCCCACCCCCACCCCCCTGTCCCAAGTGATGTAATGTCTGGAACAACCACACAAAAAAGGGAAAAGGTTAACAAATTGCATGAAAACACCACAACCAGCAAACTGTTCCAGCTGACAAATATTGCTTCTGTTGTCAAAGCCCAGTGTAGTTAATTCCTCTGTGCCACAGAGCTCCATTGTTGTCCAAAAACTATTAACAGAGCATAATTCAGAAACACCATTGCACTGACTGCTCTGTGCACCCATTAAAATTAACAGTTTATGAAAATAAACACATTATGAGTCACGCCTGCATACAGGAGTCCTGTTGCTCACTAAATCTGCAGCTGAAAATAGTCTCTATTGAATACACCGTCATTTTTTGCATATATTCACTGTCATTTTAGTAAAGCTGCAAGTATATTTATGACCTCTGTAAAAGTTTGAAAGTATTGAAAAGCACTTGTTAGCAGACTCGACAGACCCTCAAGATTATCAGGCTCTTATGAAAGCAGTCAGGTGATCACTTTTAATGTGTGCCAATTAAATTCTTCTTTAACAACAGCTGACGGAGTGATGCAGCACTGGGATGGCATTGCGCTTGATGGGGATGCATTAAAATAAAAACCTTTGCGATCACACTAAATAAACCCCACCAGTGGTTCATTTCCTAAAGCTGAGATGAATCAACTCGATGGCTGATTCATCTCTGAGGGGCTTGTTAGGTTTTGTTACTTTGCTTTTTTAGAATGCAACTAGTGTGTGACTATAAAATGCATCACTGTGTACATAACTATGGTGATGCTGGCGGGCACAGCTGAACAGTAAGTGAACAGAAATCAGCGCTTTTATTTTTCTGGTATAAGTGAGTCAGTGTAAAACCGATTAAATTCTACATAAGACCAGTGGATAAGTGTTTGACTCACTCCATCTGTTCTAAATGCATAAAACATCAGACTGTTGACTTGCCATGAAGGATGCATTGTGAGGAGGAGATTAGGGTGAGGCTCCTTGCCATGTTTTTAAGTAAGCTTACTCTGAACCGAAGCAGCCACCAATCATCAGATACAGTGTACTGGTATGGGCTAGTTTGTATGCAGTCAAAGACGCTTTCTCTTGCCACAGGCATCTCTGTATCATTCTTCATTTAAGTGGTGCTTTGAAGAGTCCAGTGAAGTGTAGTGAGAAATACGAGTGAAAACAGCTGCTTGTCATAGTGAATGTTTACTCTTTTGGAGTGGGTTTTGAATAACCCTTTAAAGTGCTGTTTAGAATCAAATTCATTACACGCCGCTCCGAATGAATCGAACCTTTTATGAAAGTTGCTCCTCCATTCTTGCATTAGCCAGTTTGAACTTTTCAAGAACATTTTTGAACCTCCTTTTTAATCAATAATAAATCTTTGATATATTTTTGTTTTGCAGGTACTAATATATTCATGGTCTTGAAAACTAAAAGGGCATTTTCAGTACTTTTTTTCACAATAGCAACAAAAAGATTGCTGTAATAATTTTTTTTATACATCTATAAAGGATTTAGAGTATAACTTAGTGTAACCTAAAAGGCTCTCTTTCCTATGAAACCCTAATTTAAATGAATCTGCACTTCACCTCAGTTATATATTACAGTTTAGTAGCTTTTAGTACATTGTTTTGGCTTCATGGCCCTTGTATTTAGGTTATATTAATCTTGTCAATTAAACTGTCATTGCAGCTGCAGTAATATGGTCTCTCTCTCTTTTTGGTGCTCTACCTATGCCACACCAAAAAGCAAGCAGTGTAATCAGTGATAAACTGAAAGCCGCAGAGTTTATATAGACCTGTGGAGGCCCTGTGAAGAAGTGTGCATAAACTCTCCAGTGGTAAATGTTGTAGAAAGCTAGCAAATGTGGCATTTGTACTTTGTGTTTTGTTAAAGCTTGCGTTTTAACCCAAACTATGATCTTTCCCTAACAGCCTGTGAAAACAAAAGAAATATTGTAAAGTAATAAAAGTTAAGTCCAAAAGATGAGCTTTGGTCACAGCTGGGGCTTAAATGGATTTGTCAGTCTTTGCCAGCTTTGCTATTTTAACACAACCATTACAGCTTCTGTGAAAGGTGTTTCCACTGATGGATTGCCATGTGACTGCTCTGACTGTGGTGACATTAGAGAACAGATATGGGAGAAATAGCAGAGTTCAACTTGAGCTACCACAAATATCAGATAATGATCAATCTTTAAATGAAGCAGTGACTGATTGGGTCCAACATGGGCTCCGTGTTACAGCACCTCTGCCTTGCTTTGTTCGGCTGCTGCTTGCCATTAGGAATCGCAAAAAAGCCTTTTGCCATTTTTAGGGATTTTGTTCCTGATTCTGAACTCAATTTCCTCGCAGTTTCATGGAAGATTAATGAGCTCGTGCTTTGTGTGGCCTCTTGATATCCCCTCTGCAACAGAACTTAACAACCAATCACAAAACATAAAAGGTGAATCAGACCCAGTCGTCAGACAGAATTGATACACTCTTTGGCTGGACTTTCCATTTCCCACTGACAGAGATTAGACTAATTGTGAATCAAACCAAATGATTAACTTGAACACATTTTGAAAGGTTCTAAGGCATTTCAATTAACATGCAGGATACCACTGAATGGAGAGAGTTTAATGAGATCCAATTGTACTATTTGCCAAAGAAATATGATTAGCTGATTTATATGTGTTTATGATGAATGTTTTATTCTTATTAAATGTGTCCTGTTCATTATTAATCAAACACAAATGGAATACTGATACAGCTCCACAGTTAATGAATGTGCTTATTAAACGAAGCCTATGCCCAACATACAATCTAATTATCTTTTTTCACCCTCACTCTAATTATCTTTGATATTTTTCATCTTCACAAGGTCTGATGGCTATCTTATCTCAAAGGCACGCAGCCAAGACTTTTATTATGCCTTCTGAGATCAAAAAAGAGACTTGTCTGAGAATAGTGTTTTTCTGTCAAATGAGACAGAAAGATCAAACGCAGCACTGAAGAAAACTCTCGTCATGATGTTCTGTTTGACTTCATTCTCTCTGTGAGCTGTGGAATCGCATACTGTGACTGAGACGAGGTGGGCACGAGTCTAATAATACCAGGCAGACCGCATTATGTATATATATATATGCATGCTTGAACTGAATGCATGTGCACATATGCATAAACATGTATTCAAAAGCACACACCGGCCTGATTTCTGAGGACAACTTTTAATGCATTTCATGGTTATTTTCCATGTAGTCGGCCAATGATGTCTTACTTTTAAAGGCACACTCAAGCACCGGCACCAATTAACTTGCAGAGGGACAAAAATCAGCTACACTGAAGGGTAAATGAAATAAATGTAATTCCAAACATTCTCTGCTAAAGGGGGGAAAAATCCTCAAAATCCTCAAACATGATTTAATTAAAAATGCCTGTAAAAGGCCACACACCGAAGCAGTGATTGAGAAGCAAATCACATTGTGTTTTTGAGTGACTGCTGTAAATGCTTACATACCGTAAACTTATGTGACGTAAACTGCAGAATGGCTTTATTGACCCCATGATGATATCTTTGATTGGGACAGCAATTATGTAAAAAGAGAAGACAGATGACTGGAAAGACAACTCTGCATCACAATGCCCATTCAGGAGATCAAAGAGAGGTAGACATGCTCGAAGTGATTTAGATACAGTTGTCACAGACAGCTGCCGGCATAATCGCGCTGCCATATTCGTCAGTTGATGGGCTCTGATGAGCAGCCCGAGCTTAGCCAAATCATTATTAGATCCCTATTGTGATAAATGTTATTTATTGCTGTCAAGCTGCATTAATGTTTAATTCAGGGGTGGAAAATGAGCGGGGTAGAGCCGCATGGTTCGGCCCATTCATGGTCAGCTTGTGACAAAGGCAGTGACTGAACACGGGCCAGGCAAACTTCATCAGTCAGGGAAATAAAGAGAAAGTGTGTGTGTGTGTGTGTGTGTGTGTGTGTGGGGGGGGGGGGGGGGGGGGGGTGTAATGGTTCTAATTTGCATGTGTTTTAAAAGGGTAATGAAGTAATATGATGTTTATCTTTTCTGAAGAGTTTAATTTCTGCTGGCAGAGACCCAGAGCACACCGTGACACAATATAATGAACAGCAATGTGAATGTTGGCCAGGGTATGTAATGGTAGCAGATGTGCAAGGGTAGAGAAAGAAAGAGAGGGGGGGGGAGGATGGGTGGAGGGTAGATTTTGTTGTGATAGGCAGTGGATTGATGTGTGTGCATGTGTATGGGGGGGGGGGGGGTCATGCTCAATGATTTATTCATTAAGTTCACAAACCAGAAGTCTGTATGTGTTTGTTGACCCTCAGCAGTAAGCTAGAGAAGCACTTAAGTCTCCTCCCCCCATCATCCCATCATCTTTTTAAGAGTCTTTATTCATCAGAGCACCATAATGTATGTGGGATTACATTAGACATCTTATATTAAGCAGATCTTCATTGCATATGCACGTGTCTTTCATTTGATGATGAATGCAATAATATAATCACTTTTCTTTCCTTTGGTATCAGCTTGAGTATTCTGAAAGTGGAGACTGAAGGAGAAATACTGCAGAGAAATCGCCATGCCCAAGAGGTTCTGGTTCCTGAAATAAGATGATGATGTAAAAGGGGTCAGCTGCTAATCTTTATTCCCCGAGTAAAGCACTCATTCATTATGTAACAGTTTGCATTTGTATTCAGGCCACAGACCCAGGGTGCAGAAACATTCAGAG
This sequence comes from Archocentrus centrarchus, assembly GCF_007364275.1. Lineage (NCBI taxonomy): Eukaryota > Metazoa > Chordata > Actinopteri > Cichliformes > Cichlidae > Archocentrus > Archocentrus centrarchus. The sequence continues at coordinate 28,873,658 of NC_044348.1, forward strand.
AGCCACTCATAAAAAAACAGCAATTTATTTTTACTTCTACTGCTCCCCTTCTTTCTCTCTCTCGCCAAGAGAGAGGACATCTTTATTACACGTTGCTTAACAAAGAAATGCAGATATGGAAAAAGAGCTTCAGATATGGATAAAATAAATAATTAAATACCTCTGTTCAGATGAGCCATCAAATATTTGCTTTGATGATAAAACCAGATACATTTTCTTGCTCTAGTGTACAAATACTCTCCTTTAGTGTTTAAATTTAAATCAACATTGGGTGTTAAGAAAACGAAAGCCTTTGGTAAAGATCCCCCCCCCCCCCCAGTCTTTGAAGTGCTGTTACACTGACCTTAAAATTCTGCAGTGTACATCAAAACAGATGAGCAATCACTGCGAGGAAAAAAAGCCGAGCGAAACTCTGTAAACACAATCTCGAATTTATTGCTCAGACGTATTTACTCTGAGGTTGTCTTGTAAACTTAAAAAAGGAACTTTTAGGCATATTTTTTTTATCTATAAACACACCATTGATTTCAACATAAAAAAAATAATCAGTGTCACAATACACTCATAGAAAGCTGTTTTTATAATCAGCCTACCCTGTATGTATTCTGCTCCATGTCTGTGTAGTGTCCTGTGTTGTAGTTTTTTTTTTTTTTTTTTTAATTTAGATTCTTTTTGTCCTTCTCTGCACAGCCTGAGTTTAACCTGAGACCTGTGCAAAGCAGGTTTAGGAATGAAGGTAACTTTGGGTTTAACTCCTGCAACAGTGATTCTTCACGCGGGCAGGCTATGGAGCAGGTTATGCTCAAGATTACAGATCTAGCACTTACAAAAGCACCACAAGTGAACGTTTTTACTATTGGATGCAGTGAATTCAAAGTTATTTCATTGTTCTATAGGATTTTTTTTTAACATAGAGATATAATCCTAAAGCTGCAGATGATTAAATTTGCTGACTTTTTAAGATTTGCATGCAAGCCAGCTAAGCCAGATAATGAAAAGATACTATATCTTGGGCATGATGAACTTGCTTTGTTTTCGCAAATCAAAATTTGATCCATCTTATCTCAGTGCTTTGGAACTTTATTGTAAATATTTCATAAAGAACCAAAGTATTTTTTTTTTTTTTGTTCTTCTGTTAAATTGACTTGCAGATCAGTTTCCTTTTAGCTAAGTTTAAAACTTTCCTTTCATTTAATAACTTTGAGAAAGTCATTCATGGTCCAGACTGGACCGCTGTCACTCATATCCTGACAATATTTCACCTATCTTGTTATTGTTATGATGGTTGCATATACATAATAGGATTAATTATAAAAATGTTGCTGTCTATCTACGAGTGCTTGAATGGCCTTTCCTCAGATTATCAGTTGACCAGCAGGTTTTATTGGTCTTGAGATCAGGACTCACGCTTAAGGATGAGCAGACTTTTTCAGCCCCCAGCTCAGAAGTTCTGGATTAAACTACCTTTTCAGATCAGGTCGTCTACCTAATAACCTACTTTCAGCTGCTCCCTTATTCACAAGGAGTGACCACAGCAAGTAGCGCTGCATGTATGATTTTTAAACGAGATGCCCCTCCCGACGCAATCCCAAGGGGGATTTGTGTATCCTCCCAGGATCAAACCAGGGATCTTTTGCTTGTTAGGCAAATGTGTAAACTACTAATCTATGGAGCATCTACCTAAATAACAGTATTAATATCTTACTTAAAAAATAAAAAAAAAAAACACTCCCAAGATTGTCTTCTCTGTACTATATTATTTTGATGTCATTGTTAATAGTTGTTAATGCTTGTTTTAATGACTCTATTTCTTGGGTTTAACTTGTGCCCGATAATGTGCGGCACTTCAGTCAACATCTGCTGAGTAAAGGTGCTGAATAAATAGTGACTTGACTAAACCCACTGCACATTTTGGTTATAAGATGAAAATAAAATCGACATCAGGTTCCAAAATTAACACTGGCGACAATCTCTCAAGAGGGGGCTGAACAATTACTACAATTATGGATCAGTCCTTTAATTGACTGGGCTGGATGGGATATCACAGATAGCTGGGCTCGGTGTCTCCACAAAGAGACAGTGTGAATGATAATCACTTAGCCCAAATTGGAATGGCACTGAGCCACACTGGATGTGCAGTTAACCATCTCTTTACAGGAGGATAGCATCGGCACTGGAGGAAGCTAAAGGGGTTCATAGACAGCTCCCTTTCTATTTTCAACCCTCCTTGATAAAGGTGCCTGACATCATCTAAACAGTGAAGCCTATTTGTAACCAGGTTACCAGTTATCTTTCATCTGTAATTGAGAGCATGCAGCTTGAGTCAGAAGTGTATCAACAATATAAAATGTTGTTAGCCTTCCATCAGGCAGCCTCTGAAGGGAATTAATAGCTATCATCTGAGAGGAAAAGAGAGTCTCAGATAGACTGGAACGGAGGTTATAATGACAGTAAAAGATGTTCTCCTGGAATTGTTATTATCATGACAAGAGAAAGAAACTGAGAAAATACACGTGGATATAAAAGTGTGCATGTATTATATTCCTTGTGTGTGTGCAGTATAACAATGTAAAATAATGTGCATGCATTAGCACTGAAAACATCTTTTGCTACAACCAAAAACTTGATTCATCGCAGTTACTCAACAACCGTAATGCGACCAGAATAACTGGTGGCTGGAAATCTTGACAGTCGCTCTACTTCTTGATAAAATAAAACCAGCTCAGAACAGTCAACCACACACATACATTAGTAAGAAAGTGAAACACAGATGTGGCTTTGTCAGTATAAAACTAATAAAAAAAAAAATCCTTTATTAAATCAATCTAAAATACACATACATATAATAAAATATGCTGGCTCTGAATTAAAATTAAAATAGTTGGATGAGTAAAATTTATATATATAAAAAAAGAGAAATGCTAGGCCTCTTCTGGACACTGACGCACACGCTCCCCTAAACACAGTACACCTACGCATGCACACTCACCCTAGTTGAGAGCCCAACACCACAAAACCAGCTTCCTTCACAATGCTGTCTGAATACAATTTATCTAGTAAAAACCCAGAGACAGCATGGACCAAAAAAAAAAAAAAGAAAGCCAGTTGGTTTGCCTCGCAAATTACCGGGGAGGGGCACACTATTATACAACAGGTTAGCTAAAACCCTCCAAACCAAACAGAACAGCTGAGCCAAGACAATGAAAACATAGTTAAAGCTTAAACTGGAAGCCTACTATTAGAAGCAAAAGGAAAAATAGTTATCAAAAGTGTAATTTTAAAATAACTCTCACTTATTTAAACTTTGGCATCTGGAGTAACCTCAATTTAAATAAATAAAAAAAAAAAGCAAGCCTTAAAAAAAAAAATAGCTGGGGGACAAGTGGTCCATACATACCTGAAGGATAAAAACCAGTGTCAATAGCATATGTAGTCTGCAGTAGAGTGGTGATTGTATACTGTGGGGGTCGACTTTTAAGTCTGAGCTGGTTGTAGCCAGTGTCTTCCTCATAAGGAAAGCAAACACAGAGCAGCAGACACTCACAAATGGGCAGATCTGTCACCCGAAAACAACCCAAAGTCCTGCCACGACACAATACGAGTGCATTTACGACTGTGCCAGACATAACCCCGCTGCCCCTTATTGGCCCTCCTTTTCTTTTTCCTTCATGCCATCTTCTCAAGTTCCCAGCGCAGCTTGACACAACATCTCCAAGCCGACCTTGGAGAGTGATTTCTTGACATGTACTTGGCAAGTGAGTGGAGACTCCCAAGTAGATACATGATAGACACGCATCCCCCACCTTGTCAGACCATTTGCTCCCTGCCTCCCATCTTCACTGTGATCCAGTGATGGATTGTAGGATTGTGGTAAAGGAGCGTTTGAGGAGAGCTTCTGACCTCCCCAGTCTTTCCCTAGAGTGTTTGGAGAGCTTTATAATCCAGCGTCCAAATCCTTTTTTAAAATACACACACATTTTAATAACATTAAGCCATAAGATACTGTGTTTAAGGTCACATCACATGCACACGCTCTCTTTCTAAGAGTTGTGCTGCTCTTACATCCAGCAACTGAATTTGACTTAGTATCAGGATAATGATAGCCCAGTTTATGCCTGCTTGATGTGCTCTTCGCAGCTTATGTGAACATAGGTGTTATGGTCTACGATGAGTCTTTTTTTTTTTTTCAGCGTGAATAAACACATGTAGCCCCTGTTGGTGCCATGGTGCAATATTATGAAATATTTTTCCAATTTCACTTGACTTTGTTTTTTACAGAGAGGCTGAAATGAGAACCTGCCACATCAGTGCAATTGCACTGTAAAGCTAAACAAATGGATTAGAATGTACGAAATGTTTCACACCGAGTGCAGGCAAGTCTGTGTGCCGCAGGCAGTCAGCAGTTTGTTATAATGGGAATTTCAGTCTTGTCTTGTTTGCCTTGGAGCTGAACAACTCCGGTGCCCTGCTTGTGTGTGCTCTAATTACAGACAAGATTAGAGCAGGCAAATTAAACTGCTACCAGCCACTGTTTGTAATTGCCACAAGCAAATGTTTGTAATTATGAACAGATTGCTTTACTATCGATAATTAAAACAACAACACAACTTATTTAATGACTATCGGGAGATGGCACTCTGAAATTGACAAAGCAGAGCAGAGAAAATCATTTTCACCCCGACTTTCATGCCGTTTTTTTTTTTTTTTTTTTTTCTGCTGCTGCTCTTTTGTTTCCTTATGGCTGCTCCCTCACCGAAAATCAAATGCTTTCGACCGGATTTGGCGCAGTTAAAACAAAGACTTAAAATCTGCGTTGATCGTGTAGCTGTCACAGAGCTTGCTTCCCCTTAAGCAGTGATCGCCCATTGTCTGTGTGGTAACTGATATAGGAAGACGCTGGTATTAATAGTTGTGCAACCATGATTATAATCCCCCCCACCTGTTGTCAGCTATTTGATACTGACACACAATATCAAGCTAAAGCAACTGACCCTGTCGCTCTGCTGGCTAATGAGCTGCATTTTGAGGCCACTGCCAGCAGGATACTAACTCTCTCAATACTTTAGCACCACCACTACTACTAAATAGCCCACGACTATTCCATCTTTATGCAGTTTGCAAATATTGACCTTTTGTGGCCAGCCTTCCCCACCCCCACCCCTCACCCCCACCCTTTGTTCTATTTCTGTGTTTGTCTTTTATCTTCTGGTTTGTTAAACTCTGTCCTAATCAGTTCACACAGCCTACTAATAATTTCTCGAAGCTTGGGAACACATGTCCATATTTAGCAGCCAGCCTTATGACCTGGCATGATTACACCCGCCACAGGTATTGGATTAAAATAGAAATATATGATGCAGGGTTCTGGTGTTAATTGGCTGGCAGCTGGGTGATGTAGCAGCACAATAGACTTTTATTTTTGTGGTGAAACCAGTCAAGAACACTGATGCTTGACTTTTTAGCACAGTGATGCCCACTTATGTTTAATAATCCAACAGGTGATGTGCAGTTACTTAAAAAAAAAAAAATTAGAACCTGCTTTGTGGAACTGACATTCCACTTCAATAGATACACTATACTGCCAAAAGTATTTTCTTATCTGCTTTCACACGCAAATGAACTTGAGTGACATCCCATTCTTAATCCATAGAGTTTAATATGATGTTAGCCCTTTACAGCTGTAACAGTTCAACTCTTCTGGGAAGGCTTTCCACAAGGTTTAGGAGCGTGTTTATGGGAATCTTTGACCAGTCTTCAGGAAGCACATTTGTGAGTCAGATACTGACCAGAAGGCCTGGCTTGATATAATCTCTCCAGTTTATCAACTCTGAACAGTATACCCATACCCAAAATAAATAAATCATGACACCACATCAACCTATCAAAAAAGTATATGTTAACATGTGGTATTTGCTGAAAAACAGGTGAAAGTTGTGAGAGTGACGGGGTGAAAGAGAGACGGCGATATTGATGCAGAGTTTTGAAATTTGAGAGATCTACCGTGTTTGGAATGTGCAGTTAGTGTTTAGTGTAGTGTGTTTAGTGTGTTGTGTAGTTATATCCAAGACAGATGCTGGCTAAAAAGCCACCAAAGGCTGACTCAAAAGCTGTCTCCAGGTGGACAACGGGACAGGTGACACACCTGTCCTGTTGTCCTGTGATGCACCCCTCTGTCATGTGGTGGACAGGAACTGTTTTTTTGGGCACACAAATATTTTGTGTGCCCTCATATTGTGACACGTGATTGTTCTGTAAAAAGTTGTACAAAAAACACCTGAAGCATTGCCTGCATTTTAATGTAAATAGCTGTATATATAGTTTGTTGCTAAATTTGTGTATAGCTTTTTGAAAATCACAACTTAAAATGTATTTTAAGTTATAAAAAATTGTTCCTTAAACATGCTTGTGACTTTCACATTAAAACCTTTTTCTACTTGGATTTTATTTTTTTGTATGATTTTTAGGTCCAGTGTGTTAATACATTGTGCCAAAATGAAAAACAAACAGACTATACAGTCACACATATGAGGTGCTGAAAAAAAATGATACCAAACAAGGCAAGGGAAACAGTTTTTAAAGAGAAATATAAAGGTAAAATCATAAACAAACCAATTATAGATCCCAGACAGGGCAAAATTAAAAAAAAAAAAAATAATCTATCTCCCTCAAAACTGGATTCATCTGATGTTCAATACACAGTTGTGGAGGGCCAAGAACTAGTACCAAACTGAACGCCATCTGGATCCAATCAAGATTCTGGATTTGCTGGCTACTTGAATTTAACATCGAAACTCCATTTAATGCATAATTTTGGCCTTAACTCAGCTGAAAAAAGACATCACCCTCATTTGTTGCAGTAAGAAGCATATCACCATTGTCCACGGACATGTAACATTTGATTGGGATTAGGGCTGCATAAAACGATTATTTTAGTAATCGAGTATTCTATCGATTATTCCAGTGATTAATCGAGTAATCGGATAAGAAATACTTTTTTTTATTAACAGTTTATCTGCATATTTTAACTTCCGTACTGCAGTTTCTCGCCATGTGAACAAACAGCGGTGAATGGAGCAGCTACAAAGTTCTCTTTTCTTCACCTTAACACTTGCTGATCAGGTGCTTGATGAAGGACCTCCAGCTGTTTCACAGATTTAATGGTGGTTACTAAAAGAAAAAGCTGCTGTTTTGGACGCTGGAAAAACGTTTCCTTTTTCACTACTTGAGCTCACCGTCACAGCTTCGCCTCTTTGCGCTTGCGCAGTTAAAACCGCTGCCTGCTATGAGTGTTTTGAAAAACTAGTGGCTGCGGGAGCCATGGCGCATGTGTGAGTAATGGTGTAATGCTTTGTATTCACAAGCATTCTCAAAAATACGTTTCTACTGCAGGTCTATATTTAGTCACTAATAAGGGATTAAAGTATAAAAAATATTTTGACGGAGCCCCTCGGTCCTGGGGGGCGGGCCTTCCGGTACCGAACCATCGCTAGTGCTAATGGCCCGCGCTCGCTAGCAAACCAGTTCTGGTAGCTACAGCTGAAGTAAAGACAAAAATAGCAGCTGAAATTCTCAGCGAGCACAACACACACAGACACACAGAGAGCAGTGGAGGCGTGGAAATGCATGTCAGCGACAGTTGCCACCCGTCCCGTAAAGTACGGAACACGGCATGTTACGGAGCCGTATTCCACGGAGTCCCGTAACATACGGGGTTCTGTATTTTACGAGACAGGTGGCAACTCTAGTGATGATCCACTCTGTGTTAAATGAAATCCATCGCAGCGACGGAGAGCTTTTTAGAATGTGTGCTTGTGTATACGTGAGTGATTCACACTCCAGTCCAGTAGGTGGCGGTAATGCAGTTCTATGTTGGTTTGCCAGCCCCCAATAAACCCACAAAAAAACGTCAGCACTAATGCTGCTAATGCTAGTGAGGAGCGCCGCTTACACCTGCTGAGCGCTGCAGAGTTTAAACGAAGCATCGACACAGTAAATTTGTGTCGATATATTTTTAGAATCGATTTAATCGAGTTAATCGATGAATCGTTGCAGCCCTAATTGGGATATGATCCGGACAACTTCTGACTCTCTATCAGTCTGATCATTCAGTTCCCCTATTATCACCCACCTGACAAATTGTGTATTTTGCCATTATAAGAGATAAAGCTTTTACAAAAAATAAAAAAGACCATAAAATGAAAATTATTTTAGTTCAACTTTTTAAACCTTGGAAAATTAGAGACATGGACAATAGGACCTGTGTGTTATCTCAGTAGCTCAGTGTTTGGAGTGACATGTTTGTGAGACGGGCAACGTTCAAATCAGCTAAAACGTCTGCTGGGGGCGGGGTTTGATGTGCCACTTCGCACCACTTCGTGTTGGTATGTTTGTTAACAATATTACAGCGAAACTACCAATCCGATTCATACCAAATTTGCATGAAAGATGGCCAGTGACCAGTAGATCCCCTGATATTCCTGCCATAAATGGGTCAAGGTCAGAGGTCAAGTTTTTCTGACAAGCTTGTGAATGCGATAACTTGAGAACGATGTTTAAATTCACATCACTGATGCACCTACATGTACCAAAAATCTTGGATGAGTTCGAATCCCGGCAACTTTGAACTAAAGGTCAAGGTCAGAGGTCAAGTATTCTGAACATCTTGTGCAATAACTCAAGAACATTTGGACGTAGCATGTTCAAATTCATATCATAGATGCATCTACTAAACATCTTGGACAACTTAGTTGTTAACATAATTGTACCAATCACAGAGAGTGACAGTATTCTCAGTGGTATAAGATTACATATAATATATAATTATTATGATTTTAGCGTTTCTTATTCCTGGTTCTTACTTAGCCATTTGCATGTGACAAAGGCTCATAATTCAATTCAATTTTATATATTTACATAACACCAAATCACAACAAACAGTTGTCTCAAGGCACTTTATATTGCAAAGTAAAAATCGTACAATAATTACAGAGAAAAGCCAACAGTCAAAACGACCCCCTATGAGCAGCACTTGGCGACAGTGGGAAGGAAAATCTCCCTTTCAACAGAACCAGGCTCAGGGAGGGGCAGTTACTTGCCATGACTGGTTGGAGGTGAGGGGAGGGAGACAGGACAAAAGACACACTGTGGAAGAGAGACAGAGATTAATAACAACTCATGATTAAATGCAGAGTGGTGACTAAACACAGAGTGAAAAGTGATGAATGAAAAAGAAACACTCCAGAACGCCCCAGCAGCTGAGGCCTTTGCAGGCTGCTTGAATTTAACATGGGAAACTCCATTTACATTGATACAATTATTATTTATTTTAATTTTTAAAAAATTATAAAGTTATTTTAGTTCATCTTTTTAAACCTTGGAAAATTATGGCATGGAAAATAGGACCTGTGTGTTATCTTGGTGAGTCAGTGTTTGGAGAGTGACATGTTTATGAGACGGACAACATTCAAATCAGCTAAAACATCTGCTGGGGGCGGGGTTTGTTGTGCCCACTTGTTTATTAAGAAATTACCATACTTATCTAAAGACAAAGTGAGCCAGGAACACAACACACTCTTGAACAAGGCTCTGGTCTAAGGCTGTATTTTTTTAGTCTTGCCAGTGCAACTTTGAATAAGCTTGTTTTCAGCTACTGTAACTAATGCTACTATTATAATTAGCATAGTGCAACAACACCATTCATTTGCCTTCAAATGTAATACTACTGCTACTACATTACTATAATGACTTGACACAGTGTACTACTAATAAGTTATATTGTTAAAAGACTGAATTACATTTTGGGTCAACAGTCTTTGTGCTTTGTTGTGAGGTCCTTGCAAACCATAAGTGCTACAAGCATATTTGTAATAAATTAACAGATCATCATAGAATAACAATTGTGACAATGCTTAAAAGTTAAATAAGTAAGTAAGACAAGTCAATGACAAAACCCAAACAAAAATTATATCAAATGCTTACGTGAACAGGTAACAGCCAAATAAATTTTCCATGTTAGTTCACATACCCAACAACATCCAAACTTATAGTTGTTGCTGTTGTTAAGCGATTTTGGGCTGAGTGACCTGTAAGAATTCTGTCTCTGTACAGTGTGTCTGGAGAAATTTCAACACGTGATGCTATGGTTTGTCTTTAATGTATACTATATGTTTCCTGCACTTAGGGGATGAAGAAACACTGATTTAAAAGGAGCAGTCTTCCACCTTTAAAGCCAATATCCCTCATCACAGCCCATTACCTCCCGTATTCATTATCTTCATTGTTATTCCTTTGGTGTGTTTTATTTTTAAGTTCTAATAAGCTGGTCTTGATACGATAACAGATGGTGTTTCATTTTGTCACGGACCTGTAGCAAAAGTGCCAAGAGTTGTGATATGTTTGATTTTATTAGAGATGAGATTTAGCACATACATGCTACATTACTGCAACAGAACTCCCATTTCTCATCTGCGGGAGAAAATGAAACTGTGATGAAATGTAATATAGTCCCCCTCAGGCAGAACTGGAGGGACTGGGAATTGCACCACAATAAATCTAATGGATATTACTGCACTCACTTCTCCCTCTCTCTTTTTTTACTCACTATTTCTCTCCCTCTCCTCCTTTTACCTCCTCTTTTATTCTCTCTACACAGATTACACACACACAGTAACACACACACACACATATACCCAAACAGTATGGCATATAAAGATTTACATTTGCTTGAAGAGCCCGTCCTTGTTTCCACAGGAAAAAAAAAAAAATCACTTACATTTACCATCAGATCCATTTTAGACTGTCCTAATGGATTTCAATTACCTAACTTGAAAGCTAATGACGTAGATGCCTTTTTCTGCCACTGCACAGCATTTTAAAAAGCACGACAATTCAGAGGACAGAGGGTTATATATACACACAATTCATTATCCAAAGAAAAACTGGCATTGTGGAAAGATGGTATAAAATGCCTAACACTATCAATTTTTACAATGAAAGATAATGTGAATGAAAAATAATTTGTTTATATTTTTCATAACTGTAACAAAAAAAAAAAAAGGAAAAAATATATTACTGAGCGCATATCTCACTCCCATCTCTACGCTTTAGCATCTGTTTTCAACATGTACATTTAGCATTATGAAGGATCTGTTTATACTGTACCATGATCCTTTTTCCTGAAGTGCCTAAACATATTAAAACAAAGCAAAGATAAGTGCAAAAACAAACAAACAGTGGCTCTCTTCCACAGTGCCTGCCTTTGTCCTGTCTCTCTCCCCTCAGCCCCAACCAGTCACGGCAGATGACCCCCCCTCCCTGAGCCTGGTTCTGCTGGAGGTTTCTTCCTGTTAAAAGGCAGTTTTTCCTTCCCACTGTCACTAAGTGCTGCTCATAGGGGGTCGTTTTGACTGTTGGGTTTTCTCTGTATTTATTGTAGAGTCTTTACCTTATAACATAAAGAGCCTTAAGGAGACTGTTTGTCGTGATTTGGTGCTATATAAATTAAATTGAAATAATTGCTTCATGCTGTATGGTAATAATAGTTCTTGTAGTTTTGAGTATTGCTCCCAAGTGGTCATTTTTTTTTAAAACAGTAAAAACTAGTTACAAGTGATGAGAAGTTGTTTCACTCTGCTTTGCTGGAGATGACCTAGATCTCACTGGAGATGACCTAGATCACTTTAATTAGGCACCTGTAGGTGACTCTGTTTAAACAGTTGCTCTGCAGGATCCCCCCCCCCCAAATCAGGTCTTCCCAGGTATTGCATTTTACTTTAAGACAGAAATTCCAAATATAATACATGTGCTCTGGATTTTTCACTATAAGAAACAGATTCATTTTTAGAGTAATAGCTTGTGAATGCCTGAAGCTTTCCACTGTATGTAAGAACCAATAATTGGACAGCTCTTGTATCTTAATTATCCTAATAATATCCTTTTATTTATTATTGCTTTTTTTTGTTGTTGCCATATTTAACCACAAATTGGACTCAAAGAGCAGACTCAGGAAGCCAACAGCAAAATATTCAGGAAACAGAAAAGTGGCACAGGTTGGAGATTTCTCTACTGGAATGCAGCTGGAGTTTCTGCTGGAGGATAGAAGAAATTAGAAACAGCAAAGGTGGATTTGACAAGATCCTGTGGTATTTCTGATTTGATTCTAAGAACTTGTTTGTATCTTGATCAGGTGACTCAGGAGGGCAGCTGACAGGCTGATGGGATTCTAGAGACGCACAGAGGGATTCTGTGTAGAGCAGGCAGGTGAGTAACAGGTAAGTATTTTCCTTTACAGGGGCAGTGACTGGCTGGAAGCCTCAGGTAAATGTAACTGGAAGTGTCTGCTAAACTCCTCATGGCAACAGGTATCCAAAGACACAGGGTAATCACTTTGGCTTTTGGCAGGTAACTGGAGAACAGACAAGAAAGTAGGGTTACACAGCAAAAAAAAAAAAAAAACCCCACAAGAACCAATTAGAGCTGTGGGAGGCCTAATTACCACCACAATAGCAACAATGATTTGATGGAGAGTAGCAGCACAAACCAGTCCTTAATAACTACGAGCTGATGAGTTAATGCAGAACAGGTGTGGAAAAGAGGGCCTGGGAAAGGCAAACTCCACCCACAAGCAGGCCAGCAAGGAAACACAAGCCCACGACGCCACCTGAGAGTTAGAGAGTGAGCAAGAGAGGCTACAAACATTAACAAGAGTAACAGAGAGGAAAAGAAGAAAAACCCATTAGTCTGCCTGAACTATAACATTTTTGGGAAAGGTTTGGGTTAAGAAAAGTTATTCATATTTTTGTCAGTCTGACTCAAGAGCCATGGCAACTAATGGGAGAGCCACAACTTAAACCAAAGTTTAACAAGTTATTAACCAAATAAAGCAAAAACCATAATTAACTTTATGAGGTGTGTTAGTCAGTGTATCAGCAGTTGGATGATTGATTGAGGTGTGTGGTTCAGTGTAACACCTAAAATAATCAGGTCGAAGCCAACCAAACACGTAACATGGTGCTGGGTGAACGGAGAGAGCAAACGCTCTTAAATGCTCCAGGGAGACTGGCTAGGTGCTCCCAGTTGCACTAATTAATCCTGCCTACCAGGAACCTGCAAGACAACAGAGAGGGACAAACTGAGGGAAACACAGCAGGTCCTGGCCAAGGCAGAGGGCTGTCACAGTTTGGATTAAAATCCACACTTTTATTTCATCAAATGCATGATAGAAAGATCAATTTTCTAGCTTGGTAGACTGCTCTCCTCTGCGCTCTATTTTACCATGTGTCTGTCTTCTCTTCTTCTGTGTATCTCTTCAGGGGAACAAAGAAGACAGTGAAACAAAAAACAAAGGAGAGCAGAAAAACAGCAGTAACCACTCTACCTCGCTTTTACTTGGTTTCCTCTCTTACTCTCTTTATAAATGTGTGGAGGGTCAAAAGTCTTGAAGGTAGGGACTTAAATGAACTGACATGCATTGGCCACAGAATAGGCTGTTAACAGAGGACAGAGAAGTTCACATTTACAACACATACAGTGTGAGTGACTTTTTTTTTCTGCTCAGAATGTAATTACTCATGTATATCTTAAAGGTTTCATAGCTGTTTGGTGCTAAATTAATGCTTAAAATCTTGTATAAAGAAATCACAGAGACGGCACATTCATAAACAGTATTGCGTTGTATGTATATATCTATTCTGACAGACCTAGCTGACATAAATATTAAACATTTTATATATATAAAATTATACTTTTATTTAATTTTAAGGTTTTACTTTCATTGAATTACAAAAATTCTATTAGAATCCTTGACAATTCAATTCAATTTTATTTATATAGCACCAAATCACAACAAACAGTTGCCTCAAGGCACTTTAGATTGTAAGGTAAAGACCCTACAATAATACAGCAAAACCTCCAACAATCAAAATGACCCCTATGAAGAAGCACTTGGTGACAGTGGGAAGGAAAAATTTCCTTTTAACAGGAAGAAACCTCCAGCAGAAGCAGGCTCAGGGAGGGGCAGTCATCTTGGGGCTGAGGGGAGAGAGACAGGACAAAAGACACACTGTGGAAGAGAGACAGAGGTTAAAAATAGCTACTGATTAAATGCAGAATAGGGTATAAACACAGTAAAAAGAGGTGAATGAAAAGAAACACTCAGTGCATCATGGGAACCCCCAAGCAGCCTAGACCTATTGCAGCATAACTAAGGGAGGGTTCAGGTTCACCTGATCCAGCCCTAACTATAAGATTTATCATAAAGGAAAGTTTAAAATCTAATCTTAAACCTGATCTTACAGGATGAAGTAGCTCTGCATTCAGACATCACAGGATTCATTTGATTTTGCTGGTGTAACCTTTCAAATAAAATAGCTCTTGATCTAAGTTTGCATTACATATTCAATTCTACACCTGCACAAGAAAATATTTAGCTATCATTTTTTCTCAGTGTATGCAGCTAAGCGTAGCTTCTCCCCATAAAACGTATTTTGTTTCTATTCTTGGTTTTGGTTTGTCAAACAAGTACAAGAACAAAGTAGGGGCTCATACTAAATAACTCATGTGAATATAAAGAATTCACAGGGTAGGAGCTCTATAGTCTTAACAGATGGTGAAACACCTACACTGTAAATTGCTTTTTTGTTCTTGAGTATTTATAGCATGTTCCCCTAACCTTGCCAGTGTTCTAGTGCCATGTGCAAATAATACTTTTTTCAGTCCTTTTAAGTTGTGAGTTGGTGGAACAAAAAAACCAGGTTAATGGGGATGAGAGTCTTGAATTCCTATAAATGACACAGTTATTGTTTTGACACACTGTGGAAGAGAGACAGATATACTAACATAATATATACTAACATAATGCACCGTACATCATATTTTTCAATAATATATTTGGAGAGACAAAAATTATAGTTTGAATATAAACTACATCATCACACCATATTATCTTTTCAGCAGGTGGTGAAACAAAGATAAAATTTTCCTTTAGAGATATTTTACATAATTTTATTTTGAAGTGCAACACAGCACACTGTAATTGTGACTCAGCACACTCAGATCTCTGCATGTATTGTCTTTCTAAACTAGACTTGTCTGCATGTCAAAAATTGCAACAGACAAAGGGGTTGGTTGGGAAATTATGCGAACAAAAAACATACATATGTCTTTTCTATAAAGTAGGAATGATAAAGGGAACAAAAAAGCTACTTATTGGAAATTCTCACTGAATGTCATTATTGCACATTTTCTTTAATTTTTCATTTATGTGTCTAATAACTTACAGGGAAACTGTATTTTTTTGTTTGTTTGTTTGTTTATTTGCAAATGATTAAGTAAGGAAGTTTTAATTTCTGTTCACTGGTAAAGATGAAAGTGAAAATCAGGCTCATGCGTGTGTGTACAACTTAACAATGATCAACATTAAAAAGAGAAGACCATGCATATGTGTATGCACATGTCTGCCTTTGTGCATTTGCACAGTTTTAGTTTTAAGCGTCTGACCCCAACACTTCCTACACATTTAGCTGCTGTGGATCTTTTGGTCTTTCTAGTTTTGTTGATTTAAATATTCAATGAGATTCTTGGTTTCCTTAGTGTTTGTGTAGTTTCCTATATATTTTCCTCTTTAGTATAACTCCCTCAGTGTTCCATCCTCTTGTGTCAAGTCTCCTGTTTTAAGTTTATTCGTACGTCTGTTTTCCCCGTGTAGTTATCACATGTCGTGTTTTATATTGAGAGTCCATGTTCCTTGTGCTTTTTTAGTTTTGCTTCCTTTGTCTCATCTCCTGTGATTTAATTCACCTGTGTCTCATTCTCCCCAGCTGTCTCCACTTCCTCTAATTACCCTTCTTTGCACGTATATATTGTTGCTGTCTCTCCTTTTCTGTTGTCAGAGTGCCTGTTTCCCTTGCCCCGGTGATTTCCAATTCCAGTGAGTTTTCTAGTTTTAGGGTTCCCTAGCTTTCAGTTCTCAGTATGTTTTTCCTAGTGTTATGTTTTTGTAGTTTTGTAGTTCTCAGTTCTCTTTTTGTACTTTGTGATTTCCCTTTGATGGAGTTTAACAATCATTAAATGGCTCACAGTATGTTAAACCCAGTCTACTTCCACACATCTGTATTTGCATTCACAATTCATAGTCCCTACTACTGATATTTATTTAGACTCTTTCTCTAATTGATCTTTCTGAGTTAACTTCAATAATTACTTCCTCCAAACCATCAATGTGTCTTTTAGACCCCATTTCTACAAGACTGCTCAAAGGATCCTAAGCATTAATTAATGCTTTGATCTTAAATATGATCAAGTTATCTCTATCAGTGGGCTAAGTATCACAGACTTTTTTTTTTTTAAAGGTGGCAGTAATTAAGCCATTATTTAAAAAGCCATCACTTGACCTTCCTTTTCTCTCAAAATTTCTTGAAAGAGTAGTTGTGAAATGGCTAACTGATCATATCCAGAGGAATGTTTCATTTGAAGCGTTTCAGTCACAGGGTTCCATGCTAGGACCAATTCTACTTAGATTGTAATGCATCCTTTAGGCATTATTATTATTAGTAGTATTAGTATAATTATGGGCAGTATTATTAGAAATGAAAAATTTTCATTGCTATGCAGATGATACCCAGCCCTATCTATGAAGAAAGATGACACACATCAATTAGTTAAACTGCAGTAATGTCTTAAAGACATAAAGACTTGGATGACATCTAATTTCCTGCTTCTAAATTCATACAAAACTGAGGTTATTGTACTTGACTTCACAAATCTTAGAAATATGGTGTCTAACCAGATATTTACTGTGGATGACATTACCTTTCCCTCCAGTCACAGTGTAAGGAATCTTGGCATGATTTTTTACTTTGACTTTTGACCAGGATATGTCCTTTAATGCACATATTAAATAGAACTGCTTGTTTCCATTTGCACAATATCTCTAAATTTGGAAACATCCTGTCTCAGAGCGATACTGAAAAAGTAGTTCATGCATTTATTACTTCTAGGCTGGACTATTGTAATTCATTATTATCCAGTTGTCCTAAAAACTCCCTGAAAAGCCTTCAGATGATGCAAAATCCTAAAGCCAGAGTACTGACATAGATTAGAAAGAGAGAACATATTTCTCACATATTGGGTACTCTTCATTGGCTCCCTTAAATCCTGAATTTAATTTGAAATCCTTCTCCTCACATATAAGGTCTTGAGCAATCAGGCCCAGCTTATCTTCAAGATGTCATAGTATCATATCATGCCAATAGAGCACTTCGCTCTCAGACTGCTGGCTTACTTGTGGTTCCTAGGATAATTAAAAGTAGAATAGGAGGCAAAAACCTTCAGCTTTCAGGCGCCTCTTCTGTGGAACCAGCTCCCAGTTTGGATTCAGGACACAGACACCTGCTCTATTAATAAGATTAGGCTTAAAAATTTCTTTTCAATAAGTTTATAGTTAAGGGCGAATCAGGTGAACCTGAACTCTCCCTTAGTTATGCTGCAATGGGCCTAGGCTGATGGGAGGTTCCCACTGAGTTGTTCACTCACCTCTTTTCACTCTCTGTGTTTATACACCACTCTGCATTTAATCATTAGTCATTATTAATCTCTGGCTCTCTTCTACAGCATGTCTTTTGTCCTATGTCCCTCCTCTCAGCCCCCAACCAGTCACGGCACATGACTGCCCCTCCCTGAGCCTGGTTCTGCTGGAGGTTTCTTCCTGTTAAAAAGGAGTTTTTCCTTCCCACTGTCTCCAAGTGCTTGCTCATAGGGGGTCATCTGATTGTTGGGGTTTTCTCTGTATTATTGTAGGGTCTTTGTCTTACAATATAAAGTGCCTTGAGGTGACTTGTTGTGATTTGGCGCTATATAAAAAACTGAATTGAACTGAGTATGGGAGGTACTGGACCAGCCTGATCCTATAGCAGCATAAGTAAGGGCTGGTTCATGGTAGCTTGATTCAGCCCTAAGTATAAGCTTTATCAAAAAGGAAAGTTTTAAGCGTACTCTTAAAAATCGAGAGGGTGTCTCCAGTCCAAACTTGGAGGTAGTGTCACAGGAGTGTAAATACTGGGAGCGGCTTCCCTTTTTTTGGCAATCTTTTCCCATCTCTATGCTTGAGCCACATTACCTGAAGACATCAATCAAGCTTTTGCTTTGAGAATCAACAACAAACATTAAACTGCTCTATTATGCAGGTCAAAATGATCATTAAGCTAAAACTGTTATTAAAAGGTAATGCCCAATAAATACCAGTATTTGTTATATGTGTGTAAAAAAAAATTATCATTCTGTAATGTTGCAAGTGAAAATGCTTGTCAAATTGGTGTGAAAAAGGTCCTCCAAACCCCCCCAAACGGCTAGGAAATCCAGTAAAATTAGCCAGGAGATGTCAGTAAGTTGAACAGAGAGATGCATAGATGTCTGCTCTGCTTTGGCTAGACGAGAACCCAAAGCAGTAAAGAACACAGCACAAAATCGTACATTTGATTATATGTGTCATTTAATGCAACAATAGAATGCCTTGCCTCTTGTGTCCGTGTTTCCACAGCAACCTTGTTTGACAGCTCCTTGTCAAAAACAAGAGTTCAGTATCTCCCTCAGTGCTGAAGCATTGGTTGCTTTGATCGCAGAGTACACACAAGGTCAACCGCTAAAATTCAATGAAACCAAGCAAAATTGTTTGGATTTAAAAAGACTCTACAGATCTGTGGGCATCAACAATAGTACCAGCTTCATAGTACTATCTTCTGCATTTTTCCATCCTGCCCCTTCCTCTTAGCCATTTGTTTCCCTTTTGAAGGATCCATGGCGCACTTACTGAGATGCTGCAGAGTGTGCTCATTTACATTTAACAAGAGATCAAGAGTAAGTGGCAGATACCTCTCGAAATTCATCTAATTTGCTCTATGAAACTATTACAGACCATATTTACATTGTAATATGAAGAGCTGTCTATTTGTTACACGAGCTAATTGAGTAGATTCATTTCACATAATCAGTGGATTCATTTGATTATTGATCTCTCTGATTAATGTGCATTAGAGGAGGAATACATTTAAAACTGTGAAGTAAATCGCCTTTTTCAGCAGTTAACTTTAAAGGCATTTTCAATACAAAGCCTTATGTCATTTGTGGCTTGATGAAATGGTATCTGGAAGGCAAGCTATATCAATATTAGATGTTATAGTATTTTAAGGCATTATAACCTCCACAATCCCCACACCTTTTAATGTGATAAATGTTATCCTGTAACCCACATAAACAATGCAACAGTGTTACTGAAAAACCACGGTGTTGTGATGTGATTCTATTTTTCAAGGGTGTCATTAGATGTCTGATTTTTGTTTTAATTTGTTTTCACATCAGTTGGAGCTTGGGGTGATGGAACCAGGATTTGTCCTAGCGGGGAGTCCATCTGCAGCTGACATTAGAGCAGGGCTCACAACCTGTCAGTAATTAACTGGAAAAGTCTGCATCAGATTTGTGCATATAGTGCGTTATTGCCAGAACTTCAAAAAGAAGCAAATGAAAGTCAAGTCATATGCAGAGCAGAGAAAATTTAGCAAAGGAAATGTCCAAAAAAGTCATCAAAAAGCAATACCAATCAGCAAAAACTCTGTTAACTAGAGTTGTAGGAATAGCAGATTACCACAGATCTAACAAGATTGAATAAAAAGGCATTTCTGCTCAATAACAAATGAGCAAAGGTAAATTTCCACTTTTGTCTTGTCTTTGGGTTTAAACTATGGTTTCCTAGTTCTGTACATGTAAACAAAGTAAATCCCAAAACTTTGCTTTATATATTTAATAATGCCAGTTAGCAGTAGTTTCCATTCAGGTTTTAACATATTTGCAAGCTGTTTTTTCTTCAAAAATTGCCTATAAAAATGGTAAATATGTTCAATTAAAAAGAAAAAAAAACAAAAAAAACAATCAATAAAATTATATATTTGTGTATTGATGTATTTGATGTAGAAACAGGGAGAATATGGCACAGCTAAAAACAATCAGAAAATCAGAGGGAATACAAAGACTGGAAGTCAAGGCACAGGAGACAGGCAAGGAAAAGCAGGAACCAAAATGAAACAGGAAGTGGACAAAAGGAAATCAAGGGAATTAACATGTTGATAAAAAAAGAGGGAAACAAAGACAAGGAAACAATGAGGACACAAGGAAAATAATGTAGGAAGGCCAAAAAGAATATCAATTAAAAACAAAATGAAATCATTGCTGAAAATAATAGTTATATATGTCACTGTCATTTTTTTTTATGCTTTAAAGCAGATGATGGCCAGTAAAATAATTTTTTTTCCCTCTACATGCTCACTTTTGTTATGAAATATCTGTGAATAACTCATTTATTTATACTTGCTCAAGTTTCAGTGTACATTTTGTGTACATTTTGCTTACATTTTGCCATGGTACACACTAAAATAAGGATAATACCAGTTTGAGTCACTGTTAAATCATTATGTTTGAATACCTTACACTGAACATCAGGAACATAGATCTTTTCTTCTTTTTTAATATTTGTTTTAGGCCTCTATTGAAAAGGTCAGTGGAGAGATATCTGAAATAGAAAAAGAGAGAGTAGGGGTGAGACATGCAAATAATTGAAATTAGCACCCACATGGCTATTAAGTCCCCCAGAGTGATTGTTTCAAATGTGAGAAGTCATATTTTGTAGGGGCAGGTCAAACTTGGACTTTTCTCTGTATCTGGGGATAGTCACCTTCTTCTGGGATACAAACATTCTGGGCTGGACATTCATATCCAGATGGCCAAGTCTAACAGCCATCTGTGGCTGCCTGATCCAAATATAAAAGACACAAAGGCAGTTTGTGATAACTGACCCTGTAGGAAATATTGGTTTTGAGCAGTTGGTATAAAAGGTCACCCACTGTTTTAATATGTCTTCTCACACTGGGACATTGTGCAAATGTTATAGTTGACCTGGTACCCCTAATAAAAAAATGTATTCAATAACCTTCTTGTTTTATTTCACAATGCCAAAAAAAAAAAAGTATTTAATTCAGCAAAACAACTTTAGACAGACTCAAAGAAGTAGTGCAATAGCAAATATGAATATATACTTTTATATTTTATTCTTCATTGTAGTAATTATTCATCAGTGCTTTAGAATTAAGATTGAAGTTAAAAACAGAGTCAACAACAACAACTTAGGCTGCCTTATTAATACTCAGGAATCATTATGAAGTCGGGTTACAACCATCCAAACAAAAAGGACCTACTGCAGTTTGTTAAAAATACTTAACTCTAACAAGCAAGCACTTTAATCAACAGCAGGCACGATAACACACTAATTCAAGGACTTGTACCATTTGACGTGTGTGTGTGAGTGTGTGTGTGTGCATGTGTTTGGGGGTGGGGTAGCAAAAAGGAGGTTAATCACCCATGTGAAAAAAGGAAAACCTACAAACAAAAGCGTTCAAAGGCCCTTTCATATGTTTTCCATTGAAATTTGGTGAATATTCTGTCACCGTGCTTTTGAAGTGATTGCTGAGCATACAGTTCAGAGAAATGCTCCTTTGGGCCACTGCCTCTGCAGTCTTTGTTGTCATCTTCATTGTGCTTTGCTGACCCTATGCTTTTCTAAAGCGCAACATCCCACACCTCCGATTAATGCCTCATTAGGCCTGGTACTCGCTGTGAGCAGGGGCGGTGAGCACATCTCACGTCTATTTAGGCACAACTCCCACACCCAAACTTTCAGCATGGAGGAGAAATTATTAAGAAGCCCCAAACCTGGGTACTGTTTAACTCCCGTTTTCTCACACCCTCCACTTTGTAGCAGGGCCAGAGTGCACCTACGGGTCTTTTTATTAGCTGAGGCTTATCCTTGATCTGTTCATGTGATTGTCAAACGATTCTATGCTGCTTTCAATC
The DNA here is from genome assembly GCF_007364275.1 of Archocentrus centrarchus. Classification (NCBI taxonomy): domain Eukaryota; kingdom Metazoa; phylum Chordata; class Actinopteri; order Cichliformes; family Cichlidae; genus Archocentrus; species Archocentrus centrarchus. The sequence goes on from NC_044348.1 coordinate 28,895,549, forward strand.
ACATCAATCTCCATGAAAAAACAAATTTGACTCTTACGTGACCATTTAACGTGAGGTTTAACTTCACGCATTGTTCCACTGCTATTACCATGCATGAAATATAGTGTCAGCTTTACTGAAAAGAAAAACTTCACACTGTGTCACATAAATACAAAATATTAAAAGTCTAGGGATTTATTGGCGTCCACTGAAAAAGTTAATATTTTGTCATATTTTTAATAAAACATTACAGATGTTCTCAGACTTTACATAATGGTTTGATTAAATTAAGCCCTGGTTCAGTTGTCCAGTTAACTTGGCTCATTTAAGCAACTGCTGTAACGTTGATTAGTACCAAGTAGTACCCTCAAAACATGTGCACATTTGTATCAGTTTTATCCTGCTTGTCCAGTTGTGTTTTGCTTTTATTTATTGAAATTTGCTGCCTACAGTATTAGCCTACTTCCTATGTGAGTCATTTGTGCCATGATAAATATGAGCAAAACATTTTAAAGCTCAGACTGACCTGCTGTCACTCACCTAGACTTCAACTCCTCATATGAGCCCTGATGATGTGCCAAACCTGTCAGTCTGTATAAGTTCATGTTATACACACTTGGGTTGTTTGCATAAAAAAAAGTCTGTGAATCAGACCAGAAATATATTGAAATAATGCAAAATTACCATAAAATAAACCATTTAAAATCCCCACTTTTTTTTACATAGAATGTGATGTCACAAAGCTAACACTTATTCTTTTTAACTGAAGAACACTTGATTTTTTTGAGGGGAGTGTATATTGTCCATGACCTGCATTATATTGTCCATGTCCTACAGTAATTACAGAGAGGACCCAACAGTCAAAATGACCCCTATGAGCAGCACTTGGCGACAGTGGGAAGGAAAAACTCCCTTTTAACAGGAAGAAACCTCCAGCAGAACCAGGCTCAGAGAGGGTCAGTCATCTGCTGTGACCGGCTGGGGCTGAGGTGAGAGAGACAGTACTAAAGGCATGCTGTGGAAGGGAGCCAGAGATCAATAATGAGTAATAATTAAATGCAGATTGGTGTATAAACAGAGAGTGAAAAGAGGTGAATGAAAAGTGCATCATGGGAACCCCCCAGCAGCTTAGGTCCATTGCAGCATAACTAAGGGATGGTTCAGGGTCACCTGATCCAGCCCTAACTATTAGCTTGATCAAAAAAGAAAGTTTTAAGCCTAATCTTAAAAATAGAGAGGGTGTCTGTCTCCCGAATCTAAATTGGGAGCTGGTTCCACAGAAGAGGCGCCTGAAAGCTGAAGGCTCTGCCTCCCATTCTACTTTTAATTATCCTAGGAACCACAAGTAAGCCAGCAGTCTGAGAGTGAAGTGCTGTATTGGCATGATATGATACTATGAAGTCTTTAAGAAAAGATGGACCTGATTGCTCAAGACCTTATATGTGAGGAGAAGGATTTTAAATTAAATTTGGGATTTAAGGGAGCCAATTAAGAGAAGCCAATATGTGAGAGATATGCTCTCTCTTTCTAGTCCCTGTCAGTACTCTAGCTGCAGCATTTTGGATCAGCTGAAGGCTTTTCAGGGAGCTTTTAGGACAGGCTGGAAGTAATAAATGCATTAATTAACTTTCAGCATCACTTTGAGAATGGATGTTTCTAATTTTAGAAAAATTGCACAAATGTGAAAATTAAGTCCTACATATTTGATTAATATGTGCAATGAAGATTTCTCACAGTGTTACTGGAAGTCAAGGTAATGTCATTTCTGCAATTTAACTAATTGATGTGTGTCATCTGGTTTCATGGACAGTTATGCATCATCTGCGTAACAATGAAAATGTATGCAATGCTTTCTAATAATGCTGCCTAAGGGAAGCATGTATAGCATAAATAGAATTGGTCCCAGCACAGAACCCTGTAGAACTCCATAATTAACTTTAGTGTGTGAAGAAGACTCTCCATTTACATGAACAAATTGGAGTCTATTAGATAAATATGATTCACACCACTGCAGCACAGTACTAAAATGTAATAAAATGTTATGGTCAACAGTATCGAAAGCTGCACTGAGGTCTAGCAGGGCAAGCACAGATATGAGTCCACTATCAGAGGCAATAAGAAGATCATTTGCAATCTTCACTAATGCTGTTTCTGTACTGTGATGAATTCTGAAACCTGACTGAAACTCTTCAAATAAACCATTCCTCTGCAGATGATCAGCTAGCTGTTTTATAACTAGCAAGCTCGGGAGCTTGAGGGTCCTGCGGTGTATCTTACCTGTTCCTGAGATCTCGGATGTCATTCCTGGAATCTGCTGGAACCACTCTCTGGGTTTGAGGGGTCACTACCCCAACACCCAAGTGTTCCAATTATCACGGGGACCACTGTTACTTTCGCCTTCCACATCCTCTCCAGCTCTTCTCTCAGCCCTTGGTATTTCTCAAACTTCTTGTGTTCCTTTTTCTTGATATTGCTGTTGCTTGGTATTGCTACATCTATCACTACGGTTTTCTCTGTCTGCTTGTCCACCACTATTATCTCTGGTTGGTGAGCCATCACTAGTTTGTCCATCTGTATGTGGAAGTCCCACAGGATCTTAGCTTGGTCATTCTCAACCATCTGTGGGTGCTTACCCTATTCTGACCTCGGGACTTCCAGGTTATACTCGGCACAGTTGTTCCTGTATACTATGCCAGCCACTTGGTTATGATGTTCCATGTATGCCCTGCTATTATGTGCTGGATTGTCTGAGGGGCATTTCTGCACAGTCTGCACCTGTTGTTTTGCCTGGAGTGGAAGACCCCAGCTTCTATTGATCTTGTGCTTAGAGCTTGTTCCTGTGCTGCCATGATTAGTGCCTCTGTGCTGTCTGTCAGCCCAGCTTTGTCCAGCCCCAAATTCCTGAAAAACACCACCACAACATAATTCTTCCTCCACCAAACTTTACACTTGCAGTCAGACAAGTACCATTCTTCTGGCAACCGCCAAACCAAGACTCGTTCATCAGATTGCCAGATGGAGCAGTGTGATTTGTCACTCCAGAGAACACGTCTCCACAGCTCTAGAGTCCAATGGCGGTGTGCTTTACACTGCTGCATCTGATGCTTTGCATTGTGCTTGGTGATGTAAGGCCATGAAAATCCATTCCATAAAGGTCTCTACACACCGTTCTTGAGCTAATCTGAAGGCCACATGAAGTTTGGAGGTCAGTAGCGATTGACTCTGCAAAAAGTTGGCAACCTCGGGACACCATGCCCCTCAGCATCCGCTGACTCCACTCTGTGATTTTACATGGCCTAACACTTTCTAACTTAATTGTTGTTGTTCCCAATTGCTTCCACTTTATTATAGTACCACTAACAGACTTCAGTAAAATAAAACTTTTTTTGTCACCATTTTATTTCTCTCTCTCTCTCTCTTTTTAAAAAAAACTTATTATAGTTTTGGTTTCCTCCTTAATGCAGCTGGGATTTTAACTAAATTATTACAAAACTGTAAATCTCTGGCTGGCCTTTTAGATCTTGTAACTCTAACTGCAGCCTGTCCCAGGTGCTATAGGGTGAGAGGCAGGGTACAGGGCTAACTCAGAGGCAGACAACCATTCTCACTCACATTCACACCTACGGGCAATTTAGAATCAACAATTAACCTGACCCCACTAAGGGCAAGTCTATGGACTGTGGGAGGAAGCCCGAGCACCCAGAGAGAACCCACACAGACACAAAGATTACTCTACACAGAAAAGACCCAGCCAGATGGAGGATTTGAACCCAGGACCTTCTTGCTGTAAGGCAAAAGTGCTAATCACTACACCACCATTCTGCTCATCCTTCTCCATTAATATATAATAATTTAAATACCTGTTTCTTTCTCTAAGGAGCATTGTCCACTTGGTCCAAATGGCCCCAGTCTGTTTTTGACTTAATTTTGTAGTATACTTACAATATACTGCTATACACTGATTTGAATGTAGACAGTGCAAAGTTACAGTACAAGACTGGCAGAGCCAAGGAAGGTATGAGATGATATAATTTAAAGATGACCAATTTACACATAGTGTAAAACTGTCAAAATGTTCAAGGTTCAAGATTCAGTGACAGGAGTCCTGTAAGTCATGTTTTACCAACTAAAGCTGTTGCCATTGCACTTACACCTTAAAAGGTTTTACACGATTTTTGGTTTAAAAAAAAAAAATCGCTCTCAGTTAATCAGCTCCTTTAATGATCTGCTCCAACAATGATGATACAGCATGAAATATATTTTGATGATCACCAGTAAAACTGCAGTGAAGTTTTATCAGCTTGTGGCCTCACACACGCCAGGACACAGGAGTGAGCAATATACTTTCTAGAGTACTGTTTCCTTTTAATTATAAAAGCACATTTTTATGCTTTTACAATTGAACAGAAAAGTGCCCTTTCCTGTTCACTTTGCAATTTGGTAATTTATCATCCCTTTCATTTCCAAGGACACTGTCTTGTATATTATCATGCAGTTTGTCTGTGTATGTTGGTTTCATTTTTTAATATACTAGAGTAATGCTTCTGTGCAGACTTAATCATTTTGCTGCTGTAGCTCTGAGATATGCTTGTACTAAAAAAAAAAAATCCCCCTTTCTTACTTTTCAGATGATCTATGAGAAGTCTCATTTAATAGTATTACGAGTCGCTACAGCCGAGTTTCTGCCTGATCTCTGGAAAAGCCAAGTATGAAGGTTGTAGTGGAGTCTGTTGAAGGTGTAGAGACATGTAAGTTATCACTGCGGGTGAAGAAACTGCCAAAAATAATTTAAAAAACTAAGTTTTACTTTGTGTTATTATGTTAAATGCAACTCTAACAGTAACAGTGTTTTTTTTTTTTTTTTTTTCTTTTGGGGTGTTAATAAAGCATTAGACTGGACAAAATAAAAGCTTCAATGAACTGACAGCAACGCTGATTTATACACTGTTTGCTATCATATATTATCTCTGCTGATGTATATTGATTAGGCCATGGCAAGTGATTGGATCGGCCATGCTGTTGTGTTGCGAGATAGCTGCTTAACCGAATGCTTCAGCTTCCAGCCGTCCTCGGGAGGATAATTCTGCAGCTCGCAAATGTGCTATTTGCTCTCCACATGTGCAGAGCAGGGAGAGCAGCTTTAACCACACAGGTTTTAGTAATCAGTCAGTATTGCATTGCTTGGGAGCACCTGAACAGTTGGCAATATGTTATAAAAGCTTTTACCAAGAAGTGCTCTTGGTAAAGGATTAAGCCTTAACACCAGAAGCAGGACCACGTTCTCAGTTTCATTCAGAGTAGTTTAACCTCACAGCCAGCTTTTACAAATATGCAGGTCGTGTTTAAGAGCTAAAGGTTAATTATTAACTAAAGGAGGAAGTGTGCATTTGTTTTGTGTGGCGCTCAAACATGAAACGTGTTAGAGCAAAACAAAATTCTGGAAACTGTTCTCCAACTCTGCTCGCTTTCATTCAATGTCTTAAACAATACTTCTGTGAAAAAGACAAGAACAATGGAGCTGAACAAGCGTTTTAAAGCGTGTACGACATACAACAACCTCTGCACAAGCTTAACATCCAAACAGCACAGGGCTGTTCGCAGGGGAAATGCTCGAGCAGTGCCAATCAACAGTGACTCTGGAGCATGTTGAAAAAACATTACAGAAGTCAAATGGCCTTTTCTCCTATTGTGACTGTTAAACTAATCTTGACAGCCAGTCATAGACGGTGAGGCTCTGCACTGCCTTCACCGCCCACCAGATCTATAAACTATAGCGGAGAAATCTTTGAGGTGTTGCTCTGAGGGTAGTGGTCCTGAATTTCTCCCTAATCCTATACCCCTCCCTCCTATTCATAAGAATCATAAAAGCCATGCCTCAGTACTGAACTGCTTTATCCCCTTCTTTTTTTCTCTTTTTTTTTTTTTAGCCATGGTGGTCATTTGTCGTGTGATTAGCGATGAAAAAACTAACTGAATTGGAATTAAAGAGAAATAACAGCGTGGTGAATGACCTGGATGTCGTTCAGAGGGAGGAGGGGGGGGGGGGGGGGGGGGGGGGGGGGGCTGGTCTGTTCCAGGCAACCGTGCTCACCAGGACCCAGACAATGGACCCCATCGGCCCTGATGCAGCTTGACAAGTGAATGACATGCTGAATGGTTGCCATGGGAACAAATGTGTTGAATTTTATGCATGCATATTCTGTTTTGCCCCCCCACTCCCACCCCCCCCCCCCAATCTTTTTTTCATGGCTGGGAAGATTTGACTAATGGTGTGCTGACTCTAAACAGTGTGCTGGATGGGGAGCTGCACAGGGAGCCCCCTTTTTCCACAGCCCCACCGGACATTGTAGCCCAGCTTAATGTTAATGCCTCGTAGAGTATTAGCTTAGCACAGCCAGAGCTCAGGAGAAGATGAGTCTGTACGAGTAGAAGGCAGGGCATTAGCTCCAAGAGGAAGGGTGTTTTCAATGCTAATGATCTAATAACAAATTCTCCAGCCCACTTTGTTGGACCCAAGACTCTGTGGATACTGTGGATTTTTTTTTTTTATATACCATAAACACCTGCAATACTACATGCAGCATACACAACACTGTTGGGATTTTGCAATACTTTCCATACTGTTCTACACATCTGACAGTGCAGGTGTTGGCAACATAAGCTAATGATTATCATTGTATATTTGTGATGGTGTCAGCCTGCAGGATGATTTTTTTTTTTCTTTCTGACATGAACATAAATAAAAGAATAAATACATGGTGCTGCATTCCCTACAAACCACCAGCAACTAAAACAATGGTTCAAGTGTTGTGAAATATTACTGTGTGGAGTTGCTTATTCTAAGGTAATGCTTTTTTCATTATTCAGCCATGATAAATGTCACTTCCGAGGCTAACTATCCAGATTTTCTTCTGCTGTGTTTGCATTTAAAACAAACAAGAAAAAAAAAAAAACCTCATCACTTTTAATGCACCAGACTTTTTCCCCTCATAAAGAATCCCATTAAGTACAGTACCAAGCAAATACAAAAGTGAATATAAAAGCTTCAAATGAAAAGGCTGGAGTTATTATATTTATGTTATTGTCAACAAACTCCATGAAAAGATGAAAACTGAACTGTGTAAGTGTGTTTTCTAATTCTTTCTAATACAGTTTTCACACCTTCTCTTTGGTCTCTAGCCCTGGTTTACACAGATAATGTTAAATCTTTAGAAAATGGATAATGTTATTAAACTTTTTGTTTCAATATCAGACATCTGGCCTGGTCTAGCTTTTAGTACAAATTTTTTATAAGTTGATTCTTGGTCTACAAAGATAATATTTATTAGTAGGATCAATTTGTTATTATTTTTCATGTTTTTATGCTGTAGTCAGTGACTTGACGATAAGAAAAATACAGAAGATCACAGGATTTATTTTGTGTTGCTATTGTGTTTCAGTTTCAGCAATGCACCACATCTTTCTTCATCAAATCTTTTCTTTGTTTTTGTTACAACTAAGACAAAATGGCTTTTCTAAACTGCTGATTTTCATCAGCAAGTATGAATGTGTTTTTTTTTCATTAAGTAAACATGAGAATGTGTCATTTCCATCAACAAACATACCTTTGTACCTTGTGTACAAAATTATAGTGTTGAAATTCCAGTGTGTGAATGTTGGTTAATATGTAATGTATTAGTTCCTGTTATCAGGAGCCAGATGCCCTATCTTGATAGGATATTTTCAGCCTCCAATTTTGGTTTGTTTTCAGTTTGTATGTCAGCAGCTAGGCTACAGCTAACATTTGTGAATATGGTGTTCAGTGAACAGCACAGACCCCCCCCCCCGCTGACTGCAGGCTAACTCATCCTGTGAACAGAGCACTATATGTGCTGTGTTGACCCTCAGAAAAAAAAAAAAAAACCCTGCTGAAGAGAGAGGAGAATCATCACAATCTCCAACAATGCTTCGATGAGACAAGTGACACAATGAAACTGAGCACGTGTGGAAAATAGCTCAGTGATGAAACTGACATTTGAAACATTTTTCCTCCCAGCTCCAATTTATCATTTTCACTCCCAGATAATAGAAACCAATCTCCCAACCTATGATTACACTTCTCAAGAAATCATATTTCATGTAAGGTAAGACATGTTTTGTGGTTTGGATGAATAGCTAAAGTGCCAATCATATAGTGTATACACTCAAAAACCAATAATGTGAATGGATCCATGATTGTGCATCCTCTATCTCCACTGAGGACGGAACACATTCTTTATCAGTGGCAAGAGTACACATATCACAACACTGCAGTGACCTGGAGAAAATACAATTCTGCTGCCGCAGCACGTGTATCTCACCACATTATCTTCATCCTGCTTCACAGATAAAAGTGTAACATGACCAATTTAGCATGATTCTGTTGATAAAACTATGCATTTTAAAAAAAAAAATATGTTCATTAATCAAGTATAAGTTGTGGCTGTCTCTGGAAAATAGCATTAGCATGATGAAAACATTGTAGCTGACAGCAAATATCTTCTTAACCTCACTGATTTTCTTTTTGTTACCCAGTGATATTCCATTGATATGTTCTTTAACTCACTGTTGTAACCCCAACATGAAGAAACATGTTTCCTGTGTTCCTTTAAAGGAGCTGGTGAACAACATTCTGTGACTCTTCTGTTTCAACTTTTAGGAACACTTTAATATAGTATAGCTGTGCACATACCTTGTTGGCTGCAGCTAGTGTTGCTGCCATGTCATTCGCAGTGCATGTACAGATGGGTGTCAGACAAAAAGCCTGAAAGCTTGGTTTCACTTGCTCCCTTAAAGGGAAGGGTCACTGCAAATCAATACAAGAATTGTCTGGGTGATAATCTTTCTCCTATAATGAAACATTCCTGATGGGAGTGGTCTCTTCCAGGATGACAATGCCCTCATCCAGCACATATGGCACAAGGGGGGTCACTGAATGGTTTCATAAGTGAGAAAATAATTGATTATAACTTTTGCAGTCACAAGATATCAACCCTACTGAAAGCGTATGGGAGATTTTGGATTATTTAAAATAATATAATTATAATTCAGCTTTGATTTCTTAGAAATGCTGCATGATGTTGCTTTTCATTTAATAATACGTTGCTTTTTGTACACAGCAATATGCTTTTTAAATAGTGTAGAATTAAAGATGTAGTTATCCTGCATAATGAATGTATAAGTATATTTATGCATTTCTGTGCTGTAAAAAGGCTTACGTTTTTGTATGTATTTAAGAGTTGCATGTGTATAGCAGCATAATGTTGAAAGTATTTAATAATATAAAAGTCAACAAACCATGTTTTTGGTCGGCTTCACAAATCTGATTTTGATTACATTTCTAGGAAAATATTTTCATCATATAAACATATTTACAAAAATCACATATACAGTGTTTCACCAGGGAAATGACTTTGGGCCGTAAATACAAGGGAGATGAACAATACAGATTTAATCTCACAGAAATGTATAAAGAAATGTAAGTGCGTGTGCACTGGAGCAACACTGCATTACAGACTGTATTTATCAACAACAGTGTGTAAACAAGATAAGTCATAGTAAGATACTTTCCTTATATTCAGTCCTTTTTTTCTGTCTAAATTATGCATTTATTTTATGTTCTTTGTGCATTCAAATCCCTCAACAAACTGCATTGAATAGTTCCAAGAATTTATACTTGCAACTACTTTGAAACTGATTTGTTTTGCAAGATAATCTGCTATTGAGGTCAGTATTGATATTGTTTGCAATGCTTTTTTTTTTTTTCCAGCAGGTCATTTATGTTCTACTTCCACTAGCTGGTTCAATTTGCCTGCTGCACATTCTGGAATAGTTCAAGCAATCAAGCACTATTTATAACCTTATTCATTACAGATGTGTGTTGTGTTTATACAGACAGAGAGGGAGATAGAATGGAAGGAGAGATGGAGAGAAATATGTCGGGAGGGGGAAGGGGAGGAGGAGAGAACACGCCACTGAATGTCCCAAGCCATTAGAACAAGGGATATTTCTGGTTGACTGAGCAATTCATTCTCGACATGTCACATTGAATTTCTTCCATTATAAAACACTGCTGCCTTCTCCACTCCAAAGGCAGATTGCCTGCACCTATTTCACCCAGTGAAATATTGCTTCTCCCCTCAAACAATCTTTTTCATCCCAAAGTTGTGGAAAAAAATTTTGAAACAGTGATTAGTCTGTGTTCACAGTGCACAGGATTTCATTTTTTTTTTTTTTGTAACCGACTGCACAGGCTCATACTTTATGATTCAACACGCCTTTTTCAAATAAGATTCCAAACCGTACTTATGTATATAATGTGTTCGTATCATCATCAGATCCGATGTGCTCCCATATGCACTGCAGCCTGGTCCCTGCTTTTGCAGTTCCATTTTAGATGTTATTGATGTGATATCAGACATCGCAGAGACAACAACAATCAATTCGTTACTGTCAGCCTGTATGAGGATTTTGGTGCTGGAGTCAGAGTTTTACACTAAATCTACTTGGTGACACATGATGTAAAGAGGAGAACGAAGTCTTTTGGCTGAGCCAGTAGTATGATGTCTCATCCTCAGCTGCATCTCGTGCTTATAGCTCCAGCACTTCACAAAGCCCTGAACGGGAAGCCTAACTTTGCCCTGCGCCTCCGACAGTTCTGACAGACCAGCAACAGAGACTGATGTTGCCCAAATAGAAAATAGAGGAAGAATGGCAATTATGTCAGGCTAGGAGAAACATGTGTCTGTGCGCGGAAATACAAAAGGCCCTTGCAGCATTGTTATCGTTCTCAATAACCCAAGGTGTGTTTAGGAGTAAATGGATTGTCTGTAGAGAACATTTCATTCTCTTCTCTTCTCTTCTCTTCTCTTCTCTTCTCTTCTCTTCTCTTCTCTTCTCTTCTCTTCTCTTCTCTTCTCTTCTCTTCTCTTCTCTTCTCTTCTCTTCTCCTATAGAAAATTAATCTAAAATTCATTATTACAAATCCAACTTTCACCACTTATTGGACCAACTGAGGTTGTTGCTATCTGTAATTCCTGCTTCATATTCAATAAGAATTTGAAGCAGGAATGTACTATGTGAAATAATAATAATTAATGTAACTAATTCATATAAATACAATAAATGTGATGTTAAAATCCCTTTCCAATTTCAATAGGAAAATAAAGTTGATATTCCGGCGCTGAAAGGTTCTTCTTTGATCACCCTGGATGCAGCTAAATTTAAAAAAGTGAACCAAACACAAAGAGAGCTCCATATTTTAATGCAATCTGTCTGTCTATATGGGAGACTTCTCTTAAACCATCCAACCCTTGATAATGTTTCACTCAGATCTGACTGAATGGCTTTGCAGACCTTTGTTGTCCATGCATGAAGAAAAGATTCAAAGAAACTGTTTACATATAAACTTTTTTTTTTATCCAACTTTTGGATTTAACTCTCTGTTCTTACCAGCATTTTGATTAGTAACTGATAATAATGACATTTATTTTGTAATTTAATTACGCAACTCCATTACATGTAACTCATTACTCCCCAGCACTATACCATATACTGATTTCATTAAGCAGCCCTGTGGGGCTATTCATGCTTCAGAAAACACAACCATTTATGAAGAATTTAACGACACAGTCCAGTGCTTGTCCAATCGAATAGAGTTGGAGGGGATGAGAGAGTTTGTCAGGGCCCTGGTGAGTCTACACTAATGGAAATGACAGTTTTGGAGAGAGACAGTAGAAGGGTCATGGCTCAGATCCAGCCACCCCTCTGTTTCTCTCCTGTCCAAACTGGCTGCCCTCCTGAGCCTCGGCTCACACAACTTAATACACTGCTCTACTGAAAACACTGCATTTGTCTGGAAATAATTGCACAGTGGAAATCAATTACACTGGAAAAATATCAGTGGTAAAAATCAATAAATTGGTTGTCCCCATGAACAATAGACAATTAGTTTTGACTAGTTTAAGGATGGACTGCTCATGTTGATTCAGCTGTAAGGGCGAAGTTGGGATGTTTGCTTTCATTTACATGAGCAAAAGTCTGACTTTTAGAGGTTGCATGACATGTCATTTATTTGATGGTGGTGTATTCCTTTTTCCTCTGCATGCATGACAGTCTCGAAGACGAGATGCGGCGAGAAATTATAGCTCGGTGGATTTGGATTGAAATTAACTGCTTGCAACAAATCAAAGATGTGTCACTCAACCTCGGACAGCCCCTAGTTAATTTATGAGCCTCTTTCTCTTCCAGACTCATCTATATCAGTAAATGGCACATTTATATTCAGCAGAATATGAGGTTACATTTTGTTTTACACCTGTGTTGACATTTAATTCAAAAGACAACGGCCAAGAGGGCAAGGCTATTCTCAGACCCATTTTAATGTATTTCAACATTCAGCCGTCATAAAAATGAGCCCCGATTTTATTGTGATAATGGAAAAGTAGACTGGAAAAGTGGATTTGCAATTGGTTTGCACATAATATCTTGTGCTATAAAAATGAGATTTGCAGCCATGGGGGAAACAAATCAAGAACCTTTCTTCAGTTATTGGACCATGGAAGAGAAAATGCAGTTCATTGTGCGTGATGTGACTGTCAGGCGACAGACACACACGTCTCAAAAGAAATTAATGTATCCTTTTTAATCCAAAGAGTCAAAACCTATTGAACATGTAAATTTAACACTAAATGAGGAACATAACTGATGAGAGGTAGAAAGAAAAATACCCAGATTGGATGGTATCTTAATATTTCAACTAAATTACTAGATAGATAGAAGTGTCCTGCAGGGTTAAGCCTGTAGCACTATTATTTGTATGCAATAGGCAAGATGTAGATTTAGATTTGTGTCTCAGGGCAAACAACCCTCAAGCAGTGCAGTATTTCATTTCATGCTGAGCATTCAGTTGTAGTGGAGCATAAATATTCATAAGGATTCCTCCAAACCCATGATATAAACATAAGAAAATAGCCAGTGACAGGCATTAGAGAGTGGTCACACTGGATCAAATAGAATAACCTGTCTTTGATGCTGTGAAGGTATCAGCATTATTACTGTGATTAGAGGACACATGTGAGACAGAATAGGACTTGGTGACACATTTCTCCCCCTTTCCTTCATAGAAAGTTTAGCGATCATCAAAGTAGAGTTCAAATAAGCTGGGATGATTAGAGTCTATGATAACCAAAGCAAACCAATACAGTTAGTAAGCATCTTAAAAATCCCCCCAAAGTATGTTTTGTTATATTCAAATGGAAACAATTATGGCTACAAACTAAAGCTAATGGCCAAAAACAGCCAAACAAACAAAAACCTTAGATGCAGCAGCGACCACTCAGATCAGTCATACAGCCACAGAGCAGGTCTGTGAGACTGTGCTGCTGTGTGTGGCGAACTGAACGCTAACACCACCAAATGTTGGTGTCAAAATGTTCATGCGAACAATCCTAGCATGCTGATGCTGAGTAGGTATAAATTAGAAATTAATTGTGAACATTTTATTGTTATTTCAGATATTCAGTCGAAGAAAAATCAAAGTCATAGATACTTGATGATAGAGATTACCAAAACTGCTCCACTTTATTCTGAACGAGACATGAATGTTGGTGCCAGATTTTATGGAAGTCCATCAACTAGTATGCCAGACATTTTATTAAAATCCACAAATATGAGCCTCATGGCGCTACTAGAAAAAAGATGAAATGATTGCTAAAGTCATCAGGATAAAGTCATCAGGATAAATGATGGCTATCAATATCTGCACAAAATGTTGTGCCAATTCATCCAGCAGATCTTAACATAGTTTCACAGGATGAGTAAAAGGTCTAGAACGGCATATGGGGAATAAATAAAGTCATTAGGACAACATGCATTTTCTTGTTCTTTCAGCTGCTACTTTTGGGGGTTGCCACAGCAGATCATCTGCCTCCATATCCCTTGCATCCTCATCAGTCACACCAACAATCTGCATGTACTGATTCACTACATTAACTTCTACAGCTAGTCTCTCAAGGGACGTGCCAATGCCACGCCCCCGTGCCAGGAATTACATCCATGTGAGATGATTCTGGACCTCACAACCTTAGGTTTAGTCCCAATATTTAGAACTAACTAAGTATTATGCCCTATATATAGTACCTAAAGGAATTTGTTTAGTTATGGTTTAGAGCCTGGAATTGTCATTAAATAGGTGTGCGGCACATCTGACTTTAGCTCTAACACCAAATACTATCACAGACCCACAATAGTTTATTTACCTTTAACTGTACCACACTGGCAGTGACAAACAAGACAAAACAAAAAAACTGTTGCTTAACATATTGCAGAGTTTTTACAAAGTTGCCAGGTAACAGCAATCTTACTCAGCGTTAAGACCGGTCAGTTCACATCATGCACATCGCAGTGTTTTGGACTACAGTCCAACTACAGTACAAGACAGTAGAATATCAGCTTAACTGCATATCCTACACTCCCTATATCCCTGCTTTCAGCTTTCTACTGTCTGCTACCAGAATTAATACAGTGTATGAATAGTTTTATCATTTTTGATGCTCCGAGTCAGGGTTAGGATCTGTAATATCATACTTTTCTGATCAAATTTAGGCACCATTATGTAAAGGGGAGGTACTGAATGTCATTATTTACAAACGTCCTTAAAAATCATGCATAAATATTTTAATTTGATCCAATGATTTGCCAAACACGAGACATTTCTTCTTACTTTTCCCTCTACAACTTTATTACATGCATGTTTTAATGTAAGGCAATTGATCAAATGTTTATTAGGTGAATTCTATAACTTACAGAGATCACCACTGAGGGCAAGCATACAAGATACATATAAACCAGGACCAGTCCATGTATTATCAGCACTTATGGGATGGAATCACTACACAAATTTATAATGTCCCTGAGTCAGGTCATGGCACAGGAAGATGTCAGGCACTACTAATACTACTATGTGAAGGCTTGATTTTGATGAGATAATTTGATTCTGTGAAAAATGCTTGGGCTTGCAATACGGCGAGCAATATTCAGATCACGAATCACAGACAATGTATTAAAATCCCTGCATGTATTAATATACTAGTAATTGTTCTTATGCACTCCCTATCTTCATTGTATTTTGACAGTCATACTGTGCTGAGATAGGCTGTAATCTTTGTGTCTGGTGACAGTTTCCCTCTTCACTGTATGATAAGGTGACAATAACCCTACGGACACTGTAATTTACATGTAAAGCATTCCAAAGGAATCTATGTTAAGACTATGAGCCAGAAAAAAAAAAAGGTTAGCCTTGACACGTTACAGAATAACAGATTGCATTCTGCAAATAAGAGCACAGAACTATTCATCATCATGCTTTGGGCATTCATTACAAAAAACTCATTACATTAGACCATTTAGAATGTGTGCAGCGCCATGGGACACATTTATAATATTTTTCATGAGGAAACCTTTCTGGAGTAACAGATGTTCTGTCAAAACACCCAGTAATTAACATTTTTGTGGAGTAATCGTTGCATTGAAGTAAATATTTTAAAAGGCATCAACAATGCACGGAGGTTTACATGCACATGTTTTCATTTAAGCCACGAAGTTTGGGTTCTAATTAGTTTGCCATATAAGACAAATAAAACCAACTAAAAACCAAACAATATGCAGTGAGAGTTGTTAGCTGGAAATCTGCAGTACACACTGGTATGATGACAGAAACATTCAGTTTAATAAAATCACAAAAAGTACATATAAATACAGTTTCCCACTTTCTTTAAAAGGTATTCAGCTAAATTGTATCTACATTTTATACCTCTGAGATGTCACCTTCACCCTCAATACAACAGAGGTGCACAACTTTTTAAAGTGCATTATTAAAATCCACCAGCAATATGCATTAGGAAAAAAAATCCCTTTTTTCTTATTAGTCCTTACTCTATGCATTTTTCTCCTTTTTCTTTTTTCTCCAAGCGAACCGTTTCTAATGAAATCTGCTGACTGTGAGGCAGATGCAAATTTAGGAAGCTCATCTAGGTATGTGCTGTATCAGCTCAGCATGAGGAGCCATTTAGGCCTCTGTGCATCTGAACAAGTGAGTAAACTGAGTGAAGCAAAGACCATCCTGTAGAGATGTGGCACTCAAATATAGTTAAACAGATAGGAAAGTAAAATTAGCTAAATTATTTTATAATTAAGAAAATATGACAGCTGAGATAGGCTCCAGCCCCCCCTGTGACCCTGAACAGGATAAGTGGAAAAGAATGGATGGATGGATGGAAAATAGTTTTGTGTAAATGTGGTCACTGTGTAGTTTTTGACTTATTTTAATTAATATTTTGCAAGTCATGTAATGTACTAATGCTTAAAAGCTTTACTCATTAACTAAATGAGCTTTCTTGTATTTATGTTTCTCTGTTCCTTTTTATGCAGTGTAGATGTGGATGAATCTAACACAAATTAAATATGAAACTCAAAAAACCTGGGGAAATCTAAAATTATTAAAAGAAAACTAAAGCGTATAATGTAATTACTTCCCGGGTTTAAGGGAACGTCAATCAAGGGCATATCTTGGAATCGCTTAATGGGATATTGAAATATCCTCTTTCAGCATGTGGCAAGGAAGGCAAGTGCTAATTAGTATGAATGACGAGAGCTAAGATGACTAATGTTGCTGAGTACAGGTTTTAATTGAGAATAATGTAATTAAGTGTCCTGCAGATTTGTCAGTATGTAGTCCTTGTTCCTTATTGGTCCACACAGGCCTAAGAAGTGCAATTAAATAGCCAGCAGTAGCTTCAGCAACAAAAGGTGATTTTTTTTTTTCTTTTGCAGATCTAATTCTAATTATTAGTTTATTTGGGATATGGTGCATATCACTTCATTTTGTGTGCAGCTGATTAAATTATGTATTTCATACATGCATGTTTCAGTATACCACAATAAGAATATTAAGCAGGAAAGGAGGAACTAAAATTCAGATCAACAAGCACATCTACCAGTAATGTTGTGTCCTTTAATGTGTAATCACCCCATCATGACTGATAAGGGTAATAGCCTATACTCGCCCCAACAGCTAAACATAAAAGACAAACCTTCTGGTTGGAGGAAGGGAAGGGGGTTTGGGTGAGAAATTATGCAGCGGTGTGTGGTGACTTTTACAGAAAGGCAAGCAGAGATGAAGACCACCACCCCTGAATGCAAAACACAAATCTTCCTCCACTGTTTAACAAGACAGATTGGACCACATTCAAACATACCGTTTCATGATTTTGTCCCGCCTGTCATTTATTCTTTTATGTATACTGACAGCCTCCTGCAACTTGCTTGTCAGGACTCGAGGAGGAAGAGGACACACAAGCGGTGGCTGATGAAAGCAAGGTGCAAGTTTATTTACAGTGATTGATAGAGGTGCAAAGGCAAGGGGGTCCAGGAAGGCGAGGGGGGAGGCGGCTGAAGCGGGTCGAGGGGCTGAAGGAATTCCCAGGTGGTGAGGGGCCAGCTGTGGTACGGCGTGGAGCGGCGGGTTGACGAAAAGCCGGGGTTTCCGAAAGGACGAGCAGGAACTGACACGGGGATCTGAAAAAGGAGCGAACACGAAGAGCAGGTAAGTAATATACATCCACGAAAGCGAGAGTCACACCAGAGAGCCGGTACTAACTGAGAAGTAGTCAATGATCCAGCGAAGAGTGATGGTCTGCTGGCAGCTTAAAAAGACCCTGCCTGATGGCTTGATCCGTAGCAGGTGTGGTGATCTCCGCCCTAGGGAGGCGGAGACACCGGAACCTCCGCTGTGGCCCGCAGGACAAACACACATGTATACAGACACACACACACGCAGACCCTCCCCCTAGGTTATGACAGTACCCCCTCCTCAACGGGAGCCTCCTGGCGACCGAAACTTCTCGGGATGGCGCCGCCGGAACTCCCGCACCATGGCCGCATCCAGAATGTTAGCTCGGGACACCCAGGATCGCTCTTCGGGACCGTAGCCCTCCCAGTCCACCAAGAACTGATAACCCCGCCCCCGACGGCGGGCGTCCATAATGCGACGGACGGTGTAGATCCGCTGGCCATCGAGAAAACGGGCAGGAGGAGGTGAGGCAGCTGGAGGGCACAAAGGACTGGTGGCAACAGGCTTAAGTTGGGAGACATGGAAGACGTTATGGATGCGCATGGTACGAGGGAGTTTGAGGCGGACAGACACAGGGTTAACGATGGAGTCGATCTCGAAGGGCCCCAGGAAGGTGGGGGCCAGTTTCCTAGACTCGGCACGGACTGGAACATTTTTCGTGGAGAGCCATACCTTTTGGCCTGGTTGGTAGTCCGGCGCAGGGGTCCGATGGCGATCAGCGACGCGTTTGTTTTGCTCCTTCGTCCGAAGCAGAGCTGCGCGGGTGGACCTCCATAGCCGGCGACAGCGGCGAAGGTGATGCTGGACGGAGGGAATGGTGAGATCCTCCTCGATGGCAGGGAGGAGTGGCGGTTGGAAACCCAAGGAGGCCTCGAAGGGGGACACCCCTGTGGCGGAGGAGGAGAGAGAGTTATGTGCATACTCAACCCACGCCAAGTGGGAACTCCAGGTGGCCTGATTGGTGGACGCCACGCATCGTAATGCTGCCTCCAACTCCTGGTTGGCCCGTTCCGTCTGCCCATTTGTCTGGGGATGATAACCAGAGGAGAGGCTCACCTTGGCTCCGAGAGATGTACAGAACTCCTTCCAGACCTGAGATGTGAACTGGGGCCCCCGATCCGACACGATGTCTTCAGGAATCCCATGGAGCCGAAAAACGTGGGTGGTGAGAAGCCGGGCCGTCTCCAAGGCGGAGGGGAGCTTGGGTAGCGCAACGAAGTGGGTGGCCTTGGAAAACCGGTCGATAATGGTCAGGACCACGGTGTTTCCTTCAGAGGGAGGAAGTCCTGTGACGAAGTCCAGAGCTATGTGAGACCATGGTCGCTTAGGGGTGGGTAAGGGCCGGAGGAGACCTGATGGAGGTGACAGAGAAGGTTTATTTTGTGCACAAATGCTGCATGCTGCCACGTACTCACGGGTATCCTTAATCAATGTAGGCCACCAGAAATAACGCTGGAGGAAGGCCACAGTGCGATTGGCCCCGGGATGGCACGTGAATTTGGCTGCGTGTCCCCATTGCAGTACGCGGCTTCGCACTCGAGAGGGAACATAAAGGCGGTTGGGGGGTCCCGTCCCAGGATCTGGTTCAGTCCGTAGAGCTGCCTGAATGGCGGATTCGATCTCCCAGGTGATGGCTCCAATGACGCAAGAGGGAGGCAAGACAAACTCTGGCTGCGAGGAGGAGTCCGTGGAGCTGAACTGTCGGGACAGAGCGTCGGGCTTGACATTCCGTGACCCAGGTCTATAAGAGATAGTAAAGTTAAATCGGGTAAAAAACAAGGCCCACCTGGCCTGCCGGGGTTTCAAACGTCTGGCGGTTCGCAGATAGGCCAGGTTCTTGTGATCAGTCCAGACCAAGAAGGGATGCGTCGCGCCCTCCAGCCAGTGCCGCCATTCCTCCAAGGCTAGTTTGATGGCCAGCAGCTCCCGGTCCCCTACGTCGTAATTCCGTTCTGCCGGGGAGAGGCGGCGAGAGAAGAAGGCGCAGGGTCGGAGGCTACCCATGGACTGTTGGGACAACACTGCCCCTACCCCCACGTCGGACGCGTCCACCTCCACGACGAATGAGTTGGATAGGTCAGGTTGGATGAGGATGGGTGCGGAGGCAAACCGACCCTTCAGGAGCGCGAAAGCCTCTGCAGCGGCGGGGGTCCATCTGAAAGGAATCTTGGGAGAGGTGAGAGAGGTCAGAGCATGGGTGATGGAGCTGTAATCTTTAATGAAGCGGCGGTAGAAATTGGCGAAGCCCAGAAAACGCTGCAGCTGTTTCCGATCCGCTGGCTCGGGCCAATCCAGGACCGCTTGTACCTTAACTGGGTCCGCCTTGATCTGCCCTTTACCAATAATGTATCCCAAGAACGCCGTGGACTCCACATGAAACTCGCACTTCTCCCCCTTCACGAACAGACGATTCTCCAGTAACCGCTGCAACACCTGCCGCACATGTCCCTGATGCTCCTGTAATGAGGATGAGAAGATCAAAATATCATCGAGATAGACAAACACAAAATGATTGATGAAGTCCCGGAGTATGTCGTTTACGAGGGCCTGGAACACAGCTGGCGCGTTGGTTAGGCCGAAGGGCATGACAAGATACTCGAAGTGGCCGAGGTGAGTGTTGAAGGCAGTCTTCCACTCGTCTCCCTGCCGGATCCGGACGAGATGGTAAGCGTTCCGGAGATCCAGTTTGGTGAAGATGGCTGCCCCCTGCAGGAGCTCAAAGGCAGAGGTGAGAAGTGGCAAAGGATATTTGTTGCGCACAGTGATTTCGTTCAGACCGCGGTAGTCAATACAGGGCCGGAGGGTCTTGTCCTTCTTGGCCACGAAGAAAAACCCCGCGCCCATGGGAGAGGTGGAGGGTCGAATCAGACCGGACGCCCGAGCTTCGGTGATATATTTTTCCATGGCATCCCGTTCCTGCGGAGAGATGCTGTAGAGGCGGCTGGAGGGGTAGGGCGCCCCCGGGATGAGGTCGATGGCGCAGTCGTAAGGCCGGTGGGGAGGCAGGGAAACAGCCCGGTCCTTATTGAATACTTCAGCGAGGTCGTGATAGATCGAGGGGACGCCGGACAGGTCAGGTGGGGTCCCCTCCCCCAAATCGGTGGACCGAGGGAGAGAGGGAGTTGCGGATCTGAGGCAGCGCTGGTGGCACCGCTCACTCCAACCCGAGATGCTGCGATTCGCCCAGTTAATCTGTGGATTGTGCAGTTGCAACCAGGGAAAGCCGAGGACGATGGGCGTCTGTGCAGAGTCAAACAGGTAAAAGGAGAGCCGTTCAGAGTGATTACCCGACAGAGTCACAGAAAGCGGTTGGGTCTTGTGAGTGATTTCAGAAAGCTTGGCGCCGTCCAGAGCGGAGACCAGGAGAGGCGTGGGTAGCGCTGTGGATGGAACACCCCACTGCTGGGCGAGGGCACGGTCCATGAGATTTTTCTCAGCTCCGGAATCGAGGAGTGCCAAGACTGTGTGACTGCCTGATGGAAGATTTATCCTTGTCTGAAGCGTGAATCTGGGCAGGGAGGAGCGTGCGTTAGCTTGACCCGCCAGTATCCCCACCATTACTGACGGGCGAGGTCTTTTGGGCAAACAGGGCATGACGCGATGTAGTGGCCCTTTTTGCCACAGTAGATGCACTCCCCCGCCTCCCATCTCCGTCGTCGCTCAGAGAGAGACAGCCGTGCGCGGCCGAGTTGCATGGGTTGCTCCTCCGCGCCGCAAGGGGGCGCCGTAGCCGAGCTGTCGTCCGCTAGGAGGCTCCTCCGGTCCGCGGAAACCGCCCGGCGAGGGGCATGCTGGGAGTTGTAGTTCCTCGGAGTCCGTCGTGCTCTCAGGCGGTCATCTACATGGATACACAATGAAATCACGGCCTCCAAGGACTGAGGCAAATCCCTAGTGGCAAGTTCATACTTGAGATCATCATTAATATTGTTCAGGAATACTCCCCTGAGCGCCTTTTCCTCCCAGCCGGCCTCCTCCGCGAGGATCCGGAAATCCACGGAGAAATCCGCCATGCTCTGTTGTCCCTGCCGCAGGCTGAGCAACTTCTGGGATGCGGATTCAGGGCTGGTGCCTTTATCAAACACCTCCTTAAATCGAGACAAGAACGCAGGGAAAGACAGATCGGGGTTTCCCCGTAACACAGCGTGCCCCCACTCTAATGCTCTACCGCGGAACAGATTGACCATAAAACCAATCTTTGCACAATCAGAAGCGTAGGCATTTCTCTGTTGCCGGAAAACGAGGGAACATTGGGTGAGGAAACCTCCACATTTCCCTAACTCACCGCGGAACACCTCCGGGATGGGCAGGGCTTTCTCCAACGCTACGGCGGGCTCGGTCGCGGAAGCCAAACCAGCCGGCGGATCTGTCGGCGGAGGGGATAAATCCTGGTGACGGGGCGTAGCGGATGACATGGTGGATTCCAACATACCTCGGAGATCGGCGAGCTGTTGGGTGGCTGCGCCCAGCTGACTGGAAACCAGACGGAGCATATGGTCGTGACGCTGGAGGGTTTCCTCTTGAATAGCCAGGGCCCGATGAACCGGATCAGCGTCCGCGGTGTCCGGTTTTGGCTGGATCATTCTGTCAGGACTCGAGGAGGAAGAGGACACACAAGCGGTGGCTGATGAAAGCAAGGTGCAAGTTTATTTACAGTGATTGATAGAGGTGCAAAGGCAAGGGGGTCCAGGAAGGCGAGGGGGGAGGCGGCTGAAGCGGGTCGAGGGGCTGAAGGAATTCCCAGGTGGTGAGGGGCCAGCTGTGGTACGGCGTGGAGCGGCGGGTTGACGAAAAGCCGGGGTTTCCGAAAGGACGAGCAGGAACTGACACGGGGATCTGAAAAAGGAGCGAACACGAAGAGCAGGTAAGTAATATACATCCACGAAAGCGAGAGTCACACCAGAGAGCCGGTACTAACTGAGAAGTAGTCAATGATCCAGCGAAGAGTGATGGTCTGCTGGCAGCTTAAAAAGACCCTGCCTGATGGCTTGATCCGTAGCAGGTGTGGTGATCTCCGCCCTAGGGAGGCGGAGACACCGGAACCTCCGCTGTGGCCCGCAGGACAAACACACATGTATACAGACACACACACACGCAGACCCTCCCCCTAGGTTATGACATTGCTGGGCTCTGCATGGACAGCTTCCTCTTTTTGCACTCCTTCCTGACTGAAGAATTATACAGTATTATTACTTATATAATTATCAAAATATTTACATTAGCTGATAATGACAAGCATTTTATACATTTTTTAGAACCGTTCCTTTAGTAAAAGTAGCCAAAAAACACTATGAAAACACTTCGCGACACATAAACTGTATTACTGGCAAACTGTACATAAATAACAAAAGTAAAAGTACTTTTTTCTACAATAGTGTTATATGGAGCATTATTAGTGCTGCAGATATTTGAGGTTGAGCTCAGTTTAAATACTTATATTGTGTTTAATCTGACTTATAAGTCAGAATCCCTCCTGGTGGGCGTTGGACTCCACCAGGGCTGCCCTATTTTATGGACAGAATTTCTAGGCAGAGCCAAGTGGTGGAAGGCTTCCACTTTGGTGGCCTCAGAATCTCATCTCTGCTTTTTGCAGATGATGTGGTCCTGTTGGCTTCATCAGGTGGTGGCCTCCAGCTCGCATTGGAGTGGTTCACAGCTGAGTGTGAAGTGGCGGGGATGAGAATTAGCACTCCACTCCGGGTCATGGACGAATTGCTGCCCCAAATGGAGGAGTTTAAGTATCTTGGGGTCTTGTTCATGAGTGAGGTGCTCAGAGTAGAATCACTACTCCTCTACATCAAAAGGAGCCAGATGAGATGGTTCGGGCATCTGACCAGGATGCCTTCTGGGCGCCCCCTGCGTGAGGTGTTCGGGGCATTTCCTACCCTGCTGGGATAATAAGCTGCATGGAGGGTTTCACCCCAAATCCAGCACCCTGAGACTGTACGCTAAGCAAAAGGAAGGAGGCCGAGGATTAGTGAGTGTCAGAACCACTATCCTTGATGAAACAACAAAGAAGAAAGATGGCCACAACTGATCATGTGCTTAGTGAATACCTCAGGCAGCAGAAACTTGGGAACTGGAACCATCATGGAAGGACAGGTCCCTGCACGGCATGTACTACCGACAGATAGAAGAAGTGGCTAGATGTCCCAAGGCCAAAATGGAATACGCCCCAAGGGTAGTCGAGAATGACCGAGCTAAAATCCTGTGGGACTTCCAGATACAGACAGACAAACTGGTATGGATAACCAACCGGGCCAATCGGACAATCCTCTGCATGTCCTCTTTTACTGCATCCATGAATCTTCTCTGTGGTCTTCCCCTTTTCCTCCTGCCTGGCAGCTTCATTAAACACTATTAACCCTGTAAAGCCTGAAACATGAAATAACTGCCAGAAAATTCTAATTTTCTACACTGATGATCTAGAGGTCTCAAAAACTCCCCAAAATTCATGTATCAAATCCGATACACTTGGCGTTACAGGGTTAAGAAAATAATAAATCCAAGTAGTCATCATGTATAAGTTGGTTGTGGGTAAACAGCTGCTCTGCCCTAAAATAAAGCAAACAGCTGAAAATCATTGGTAATTGTAAAAGCATGCTTTGCACAGTCATTGTATACATTAATGTAAAGTATTTTATTAATACAGTTTTAAATATTGATTAAAACAATGTATACATAAAGCATACTCTTGGGATAAGTTGACCCATAGAACAGACTTGAGCTAACTGAACTACTTGGTATACTGAAGTCAGATCTCATCTCTCTTTATGAAAAGCCGACCAGTTCTCCATGTTCATGTTGTAATGATTATCATTAAGAAAAGACTCTGTCCTGAGGGCAACAGAAGGATAAAGACTTAAGACCTAAAAGCTATTCTCTACAAAAAAGGCATGTTCTCTGACCTAATAAACAGGATTATCACCGCTGTAACATCATTGATTAAGTTTTATCGTCTTCTTCTCTTCTGGCCTCACAGCCTTTAAGGATTTTTAATAAAATGTGAATGGTAACTGAAGAGCATAATTATTATCATATTTTATATGGGACATGCCATTCAGAACAGTAATGAAAGTTGTGATTTGCTGTGAGGTTTGGAGTGTGTTATCCCCTCATGCTTTCAGTGTGGGGCTCCAGGCCAATGTCTGTCTCTGAGAGGGTGTCAGACTTAAATTTGCCAGTGATGAGTGTGTGAGTGTGTTTTTTTTTAAAGTCTTAGTGGAGTGGCTGCTCAGTAACACTTTACAGAAATGGCTGCGCAGTCTTTCAGCCATTTTACTCTTCTAATGACATGCATCATGTTTGTCTGAGAAGATAACACTTTGTGCTCAGAATTCAATCAAATGTTTGTTCTGCCTCAGTTCTGTCACACTAAAGAACAAAAACATGCTATTTAAACTTACTTGATTGATTAGCAGTAGCAATGGAATTTGTGGATTCAGATTTCTAAAGTATAGACCTACAAGTAAAAGAAGCAAACACTGTAATTTTTTAATCCAGCACTGTCATTCTTTGGATTATGCATAATTAAACGCATACCTATTTTCAGTTGAGGGGTTGTGCATCTTCTAAAACTTTGTAGAAATTTAGGAGGACAGCTCAGGTTGAGTGGTTTGAAGACAAAGAGAGGCACGGTTGATATGGTCTGGTCATGTACAGAGGAGGGACATAATGGGCAAAGGATGCTGAGCATGGAGCGGTTAGGCAGGAGGAAAAGAGGAAGACCACAGAAAAGATTCAGTGACGTAGCGAAGGAGAACATGCAGTGTACTGGTGTGACAGAAGACGATGTTAGGGATAGGATAAGATGGAGTTTGCAGTGGCACACTGATGCTAAAATGTATTTAACCAACAAATTTGTCTCAGGAGCAACAACTAGCCCAGTGTGCTTGGTTTCACGATAGGTTCATTCTTCACTGATTGTACCTACTTCAAACATAATTTTAACTGGTTTCATTGTTAAATTGTAACTCTTCTCTAAACTCTAACACTTTAATGTCAAAGAACAAACTAATTTGTAGTTGAACTAAACAGTTCAACTATAGTACACCTGACTGTCCACACCACCTAATCCTTCAACTAACAGTGACACTCAGCTGACACTTCAAGTGCTTTCAGAGATTCACTCACAATTCCACTGTGTTGATCGCGCACTGACAGATTTTCTCAATTTTTTTTCACATTTTCTGGATTTCAGTCTTAAGAGTTGGAACTTTGAATCTTCAGCTCCTTTCAGCACTCAGTTTAACTGACCATTCAACTTCACTCCACTTACTGTGAAATAATACCTCAACTTCAGTAAATGCTTACACTTACACTGAAATTTCAACTTCTTTCAGCACTCACTGTTATTCTTTTAAAATTTTGCAATTTGAATTGCTTTATTTTGCTGTTTTTTCTGTGAGTTTCTGCCCATCAATTAAACACCATTTTCAGCTGTAGTGTGTATATTATGGTGCTAGTAATAGCTCTGAGTATGACAGGTACCTGAGCCTGACAAAAGTGAGATATTGTGACGCTTACACAAAAACAGACTCCAGTGGAGCATCAATGACAAACATCAGACAGCAGTGATTTGTGAAGATGTCACTCACTGACAGAATCAAACACTTAATATGAAGGGGGTTTTGCAATAAATAAAGATTATTAGGTTAATTCATTATTTTGCATTTATTACTCTTTTGTATCTCCGTATAATTACTCTGCACT
Source organism: Archocentrus centrarchus (assembly GCF_007364275.1). Taxonomy (NCBI): domain Eukaryota; kingdom Metazoa; phylum Chordata; class Actinopteri; order Cichliformes; family Cichlidae; genus Archocentrus; species Archocentrus centrarchus. Next base: position 28,921,884 of record NC_044348.1, read on the forward strand.
GCTTTAATTGAATCTGAGCAGGAGCCAGCAGAAGATAATTTGTTTTCACGTTACCAAATGGTTCCAGTGTTGCCAGGCTGAGAGGAAATCGCATATAGTAGAAAAGCATAATTCATCTGGCTGAGACACTGATACTCAACCATCAGAAAGGAAATTAATTCCACTGCCTGGCTGCACAGCCAAACAACATTAAAAACAGGAATAAATAACAACAGCAACCAGGCTGAATTGGGAATGTGCAGCTTGCTTATCTGATATGTGGTGTGTGGGAGACTGCGTGGGTTTTTCCCTATGTGTCTGTATGTGCATGAGTGAATGAGATTTGATTGGTGGGCGTATCAGTGTGTGTTGTATGTGAAGGCATTGCTTCGTTATGCATGCAAGAGCTACTATCAAACAAGAACATGACGAAAAAATGGTTTGCATATGCATCAATGTGTCCATAATTACAAAGTAGATTTCCTGGCGACTATCATGGATTGTTGACCATCTCTAAGCAAGCATTGGAGAGTGTTCAAATGAGGATTATCTCATCCAGTGCAGCACAGCAGAGTTTAGCACTGTATGTCATTGATTAAGCTTGCATATAGTACATGCCAACACACATCCCACTTGCACAGGGTTTTCCTCTGTTTCATAATAGCTCCTTAAATGCATCCTATCTAGGAAAGAGAAATGTGCATTTTATCTGAATATGTAAAGAAATGCAGTATAATATTTAATAGAAAGTGAGAAAAAAGGTACTTTATGTTATATACTAGTGAATATAGTGAAAGCATTACTGCTTTCACTATTTTCTTAATTAGCGTATGATGTGCAGGTATAATTATTAATAATGTGGCACAGCAAGCTGCAGAGCTTAACAGACGTCATGTTGTGTATTCTATTTTACACCCATGAGCAATTGAATGCAATTGAAAACACACTGAAAGAAGATGCACACAACAAGAAGTTGAGTCTGCTCATTTGAACCTACACAAAGAAATGTGACAATGATGAAGTAGAATGTGTTCACTTAGAATCCAGAGACAAATGACACTCTCCAAAGCAGAGATTTAATGGGAAATAAAGCTAACATGACATTTGCAGACAAACAGAATAACAACAAAATGTGCCCTATGTGTTCACATTGAAGATTCATTTTTGTCTTGATTCTGCAGACTTCTTCCTTCTATGAAGAGCTGACTGTGACAGGTGAATGACTTTTTATGTGCTTACTGCACAACCAGGGTTGTAGTGAGCAGTAAATCCCTAAAGTTTACTTTTCGCCCTCTCTTTAAATGCTATGATGGTGTTGTGTTAGAAATTCTTACATGTTTCTTCTCCTTCAAAGAAATGTCCATGCTCTAGTATGAAAATCACGGGGGTAATCAATAACATTGATAATGGCTATATTCCATTCAGGTGGGCATGTTACAAGGTATTGCTGTTGTGAATGTTGACATGACTTACTGTGAAATCTTAATGTAGCCCAACTATCCTATTAGTTATATATGCCTGCAGTGAAAATGGTATGCTAGATGAAGATTTTGAGCAGATGGCCGATATTCGCAAAAGTATCTCATGTCTTTTCCATTTTAGCAACATCTTCACGAACCACAAAAATATATATATTTTTTTAAACTGCACCCAAGTTTTTGTGCAGGGTTTTGCTTTCTATTTTTCACTTTTCTTTTTACACAAACTTTTCAGCTGTTTCACTAGTAACCAGTGTATTTTTTCTTGTTTTGACACATACATTACAGCTGTCTATAAACCCAATCACACAGTCCTACAGTAGGAGGGTTTCTATGGATTCCTCGGGTACACACATTGCCCCGAGTGCTGTGAGTTTCTACACAAAAATAATGTTTTTGATTTTGCTGGCTGGAAATAACAGTTTCTCGCGCAATCCTAAAAGTAACACTTGCACAATCTTGTCTTGTTTCTTACTTAAAAAGTGAGAAGTGTGTGTTGGTAGAATAGTTCACAGACTGCAAGCACACAGTAAGCATTTAGAGTAGAGTAAAACAACAAAGTGGTGAAGTGCACAAGGTGGTGTAAAGTGGCCAGGGATACATACAGTAAGTGCAATTTGATGCTTCTGCAGACAACACTGTGTGGTATAGATTGAAGAATTTTCATCCATAGCAGCAGATACAAACTACCTAGCTGAATCATTACTGCAATAATCAACTTCAATAAAAAGACCCCTTTCCTCTTCTCTGTGATGTTGTTAAGCATATATTACATTATTCTTCGTGTTTGAAGGAAAAAAGGAATGACATTGCCCACTTTAATCCCATTGAAAGAGGTTGAATTGTAGTGTGTGATAAATAGGTTCAGCTCCTTTTTGGTTTATTAATCCTAAATCAGACCAGTGATTTTGGTTTTTTTCTTTTTCTTTTTTATTAATTTGTGAATACAGTGGACATAATGAGTTCTAAGTTGTGTGTTGATTCATGTGCAGATTAATTCATTATGTCAGTCAGTACAGCTAACCAAAGTTTTATAGGAAAGTAGAACCAACAAAAAAAACAAGAAACAGTTTCTTAAAAACTTGGAAAATCACTATCACTATTCAAGACTTTTTTTTTCTACTGCATATTTATTAATAAATATCTGGGAAGAAAATTTGGAGACATAGTTTCAGGACCAGTTTCTAGCCTGATATGTTATGGTGGACACCTAGAAGTAATAGGTGAGCGACTTGGATGGGGCGAAGAGTTTAGAACAGCCAACTAAATTTAGCTCGGAAATTAAGGAAATTTGTGTTTAGTTGATTATTTCTTTGTTGTAACAATGCTTCTTGGCAATAAATCTTATACTGTTGGAAATCATGTTTATTTTCCCTTAAATGATGCCACATTTGTGATGAAAATGCATTTGGGGGGTTGAGCAGCAGAGTTGAGGATGTGGGGTGCACCCACAACAAACTTGCTAAATCTTCCCTGCCAATACCAAACAACTAAGAAATAATCGACCAAATACAAATGTCCTTGCCTTTTGTGCTAACTATAGTAAACTTTAGGTTGCAGGTTTAAGGCCCTGTTTAGATGCTGGCTTCTCTCTCTGGGAATACTATTTTTGTGCATGGCAAAAAATAAGCATAATAAACAGTCTGACGAAAGGTGCGCTGGGAATGCCTGGCAGAGGCTCCCGGTCCATGAGATCTTCAACTCCCCCTGGCAGATCTTTGACAGCATTCTGAGGAAGGTTAAGGACATTGAGTCAGACCGTATTCCACACCCTCATTTTTTAGGCTGCTGCACTGGGCTGTGGCTGCAAGGTATGTGATGCCTGTTGTGTTGGTAATCTCCGAACAAGATGGTGGACACCCGAGGAGAAGGGATCCATCAAGCTGAAGAAGGAGTCCTATCGGGCTTGGTTAGCATATGGGACTTTGGAGGCAACTGATGGATACTAGCAGGCCATGTGGTGGCTGAAGCAAAAACTCGGGTGTGGGAGGAGTTCAGCGAGGCCATGGATAAATATTTTTAGCCTGCCTCAAAGTGATTTTGCTGAACTGTCAGGTGACTCAGGAGGGGAAAGCGGTGCTCTACTCAGACGATGTATAGTGTGGGTGGGGCGATGCTGAACCAAGGATATAGTGGATGGAATACTTCGAGAACCTCCTTAATCCCACTGACTGGTTGTGTGGAGATCTGAAGCCAGTGCCTCTGGATTGGCAGACTGGGGTGGTGGTTCCCATCTTTTTGGTGCTTCACATTGAAAAGAGGTGGTTTGGGTATCTGACTAGAATACGTCCTGAATGCCTCCTGGGTGAGGTGTTCTAGGCATGTCCTACAAAGAGGAAGCTCCAGGGCCGACCCAGGGAAAACCCAGGACTAAATGCCTCAGTGATCCCCCGGACAAGGTGGAGGAGGTGGCTGGGGAGAGGGAGGTCTGGATTTCTCTGTTAAGGCTGCTGCCCCTGCAACCCAGTCATGGATAGTGGAAGCAGATGGATGGATGGATACTTTGTTCCACATCATATGTAGCAGCTGGAGGACAACCTTGTGAGCTTTTTTTTGTGTCTGCCTTTTTACAAATAGTGCAATAAACAACACCTTTAAAGTACTTAAAATAAAAGGAAGATTAAAATAAGTCGAATTAATATTCACTGAAACAAAACATAATGTCTTCACTAAATTATTCACTCTTTAGTTCACATGTAAAGCATCTGAAGCATCTCTTCAGAGAAAAATTCTAATTAGACAAGGAGCCTATTAGGCTGCTCATTCAAAGAATACAACAATATTCATAATAATTCAACACACTATGCACATCTAATTGAAAAGTTAATGCATGCAGACAATGTTGCTCTCTCTCCTAGTGTCCTGCAGCAAATCAGAAATGCAAATAAGGAAACATATTTAACAGAAGAACTTTTTCTCCCACCAAAGCATGCCAGTGAAGATCTACGCTACGTTAAACATGTTAGCCTAACCAAGGGATAGTGGGAGAGAGAACATCACAGCATATCGTACCACCACAAAGCTGCTACAACTGGTAAACCAGAACTACACAGAAATTTAGAAGTTCAGAGAACAAAAATAACACGAACGACATTATTGACTCATCAGTGTTTACAAGCAGCGAGACTGTGTGTGTGTATTCTTTGTTTGTTGCCTTGCTGTGAGTTCATAGTTGAACATCTCTTCAGGCTTTTCAAACCTCTGTGTCTGTAACTTGAACCACATTAAAACAGTGTGCAGTGGAAGACTTTGGAAGAGGCCTTTAGGCTTCCCACCCAATAAGAAGTTAGAAATGGTACACCTGTTTTCTTTATTATTATTTATTTATTTTCCACTAACTGAACATATATTCTGGAATATTGCTCTGGTATTTCTGCCAGTTCCTTCCTGGAATTGTCAGATATACCAGAGGCAAAAAACACCATAGATAGAGCAGTCACTTGAGACTGTAAGACCAGACTGACAACCTGTGCACTGCCTGGACTGATCACAATTCAATTCAATTCAATTTTATTTATATAGCGCCAAATCACAACAAACTGTCGCCTCAAGGCGCTTTGTATTGTGGGTAAAGACCCTACAATAATACAGAGAAAACCCAAGACAAGAAAGCCTATGACTCAGTGCCTCACACATGGGTTCTGGAATGCCTAGAACTATAAAAGAGCAACAGAACCATTCAGTGGGGATGTGGAGACCAACACTAGAGGCTAAATTCAAGCCAACTGCACAAGTTACCATCAAGTGAGATGCTCTGTCCCCACTGTTGTTCTGCATAGGCCTAAACCCCCTCAGCCAGATCATTAACAAGACTGGCTACGGATACCAACTATGAATGCCACAAACATCAGCCACCTCCTCTACATGGATGGCATCAAGCTGTGTACTAAGAATGAATGAGAAATTGATTCACTGATCCACACTACTAGGATCTACAGCACTGGCATTGGAATGTCATTTGGACTGGAGAAGTGTAGTTGGATGGTAACAAAGAGAGGGAAAGTAGTCAGAACTGAGGGGATTGTACTACCAGAGGGCAGCATTTCAGACACTGAGGATAGCTACAAGTACCTTGGAATCCCACAGGCAAATGGGAACCATGAAGACGCCACTAGGATAGCTACAACTGTCAAGTACCTGCAGAGAGTAAGGCAAGTCCTGAAGAGTCAGCTGAATAGGAAGAAAAAGAGCTGAGCAATCAACACCTACCAAGTCATCACCTGTTGGGATAATAAGCTGGCCAAAGGAGGTGATAGAAGCCAATGGCATCAAGACAAGAAAGCTCCTTACCATGCATGGAGGGTTTCACCCCATATCCAGCACCCTGAGACTGTATACTAAGCAGAAGGAAGGAGGCAGAGGACTAGGTGTGCAGAGATGCTCATTGACTTCCTGATGAACAGGAAGCAGCACGTGAGGCTGGGGAAGAATGTCTCGGACTCCCGGACCATCAGCACTGGCACTCCTCAGGGCTGTGTCCTCTCTCCTCTGCTCTTCTCCCTGTATACCAACTGCTGCACCTCTGACCACCAGTCTGTCAAGCTTATTAAGTTTGCAGACGACATGACTCTCATCGGACTCATCTCAGACGGGGACGAGTCGGCCTACAGGATGGAGGTCAAACGTCTGGTGTCCTGGTGCAGCCACAATAACCTGGTACTGAACGCCCAGAAGACAGTGGAGATTATAGTGGACTTTAGGAAGCACACAGCCCCTCTACCCTCCATCATCCTGACTGACACCCCCATCACCACAGTGGACTCTTTTCGCTTCCTGGGAACTACCATCACCCAGGACCTCAAGTGGGAGCCCACCATCACCTCTGTCGTCAAAAAGGCCCAGCAGAGGATGTACTTCCTGCGGCAGTTAAAGAAATTCAACTTGCCAGCAAGGACCATGGTGCAGTTCTATACTGCCATCATTGAGTCCATCCTTACCTCCTCCATCACTGTGTGGTACGCTGGAGCCACCACTAGGGACAAACAGAGACTACAGCGCGTTGTGCACTCTGCTGAGAAGGTGATTGGCTGTAACCTCCCATCTCTCCAGGACCTGTACACCTCCAGGACACTGGGGCGTGCAGGTCGGATCACAGCCGACCACTCTCACCCTGGGCACAGACTTTTTGACCCTCTCCCCTCAGGCAGGAGGCTACGGTCCATACGGACCAGAACCTCCCGCCATAAGAACAGTTTCTTCCCCTCTGCTGTTGGACTCATGAACAATTACCCTAAGACTGTTACCACCACCCTCCACAAACGCTGATGACCCTATGTCTATGCACCTGTCTGATTGCACTGATGTACATATTAGTGGAATATAGTTTACATTCTTTTATCTTTTAATTAGTCTCTGCACTGTATATTTTGTAATTTTGTAATATTGTGTTATAGTTATAGCTCTAATATCTCTGTATATTTGCAATTTGTATACTTGTATATTGTCTTATAGTTTTTATACTTATTTGTTTTTTTCTGTAAGCACGAAGTACCGCAGCAATTTCCTAATGCTGTGAACCTGTTCACCCATATGGCAATAAAAACCTTCTGATTCTGATTCTGATTCTGAGACAATCCAGCACATAACAGCAGGGTGCAAGATGCTAGCAGGCAGGGCATATGTGGAACGCCATAAACAAGTGGCTGGCATAGACTTGCCCTTAGTGGGGTCAGGTTAATTGTTGATTCTAAATTGCCCATAGGTGTGAATGTGAGTGAGAATGGTTGTCCTCCTCTGTGTTAGCCCTGTACCCTGCCTCTCACCCTATAGCACCTGGGACAGGCTGCAGTTAGAGTTACAAGAACTAAAAGGCCAGCCAGAGATTTACAGTTTTGTAACAATTTAGTTAAAGTCCCAGCTGCATTTAGGAGGAAACAGAACTATAATAAGTTTAAAAAAGAGAGCGAGACAGAGACAGAGAGAAATAAAATGGTGACAAAAATGTTTTATTTTACTGAAGTCTGTTAGTGGTACTATAAAAAAGTGGAAGCAATTGGGAACAACAACAATTAAGTTAGAAAGTGTTAGGCCATGTAAAACCACAGAGTGGGGTCAGCAGATGCTGAGGGGCATAGTGTCCCGAGGTTGCCAACTTTTTGCAGAGTCAATCGCCACCGACCTCCAAACTTCATGTGGCCTTCAGATTAGCTCAAGAATGTTGTGTAGAGACCTTCATGGAATGGATTTTCATGGCCTTACATCACCAAGCACAATGCAAATCATCAGATGCAGCAGTGTAAAGCACACTGACACTGGACTCCACCTGGCAATCCAATGATTGCCAGATGGAGCAGTCTTGGTTTGGCAGTTGCCAGAAGAATGGTACTTGTCTGATTGCAAGTGTAAAGTTTGGTGGAAGAAGGATTATGTTGTGGTGGTGTTTTTCAGGAATTTGGGGCTGGACAAAGCTGGGCTGACAGACAGCACAGAGGCACTAATCATGGCAGCACAGGAACAAGCTCTAAGCACAAGATCAATAGAAGCTGGGGTCTTCCACTCCAGGCAAAACACCAGGTGCAGACTGTACAGAAATGCCCCTCAGATAATCCAGCACATAATAGCAGGGCATATATGGAACATCATAATCAAGTGACTGGCATAGTATGCAGGAACATCTGTGCCGAGTATAACCTGGAAGTCCCGAGGTCAAAATGGGATACGCCCCCAAGGGAGGTCGAGAATGACAGAGCTAAGATCCTGTGGGACTTCCAGATACAGAGAGACAAGCTTGTGATGGCCAACCAGCCGGACATCATGGTGGTGGACAAACAGAGGAAGAAAGCCACAGTGATAGACATTGCAATACCAAGCGATGGCAACATCAAGGAGAAAGAACACGAAGCTCAATAATACCAAGGGCTGAGAGACGAGCTAGAGAGGATATGGAAGATGAAGGTAAAAGTCATCCCTGTGGTAACTGGAACACTCGAGGCAGTGACCCTCAATCTGGGAGAGTGGCTCCAGCAAATTCAAATAATGACATCTGAGATTTCTGTCCAGAGGAGTGCAGTCCTAGGAACAGGTAAGATACTACACAGTACCAAGATCAAGGCAGCATGGACGTAAGTTAGCCAGCTAACAGAGTTGCAGAAAGACGTGATGAAGAAAGGGGTGCCTAAGAAGTACAAGAGGCTGTCCATACCTGAGTCCTTAGAAATTGATGTTCTCCACTGAACCCTCCAAAGTGTACTCTCAGTGGCAGGGCAACAATATGAGAACAGCACCCCCATCAAGCCTGGAGACGGCGTAATACTGGGAGAAGGATGCATCACACAACATCAAGGTTCAGTGGCTAGTGCAGGGGTGGCCAACTCCAGGCCTCGAGAGCCGGTGTCCTGCAGGTTTTAGATGTGTCCCTGATCCAACACACCTGAATCAAATGGCTGAATTACCGCCTCAGTATGCAGTCAAGTTCTCCAGAGTCCTGCTAATGACTTCTCTATGTGATTCAGGTGTGTTGGATCAGGGACACATCTAAAACCCGCAGGACACCAGCTCTCAAGGCCTGGAGTTGGCCACCCCTGGGCTAGTGGATCTAAGAGCAGACAACAGCAACCTCCCTGGACAAGCTCTAGTGACATCACAGTGGCAGACATCCAATAAAAGAGTCTCACATATGAAGAGCTGGACCACACCAGGTCCTGATATGATTCACACCTACTGGCTAAAGAAGCTAGCTGCACTCCTGCCTGGCAGCACAAATGAACCAGCTGCTAAAAGCTACGACACGCCCAGAAAGGCTGACTGAAGGCCGGAGAGTCCTGATACCCAAGGATCCCCAGAAGGGACCAGTCCCATCCAACTACGGGCCAATAACCTGCCTCAGTACAACATGAAAACTCCTGTCAGGCATCATAGCAGCTAAGATGAGCAGGCACATGGCAAAATGCATGAGCAGGGCCCAGCAAGGAATTGGCAGAAATACCAGGGGAGCAAAACACCAGCTACTGGTAGATAGAGCAGTCACTGGAGACTGTGAGACTAGACTAGGTAGAGGACCCGAGCTTGGAGGACAAAGACCGGTCTGGCATTTTTATATATATATATATATATATATATATATATATATATATATATATATATGTATAGTAACTGTGTGGGTGGGCTAGTCCACACCAGAGGGGTATAATGTGAAGAAAGTTCAATACAGCCAGGATTACCTCTGTTAGCTGGGTTAACAAAAAAAAAACCAAACAAAACAGTCAGAGACACTAGCAGGCAGGGCCAGTCGGAGATGGGTTTTTTTGACACGGATAATGGTTATCATGATGGTAGTTATCAACCTTCTCTGTTAAGCTGAGCTTTGTGCTTCAGGCTCTGCGCACACACACATAAAAAGGGGCATGCCATGCATAAAATGATCCCTATGAGTGCAGCCTACTTCAAGTTATCACACGTTATGTTGTCTGATGATTAATGGAAATGGTGATAAAATCTATAAAGAACATAAAAATATAACAGTAGAATGCAACACTGTTGTAAATAAGACACAGGTTTAATGCTGCAAAAAAATCATTGATCTTTGGATTTAGTGCACAGAGCAGAAAAATAATCATTTTAATTCAAGTTAATTATTTTAATGCAGAGTAAGCTCTTGGTGCTGCTGTTTATTTCCAATGTGACAACTGCACATTAGAGCTCAGAAATGTTACACTGGATACATAGTAGCTGTAATTCCAGCAGTGTAAAACAGACTTACTGCAGATTACCATCAAATATAAAAACATTTATACATTTTCTGGATCACCAACTGAATACATGCAAATTCCAGTGACAATATGATGCACAGTTTGCACTGCTTGATTTGTAATGTTGGTAAGTAGTATAAATTAACAACTTGCACATTTAAAACACATTCCCCCAGCAGAGCATCTATACTGCACTTAAAATGTGCTGTAAATAAAAGGATTAGTGAAAACGTGGCACTTCCAGACAATTCTAAACCAAAACTCCCAACCAGCTTACATGTTCAGCATGATACCGCAGTGATTTAGCCAGGAAAAAAGAGGGTCACGTTTGTAACAGAAAACTCTGATTTTAAGGTCAACATAGCCCACTAACCCATTAATCTAGCTTCATAATGCACCCCTCTATTCATAGCAAGAGCTGGCGGAGCACAGTTTCCTGATAGTTTGGAATAAACCTTTGGTTATCTTTTCTTTTTGAGTTTGTTCACATCATATTATTAACCAGTTTTAAGGTCTAAAGTAAAGCTAGCCGAGTTCATACATGGTGTCAAACCCGTGTGTGATTGATGCAGATAAGCATCTGTCACCCTTTAATTGTTATGGTTTTTTTCCAGGTTAAACTGTTTCTGGCAATGAATACTTAAACCCTTGTCAGATGTTTTGGATCCACAGAACTTTCTACTATTGCTACAGTATTCCACCAGACAAAAGTATAGATTTTTTAATTAGATTTCTTTTTCATCTCTTTCAACAAGTTTCCCCCCAACCATTCAGCAGTGGATTAATATAATTTCTAATTGCATAAAATTAATATTACATTAAAAATGTGACTTGCAGATCACAAACACTAAATTCTGAAAACGTTTTGAAGGCTTTATAAGTAACAAAATGTCATAGACAGAAACCTGTCTAAAACATACATAAGCATCAAATAAGGTAGCAGTGTGAGAAAAAAAAATTAACATGGACAGCAAAAACTGTACAGTGAAAAATGAAAAAATACGCAGAAGGAAAACAGATGGGAGAAAACCTGCAGCAGCTATTCTACCTGTTGGCAGTGGTAATGCAGATGAAAACAGAGTAAGGTGTAAAGATATATATGTGGATATAACCTGCCACTCAGTATAACTGTGATCGTTTAAAAGGACATAAAAATATATGTTAAAATAAAATACACACAGACATGGAAAAAAAAAAACGAGCCTTAATAGTGATTAATTATCATATGACAACATGTCACATGGACTTAAATGCAGTGTTTGCATGGGCGTGGCTTAGTGTGTTTGGGGAGTGGCTGGCTTGTTCACACGTTTTGCCTTGTTCATCACTACGACAGGCAGAGCCGAGGGCTGAACGGAGATACTCGGTGTAGTACATCACATTCACTAATTGCACCATCTGTGGAGTGTTGTTCAGCTTGTTGTACAAACGCTGTATTTAGCAGATGGGTTCGCGCGGCCAGCTAACTGCTTCTTCCTCAAACTGCTTCACCAACTAGTTTTGCAAGTTGGAGAAATAAACTTTTGCGACGCGCGGCGGAGGACACGGGCGCGTTTTTTTTTTTTGAGCGCTATTCAGACGCGCGGACTTTACTTCGTGTTATTTAGCACCACTTTAACAGAGTTTTCATTTTCCTCCCCCCCCCTGCGTCTGAAGGAGGAAAAAGGAGGTGGACCCACGCTCACTCGCCGGTCTCGTGGCTTCTTTGTATACAGCAGCAGCTGTGTGTAAATGCATGGGCACACAGCGTCTGCTGCTCTTTGAGGGACAGCTTCCTAGGCTCAGTCCAACCTTCATGTGGACTTCCACAGAAATGAAGCTACTGAACAAGGTGTAAAGGAGGAATATCAAAACTTTACCTGTTTCCCTCCCTCTCCCCCTTTACCGTAGTATCTCGTTTACCCTAACAAAGCTTGGGTCAGTTTCGCCGCCTTTCTTGCTCCATCTCTCTGTGCGCTTGGATTGTAAACGGCAGAAACAAATTGAGCTCCGTGCAGAGCAGGCTACAGCTACAGCTGCGCGGCTCCCTCACACATCATGGATGTAAGATTTTATCCGACTGCCGGTGGAAATTCTATTCCAGGAGATCCACCAAACCTGGATTTTGCCCACTGTTTGGGATACTACAACTTCAATAAGGTGAGTAATCCCTCCCGTTTCGTGCTGTAGTTTTGTTTTCTGTTGTGCGACCACGTTGGTGCTGGAACCATGAGTGCACCGTTTTTACCTTTTTTACTATTGAAACTCTGCCCAACATGAAGTTTAATTAGAACCGCCTGCACTTACTTCCTCTTTCCTCGACTCATAGCTGTCTTTCCGCCTAATCAGTACTTTCCTCTTTTGCCGCAAACTTTGTTGCTGTTCACTAGGAAAGGAAATGGGAGCACAGGACAAGTGTAGCGGCACAGTGTTACTTTTTGTCCAGCTTGGACCAGCCTCGCCGCACTGCTAAACTCTCACCAGAGTGATGTGCTCCACAATCATGGACGCTGCTGGCTTTAGGGTTTCATGTTCCTTAACATCCTGTCAGCCTACATTACAGGTCAGATGTGATTTTAAAAAATAAGATACAGTGTAGACCGTCAAGTACCTGCTCTTCTTCACAGCCGTCCACCTCATACAGTTAAATAGAATGATAAAGAAATCGTTGCTTGTCTTTTGGTTAACTGCTGTGTATTTTTACCTTATTTTCTGTATGCAGCCACCTTCAGCTCATGCTGCTCACGGGATTTTCAGGCAGTGCTTAGAATGAACTCTAAGTATCACATTCCTTATTAACATTTAGAAAAACATGCACAAGCAGAAAGAGGAATAGACAGCTCACTATCTGTTCAGTATGAATGTGTTTATTATCAGCATTGCTTTGTTTTGTGCACTTATCTTACCCATGGCATCAGTTAAACTCTGGACTGTCATACTGTGCGCCACAGTTTTATCTGCCCACTGCCAGGTTGCATGGTGTATTTGCATTGTTTACATGTTGTTCTGTTCACTTCCTCATACTTGTATACAAGCAGCTCTGTGTCTGAGCTGTGAGTAAGAATATCCCTGAAGCTTAATAACTCTCCTAAGCAGAGCTTATGTAAAACAGAGTTGATGGTTTGTGATATTTTGTGAGTGATGTAATACTTGAAGTGTTAGGCCTGTGATCAATCAGCATCTTGACTCTCACCTATCGCAGCAAGAGAGAACAAGATTGTGGCAGTCAAAAATAACACAACTACTGCTAGTGTTTTTTTTTTTATGAAGTCTAAACAATGGTACTTCCTACACCCCCCACCCCTCCTCAGAAACACACATACACACACAGACACACTACCCCCTTCCCAAATTATTCAGCCCTGTAATGCAGCTCTGTTTGGAATCTGATGCTGCTTAAAACAGTTACCAGGTTTGTCTCAGTGTTTCATCAGCTCTTTGTCATTTGGCCAAGTTGTCATATATGCCCAATTTCATCATGTCTTCATCAGCCTCAAGAAACTTTAACCACATTGCTTTGAATTGGTGTAAGAGTTGAAGTGTGATTTTATTCTGCTCATAAAATCCCCGGGTCAAGTGAAATTTTCCATCTGTAACAGTAATTGGCCACAATGCAAAAAGAGGCATGGACTGAGAGAGAGAGAGAGAGAGGGTGGTGAGAAGGTGCTTATCCAGTATCTCCACCAGTTATGTTGGAGAGAGGAAAAGAGAGGGAGGGAGAGTACAAAGCATGCATTTCATGCTAATTACAATGCCTTTCCACTGTGAACAAATAGGCTCTTTTGCATGCATCTTTCAAATAAGCCTCCAATTTATTTGAATCAGCTCGCTGAAAGGTAGCACAATGCAGAGCGGTTAGTCATCTAAAAGATGTGGCATGCTTACAAGTCAAAGAGAGCTGAAGCATTACTTCTTTAATCTATTTATAAGCTGTCACAGCACCTTTTGCAAACAGCCAAACTTTCGCTAGATTCACAGTTTTGATTTGAAAACAGGCAATACCCACTCAAAAAGCTGGCGCAGGAAATGTTCAATTTTAATGACAAGAGAGACAGAAGGGCCCAGAGGCACTTTGAAACATCAGAGATTCTTTTAAATTTACAGAAAAATCCAAACGAGTGGCACAAACTTAATTAGGTGCTGCAGTCATGACTAATGAAACTGCTGGTTTTTTGGCACCGAGATGAATGTGCTGAAGAGAAACATGCCACAACTTCACACAGCTGAATAATTCTCATATAAAGTCTATTTTGTAAGAAAAAAATTCCCTTGTTGCAGTCTGGAAGAATTAAACAGGGTTTCTGTATTGAAACTGAAATTGTAAAGGCTTATTTCTGTGGATTTTAAACACTGACTACAGCGTGTGCAGGGTGAGTGACAGCGCTGTCACAGTGGGGTCCATTTCTCTTAAACTACCTTGACTTGAGGGTGAACACGGATCAGGTATGCTCAAGGGCAAAAACACCAAGGCTCCTACTTTTACTGATTGGTTGTTACTTCAGGTAGCGTTGTTTTCAATTTATCTGATAATGACTATTGGTTTTTCTGGCTCTTTGGCTTCTGCTGAGAACACCTGGTTGAAGTCAGTAAATTTTATAAAAGCTGCCTTTTTGAAGTTTGAAAAACTTTAAATCAATATATGAGCGCATATATGGATATATATGCATTTATGTCTTATTTGTCTAACTTATTATTTAAAGAAATTCCAGTGATGCAAGACAGTTTAAGGCTGCATGTTTCTCCGTCAGGCACAACATGAACCAAAGACAAAGAGCCGTTTGGATTTAACTGGTTTTGGTATTTGTAAAAGTCAAATGTGATCGACTTTAATGGTTTCATGAAAGAGCCCCTGTGTTATTCCCATATTTATGGCCATCTGGTCTTTTTTTTTTTTTCCTAAAGGTTTAATAATGTTTCAGATACAGTATCCATTTAGTGTGGGCTTTCATTACCTCCAGGCGCCAAGAAATCACCAACAGATGTTAATACAAACTCCTCACCTGCACTGGTGCTAACACAGGAGGTTTATTTGGAAAACGAATACCAGCTCCACTGAGACATTGTAATTCATTGCAGTTGAGAATTGCCCATACATTGGAGTGTTTTATTAGCAGTATTGCAGATAAACATGTTGCCAAAAGGCTCTATAGCATTTGTACATAACAAAAGCTGCAAACTGAAATCATCTTGCAGGACTTGTACTGTCTTAGTGTTGACATGCAGTGCTGTGAGGAAACATGCGGTTGTGCTTAGTGAAGCACTTTAAAGGGAAAGGACAAACTCTAATTAAATATCTTAGAATTTTTTGACTAAGAGCTTTTCTTTAATGATATTGTCAGCATTTTATCAATTTACATAGAATAATCCCATTGGCCGAACATACGTCAACAGTGTGTCTACAAAACCAAACTATGGACATTTGTCGTCTGCCTATTAACTTGGAAAGGTAACCAACTTTGCAGTGTAATCATTACTGACTGACTTCTTCATTAAGATGTGATTAATAGTGTGGTGGTTGCACCATTGGTCTACTGATATTTAGCTGCTCATGTTGTTTGCTGTTGTATTAAACCACAGACTTGTAACAGGCATCACCAAGTCAACCTGGAGTAAAAGCTTAAGGATTGCAGCCTCATGTGCAGCATAATAAGTAATTTCTGAGAAATTATCTTGATGACAAATCCTCTTTTGCCACACGTGCTCTGCTTTGTTGTTTTTCAACCAGATATTGATTAAAGGACGGAATAATTTGTTTACTGTCAGCTTTGTATTTTATCATCCACGAGCCATAATAGGACAGACTAACTGTGCTGTTATTCCCTGATTAGAACTTTTTTCAAGCCACAACATGATGCACTTATCAGAGGATTTTACTGAGCTGGTGAAATGGGCTGTAGGCCATGAACTACTTAGTTTATATGGGTTCTACCGACACATGCATATGTAAGGAAACCAAGAGCAACAAAGATTTTAAGGTCTGGGGGAAGTGAATTAATGTAGCTTCACATTTGCTAACCCCTGGGCAATAACCTCTTATTATGTCCAAACCATAGTGCGCCAGGCTTCTTTTGTCTCTGCTGTCACTTCAGCTTCAGCAGGAGGGAAGGGGTTAACACTCTTTACCAGGGGGGCCTTGTGCATCTCTCCAGTGTACACAGCTGGTGCCATTTCATCACACACATTCTAAACATATCCAAACACAACTTTAAATGTGTGTGTGTGTGTGTGTGCGGTAATGCAGTGCGTGTGTGTTTTGGGGAGGGGCAGGGAGGTTGTCTGCTTTGTCAAACTCAGCACTTGATGGATATGACTCCAAGGTGCATGTTAAATGTTTAAATGTTCAAGAAGTGAATAGCTGATGTGTTTTGCTGAGTCCTTTAATTGTAGCTTGTCAGGAGATGTAGTTCAGCAGATTTATTAAACACCTAATTTTCCCACTGAGACTAGAGTGTTATTTTTAGTTTGTCTACATGAAGACACACGCTGTACTTGGAGCTCCTGTCTCCAAAAAAATGACTGCTCCATTTGACAGACAGCACATATTTTGTCAATGCCCAGCTCTCCATTTTCTGCATGGTGTTTCTTCTGAACAACGTAATGATTGTTGCTTTGATCCTTCAAGGAATCAGCAGCTGTACGACGGTCTCAGGTTGTCCACTTTTGTTTATGAGGTGGATGTGACAAATCCTCAAGCTCTGAAATCTTCGAAAGACATAGACCATTACCCAGATCAGCACTCGTAAAGACCTTCTGTAATCTTGCCATCACTGCTCATAAATCCACTTCATTACATCTCCTCATGCATTACTCACTGTGGTTCATTTAGGCAGACCTCACACTATGAAGTTATTTCCCAACTGGTGGATTCACGACCCATAAGGCACCATTCTATAGACAAGAGCCATCTTGCTGTGCTGGTATAATCTCATGTCTAATGAAAAATAAGGGACCCACTTTAAAAGCAGTAAAATAATTCATGCTTATATGTTGAATGTTTCTGTGCCATAGGCTTTCCTTGTGCACATAGTTTTTCCTCAAGGATTAACTTCAGCATTGTTTGTCCTTGCCTAGCAAAGAAAAAAAATAATCTCCTTTTGAATATATGTAGCTACATAGCTGTTTCAAAAAACATCTTTCATTGGTATAAAGAGGACAGATACAAACATGTAAACAACGCGAGTACACCATCCTTCAAACCATCTTGTACCTTGGGAAAGATTATGGTGACATCCAGAGTTATGAAAGGTGATGGTTTAAGTGTTTATCTGAATATCTGCTCATTAACATTTGTTCTCATTTGGATTGCTTAACAAAAATTCTCCTGTAATTTTTAGATCATTTAGATCTTTACGTTCTAACTAGAAGTTGCACATGGAGCTTCTTATGATATGTATTTTCTCAAATATCTAATTAGTTAATGCATCATTAAAGTCCAAATGAAATGTGACTGTAATAATTTCACTGCTGACTTCATTAAAATATGTCAAAGTTGTGTGACAACACACTAGCATCAATAAATAGAATGAGTTTTGTGAGGAGATTAGGGGGGGGGGGACACAAAAACCGAGCCCCTTAAAAACATCCATAACTCAGAGATCCACCAAAAGACAGAACTCATCTAGAAGACAGCTGTTATCTTAGAGCTCCCTATAAAGGTGGAAAAGATGAAATTGTCCAGGTCAGCATGGGGACTAAAGGGGGCTGAGTTTAGTTTTAGGGTTTGATGGGCTTTAGATAAGACTGAGACTTTATTAAAGACACTTAGCTTACAGGAGTTTTCTTAAGTTGTATAAAGTTGTGAATATATATCACTGTCATGAAAAAATGAATGGCTGTGATGTTATGTCAAGGGTGTCTGTGTTTGTGTTATTGCAGAGATATTGCCTCAAGCTCAAAGTGGCACTCACCCACATCCCCATGTGATTGCACTTTGTACCTCAGGATTGCACTCTTAGTTTATGTAGCGCCACAAGATCATACTTTATATGCTCTATGATTCTGACCTCCTGTTAATTATTTTTGAAGTACAGGAAATCAAAGGCTGAAATGGTAAATGCTGTGATTGTTGGCAGGTGACCATCGAAGAGAAGGATTAACAAAAAGCTAACAGGCTGGGTTTTGTTGTTGGGCTAGCACTCACCAAAGTTGTATTTCCTTGCATATATCTGGGATTGTGTAGCTTCTCCAGCAATTATCACACTGTTTTGTTTTGTTTTTTTGTTTTTTTTTTAAAAAATGACACCAATTACTCTGATTGCCATGTACTGTAGAACTAAAGTTAGACAAAGAAAACTAGTGTAATGCACCTGTAAGTTAGTTATGTAAGGCCAAGGATATCATAAACCTCGACAAGTTATTTTATATTTCTGTGAATGCTGTGCCCGTTTTGTTCAAGACAGAGCCCCTTAAGAGAGCCTTTTCCACTATGATCAACTGTTTTAATCTGGTTTTGGCTCGCTACGTTTTTGACAGCCTCAACCTTGCTGACTTATTAAAAGAAGGGAGGAAAACTCCCTGTGCTCCAGAAAACTGCTTTTAACCGTGAATTAAGCAGTTTCAAAAGGACCAGTCAATCACTTCTGGTTGGCTGATTCAATAAGTGTTGTGTCCCTTTAGTGGTTAGCCTCGCTGTTAAGCCGCATTCATTTTTAAAGCTTTCCAGAGAGGCAGCCATTCCATGTTTCATAGATCTAATGTCCAATTCTCTTAATGGGCTCACAGACTGTATCAAAACATTCTGCTGTTTTCCTTTTAACTTGACTTGCTTGATTTAAGCCTTTGGCTCTTTGTAAGGCGCACAGGCCACTGATAGATGTCTTATACAGTTATGGGTAATAATTTCTAAGCAGTGCCAGTTGAATTAATTGCTTCTGTCTTTACATTTAGACTGATTTCCTTTAGCCTTTCCTACTTTTTGCATCTAAGTGACCTTTGAGTTAGATAAATGCAGAAAACTGAACTCAAAACTGAGATATTACTGAAATACATGAATGCATAATAAGCTTAGCTTTGGTTGCATGTAGTATTTTTTTATATGCTTCAGTTTGCTTTGACTGTTAAAACTAAACCAGCCTAGTCATAGAAACATTATTCATGATGCCAACCCTTGTTCGTATATCAGGTTCAGTGTGAATTTCTTTCTCATTATAGGACTATGGGCTGCAGGTGTGTAGTATTACTTGTTACACAGTGTGATTAATCCTCCCTTTTTCAGCTGCCCCCCCTCCTACATCACACATTCCCATAATGCAGCTTGTTACCAGGTTGCACTAAAAGGACTGACAATAGTAGCAGGTGTGCAAATATCCTTTAGACCCGTTGGACAAAGAGCTTAAATAATGTAGGTAAATAAAACTTTTATTTGAATGGCCAAATGGATGGCGTGTTTTCAAGCAAAACTGCATCAGAGTTCAAGGAAGACCAACTTGAAAGAGAACCAGTTTATCACACAGCAAAAGATGAAAGTACCTTTTTTTTTATTTGTATTTGAAGCTTATTGGTAAAATGTATAACCTTGGTTACTGTTTTGTCCCCTGTTTACACAGTGTCTCAAACGAAGTATGTGCCAGTTGGATGATGATCACTTCTATTCATATAGTAGCTATCATAGCAGCAGTATTGCAGTCTACAAACCTGCGTCACCCTGTGAACGAGAGCTTCAGTAGTTCCCCAGAATTAAATATCTGCCATCTCAACCTGCAACAGTTTGACTCGATCTTTATTTTTATAGATAGGAATTCTCTGACATGAGAACTGTGGGTTTTTCTGTTCCTGCTGTAATTGTTAAGTTGGAGTGAATCAAGATCTCGTTACATAGCAATGATTATCTTGTTCATTCCCTGAGGGGAATGAAACAGCTGTTCTTAAATGCTTGCCCTTTAATATCTCTTTCATACCTTGGTTTGTCAGAAATGTCTTTGTGTCCATTTTGTTTAACAAGACCACAGCAATTCAACAGTTACTTATATTTCTGTTCTGTTTTTCCATCGCACTCTTTATTTCTGTCACATCTTCAGTTTTAACCTTTTTTTTTTTTTCTCATTTCTCACCATGAAAAACTTGTTTGTGCAGACTGTGCAAACCTGACCTGAAGAATGAGACACAGCAGACTGAATATTTTCAATATTGATCTAAGATTCTAATCTCTTCCTAACCCTCAACCAGCAGCTTTTTTTTTTTTTTTAATGCTGCCATAAATCCATAAGGATGTTAATCTTTATTTGTCAGGAGTAGATCCTTTGGGGAAAACAAATTAAAGATATTCTGCATTGTAACGAAAACAAACTGTTGATTCTTGAGTCTGACATTATTCTTTTGGTTCTAATTGCCCGTCAGCTGTCCTCATTTGAATAAGATCAGCTCTCAACGTGCTACTGAAATAACACAGCTTTGAGAATTCTTCCAAGAGATTTCCTATTTGATAGAATGCAGTATTCATGCAGTATTCATGAATCCATCTAGTTTTTATTCAGTCTCATGAAGAAAAAAAGAAAAAAAAAAAAAAAAAAGGAACAATGGACACAGCCTCAGTAAACACTCCAACCACATAATAAAGATCCGTTCTCCAAA
Organism: Archocentrus centrarchus; assembly: GCF_007364275.1. Taxonomy (NCBI): domain Eukaryota; kingdom Metazoa; phylum Chordata; class Actinopteri; order Cichliformes; family Cichlidae; genus Archocentrus; species Archocentrus centrarchus. Next base: position 28,942,576 of record NC_044348.1, read on the forward strand.
AACCTCAACTGCAGGATTGTGAATGGGGTCCATGAAATTCTTGAGCTGACTTCTGATATTTTTGGGAGGTAAAGTTGAGGCTTATTCACAGCATGTCCTTGTTTACTGTTATGTGCATGTGTGTTTCTGCTGGCTCGTGAGCTCTTGCATGTGGTCATAGTGTGGGATGGCAGAAGTAGAAACAAGATCAAGGTCTATGAGGCCTTTACATTGGCAGGGCTTCCTTCCCTGGACAGCCACTGACAGTTTTTTCAAATGACATTCCTTCCAAGGAAACTGATCTAGTTTCTAATCTGTGATGGTTCTGACTCACAGTGTAACTTTTCAAATACCTGCACAGCCTTGGATAGTTGAAAGTGTTGTTTGTTTATATATTAAATATTTTTGTTTTGTTTTTAATACGATCCAATATTATTTTTCTCTCCTGTTGATAAACAAGAAGAGAAACTGAATGATTACAATATTTCAAAGGCATTACAGGCATCTGATTAAAGTGTTAGGTTGGAGTTAGCCAAGGTTAACCGTCCATAATGAAACACTTTGAAAATAATGATACACTGCATGGTTTTTATGAAGGCTTGTGGCTGCTCAGCTCAGCAGTGGTGACCTTCAGCAGTTCCACGAGCTAATCGTGGCGATCCCGCAGCACCCCTGTAGTTTCGAGACTCCATTAGCTTCTGATATGCATCCAGGAGAGCAGAGCTCGCACAAGGTCTTCCTCTTAAACCATTCTCGTGACACTGAGGTGACTGGCCAACTTCACTTTCAAGTCACAGAGAGAGAAATTTGCCTTCAGTTCCCGCTTTGATTTACAAATGTGGCTGATAATATTTTATGGGCTTATTGTGTCGCTTTGTGCATTAATGCATAAAACCATGATGTCAAATTCTCTAATATCCCTAAGTCTGAGAGGTTTATTAAATATGTACACTTCTACTAAATTTTCTTGAGCTGCTGTTAATTGCCTATTTAACAGCCAGTAGATTCTGTTTGAATAGTGTTGCTGTTTAAATAGCATTCTGTCGTGTTCTGCAAATAAGTATTTTTGCTGATTTGTGCCATTTTCTGCTGTGTGGGTGTGGTGGGCAGACAGGGGCGCATGTAAATTGCTGCATTATTCTACTGGCATCCTTGACACTCGGGCATATTCCTAACAGCTTTAGTTGATTTACCAGTGAATTTCAATCAAACATGTATGAGCTTGTACCCAGCTTATAGTATGATACTCAGGTTACTCAGTCCTAACATAGCTGTTGACAGGTAATGGGACAGCTATGTGTTCATTCTTTGTATTGGAATTCACAAGAATACATTCCCAACAGGAACTAATTAACAAATAAGAATAATTGCCCGGTTCTTTTATTCACCACCACAGTCCCTCATAACAGGCAAGCTTCAAGCAGGAACAACAAAGTAGTACATAAATCAAAGTAGTTTCCTTTGCCAAGCCAGAACCCCCTGGGAGGTACCTTGGTGCTTAATTAAAATCCAGAAGGATCATGTTTTAAGTGTAGGTGAGCGAGCACTGAATAACAATGACAAACCATGCCCCCAGAGCATTAGTGGTGTGTTTTTGAAAAAGAATAACATCTTTCTATCCCCCCTGTACAAAATAAATGAGATTTAATGTGAAAGAAGAAAGCTGTTTTCAGTACATTTTGGCACAAAGATTTTTATAAATGTAGCCTTTTTTTGTCTCCAGAACCGGACAAAATCAGGATTGACATTATTAATGTCGTAATTATGCATACAGGATTAAAATGAAACGGCTCATTATTAGACATTATTTGATGTTCAGTCTTTCACTGCACTGTTTGTCATCTCTAATTTTGGTTTGCAAGTCCTCACATGTACACACCAGCTGCAGTATATAACCCTACATTTAGGAAATCGCCACTACAAAATCAGGATTGGCCCACAGAGATGTATTTCCAATGTACTGTTGGATGGTCACAGTGGCAGACCTTCAGGCTGTTGTTGTCCCCAATCTTTGAGGTTCCAGATCTGGTGTTTCTGCGCACTCTGCCCTTCAACCAGTGACACAGTGGGAAAATGATCAGATCCACACAATGTTGCGTGATATTTTAAACAGACAGCAATCAGAATATAAACTGTCCTACATACATGCTGTTTCTGCAGGCGTCATAACTCTGATGTGCACTGGCTCTTAAGAAAGGCTAAAAAAGGAAAAGAACATTTTTAAAAAGGGAATGTGTAGTTATCAGCAGAAGAAAAACTCTCCCAAGTCAAATCCGCTCAATTACAGAAACTCTGGAGAGCTATCCCCAAGCAGCCCTTCCATTGGCTAATCAGTCACAGCAAATTGTGGTGGTGAATATTTCAGACTCGACAGATTTGAATAAAGCCATCATGATTATTTCACTGTTGTACAGTACTCTTGAATAATTTTCACAGCCTTCAGCTGGGGCCAGCATAAACTGCATACCTCCTGATTTAAGAAAAAAAAAAAAAAAAAAATTAAAAAAGGGAAAAAGTCACGGGAGAAAAGCAGACACAAGGGCTGTCAGTCAATGTGGCAAGCTAATTGGGTCGATCTCTTTAGCAAAAGATGAATGAAGAGATTAACTCTCCCTATGTGTCCAGTGAATCTCTCCCTCTGGCTCCAGGTAAATTAGCCGATGACAAGTTGACAGTGGGAATTCTGTTCCCCACTCCTGCTTAAACCTTCAATCAGTATTTTACAGCATGGCGCCCCCTGTTGAATTCACTGATTTTTTTCATTACAGGCTTTGTTTATATATTCAGTAATTGGATTAGTGGAATTTATTTTCAGGGTTTGTTGCCTGAACGCACCCGAATGGTTGGAGAAACCCTTTAACATTAATGTGGGCATATAAAAGCTTTAGTTGTGAAATTATTCACAATCGGTTGCCCTACACCTCTGCAAGATATCAAACATACTGACGATCTCTGTGGACTATAGTGTTTAGATTTATACTGGCAGGGAATTGGAGAAGCAGGTCAAACAAACCTAATGAAGATAAATGAAGAGTGATGGGAGAACATGTGCACAGGAAGGTGTGAGTTCAGAGCAGACTGTCCTGCTCTCATTTATTTTAGTGGGGAAACTCAGCACGGTCCTAAAATAGAGGTCAAGGCTCAAATACAGAGAATGCCAGTGACGAACCCCCCCCCCCCCCCCCCCCCCCCTTTTTTTTTCCCCTGCTTGCATTGAAATTGGATAAAAGTGCTTTGCTGTCACAGCAGCAAATAAACAGACCTGTATAGGGAGGATTTACAGATACAATGCATATGATTATTTCAAACGGGGGGGGGGATTCTGATTTATTTGCCTTTGTTTCATGACTCCTTCTTATGCTTATTTTGTTTGTAATGTGCATGCAAGTATAACATTTGTGTGAATTTTCTCACGTGATACTATCATTAGTGAAATTCAGTGTGGGTGCAGTCGCTTTTGATTGGCCATGCACTGACAAGTATTAAACAGAAATGTTTTGCATGAGGCTTTTTTTTTTTTAACCTTTTTTAATCTGTAAATACTTGCCTAACTTCTCCTTCTCTCTAAAAGGAAAGAAAAAAAAATGCCTCTTCCACACACAGCAGACCTCCAGGTTTTTCACACCCCTTTGATCTCCAACCTGTCTTTTTACACAGAGGAAAGGAATAATTTTTGCATTATGACTAAAAGATGTGTAATGTGTCTTTGTTCCGAATCTTTTTAAATGTCAGTGCAATGATACGGAATCAAAGTTGAGGCTTAGTGTTTGTAATTATTCAAAGCTGGTATCTTAATCTCACGCTGCTTTTGAAGTAGGAAATGTTAAAGTGACATTTTGAGTTTAAATACTGTTAAAAACACTAGTGAAGCACTTAGCCTGATGGTGGCTGTCACAAGAAAAACAATGTCTGCGACTCAACAGCTGTCAGGTTTGCTAATGATGTCCTGGTGTGCTGTCAATCTAGCAGATGAACGGACAATAGTATGCCAAGGAGAAAATGCTTGAAACAGCTAATTGCTTCTAAGAGCTCACTCAACCATTCTGTAACTACTATGTGTTCACAGATGTCTTTTCCAGCTGCTATTTCATTATGGAACTCAAAGACATTACAGAAGCAATGTACTGGCTTTCTTTATGAGCCCGTGTTGTTGCACATCAAGTCTTAATGATTATAGATACATTATTGCAACCACAGGTGGAAGAAAATAACAGAGCACGGCATCTATATTTGTGCATTTTCATTATTTTTACCTAATTTGCTCCCGTCATTCCGTTAATCTCTGCCAACTTGTTGATTGTCAGTTTGGAGACACATTTCTGGAGAGGAGCCCGAGAGTATTTGCAGCCGGACCTCTGTCAGTAGCGCCAAGCAACACAGCCACAAATTGGAATGTGGTACAGTTCTGGGAAAGCAGCCAAGATTTAAATTAGACAATAACCTCTGCTCTCTCTATATTGCCTCTCTTTTCCAGCTGCAGGCCTAGCCATTTGTTTAATACAGTCAGCCCTGTAGTATATAATAGACTGATATATGAGTCACCGCTCAGCAGTTTGTGCTTTTCAGATTTATAGAGATTGAACAACTGGCTGGTTTGTGCATACTGGTCTTCTGCTAAGAATAACAGAAACGACACAGGTTGTGCACATAAAGATTTTGGTGGATTAAGAATTTTGAGTAGGAATAACTATAAGAAATAAGGAAACTTGGATTAAAGTTTCCTAGTTTATAGTTTACTTGTGAGGTGTTTTGTAATCATTTCTCAAAAGAGAGAAAAAGATTGTATATTTAATAGCTTTAAATACTGTTAAACTGAGCTAATTAGTTGATAACATTGCTCAAAAACATGCTATAGAATACATTAGGCTTTTAATGGACTGAATAGCTTGATGTTAATGCTCTCACCACTTTGGGCTTTTACATCATTTTATATCCAGCATTAGCAGATAAGAAATAGAGGATTGTTTTGAGTCCATCACTAAAAGCTCTTGACTGTGCACATTCCCAGGGCCATTTATAATGATTGTATTAGTCACTAACAGCACACAGGGAATAAAAAAAAATAAATAAATAAAAAATATGTCTGTGCTCCACTCCCAGCAGCTTTCAGTGATCTTTTATGTGAAGTCCCAGGGTCACAGCCATCTGACAAATCAGGAAAAGTAGTACAACCATGACCATTAGTGCCATTAAAACGAAACCTGTTTCCAGTGGCAGAAAGCTGTTCTTCTCCTGCCTGACATTTGACAATCTTTTTTTTTTCTTATTAGCTTCTTCAACCTGATAGTACCCTCGTGTTCTGTAGTAGAAGAATGGCAAGCAGAGCAGGATAAGCTTGGGTTAAAATCCACACCTCTGATACCATCTTGAGTTGGAGTTGCATCAAAGCTGCTGAAAGTAAACAGCCTTGAGACATGGCTTAGCAGTAAAAGCAAGACAACACCGGCAAGACAAGCCTCTCTCATGTTACTTCCTCAAGAGCTGTGTGTCCATGCAACGGCAGCAGTTGTGAGAAAGCTACACCATGTTGCTGAGGCCCTCTCCATTGCCTAAGCTCCTTTGTGGCTGTGGGCCAGTGGCTTTGCACCCCGCCAGATCAAAGATGGAACCCCATTTAGCTTGCGCTTTCTTTTAGGATTTGCTCTTGAGAGTACATAGCAGACTCAACAGCTAGGGGGAAAAAAAAAAAAAAAAAACGGGATGTTGGATGTTGACCTGCATACTATTGAGGCTGCTGAGCTCAGGCTATTGGTTCATTATGACAATCCTGGGACCAACTTTGTTTTGGCAACATTTGCAAGTCTGAGAGCCTCAGAAACAGGAGCTGTGGAGAACCTCTGTGTGTTTAAGCTCTACTCTGTAACATGGTGGTATTAATTGTGTCTGTGCTGCAAAATTAGTCCAACTGTAGTCACTATAAATGACAGTTTAAAGTCCACATTTGCACATGAAAGTCTTAGAACTTTATCATTTGAGGCAAAATGCTACATGTTTATAATATAAAATAGCGTTAAAAAGGAGTCATTTTAGCTATGCATGTCATGCTGCTCCAGCATCATTTTAGTCAGTCTACATTTCGGTCCAGAATTAAATGGATCAACAGCTATGGGATGGATCACTGTTGAATTTTATATACATTCATATATTCATGATGCCCAGTGGATTAAATGCGAGCGGAGTACAATTTGTTGGCAACTGTCTTGCACCATTATTTGTTCCAGTTTTTCATTGTTGCATACTTTGCTTCATGACCCATTGCCTGCAAAACTAATGCAATTTCTATTAGCTGCAACATCTGCTATGTCTATAGTGCTCATTAGCAAGCTGTTAGCAGTTCTATCACTTCTATCATGCTAAATTGAGATGGCAACTTGATATTTTTCTGTAAGGATGGTGCATTACTGCTAAACATCAAGATATGTTGATGCTGATGTGTTAATATGCTGACACCTCAAGCACCTCTGTGCCTAGATGCAAGCCTCACAGATAGTACTATCTGGTATAGCGGTGTACTATTAGCATAGGAGTTACCAAGCAGTAGAGTAGGTTTTCCGCTAATTACAGGGTTGGGAGTTGCTCCGTGGTCTTCCACATGTCCAATGCAGGACACTGAGCGCCAAGTTGCTCCTAATGGCAGGTATGCATGGCGGCTCCACTGCCATTGATTTATTTGTGTGTGAATGAATAGGTGAATGAGAAGCACATGGTAAGTCTTTGTGGAACATGTATTTAGTAGCAGATCATTCATCTATTAATTGGAAGAAACATAAATTTCAATATGAAATCCCCCAAATCACATTGTACTCTGTCTGGCATTATAAAAATGCTGTTATGGTCAAATGTATTCTTAAAAAAAATCTGACTAAATAAACAGATGCATGCATGCCAGATGTTTACTTTTTAGTGATTGACAGCTTTTCTGCCTGATTTTAGAAATGCTGTTTCACTCTGGTCTTTTGTGTCTCCATGTTATCGCTCTCATACACCATGTCTGTGCGGATGAATATAATTTTTGCCCAAAGGAATATGCTGAATACACAAACTATAGTTTGCCTTTTACTGTCTTCTCAACGCAGCCATAATGACTGGGAAGCTTGAAAAAACACAATATATATTTGCTGAGCTGTGAAATCGCTTGTAAGTTTTCCTTTATTTTGATAGTTAAGCTTGTCATTTTGGTTGGACATGCAAACTTATTTTATGCGCGCTGTTGACGGAATTATAGTGTTCCTCTACCATGTGGAGTAATTTTAAAGCACAGGGCTCTGCTTTTGGGTTGCCTAGTTACAACCCCATCTGTGATGTTCTGAAGTCTTTTGTTTTTTCTTAAGTTTAATGATGACATGGTCCAAGAGTTAAAGATCCCACATTTAACTGCTCTGATTAAAACGCTACATAAATCTCTTTCACTGTTGAACCCCTACTGTGACCAGGAAGCAGCCATTTTTGTGAGAGGTTTGATATTTCTGCAAGGGTTGAAAAGTGTTCTTGAGGTCTGTGTTTACTAAAGTAAAGCAAGCCGTGATACCTGCAGTTGAGACTCTAGTGGTTTGTGTGATGTGAGGGGAAGATAATCACCACACAGCCTGAACAACACTGTCATCAGCTTAGTTCAGATCTCACTTTTTCTCACCACCGGCTTCTCCGCGCTGTTGTGGGGGTACTACCACTGAAAGGCAAAGTAAGACTGAGATGCTTTCGAGAACTTCCCCTCAGTGCTACCTTATGTAGTTGAGGATAGCAGTCTTAATAGTGGAAGACAGTGCTGGGCTGGGGAAGTATACAGGGGAGTAATGATTTTAGCTTTAAACTGAATTACCAATCGATTCGGTCGGCCCGCAGATCAGAACACAGCTTGCTAGCTGACTGTGTGGACATGCTGTGTTGTGGAGTTGCTTTAACAAATTGACTGCTGCACACATAGGAGGAAATGTATCTATATATGTCAGCTTGCCTCTGCATGCACAGTGGCCTGCTGTGCATGAATAGGCCTTGTGATCACCAGAGACGCAGCTGCAGAGTGTTTATGCTGAATTGGGTTGTAAATGAGCATGTATTTGGTGAGGAGTACCTCTGGAAGATAACTTTCCCAAAGGCTGCAACAGAGCCCAACCAGGATTGCAGGAAAGGAAACAGTGCTGCTCTTTTGATCTCCAGCCTCCTTCACGTCATTGAGAGGCTCAAAACCTGGTTGCAGGCAGGGCCTTAAAGGAAAATTGCATAAAATAATACATAGCAAATTAACAGTGGGCTCCTTGGGATTGCAGATTGAGTTTTAACTGTGGTGTTTTCGCTGTCTTTTATGGAGACCACTGCAGAACATATTAGCACAAGTGTCATGTTCCAGAGAACACATGCTAGGCTGTGATTACTGAGCTCAAGCTGAACTGTAAAATCGCTTGTCAGCAGTTGATTTGTTTTCTGGAAAGCCCAGGCTCTTGATTGAATTAGTTTAGTGGTTTTCAGTATGGAGCAAGAATGTGTCCAATTTGGTTACCTGCTGACAGACAGCTATGATATTATGACTTTATGATTGTACAGTTAAACCAAATGGCAGTCTGTTGAAGCTGATTTGAAATGAAAGAAAGCACTCTTTCATATAGTAAAAACTGTCATACTTAGTCATTTAATTGCCATCGATAAAGCAGTATTTGATGTTGGACTAAACATATGGACAGCCCATGTTTTTTCATTTGTATGCATGAAGCAAAGGCATCTGTGCTATCAGAGGCTCTTCAGGCCTGTATTCTGTGGATCTTGGTTGTCCAGTTCATGTTTACTGATAGGATCTGTGTGGTTACTCCATCATATTGGGGGTGAGAGGGGTCATGTTCGTGCAATATTGTGTTCACCCTGAGGTTGAAATAATTTTGTTTGCTGTAATAGCTGTAAAACACCTTATTTCCCACTGGACATTCTTTCATACAAATGTTCTTGCAGTGGGATTTAAAAGAATGACACTGGCCTTAGTCAGAAAAAAAAAACCACATTTAAATTGTGATTTGGTACTGCTGTCTCTGATAATGAATAACTGAAACCTTCACTATGATTGAAAGAATCTCTCTGAAGACTGATAAGAAAAGCAATACTTTGCAATACTACTTAATTTATAGAGAAACCTAGAAATTCACATTTATCCTATTCACTGCGAGGTTGCTTGGTTTTTCTGTCTGCCTGTGATTATTCAGATACTGGAGTCTATTCACTTCAGGATCAGGGTCTATGTAAGCTCTTAATTCTCTCCTGTTAAACAGTTATTGAAGAAATGTGCTGGTGGTGCAGAAGGAGAAATAAAAACAGTGGGAACCCAGCTTTTTATACTGCCATGTAGCTGTGTCTGACTCTTAGTGCAGCTCATATTACAGAGCACTTTTAACCGTGAATTCACTCTGTTAATATAAGCCTTCTACCCCAAAGCTATTTTAAATCACCATTTTCTATGGCTTCCCCATGACTCCCCACTGCTGAAAGAAGCAAAAGCACACCCAAGTACATGACTGACTTTTTTGGAATTGGGCAGACTGAAGAGGCTGGTTTCTTGCATTTAACAAACCTGCTTGGGCTGTGACTGTAGTGCTTTACCAGACATTTAAAGCCATTTTTGTTGTATTTTAGGAGCATTTGTCTTACAACAATCAAGTAACCCCAGTCCTCAGATTTCCCTAACTTTTCATTTATGTCTGAATGTGGGCACGCACACAGTTGTTTGGCTCTTCACATGGCAGCCGCAGCGCTCGTCTAGCTCATCACATCATTTTAATTACAGGGCCTTCATGTCTGCACTGACCCATTTTAGTGTGGTCCCTTACCGTCAGCTTGCGTGGTCCCTCCAATCACACTTATTTAATCTGGCATTTGACTCAACTCGGCACTTGCGCAAACATGTGGTACACAATGCCCCCTACCCCAGAATGAGAAATGAATTGGGAATAAAAATAACAATCTCCACTCCCTGCTCTGGTTGTCCGCCGAGCCTCCGGCCCGGACATGGTACAGCTTTTAATGGTGAAGATTGCATACCGGTGCTGGGGACATTTCTGGGGATGTTAGTCACAGTTCTCTGAGGGAGATTCTGACTGCTCTTAAGTGGGCCTGGAACACACTAAAACATGACTCAGAGACGGAGCCCAGGAGTTTCCTGGTGCTAATTGGCACGTGGACTTGTCTTGATCATATTTTCTGTGATGAAGTAGAAGTGATTTTGGATCAATGTCTGTTTTTTATTCAGATACACCTCTCTGTGTGATGTATGTTTAATGGCACCCCCCCCCAAAAAAGCGCTTTTGAAGTTGTCTGCATTACCCGATAGTACGTAGCGTTCCACGTAAATGAGTTGAAAATGCATGCCTATTAATGAAGCAGGAAGTTTGCATGGAATCTGGGGGGTGGGGGGTGGAATCCTTCCACTTTCAGAAGCCTTCACTGCTTTTCAAGGCAACCAGCAGCAAAGTATACAAGCATCTACATTAAAAACCGAAAGTTTGGCTTCTATGTCATTGTGATTTTTCTCAAATTCTCAGGGAACTATTTACATTGGAGAGCAATTGTCAGCTCCCTTTTGAAAAATCTTATTCACATTCAGACACAGGGCGAGAAGAAATGGAAACAGCCTTGCACGAAGCCCTATCTCCCTCACAATCAGAACCAATGTTCTAGTGCTTGAATAGAGAAGGATATCTTTGAGACTTCAATTTATTATCTAAAAGAAGAAGGGGAACGGAAGTAACACTTCCAAGATAAGCCCAGCATAAGGTTAATTAAAGCTGAGTAGCTGACGTTAACCCAGCCATGTCATGTCTCAAAGTTACACACAGCTGCGAAGTGAAGGAGTGCGTGTTCTGCGTGTGTGTGTGTGTCTTTATGCATTTGTGCAAACATGTAAACCCAGTAATTGAGTCAGATATAGTTTAGTAGGACAGTTCCAAGTAAGATGGCACCGGAAGCCTCGGTGGCTCAAACCACCTGCTTCAGCAACTGCTAGCAGAGCTTGTGGAGTCCCGTTCTCATTGGTGCGCAACACTGTTAACACTGCTGCTGACTCTCCACTCTCTCTCCAGGGCATAGACTAATTAATGGATACCATTCGCAGTTGATTAGCAGCAGTTCTTTCGGTAATTACATTCACATACTAACCACTCAGAAGAAAAGGAGTATAGAAAAAAAAACCCACAAAGAGCTAGAAAATATATTAATGCACTTCTCAGCTTGCTCTGATCTTAATTTGTTTCCACTACTGTTTGGCTTCTGCTCTGATAAGAAGCATTTTTTCGCGCTCTCTCTCACACTCCTTCTCTCCCTCCCTGTTTTAAGAGACTGACTTTGTAATAAACATATAAAAGCGATTTCAGTTCTTTGTTAAAAACAGGTAAAGTGTTCTCGGTGGAACCTCACGGAGACGCAAATGCGCTGTTTCTCTTTTTCCTCTGAGCTGTGTAGGCTGGGGTTTGCTCTCCTTGCTCACACAGAGGTGCATTGTGCTCATGGGCCCAGCTGCTAGCCCATAATTCTTCATTCTATGTCCCATTGTTCCTACCTGTCAGCATGGTTGTCTATGAAGAAAGGAAGTGGCTGCCATTTTGCCAACAGGCTATGTGTGGGTTGGTAGGGGCGGGGGGGGATGTTGTGAAAACATGTTATTTCTTTGCAAAGTACAGGGTTTTGATAGCTTATCAGCTGCCTTAATCACTAATGTGTCTTTACAGTGTGGCTTTAACCAATCCATCACTGTTATTTTAATCTCATCTTAACATGTAAATGCTAGAGTACAGCACTTTTTTTTTTTGTTTTTTTGTAGCAGAACAGGAGGAAGTAAGTTTCTTCATTACTTCATAAGCATGGACTTAGTCAAATGTTCCCATTGACCTAAAATGTACACCACCCATATTAAAAACACCCTCTACCTCCTTATTTTCCCCCCAGTATCACTCCTCTCCCATAGGTTATTTGAGTTAATAACCTGCCACTGCATCTTGATACTTGGCTTTGTGATGCAAACATATCCTTAATTGCTGTCCCATAAGAGCTGAATAGCCAGACCAGATTCTCATTACCCTGGATTGAATTGGCCAGGGCCTCTCAAATGCCTCTCATCATGTCACACATAATGGCAGAGTGGCAGAATGTGCTTATGCATGTAGAGACAGGGGTTGAACCCAGTGTGCAAACATTCAGAGCCAAGTGTGACATCTGAGTGACAGGTGTCGGTTATGACAGGGAAGCGGCTTGATTTACAGTGGATGTTATCTGGACACCAGTGAGCTGATTGTGTTGTTTTCGTTCTTTGTCTTCATTTGCAGTTCCAGAATAACAACTACATGAACAGGCTGAGGCAAACGGCGCCCTGCTTGCTGCTGGAGATGTAAGTATACTTGGTCTCCCTTTCTTACTTGTTAACGCTTAACAAACTAATGTACAGTTTTGAAGGTGCCCATGTGAGAAGGCACTTTTTTCTGCCTTTAAGCTCTATATCTGATAGGAAATATTCATGGGGATAAATTACTATTTTCCATCTCAGTAACTGCTATGTATGTATATGGTGTGTGTGGTATATATATATATGATATATATATATATATATAATATATATCATATATAGATATATATATATATCTATATACTATATATATAGCTATATATATATATATATATATATATATATTATATATATATATATGTATATGTATATATAAAAATTAAACAAATAACCATCTGAAGTATTCCCCCTGTCCTAAAGCTCTTCAAGCTTGGTGTAACTTGTGAGAACTGACACTAATGTGATTTGACTGCACTATGTAAGATGGAGCGATATCTCAGAATGCCTGAGGATAAAGACACCTGTTTTCCTTCTCTTTTCAAAGACGTAATAAAGGAGCATAAACACACTCCATAGTTGTGTCACTCTTTGAGCTGCGCTATCTGCTGGCACTTACAAAATGTGATATGTCACCAGCAGTCTTTTGCTGAGGAGAATAACTGTACTGTACTGTTGAATAAAAAAGAAAGGAGTAGTTGTTCTTCTGGAGGTATATAGCGGACTCTGTGAGCCAGAGCAGTACTAACAGTGTGCTAAATTTACCCATTTTTATTCCCCCTCCACCCACTCCGCTGCCCTGTCATTAGAGACAAATGCACCAAAATACCCATCATCCTCTGTGGTTCAAACTGTCTAATCTCATCCAGTTTAGCGGGGGACATTGATCTGGCTTCAAAACCCAAAGCAAAGCATCATTACATAGTAGCTCCAAAATACTGAAATAGATGTCATTGTTAACCTTATTGTTTCATTCGTGTCAGTTGGGCAGCAGGGATGCAGCTGTGACATTCAAGCTCAGGCAGCTACATAGAAGTGTCTGGAGCTCATGACCTCATGTTCATAAAGTGGCTGCTTCACAAAGCCACAGAGTATTATGGAAGAAGTCTAATTTTCCCCCACATTTACGCTGAGTGGCGCATCCTCTGTATCCACGGGCTGCTGAGGCCCACTGCAGCAGGGACCATGCCGACACAGGCTGCTTGGAGAGCGTTCAGCCCCCAGCTGTGAGGGCCCACTGTGGCAGTAAGTGAAGGGGGGGGGGGCTAGGGGTGCACTCCTTAATAAAAACAGCCCTGCTCATTTGCATTTTATCAAAAGGAACAACTGTTTCCAGTGTTAGGGCACAGATGGTATTGTGCTTTGAAGGAAAGGGAGGTTAAGAAGAAGTCTTAGCATAGGTTTTTCTCGTGGAGCTTTAGAGTACCCGAAGTATTGTTTGTTGCAAACCTGAGCTAAAGTGAGATTAAAGTGACTTCCACTTTGACTTGTGAGGTTTCACTCCCTCTCCACTATTATAATGTTTAAATGTACCAAATGTGTCTGGTTTGTGTTTGTGGGTACTACATAAGAAGGAAGTCCCCTTTATGAAGTTAAATTTATGCCCCCACTTTTGGCTAGTTATTGTTTTCAGATTAACCATAGGGATACTTTGCCTACTCTTTCATGTGTAAGAATAAACATGGGTTATTCCTTTCTTCAGAAGTTACCATATATACAGAGGTTTTGCTTTACCACAAATGACTTAAAGAAAAAAAATGCAAAGCTGTTTACATCAGCTACTCTTTGTTTACACAGTGATGCTGTATATTTAAAACTGCATGAAGTGCGTGTTGTTCAAAACAGGAGATTGCTTCTGCCTTCAGAGCAGCAAGCTTGCAATGCCGTTCGAATGGCTGTTGTATCATTTACCTTATGCACTTAGAGGATGAGATAAGATGACCTTGGTGTGCCTGGTAAAGCATACATCCTAGCAGGGAAAGGTTGACTGCTTTCCTAGTGAAAAGGATACTGTACCTGAGATTGTGTTCCACTCAGATGTATCACTTTACTTTCCCAATCAAATTAGAGTCATGTAATGAACTATAAATATGTAGAAATGGACTACAAATGATCCATATTTGAAATTGTGCCGATTAGGCATGGCATGGTGATGTTGTCATTTGAGTAGCTGCACTCTGCCTGTCTAGATATTTGAAACTGAATCCTCCAGTCCAGCCTCTATTGATTCTGAAGCCTATTATATACAGTAATTGCATGCTGCTGCCTTTAACAACTCTTGGTTATTGCATCTGTGAATTGCATTACTACATTTATTGAACGACTGGAAATATTGCCTGAAAAGCTTTTTCTTCCTCTTGTTCTGATATTGAAAGAGCTCCGAGGCACTATAGGGATAAACCACTGGAAGGGAAAATTCAGTAATTCCCATCCCAGTCACATCCCTTTATGTTTATATAGTTCATACATTCTCTATAAACCTACTATACTGTTTATGACAACATTATGGTTTGCACTAAAGTCTTGTTGTGCTTTCATTTTTATCTATGCATGCTAGCAGCAGGACTCTTGAGATAAGTTGCCCTTGAGCACCACAATGAGGTTAACATTTTTGGCTTTTTAGTGACATCTTACAATGAAAACATGGATTGCCTTGAGATTCGGTGCATGTATTTATGACGCTCGGAGGCTTAATGGTGAAACACTGAGTTTTATATATTTTAGAAGAGATACTCAAGCAAGTTCTGCCTAACCTGTGAAATATGTGTTAAACTAAATATAACTAAACTGATTAGTGAGTCATATACACAGCTTTTTTTTTTTTTTTTTTATCTTTGTTTATCCTTTGCTTAGTTTCTCTTCTGGCACCAAAAGCGTTGCATTTTTGACTTAAGTGAAATGCTGCTAGATAACAAAACTAACTTGTATCAGTAAAACTCAAAATACACAACGTTGCCACTGAGCGCATGTTAGGATGCTCTTAGAGTTAGATCAAAGCCATGTTGAGCATTTTACTATATTTGCATGTGACAGGACAACTTATTAGATTTTTTTTCTTTTAGATTTTTAAAAAATTATGCAGCCTCCCACACTGAAATTTTACCAAGCAGAACATAACAACTGTTGAGAATTTTTCTAAGTACAGTTTGAGCTGGCCCACCTCCAGTAGGTTCTAAGAACAGGGGATTTCCCACACACCTGCTCAGGATGCTCATGCTGTGTACATCAGACCTCTCTGTTACAAGCCCTTCTCTGTCCTCAGACCACTGAACCATGTGGCTGCCAATGGAAACACACCACACACACACACAACACACACCACACACTATCCTCTCTCTTTTCTGTCTGTTGTGTTCTGCTTTTGCCCACCCCTTAGCATGTACATGCCTGCCACATCCCCAAGCCGGCATCTGGCTTGGCACTTGGCTCTGCTGACGCCTTTCAGAACAATTTTAAATGGATAATCAGGCTGGTGATGCGAAGAAAGTGGATTGTGCATCTCTTAATCTCCGATCAGAGCCCCCTAAGCTGCTCCTGGTGAAGAATTAGACTGGCTTTATGTGGAAATGACACCAGACAGTGTGCAACACTGTAACACTCTGTGGGATCCAGTAAAATCTGGCACCTCTTCTTCCCCAGGGAGAGGGCCTTTTTTTTTTTTTTTTTTTTTTTTTTTTTTAACACAGATGACCAACACCTTCCATAACCTCCTCCCAATATGAGGTATAAACTCCATGTCTCCATTATCAGTGCCCCTGGTGTTGATGTTAATTTGTACCATCATTAACAGAGTGAGGCAATGCACACAGGCACAGACTGTGATACTGATCTGCTCCATCTTCCACACCCATGTAATTTTTTGCTTTCACTGTCCCCCACTTTCATGCTATTAGCAGATACTAAACACCAGCATTCCTTTCCTCCAATACATGTCTCTGTTTCACTAAAGGTCACAGTCATGCTTGTACTGCTCCTCTTACAAAGTGGAGTGACCTCAGCCAACCTTCCACTTTGACATTTGTCTCAAATCTCTAGGTTGGCTTTGTAATTCAGGCCACAATGCACCAGAATATAGGATCCAGTGGCCTATATAGTTCTGCCCCTGATTTACCGTACACAGTGTAATACCACAGGAAACCTACTTACATCAGCAAATAGTATCCATAGTTGAGCAGAGCAAAAAAGAAAAATGCAAGTGATGTTTTTTTCCTCAAAAGCATCCCTGCAGAGGCTTAGGTGGATGAATGTGGCCATAGAATCAAAGCCTAAGCAGTGCATCTGGGTGTAGTGGACAAGGCAGACCGGGTGAAACTTTCCTGTTAGAGACATTATGATAGAGTGCCAATGTCTTCAATTGTTACATGATATGATCCAGATGCGACTGGGACGATGGATCTGAAGGGCTGGCGTGAGTATTGACCCCTGCTCCACGGGGGAAGTTGAAAAAGATGAATGACGACCACAGTGATGGACGGTCTCTGATCCTTTCCGTGTGCTACTGGAATATTTGTCCATGACTCATGACAGTTTTGTTTATTAACCTTATAAAACACACACTGGGTTTTCATTCACATGTTGCTGAAACAGGCATTATTGTGAACTAACTTTCGCAGGTTTTGAGTGGGCTGAAGCATAATATGACAGCAGAGGACTGTTAGTAAATGGCTCCTAAGGTGCTCGTGATTTATTTCACACTTTGCGAGCCAGAGGCCCGGGCTGTGATGATATGACCTTAGCTCCTTCTGAAAGGAGAACTGATTCTCAAGCTATGAAACAAGCACTGAAAAGTGAAGCAGTGGTAGGGAGCAGGAAGAGAGAGAGAGCGAGAGAAAAGGGGAGAATAAAAACTCTATTAGCTTCTCCCGCCACTGGAATTCATCAATGCTTGTCAGACAGCTACCCTGAGTAGGCAATGAATTAGTTTCAAGTGTCTGTGTGCTAAAGCAAGCAAGGGGAACATTAATACTCCCTAATCAAGGTCTGTGTTGGCATATTCCCTCCCTTGTCTCCCTTCTGTATTCCATCCCCTACCTACCAGAGGCAGAGCAGAGGAAGACAGAGTTGTTAATATCAGGTGTTTTAGATGACACGTCTTCACCTCTGCTGATGTTACGATCCTGATCCCCGCCCCCCCCTTTTTTTTTTTAACACGACAAAACTGCGAGGTGTAGAATGATTGCTTTACATGTGAGTAAGTGGTGAGAGTAAGGGGGGAAAACGGGACCCTTTTCAAAGAAGCTTATCTCAAAAGCAATGCATGAACATCTCTAGGACTCTCAATCCCTCTGAGAATGCAGGCAGGTGTGTGGAAAAGGTGAATCGGCATGTGGGAAACCCATCTGCCACCTGTTGGAATTGGCATAGGCGCCTGTTTCCTCCTGGTTTTTTTTGTTTTTTTGCCAATTATTTTCATTGCCATGATTGTCTGATAAATTTCAGGAACTAGATGAGGATTTGGGAGGAGGCTTAACAAGGCCACCCACCACTATAAAAGTGACACATGGCCAAGAAAGTGGTGTTTGCGATCAACCTTAAGCAGGATTCTTGATGCAGAGAGCGACTTTGTTACAGTCCACATATCCAGAGTCCAACATTTCTAATAATGCTTGGAGTTTAATATGATTTTTGTCCTGTTTCAGTCAGTGTTAGCATTTTTAAGCCATGTTACGTTTAGTAAGCGAGCCGTGCTTGAAGAGGTTGTTGGTAACTTGGAAGTGCAGCAAGCCCGGCACCTCAGATAGCGTGCTGTTTGGCCCTGCATTTATGCGAACCTGCAGTGCGGTGGTCATTGTGAGGGTATGAATATTTGGCTTTGCAGAGTGGCTTAATGCAATGCGCAGATGAAAACAAGACCCAAGTAGGTGAACAGTCCCATCTCCAAGAAGGCACATAAGCAAATTAAGTGTGACCAAAAGCTTTAATTTCGAAAGGCAGAAGGATTAGGCTGTTTGATGAGCAGATTTAAGGGTGCCGGCAAGGGGAACAAAAAGAAACACTTCTGGCCAAGCGTAATAATCTTTGAAAATGTTCTTTAAACCCATCTCCCTGTGACGTGTATTTTCACTGCACTTCAACCCAACATCCCCAAGATTAAGGGCTTTTATCATGTATCCTCTCTCTCCCATGATTGCTGCTTGATATTTTTGCTTTTGACGTCTTTCTCCGCACTTGCCTTCTTCTTCTTTTTTTTTTTTTTCTCTCTCCTTAAAGTGGACTGTAATAGGTTTAGGAAATGTTACATCTTAGTGCACTTACAGAAAAGTGTGTTACCACTCTACTAAAACACTCCATCTCTTAAACAAAGTCATCTGATTTAATCCCTGAAGGTTTTCTTTCAGCCGGTTAGATTAGGCCCACCTCAACAAATGCTTCCTGCCTGTTTTGTGTTGCTGGATTTCATAGTTTTCTTCTTTGTTCCTCTTTCTCACAGACTTTTCATACGCCCAGCTTGGGAGACGAGGAGTTTGAGATTCCTCCCATAACACCTCCACCTGAGACAGAGTCCGGTCTGGGTCTGTCAGAAGTGGACTCGCCATTCCCAGTAATGCAAGAGCCTTCAGCTCCGCACAGGGGTCCCTTAATCCCACAGTTCCCCCCACAGAGTCTGGATCTGCCCTCGATTACATCTCACGCAACATGATGGACCAAGAAGGGGTGTCTGTCAACAACGGCCAGTCTGTGGTGAGCACTGCTATGTCTCGCACAACTAAATCCAAAAGTCCATTCTCTTACCTTCATTAAGAAATCTTGCACTAGTTCTTCTCCAGTAAGTGTCCTACTTGTAGTTGCAGCTCAAGATTAATTTTTTGTTGTTGTATCCAAACTGAAAGATATTGGAGACCCGCAATATCAGTCTTTTAAAAAAAAAAAAAAAAAAAAAAAAAAAAAGTCCCTTTTACTGAACCATACCGTAATGTCACCTTCAAGTTTCTGTATGCCTCCCGTTGTCAGCCGCATCTGGCACAGCATCTGGCCTTGTTTACAACACAGGAGGTATATGATCACATTGAGTAAATGTCATGATATTATGTTACTTACTGTGAGCATTTTTTTTTTTTGCTTAAAAAAACAAAACAAAAAAGCAAACACACATGCACACCAGGAGCATGAATGATCTCCCTCTATTTAAGGTGAATAGATCGCAGGTGTTGGAGTACAAAGCTCATTCATCCCCAGAAGGACAGTGAAAATGGGTTCCAAAAGTGCCACAGTTTCACATGCTCATATTTAATTCATGTTACCTCCAGAAACCTTTTTTTTTTTTTTTTTCCTGGTGTAAATGCTGATCCATGCTTCAGCCCAATACCACACAAGGTCTTCAGAAAGGACACAGGTGTTGACAAGTATAATTTTAACTCCTTAATATACTTGATCAAACATGGAACTGTGGAGTGAGATGATCACTTTCTTTATGTTGATACTGTTATGTGCTACAGATTGTGAGGTTGTTGTCTGAGGGTGGACGGGCATTTTCAAATGCCACAATCATGGAAGCACTGAGGAGGAAAAATGGAAATGTCACTGGCTGACTAGTTGTCTTACAGAACTATTACAAACATGGAAGATTCATTTAGGAGAGAAGAAATGAAAGGACAAAGGCATCAGCAGAAAGATGATGGTATTGATGGTGCATTTGCTTTGTGAGTCACAAATCACATCGCATTGAGAAGAGGTGCTATTATCGTTATAACTGTGTGAATAAATGTAATGTGTTTTAGACCCTCTGCCCCCCATTTCTCCCTAACACATTTGTTGAATCACACTGATATTAGAGATATTTATTACATTCCATATGGGAAGGGGCTGTAAAATTTTACAGCTCTTTTTCCTGCTTCCATGCTTCTGCATGTGAAATAATTGCAGCTTTTAAAATATCTCGGCTGCATACAGTAAGTGAGCCCCAGAAGGCTTTTTGCCTAAAGAATTTTCATTTCATGGTCAGTTAAGCTTCTGCATCTGGAAGAAACTGAACCTTGACACAATTACATTCCTGACTGTTCTCATGACTTGCTGGAGGATTAGATTTGATTCTCAAACATTATTCCTCTTTAACACCATTTGCATGGCTCATGTCTCTGATTGTGCAGAGACTCTATTAAAAACTGAGGGAGAATGTGGGTTTCTACTCCTTGCCTCACGGCATTGTCGTCCGCAAACTGCTCACTCTTTATCAGTCATCGCACATTGTACTGCAGGAAAGCTTGTGGTGGCCCTTCATTTTCCTGTAAATGGGATTGATCCCCAAAAGTCTTGTGACAATGCCTTTAGAAATTCTATTCATCTGTGGTTTTATCTTTGCTTTGAGAACGCAACTTTTAAATGAGATAAGTAACAGCACTGTTTGCAGTGCATTCCATATACAGAGACAATGATTTACGAAGGCCCTAAGAGGGGTATTTTGTCATTTTGTCAGCACACTGATAAAGGAATGACAACCTTATATACATGATTACATTCTGTGTTATTTGTTATGGCTGCGGGGGCAAACAAATAAACCGTGCACTATTGCAATTACATTTTTCATCAAGCCGCCATGCTCATATTTCCCAAACTCTTGTCTTGGTTTCCTTCCTCTGTGCTAGCTTACTCAAGGAGAATACTTAGCGTGTGTGAAAGCCTGTCTCTTATCAGAACTTAATGAGAAACCCAACCAGCAAATATACCTGGGCTATTTTCAAAAAGCTTCTTCCATGTCATTGCATTGCCAAGTGTTCTGCTAATTCCTCTCCCCTTAATGTTCAGCGTATGTCTTGCAAATTGGCCACAGATGCCGGGCTTCTACAAAGAGAAATACATTTTCTCAGCTGCAATGTGCCTGGCAAGCCCTGAATCTGAAGTCATTATTTATTTAATCTGCTCTCCTAACAAGCTTCTGACTCTCATTTTTGTCTCCCAGCATGTGTCCTCCTGATTTGTGATTGAGTCTCAATAGTGCCAGATAGTACTGGAGTTAGAGCTGCCAGTATTGCTTTATTCACAATTTCTTCTCGATTTTCTCCCTGCTGCACAGCAAGGGTCTCTGGGTTCTATTTCAAAAAACACCTGGTGCCTTCACCACATTTTAGCTTTTTTTTTTCCTTGACACATGTAAGCATGTAGTGAAATGGGCTCTGTGTCCCGTGATTGGATTCGATACCTACAGTAGTCAACCGGTTGTATTAGATGTTAAAATCAATATTTAGGAGATATGAGCCCTGCTGTCTTATTACATTTGCCACTATGTGGTGATGCATTATATATTTTTCATTACCAACTAGTTGTTTCACATGCCATTAGCTTTGCAGCAGCAAAGAAATGCTAATAAGTAATGGTAGTGTTTGGACGGCATGCATCATGCAGCAAGATAACAGCAAGTCAGAAAAAGCCATTTGTAGTTTGTTGTGCACATGATTTGATATGCCATGATGCTGTGTAGATTGTGAGCGAGCATAATACCAACAATTCTGACTGGTCAAAAACCACTATATCCTGAATCAAATGGAAAATGTGAGCACTGTTGCAGAAAGCATGTTTTTCTACACTGTCCTCTTATCTCCTTTCCAAGCCAAGAAGCACTGACATGAGTTGTACATCAATTTAAGAGATTTTTTTTCTTCTTCTTTTTTCTTTCCTCTCTCGACAGACAGCTATTGTGACATATTGGGTCAGTCAGAAATGAAAGATATTCATGCAGGCATGCAATACTTGTAATGAAGTCTCAGCTTGACCTTCTGCATGATTGATTCTGTAATTTACTTTTCTCAGGCAGCTCTCAAACTGAAATGATGTCATGTTGGACAAGTTTTAAATACCCATAATGCACCAGGAGAAATGGTGGAAAGGGGTATGGGTCAGTGGCTGCACCAGACAAAGGGGGAGGGGACCCGTTAGCCTCACAGTCTGAGGGGGGAGGAGAACAGGAGAGAAGGAGAGAGATTTGTTTTTAAGTGGGGGTTAGAGGTTGGCGAGATAGATGAAGTGAGTTTGCACACCACAGAAAGAGAGAGAGAGAGAGAGAGAGAGAGAGAGCGAAGTGTGTTTGACTGAGACAGGGCAGAGGAAAGAAAAACAATTTATCTTCGTGCTATTATAGCCTTTACCGGCATTCAAAATTCCATTTTTCTCATTTGGCTTAAGCACAGACTTCAGCAGGTTGCTGAAAATGGAAGGAAAAAAATAATAAAATGATGTTCCCGTTTAGAAGCCGAGTAAAGGAATATGTGCAGAGCACTGATAAACTATCTTTAATAGGACTGACCTTTCATGCTGGCGAAAGTTACTGGGGGATTCATCCTTATAATTACCATATAGATGATTTTACTCCTCTCCTGCCATGGAACATTTCCAAGAGCTCTGGCATTGATTGAATGGAAATTGAACTTGTTAACATTCTTTTCAGCCTGTTACAGCTTGGTGCCACTGTTCATAAATTTTCCCAAATTCTGATTTCCAAAATCTTTTAGAAAAAAAAAGACTACAGTCTGTTTTCATTGACATCAGTGTTGAGATTTTTATCACTTGGTGAATGGACAATGTTGCATGTTGAGCTCTGCTGCTAGTTTCATTGACCTGTTTTTATTATGGAAAAAGTTTCACTATTAAAAAAAAATATGTATATATATGCTTTGTGCTGTGTTAAGAGTGGTAAAAGCCAGTGATAATGTCCACAACAAGCACATTTTTCCTATTTTTGTTGCATATTGTAGAAATCATTATTTTGTTTGTCATTTCAGAGTTTTCCATTTAAAAGCAGCACAATGGGGAATCATACAAACTGAATTTACATTCAGAAAACCCTTTATTGATTAGAGAGTACATTTCAGCTTGTTAGTGTTTGATGTGCAAACACACAGATAGGAGCACACCTAGAAACGCACAAATCTGATTGAGGAGGGCACATCTGGCCACTGTGTACTCAAGATAAAGAATTATTTGCAGATTTACGATGACTATCAAACTATCTAGTTGGATGTCTGCTGTGACTCCAGACAATGCTGCAATCAAAATGCAAATGAGGAGGCAGAGGGACATAAATAAACCTCCTAGTATCGGATTCATATTCGCAATCAAGACAACTGTTACTTAAGATGATTTCTTTGACTAACTTATTAGCTGTTATGTTTTCATTCAAATCAGATGTGATAATGCCGGCATTTCAGTGACGCAACTGTCATTGCTTTTTCGTAGAATGAGGTGCTAAATTACTGCTACTCCAGTTATTGTGGCAATATGTGGTAAAATAAGATATTTAGCAGGCTGTTGAATGTGATATGATGATGTGCATAAAGGTGATCACTGGAGCATGTTTTTTTTTGAATGCACTGTATTTAATTTGAAACCATTTCAAAGAATTCACCGTATCCCAAACAAATGGCAAAATGAGCGTTGCTCTAAGTCAAAACTGCACCATAAGGATTGGGCAAAAGTGTTATTATACAGATGGTCACGACTAATGAGCTCAGTGTGTGCATCTTTGATGTTTGCAGTGAGCAAAGAGCAAACGGTGAGCCATCGTGTTCTCAGTAATGAAGATGACAATAACACTTGGAACATGGTGGCTTGTTTGTTGCAGCTTTTATTTGCGAGGATTTCCATATTTGAAGAATCATCACAATATGTGTTAAATTTCTTTCTCCAACTTTGCCTCGTCTGAAACCCGCTCTTTCATGTAAATATAAAGCCATTCTCACTTCATAGATTGTATTTATGATAAGCAGCAGACATGGCATATGAGAAAGAAATGGATTGTAGATCCAATATGTTTCTGTCTGAAATGGTGTTACAATATTGTTTTCGAAGACGGGCATTCATAAGGTTCTTTCAATAAAGCCAGGTGCGTGGGTTTATGATGTGTTGATGTTGGGAGAGATTGAGTTTGTGCTGCTGAA
The DNA here is from genome assembly GCF_007364275.1 of Archocentrus centrarchus. NCBI lineage: Eukaryota > Metazoa > Chordata > Actinopteri > Cichliformes > Cichlidae > Archocentrus > Archocentrus centrarchus. The sequence continues at coordinate 28,966,732 of NC_044348.1, forward strand.
TACCAGATGGATGTACCCAGGGAGAACAAATCACCTTTTCTGTTGTGTTCACATCCCCTCTCTGTTCCATGTCAGCTCTGCTGGCTGTCTGATCAGTCTTCCCTCTGGAGAGCTGGCAGGCTTCGTAATTTCCTCCTCACCACAATCAATGCAAACATTTCGCTTGTACCTTCTTTAAGACTCTTTCAGGAACTGAATGTTTTACCAGGAAAAGGTGAAAGAGAAAATGTTATTACATTATACCCTGGATGGTAGAATGGATGGGTCCTGTCCAAACCTCTTAAGCTTCGTGCCTTCAGTTGGCTGATTTATGGAGTTGATCTGTGCAAGTATTTTTTTTTTTCCTCCACTCTTTAACAGTCAAACATGATCCTTGAAAGGTGCCTGCTTCAGAGTTGTATAACCTTCAGTAAAGTAGTGCACACAAGCTGACACACACACACACGCGTACACATACATACTGTGGCATTTGAAGTCCACTGTTCCTCTTCAGGGACTGGGCAGTTTGAAGCTGTGTCACAGATTTCCCTACAATGGAGTTTTGAAATGAATCGACTAAGCTGTGTTGTCATCTATTACTGGCTTATAAAGATGGTGCCTCGGGTGTCAAGATAATTTATCTCTGTTTGTAATAAAGACATTTAAAACCCAGGACATCATGACATGTGATCTGCCACATAACAACCCACAGAATCCAATGACCCAATTTCTGCTGTGGTAAATGGATACAGGTTCATGAGCTTTGGGCAGCAGGGTGTCACCACAAGTACAGAGACAGATATTCAAAGTGGAGAAATGAGGTGCAGGTCTGAAACCTGAGAGAGGGCATCAATCCCCCCCCCCCCCCCCCCCAAAAAAAGTACAATTACACTGAATTTGCTATTGTATCAATTTCTTCACAGAATGTTGGACCGGGCCACCTGCGTCAGTATCCATCCAATCCAGCCATGGTGATGAAGTCCATCATCAGCATGAACAGCCCCAGTGGTATGATGTCACGGAATCAGCTGACCACCATCAACCAATCCCAGCTCAACACACAGCTGACCTTAAACATGGCAGGACCCAATATCACCCACACTTCCCCCTCACCTCCTGCCAGCAAGTCTGCCACACCCTCACCCTCCAGCTCCATCAATGAAGATGACCAGGATGATGCCAACAGGGTGCGCAAACTTAGTCTTATGGATTAAAATGTAGTAGGAAAAAGTGGACTTTATTGTTAAAGTATTTTGTTAATGATTTATATTAATTCTGTTATCATTTCAGGTCATTGGGGAGAAACGACCAGCCCCCATAGATCCCACAAAGAAATCTAAGACTCCAAAGAAGAAGAAGAAGAAGGATCCCAATGAGCCCCAGAAGCCAGTGTCAGCTTATGCCCTCTTCTTCAGAGACACTCAGGCTGCTATCAAGGGTCAGAATCCCAATGCCACCTTTGGAGAGGTGTCAAAGATTGTGGCATCTATGTGGGATGGTCTTGGAGAGGAACAGAAACAGGTACTACAAAATTTAGTGTCAGGCTAAAGTAGTATGCAGTCTGCCTTAGGTTGTTATAATTATTTGTCATTTTAAGCTATGCGTTTCCATTCACACACATTTTTGTGTCATCACAGGTTTACAAAAGCAAAACAGAAGCTGCCAAGAAGGAATATTTAAAAGCCCTCGCAGCATATCGTGCAAGCCTGGTTTCCAAGGTGAGAAACTATTTCTTCTTTTCACCTTAAAATGTGTGAATTTAACAGAAAAGTGAGTTGAATTACTGAGTTCATTGTGTCATATTATGCACTGTGAAGTTGCAGATGACTTATAATGACAGAAGCAGTTCTAGATACTGTGTGGTAGCCATTCAAATGGAGGTAATGGGATTCTTACGGGGTATCTGTAAATCTGTAGCTTTTTATAATACATTTTTATGGTTTTCTCTTTATCCAGGCTGCAGCAGAATCAGCTGAAGCCCAGACAATTCGCTCAGTGCAACAGACCCTGGCTTCCACCAGCCTGTCCCCTGGCCTGGTGCTGCCTTCACCCCTCAACCAGCACCCCTCCATGCCGTCTGCTTCCCAGGCCCTTCAACAAGCCCTGCCACGGGCCATTGCCCCAAAACCTCTGCAGATGAGACTAGGGGGCAGTCAAATTGTGACCTCGGTTACAGTTTCCCACCAGAACATGTCATCTGGGATGCCTCCACAACTGCTCGGCCAGATGGGTGCTGGAGGGTCCATGGTGGCAGGTGCTCAGTCCACAGCGGTCTCTCAGATGAGCCCTCCCATGCAACCGGTGCAACAACATGCAATGCAGCAGCTCCAGCAGCAGCAGCAGCAGCAGATGCAGCAGCACCTCCAGCACCATCAGATGCAGCAGCAGCAGATGCATCACCAGCAGATCCAACAGCAAATGCAGCATCAGCATTTCCAACATCATCTCCAGCAACAGCTGCAGCAGCACCACATGCAGCAGCAGCAGCAACAGCAGCAGCAAATGCAGCTGCAGCACATGCAGATGCAGCATCAGCTGCATCAGCAGCAGATTCAACATCTCCAGCAGCAGCAACAACAGCAGCAGCAGCAGCACCAGGCTCAGTGTTCTCCACCTCAACACTCGCCTGGTACTCCCCATTCAGTGGGAGGCTCTGCATCACTCGGCAGCCCCCAGCCAGCCCCACAGCAGCAGCAGCCACACCCTTCCCAAATTCAGGCCCATGCCCAGGTCCTGTCCCAGGTCAGCATTTACTGAGCCAAATGGAAATCCTATCTAAAAGAACAGGAATAGAATAAAAAGCATCATTCCATGTTGCTTTTCTAAGTTGCACTTAAGAAGTGTGTGTAAGATTTAGAATGTTATACAAAGAACTTGTCCATTGTTATAGACAGATATGCACATGCGTGTACAGGGGGTTAACATGTTAGCTGGGTTTTTGTCTCTAAAATAGGCTAAGCTATGACAGAAGCCTTTTAGGGTGAGCACCCGGTGATTGTTTATTTGTTTGTGAGGTCTTTCAGTTTTCAATTTTAACTGACTGGGCACACAATATGTTGAAAGAAGCGAATCTTTCACTGTTTTATTTAACAATAAAGCTTTATTTATGAGGCCAGAGTTGTCAGTTCAGCGCAGTGTAAGGACATCCTGAATGCATTTCAACAAAAGGATTTTTATCAGCTCTTGCCTGGACTGAATGACTCACAGGATCCTTGCTGGAAACCAGTAAAACCCACACATCCGTCTTTGTTCCCACACTGGCCGGTATATAGCAAACTTTCTTCAGTCCAGCCTTTCTCTTTCACCCATCAACCTTGCAGATGTAACTCTTCAAATCACCACACGTTGGAGGCCCCGTGATATTGGAAGACAAATATAAACCATGTCACAAATGCAGACAGTGTCTTTTCAAGAATGAGGGGAACTGAAAATAAAAGGTCTTGGGAGCCAGATTTGTGGATGAACGACTGAACAGACTGAGACAGAAACTGCCATAAATCATTTATTTCATCACATCGTCACTCTGTAGCTGTAATCTGCTGTACATGTTTCGTAGAGTGGGAAGAGACAAGACCTCCTTTATCCAGTAATTTACCCTCCAGATGATTCGCCCAAAAGTGTGTAACTGGCACCCTCCCAAAAAAACAAAAAAAAAAAAACAAAAAAAACTTCTTTAATCTATTTCTTTTTACTTCAGATGTTTAACAATTAAATTATGTTTTTATTTTGTGTAACAAAGGGGATATTTTATGGTAAATACAAATTTCTGGATCAAGGCAGATGGTTTGGGGATTGATGTATTTTTACTCTGCTCCTTGATACTGTCATTGTTTTAAACAAATGGAGAAAAAAAAAAAAACTAGCAGAGCCAGTTTGTTGCACTGCCAAAGCCGACTAAAAAGGCATCGGAGGTATTTTTTGCCAGCTGTAAAGAAGTCCCTGGAGAAAAAAAAAAAGAAACATGAAAATGTTGTACATTTTTCATATCACCTGTTGTAAAGTTTTAATATGTGAGGCTTTAATTAAAACATTGTTAAATGACCTGTGGATTGCTATATCACATAGTGCATTTCTGCTCTTTTATACTTTTTTATGAGTTACAATAGCAGCGATTTAATTTTGTTTGTATTTTGCTTAAAAACCAACTGCATTTGAAAACTATCCATAGAGTCGATGCATATCCGTATGGAGTTCTTAAAAGATTTTTTTTTTTTTTTTTTTTTTTGCTCAAGATAGAAAAAGTAAAATTAACGTTGGAGTTTTTTGCTCAGCCATGAAGACGAATCCAGAGACATTCCACCACTAATATGATAGTAGCCATAATTTTGTATGAAGTATTATATATTTCTTTGTGTCTCTGTTGAAAATTAAACTATCAATCACAAATATTTATTTGAAGGAACTGTTTTCTTTCAAAATTTGTATTAATCATAATTTCTATGAGTAATGTCTTCACGTCCTTGTTGGCTATTGAAAAGAAATGCGGTGATACATATTCGTACCACTCACCAGATATAAAAAGAGAAATTTGTATGTTTTCTATGAAGTAAATCTATGAGAACAATACTTTGCAGGGTTATATGAGCATCCATGTTGGCTTTATTATCGTGTGTGCTGTTTCTCAGTGATTTGAATGGAAGTCCATTGTTACTGTGTGTAAAAACAGTGTTGATACTGGACAAGGTCAGCATGTAACTGGTACTTGTCTCAATAACAGTCCCCTTCTCACACACCAGTGCACTGGATTCTGCCTCTTTCTTACTCCCTTTAAAATCACTTCATTTCCAAGACATCCCCAGGGGTTTGCTGAGCTCCCTTGAATAATATGGTGAGCGGGGGAGGGAAGGCAGGCAAACAATAATTATCATATCTTCACAATAGGCTGTGAATCCACTGGCCCAGAGAAGGGGCCTTTATTTCTTCCAAAGGCAGCTGAGACATTTTAAACACGGGTTAATGTTGGTTACAAATTAGGAAAGTGAATTCGCTCCTGCGCCTCTATGATAGCGGCTTGATAGAATTTTCGCATTTTGGTTTGTTTTCAATTAGTTGGTTTTAGGAAGGCATTTGTAATTTGGAGCAGAGGCCTGCCTCCGCTACCTCCGCTGCAGCAGTGATTGGTTCTTCAGCTCGGTGTGGAAATGATGCCCATTTCTCTGCCGTGATTAATTGCAGCATCTGTCCTGTCAGAAGCCCGAGTAAAGAGGTCTGCAGGAAAACTGCAAATAAGCACTGGCAACAGTCTTAAAGTGCTTATGATGAAATGAAAATTAAAAACAGCAAGTGCCGTGCATGACCTGAATCTCAATACAGGGGAAGAAGAGGAGAATGTGAGAGCGGGTGTCCATGGATACCAAACACATGCTTTAAAAACACACAGTAATGAGGCTCTGGGAAATCGCTGTTATTATTCTGAACAGATTCACAGCAGAGCCCATTAATAATGCATGGAGCTCCTTGTTATTCCATAACCCCTCAGTACTGCGGTCACTGTGTGTACAAATATCTCACAGCCAGGGTTGGAGTTATGGGACTGTGCAATAAAAAGGTTACAGATATTTTCAAAACACTGTTACACACACACATAATTTACAAGAATAATACACTGCTATACATCCTCCTATCATGGAGGCTGGTTTAATCTGAATAGATGAATAAATATATAAGATATGTAAGATCATTTTTTTTCCTCAGGGCAATATGATATGATCACAGAATGAAGCAATCAATAACTTATGCACTTCTTTCTCCCTGTCCTCATCATTAACTAAGGCTGATGAAATGCATGAAGGGCACTATGACATTAATATGTCATTTGAGTAATGCGATCATGAGGTGACCTAATTGTCCCCTTCTTCCCCACTGAGGTCAGTTGGTCGGCACTCTGCCAAGGATGACTAAGGAGTCAGATGTGGAAGCTAAGGGATTCTGTATTTTAATGATTTATTTGGCTCTTTTGTTATTTTCCTGTTCAGTGCACAGATACAATATGAGTATAACAAAAGCCCTGCTGACACTGACCATCTGACCGTAAGACCCACGCTGCAGTCACTCTCTCAGTCTGGCTGCAGATGCAGAACCTGCCACTTTAATATGGCAACCTAAACCTTGTCTCCTTAAGAAAAAAGGGGGGAAAAAACAAACAACTTTTTTCTAATAAGACCTGGTCTAGGAGTGTGCAGAGACATCTGACCCTACAAGTCCAATGTCAAGCTTTGTTTACTAGGAGGAATCAGACCTCCAGTGAAATGGCTGACTACATTTAAAGAATTCCTGACCTTGTGTTGATGAGCTTCACAGAGGGAACTATTGACCTTTGAGATGAATAGTGAACTTTATTGACATCCCTGACCAATGGTAACGCTTGTTTAGAGAACTTTTGACCTGCCAGACAGAAGGAGTGCCACAGACGACGTCTCTGAGCAAAGTTAATAGCATATTCAATAGGGTTAGTATAAATATTATGATGCCCTTTTGCAACCTTTCTGATAACCTCAGTGATGCCAGCTCTCATTGATTTGGACAGTTAATTCTGCACCTTAACTTTATTTAAAAAGAGATAATTTTTCTGAATTTCAGGGGAAACAGATACAACAAATACAAACTTAGTAGGCTGCAAAAAAAAAAAAAAAAAAGCATAAATATTCACTCTTGCTCCCTTTCCATCTTTGTGATCTTTCACAAACACACATTTGCGCACGAAACATGCATGTGTACACACATTTTCCACCCATGGATTTCAGCACAATGATGTTGCCTTGGAGACGGAGTGATTCAGCCATTAGGCTTATCCCCTGCTTTTGTTGAATTCTGTTAAGGTAAGTCTGATCTGCCAGTCTTGTGACCTCTGTCAGCTTGTGCACCGCTACACCGTCAGAGATCTGATACCTCCGTGCTAACGTGCAGCAAAAGAAAATTGCACACCGCCGGTTTATACTCTGGTCACTGGCTGCTGTTAATGAACAGTCCTCTTTCCTCAAAGCAGTAAATGATTAACGGTATGTGATCACAATAAATAGAATATTGAAACAGATCGCAATCTGCTGTTATCTAATGTTTAAACAATGTTTAAACACCATATATTTGAGTGTGCCTTGAGCAGAAATGGAGAGCAGATAAGCAAGCCACTACTACCCAACAGTCAACGTAATAAAGGTCATGGAATAAACATCTAAAGCCCAAAGAAAAATTGTTTATTTGAAGCACCATAACAGTAACACCAGTGAAAATATGAGTGAGGTGCTGGTTTGTTTCGGATTATTATGGTTAGCTCAGTTTGTTATTGTGGATTGTCAGTTTTTTGCAGACCAAATGCATCTGGAACATTTATCCTCAGTTGAATTATACAGTTGCTCTAAAAAAAAAAAAAAATGCTCAGCAAGCTGTCAGTGATTTGAAAAAGCTTTTTTTTTTTCATTGTGACAGATCATCATGCCCCAGAGGTTGACAGATGTCCCTGCATTGCATGGAAATGATAGCGGTTTCTTTTTATTTGGACTTTGTTTAGTTTAAGAATATAAAATCCAGCTCGCTCTCCCTCTGCTGCCACTTTCCAATTTATTTCATCAGTATTTTATAGGCGTTGTGTTCAGCAGAGGATCCCAGCTCTGAAATTGCCTTTTATTGCAACTTACTTAGCCTGTTAATATAGACTATTACAGAGCCAACATGTTTCTATGGTAACAAAACTGATAAAGTGTACCAGGAGACTCGAGTGATAGATTACACGTGCATGCTGTGTCACATCCAATTAACTCAAACTGACTGTACACCACATTATGCCACGACTTGCAGGAAAATCAATAAATATGGACGGTACCCAACAAGGTTCCCCCTCTGTTTCTTTCTTTCATCCCTTACGATGGCAGCGAAGCCAAGACAGATCATGCCACTAGGATGTCCCTGCTGCTACAAGAGGCAGGTGCTGTGTAGACACCATTCAAAACTTGGCCTATTCAGTCCAACTCCTCTAACGCTCCATTCATGCATAGCAAAACACCATCTGCTCCTGTTTTGCCCGAAGCAATCACAGCTGACCAAAAAAAAAAAAAAAAAAAGGGAAAAAAAGAAAAAGAAATCCATGATAACAGCTGTTGCCAAACAAAAGCCAAACAAAAGGGGGTAGGAAAAGGTTAGAGACAAGTTCGACACCAAAAATTACTCATTGGAGAGGGTGAAGAAAAACATTTACTCTTGGTAATAGTCAGGGAAATAGAATGCCATCCAGCAGAGAGATAAGGAAAGGGTTAAACTTGAGGCTGTTCTATCCGTGGACCTGGCAGACTTGCAACAGTACAGGATCAGGTGATAATAGATTCAAGCTGAGGATGATTCTTTTACACAGTCAATTCTCAGGATGCAGGAGAAGAGGCAAATGAGCCATAGAGTCTCCTTACAGTGCATGAAGCTGTCTGAAGTAAATGCAGGCATAGATACACAAAGAACAGTCAGAAACATCATATTGTTATTTTTCTTTGTACTTGCATATGGTACTTTATGATTTAGTATTTTAAAATTACTGTTTTTTTTAAATCAAGTAATCTACTTTAAATGACTACCAATCATCTTTAAATTGGGAAATAGCATAAAATTGCCCATAACATTTTCTCAGAGCCTATTATGAATTATTTAAATTGCTTTTCTTTTTTGGTTCCCTTTCAGAGTTCAAGTCCACACATTCAAGTACCGGAGAGTTGCACCAAGTAGTATTAAAAAAAAATTTCTAACACAGTTCTTTACTAATAGTAGATTTTGTAATGCACATTCAGTTTAGCATCTCAACTCATAACACGAAGATTTGAATGTAAATAAGGGGTAAATACCATATTGGGGGAAAATATACAACCTACCAAATGCTAAAGTGAAAAAAAATGAATGTTTTATAAAGGCGTATAGTTTTCCTCCACTCCTGGTAAATTACATTGCAGAGTGATTGGCATTGGCTCCTCGACCCTTTGAGGCCTGGCTTGATCTAATGTATGGCCGCTGACCTGGGGGAGGGGCCGCGAGCGAAGGTGAAAGACCAAACAGCTTGGATGCCTCCAGACCTCAGCTGCCCATGCAGACAGGGAGCTTTAAAACCACCGTTTGAGCTACACAGAAATGTCATGGCTGCCATATAGAAATGTGACAGGAGCTCAAATGCAGCTGATACACCATACAGTCGTTAGAGAGGTTCCAAGGAGCAAATTTAAAGTGGAAGAAGAAGAAGAGGAGGAGGAGGGAGGCATCAGTAAATGATGATGATCTTACCCATAGTCCCTATGGGGATAATTAAGTTTTATCTTATCGTACCTTACGCTGACTATGAACAGACCTGGATCTAATTGCATTTGCACATAATTTATAACATTAAAGCGGTTCCTTAACCTCACAATACCAGATGCTTGAGTGTGTTTTTGAATCCATAAAACAACTAAATCTGATGGTTCAGGCATGCACGGCAAAGTAGTTGAAAAGAAATTCTTCATCTTTCTGTGATGTGATTTACAACCTGCCAGCTGCTATGAAACTCCAGGAAAAAGCAGCACAATAAATTCTGCAGATGATTTGCAAACGTGTTTTTAACCAATTTGACTATGAAACATGCAAATGTCTGGGTTGAACCCTGATGCTGTGAGAGATGTGATAGGTGGAGCCTTTATTTATAAACAGAGGCTGCTGTGGCAGTTGATCAGTCAATTTGCCTAGCAAATAACTCGCCAACACATTTCCACTTGACTGCATGTGATGGCCCCTTTGTTTGCAACACCATTACAAGTAACCAAGAATGAAAGCAGAAAGCAAAATAAATCTAAAAAAAACGAGTGATGCCTGCAGAAAGAGCGTACAGCTGCTCTTTAAGGTCACGTCCTGAGCTATGAACTCTGCCGAGCAGCTTAACATGGCTGTGTGGATGCCTGGACAGTGTACAGTAGACTTGTAATGAAGAGGGGAGAGACAGGACAGAAGACAGGCTCCAGCCTCACGCCATTAGAGGTGATTTGTCTGCCAAACTGATTCCAGTCCCCATAGTTTTATCAGTTTAATGCCCAGGCAGTGTTCATTATTTCTTTGCCGGGAGGGTCAGCCTCTCTTCAGCAGAACAAGTGTGGGTTGTGTTTCTGTCAAACAGGGAGAGGGAGGGGGTTAGTGCTTGACCCGCTAAGCCATTCAACTCTAAGAGTGATCCATTGTTTGGGTCCTCTCTTTGTTCAGTGCCTGCAGAGATAGAAGGGGCCAGCTAAAGGGGAGGGAAGAAGCAGAGCTGGGGTCTCGCTGGGTGCCAGAGGTCTTCACTTACCCTCAACACATTATCACCTACAGTCATTTTAGTCCTAAAAGGCCATGCTGCCTATTGTTTATTATGAGCACAAGTTTTGTTGCACAAACATACACTCCACTGCACTTCAGATTTACACCACAGGTGATCATTTTCTATAGACAGCTGAAATATTTTATGAGTCGAGCCAGCAGTGTGAATAAGAGCAGGTATGTGTTGTTTTTTTCCTCTTTAAGGCAACTTGAGGAATGGAAAAACAAAGCAGACTCGTCTCACTGTGTTAAGGTTGATGCCAGCATAGCTTGTAAGTACATTGTACTGGCATTAATATGGAGGAGTGGTGGAAGTAGAGGAAAGAGACTCAAATCTAAATCTACTGAAGTTATATGTTGTGCTAAAAGTTACCATCCCTGTTTAATGACTAACCCCCCCAAAATCTGATGATGAGCCATATATTTTATTTAAAACAACAATATTAGCCATCTGATTACACTGGAGGAAAGATCAGGGCATTATCAAAATAATCATTATGACTCATCCTCTGGGAACCAGCGGTGTTTGTACAAAAATCCATGGAAAGTCATTGTTATGATTATGTTGATTAATATTTTAGTTGTTTGGATTTTTTTTAGTCACAGCCAAAAATGCTGGACTGCCTGTAAAGAGCAGCAGTTGCAGCCTTTGAGCAAAGCAGCTGTGTGGATCTGCAGAGAAGCTAAATGAAGAGTGACATTTTCATTGCTATATATAAAAATAAATAAATAAATGGTTCAGTGTTGTGCAGCTTTTGAAAGCCAAGCCAGAATCAGCTCCTATGTAAACATGAAAAGGAAAGTAAATCCATTTACTGGACATTTTACTGACATTAGATTTCACACCTTTTGTGAATGCATAACACTGTGGTTTTTCTGCACTCAAGCTGTCAACAAATGGGTGAATTAAGGAAGAGAAGCAAATAGAAAAAAATGGTAATAAAAAGTCAGTGCGACAAGTGTTGTGTGATTCAATAGTGCAGTCAGCCAAAGAAAGCAGATCTACTATGGGAAATACTTTTAGCTTCATTTTACAAGGTGAGCCTCTAGTTCAGACAAAGGTTTTATTCACATACCGTCAGTAGGAGATTCTGATTATTCATTTTGGAAAAGAAAGTATTACTAATTGTTGTAAGATGTTTAGATTTAAAAAATAAATTCATATCTACAGCTGAACAGTTGAAAAGAACCTGAAAAAAAAAAGTTCATGCTTTGAAAAGTTTCCTATTTCCAGCCTTATCTCTGCAGTATCAGGTGTAGGTGTGCAGCCAGTTGTGCACACTGAAGTAGCTCCTCCTCCTCTCATAAAGCCGTTTCTGTGTTTGCTTTGGAGTGTGTTTCAGGTAAGTTTACAGCACTGACAACAACAGAGTAGACAGAAACAAAGCCACATTCATAATATAGCCTACACTGGAGAGAAAACCACTTTAACCAATATTCAAACATACTCAAAATGCCCTTCTGGAAATAAAAAAAAATCTATAATAAATGCAATCATAATCATAACTAAATATTTTTACTTTCAGTTCATTATTATGCACAGATTCACATTCAATGACCAGAAGCAGTGCTTAAAGGTGTATTCAGCTAATGTTAATGTCAGAAAGCTTAATTAATGTGAGTAAAATGTTGATTATTTCTGTTGTGCTGCATGTGTAATGTATGAAGACAGTAATAGGTTTGTTTAACAAGTGTTATTCCAGTGAGTGTCATCATCAGAGGAAGAGTGGCAGTGACATTCATCAGTTTTATGGGAACCCTCACATTAAAGAAGAAAAGCAAGTTGAGAGCATTGAGAAAATGAGCCCCAGTCAGATAATAGAATTATACAGTAGTAAAAAAAGATGTTTGATCAGTTCATTATCAGAGTAAACGCAGGGAGTTTAGGTGACATGGAGGTGAGTGAGAAAATGAGCAAATATCACAGGTTATAATTTCAAAGTTACATTAAAAAAAAAAAAAAACACTGTGCAATTTAACAAATGTATGGTAAATATAAGGAAAGCCACCTAAATTAGCTATAGGCCTACTACATGACCCTGGATGTCCCAGAGTTTGGATGATAGATTCTTCTGGCTGTATCAGTTTATGGGAAACCCTTGTTCTACAACCTTAATGAATAATTCAGGTTATATTGAATAAAACCAATTTACAGACACCTTTTTGTAAAGTATGGTCATTCCAAGAGTCAGAAAAGAGGATTATTGAGGCTATGCAGTGAGTGTGCTTTTTCACTGTCACATAACCACATTGTATCTGGTTTCCATAGACCAAGATGATGATGACAAAAATACTTGGCACAAGATCTTCATAAGAGGACTTCTCAAACCAGTGGGTTCCTTCACGGTGGCGTCATCCATCTACTGTCTTTGTATCCAACTTAGCAGCCAGCTGGCTAACCTGAACTCCCTTCATTGCTAATGCTGTTACTAGCAAAATTGTATCAGAAGCCACCTCAGTTTTCTTTTTTGTCCTTATGTAGAGTTGTGTGTCCTTGGTGAACACTAGCTAGTAGTACTCATGGTTGATGACATAAGGGGGTGAAAAAGAACCATGAGAAAGGGCAGAGTGAGCATCAACTTCAAATTCTTTGGATTTTTGTTAAAAATCAGGCCCACATCCAGCGAAAAAACAAGTACCCAATGAAGTATCTATGTGAAAAATTAGTTTAAATGCTAACAGGACAATAACTGCACAAATTTTTCAAATTTTCTGTGGAAGGTTAAATTAAATTAAAAGCAACACAATCTGTCCATTTTCAATTCTCCAGTTCTCTGTTTACTAGAAGCTCGTGAGCACAGGACAGCTTGCCAGAGCTCACCAGTGGAGATGTGCATATTGATGTTCATCAGAGTTGAACTAGACTCGAAACATTTACATGGATTTACCCACATACTGCCAGGAAATCCTCTGCTTCAGTTGAAAAATAATTTTGTCTCTACATTTTGTCATTTTTGTTATTCGGATCACATTGTTGCAAGCACACAGTGGCCACTGAAATCAGCTTAAACCGTGGGCGCAGTCAGTTTGTCAAACCGCTCTTTGAGGTGATTTGGGGACTAGCTGGTCTCGTTCGTCTATTTATCATAGAAGTCCTAATGTGCTAATTCTGTGTTCATAATCTCAGGCAGCATCATCGATCAACATCGGTTTGACAGGCCCCACCCCCCTCCTTCCCTCTCAAAGGCTGTTCACGGGTGTAAGGGGGTCATTTCTTCACAATGTCCTAAATTCAGAATTGCACTCCGGAACAATACAAATGAGCTTGCTCTGCCATTGTTGATTAATGGAAAATCGCATCCCCTCATTCTTTTTTTTTCCGGTTATTAAAGAAATGTCTATGTTTTGGATAAATGGGGTTGGGATAAGAGATACACCCCTCTCGACTTCTTTTATGTCTGTTTTTAGGTATACAGAGTGATTTCTCTTTTGTGCTCACTCTCTGCAAAGCTACAGTGCTCAAGGTCTCAATATTTGTAAATTTTTATATATTTATTACAGCTAAAGCTTTTCAGTTGTCTTACAGCAAAATACCAGTTAAATCTTCAAAGAAATTACTTTTATACTGAGCAGCTGGATTCGGCAGATGGAGGAAGCATCTAAATTAGGATACTTAGTGATTATTTACCTCATATTTTCACATTCACATAAAGACTACAGAACATTCACTATGCTTAATACAGCATGGATATTGAACATACACTATCATATGAGGAATTCTGAAGAAATTAAAGGTGACACAGCTAATTCTGCAGGCAGACATCAGACATGAGTGCTTGCTTTGACCTTTTCTATGACTATAGAACAGAGTAACTCACAAGGGGAACTATATTAGAAAATAAATGAAAGGTTCTGGTGGAAAGGTCAGGACACATGTTTTTGTGATATGGAATAAGGTCTGTTTATAGCAAGGTATGGCTGGCTGCACCTCGATACAACGAATCCCCAACAAATCAAATCTTAGTGAAATACCGTCTTGCATATACTGTGTAACCATGTTTTAGGAATTTGTAAAAGTTTAGGCTGAAAATCCAAAATACTTTAATGTGGCATTATTATACTTTTCTTTATTTTTGTGATCTGTGTGCCATTATAATGGTGGCTGTTCAGGTTAAAAATGGCTTAAGCAGCCAATCACATGTAAGTCTGTTTAAATGAAAAGAGAAAAGCCCTAAAATGACTGAGGGGCTGCAAAAAGGCCCAGTCTAAGATAATAAGTAAGGATTTTTATCATGTTAATAAGTGTCTGCAGTTTATCCAAATGCTGCTAGAGTATAATTAATTGATTTAGATTTTTTAAAAATTTGATAATCATTAACAACTCAATTTTGCCACCTATTATAACCAAGAAATTGTAGTCAAGAAATGTTGTCTTTGTAATAAAGTAAACACAATAACAAATGAAAAATCTGTCTATTATTTCATTACAGTTTAACAATGAGGGTTAATATCTTGCACGGCTTCCTTTCTTTCCTGCAGAACAGCTGGCAAAGAGTCACAGAACTTGTTTATGAAGTCATCAGTTATGGAATAGAAGGCTGCCTCGAGGGCATCCCAAAGGTGCTCCAAATTCTTTGGTTTGCTCTTCCAAGCTTCCTCCTTCATTCATCATCAGATGTGGTGCATAACATTCATATCAGGAGACCGGCGTGAAGGACTTTTCTGACTTTTTCTTTTAAAGGAATTTCTCGATATTTAGAACAAGTCAATGTTTCCATCCACCTTATGGATCCCCCTGGCAACTTCCATACTGAATGTAACTCTAAACCATAATCTTTCCACCCCCACCTTCTGGGTACACCAAGGGTCCAGACGAGCTCCAGTACTTCGTCAACAATACTGGCAGTGCTAAAGATGGAGCTCAGTTGATGATGCATCTGAAAAATCAACTTTTCTCCGCTTTTCTGCTGTGCAACATTTTTGCAAGCTGTGGTCTTTGGCAAATGCAACTCATTTTTTAAGCTGTCTTTGTTTAGCTCTGGTTTTTGGGCAGCAGCACAGCCATGGAGACCCTTGTGGGCAAGAATCTGATGAAGAATTCTTATTGAAACAAGTGTTGCTGGTGTACACTTCAGTACACTTCAGTTCAGTTTATTCACAAACCAATTAAAATACAAACTCCAGCATGTTAACATAATGTATAAAATAGTTATTTGTGAAATAGGAATCTCCAAAAGTGATCCACAGTTTATAAATAGGGACCCAACATCAGATAATATACACCAGATACATTTAATGATTTAGGTCGCACAACCTAAATCATTAAAAATATAAGACAGCATGTACCTTAGACTTGTATAACTTTTGTTTATAAAGTCTGTAATCTCTGAAAATAAGTAGAATAAGTGTTGCACCATATAACATTACAATAATTTAAGTGAGGCTCAAACAGAGACTGTTTTCCTCATAGGTCAGCAGTGCTTCACACGAAAGAAAATGTCTCAATTTAAAAAAAATAAACCAACATAATTAGATAAATTTTTCATTAGCTCGTCGATATGCTTCTTACAATTCAGAAATTCATCTGTGTGCACCCACCACATTTTGTAAATCTTACACTCTCATTGACCCTACCATTTATCTGGATACTCTTCAGTATTTTTCTGATTTCTGTTTGAAGAAAATACAATAAAATTAGTTTTGCACATATTTAACAACAATTTATTACACTTAAACCAGACAACGATCATTATCAGTTCCTCATTTGTAATATGTTGGAGATTATCTAGATATTTATGAGACAAAAATAGATTTATATCATTAGCAAACTTAATTTTATACAAAATACTAGAGGAACAAAGTCATTGACATATAGAAGAAAAGTGGTCTGAATATTCATCGCTGTGGGACCCCTTATTTGATAGCTTTACTTTGAAATTTGGTAGCATTTATATATACATATTGCTCCCTTTCATACATATAACTTCTGAACTAACTGAGTGTTATGCCCCTGATTGCTTAATGTTCCAGTTTGCCTGGAAGGATTTTAATATTGATAGTATGAAATGCTTTTAATAATTTGAGGAAGATTCTGATGGCATAGTCACCACTAAATAATGCCATTTATTTTTTCACAGAGATCAAGAGCTGCTTTACAAGTGGTTCTTCTTGATCTAAAGCCATACTGAGATGAAACATAAATTTTCAATTTGTCAAGTAATCTGTAAGTCTACAATAAACAAATTTTTCCAGAACATTGGAAAGAATAGTATAGTATAGTATAGTATAGTATAGTATAGTATAGTATAGTATAGTATAGATATTGGAAAGTAATTTTGCTTATCATTTTTGTATCCAGACTTAAATACTGGAATAATTTTGGCAATTTTTGCCATTTTAGGTAAGATCCCACAAAACAGAGACAGACTGATCGAATGCAGAAGCAGATTCACAGTTTCATTCATAATGGGTTTAATAATTTTATAACAAATGGAATGCTGTATGGAAGTTTTTCAAACTTAAAACGATTTTGAGGACTTCTTTTTTTGGCGTTCAGAAAAAATAATTTAAGTTATACCTTGAAGAAATTGCTTACTGTCATGGACTCTGATCCAGAGTTTTGGGGTTTTGTTATGTTTTGTGTTTTGTGCCGAGTTTGTCTCCCTATTCTGTTGTCGCTCCCTTCCTGTTTTATTTTGGTGGCAGTTCTGCTCTGTGTCCTGGGTCTGGGTTAACTTCCCTTTAGTGATTATGTTAGTTATTCACAGCTGTGTGCCCACCTGTTTCAAATCCTCTCGTTATCCTGAGTTGCATTTCTTGTCTCAGTTTCTCTTTGTGCCTTGTCATGTTGTCTCTCATGTTGTTCCAGTGCAGTGTATTATTTCTCTTTAATTGCCTGGCTTCTGCCCAGTTTGTTTCTTTGGTTTGTTATTATTATTTTGGAGTAGATTTCAGCAGTAAAGCTGTTGGTAGTCTGTATTCTGTTTCCTAGTCCTACATTGGGGTCCTAACCCTGCCTGCCACAGCGTTTCATGACATTATGACACTTTTATGTGACAGCTTTGGGAGGACTAATAGTTTTTCTCCTATGGAGATAAAATAGTCATTAAAACTGTTTGTAAGATCTTCATCATTTAAATCATTTGTGGCATTTTGCTCGACTCTGGTGTCAGTGGTTTTATGACCTTGTCCAGCATTGCTTTTGATCACCTGAGGTTTAATAAACTCAGTATGATATTTCCCCTCACTTACTCGTATAATGTGAGTCAGCTTATTTCCATATACCTTTGCTTCCATCACTTTGAGTCTTAATATAATGTTTATACAGTATGCTCCTTTTTTAAAATAAATTTTAAAATACACCTACTAAATCATTTTTTTCTGATTTCTCACATCAAATTTTACAATCATTTCAGGTACGGTGGAGTTTGGAGTGAGCTTTTTCATTAATTAAAGCATTATGTGGAGCATCTGGAACTTGTCAATTAAACTCTGAATCCTGTGTTGTAGCTTTAAGATTTCCAGATAGTTTTAACAATTTTTTTATTCAGTATTTTCACTTTCATTTTTGGATACAAATCAGTCTTTTTAACAAGATCAATGAACATCCCAAGTCTTTTGGTAGTGCTTTCAAATGCTCTCCACTTGCTATACAGACACACTGAAGAGGTTTCTGATTCAGGTTCACTTTGGTTTCTGGGCTGATCTTAGGCAGATTGTCAGAACAGTTGAAACTGAGGTCTTATGAGTCAGATTTCTCTTTTTACTGCTAAAATCACACATATCACCTTCTTTGATTTCTCAGGTGTCTTTAACACTATTCAGTTGGTGCTACTGAGAGGAGCTATAGAAAATGTCAATGAACCCTTCCACTATCTCATAGATTACTGACTACCTGAAAAGCTGCTGTATGTGAGACTGGGCAGTGCTCTGTTGGATTTGTTGATGTTCGGGGCAGGACCTCCACAGGGGGACTGTGCTGTCTCCATTCTTGTTCACGTCGTACATCCTCAGAGTCCAGTACAGCTCCAGATCATGGCACCTACAGAAATACTCTGAGGATTCTGTAGTGGTTCGATGTATTAGTGCAGGAAGAGTAAAGAGCAGTAGTGGATAATTACGTGGAGTGGTCTGGGAGGCATCATCTGCTTCTGAATATGAATAAGACCAGAGAGATGGTGATCGACTTCAAAAGGAAGAGGACTCTGTCTGTCCTGGGACAGGATGTTGATGGGGTGGAAGGCTGAAATCCTTCAAAGTGTGCAACAAAATGATGGAGCTTTTCTATCACTTAGTTGTGGCAAGTTACTAAGGTTAGGTTAACTGGTGATTCTAAATTGCCCATAGGTATGAATGTAAGTGTGAATAGTTGTTTGTCTCTCTGTGTTAGCCCTGCGACAAGCTGGCGACCTGTACAGGGTGTACCCTGCCTCGCCCTATGACAGCGGGGATAGGCTCCAGCTCCCCCACGACCCTGAAAAGGATAAGCGGAAGAGAATGGATGGATGAATGGATGGATGGATAGTTGTGGCAAGCATAGTGCACTTTACTGTGGTCTGCTTGGGGAGCAGCATTGGAGCTAGCGACACCAACAGACCGAATAAACTGATTAGGAAGGCTGGCTCTGTGACTGGCAGCCAACTGGGCACTTTTGAAGCCGTGGCGGAGAGAAGGTGACTGAACAAACTGTTATCCATAATGAATAATCCTGACCATCCTCTGCATCACTTACTGGTGAGACAGAGGAGCACCTTTCTCTGACTGATTGATTCAACACTGCCACAAGAGCAGATACAGTTTTCATACGACATTGTAGGGTCTTTACCCACAATACAAAGCGCCTTGAGGCGACAGTTTGTTGTGATTTGGCACTATATAAATAAAATTGAATTGAATTGAATTGACATGCATCAATCTCTGAAATACAAGACATCTGCTAGACAGATATTATTATTGTTATTATTATTTCATCATTTCAACTACTGTAACAAATAATTTCCCAAATGTGGGAACTGTTTCACTGCAGCAAGACTTTTGTCCAGGCAAAAAATGCCATGTTGATTTTTCCAAACTCTGCAAATATACAATTATTTTTTAAATAAAAAATAAACATTTTATTTTACCTCCAGCCAATAATCTACAACTCCTTGGGATTCATTTGAGTCATTGCTGACCTCATTTAATCAATTAGGAATCAAAATATTTAGTATATTTAACATTGTTTACATACACCCATCAGGTATTACCACATACCTCCATGGATCGACTTGTATGTCCAGCACATCCCACAGATGCTTGATTGGATTGAGATCTGTGGAATTTGGAGGCCAAGTCAACACCTCAAACTCATTGTTGTGCTCCTCAAACCATTCCTGAACTATTTTTGCTTTGTGGCAGGGCACATTATCCCGTTGAAAGAGACCACAGCCATCAGGGAATATCATTTCCATGAAAGGGGGGGTACATGGACTGCAACAGTGCTTAGGTAGGTGGTACATGCCAAAGTAAGATCCACATGGATTGCAGGACCCAAGATTTCCCAGCAAAACATTGCCAAAAGCATCACATTGCCTCCACTGGCTTGCCTTCTTCCTATAGTGCATCCTGGTGCCAGACAAGCAGGTAGACAATGCGCACACACGCAGAAATCCACATGATGTAAAAGAAACATAATTCATCAGACCAGGCCACCTTCTTCCATTGCTCTGTGGTCCACTTCTGATGCTCATGTGCCCATTGTTGGCACTTTCGGTGGTGGTCTGCAGCTATGCAGCCCCATACACAACAAACTGTGACACCTTTCTATCAGAACCAGCATTAACTTTCTCTGCAATTTGAGCTACACTAGCTCATCTGTTAGATCAGACACACGGCCCAGCCTTCACTCCCCATGAGCTGTGGCTGCCCATCACCCTGTCGCTGGTTTACCACTGTTCCTTCCTTGGACCACTTTTGAGAGATACTGACCACTACACACCCCACAAGAGCTGCAGTTTTGGAGATGCTCTGACCCAGCTGCCTAGCCATCACAATTCGGCCCTTCTCAAACTTGCTCAAATCTTTACACGTGACCACTTTCCCTACTTCTAACATTTCAACTTTGAGGAAAAATGTTCACTTGCTCCCTAATATATCCCACCCACTAACAGGTGCCATGATGAAGAAATAATCAGTGTCATTCACCACCTGTCACTGGTTATAATGTTATGGCTGATCTGATCGCTGTATGTCACAAGACATTTGTCATACATACATGTACATACATATAGCAGCAAATATGTCATTGTTTATTCAAGCTTATATTTTTACAAAAAGATTATAATGTATATTACATCAAGCACAATTCAACTCACAACAGAAATTTTGCTGGAAATGATATAGAGGCACAGTAATAGACTGACCCGAGGTATGTACAAGGCCCTAGAGCCAGATTCAGAGCACGGCAGCACAGTGGAGAGAAGCCTGACTCTTTTAAATGCAGCAAGAAATCAGTTCGGATTGGTTCATTTGAGTCATCTTTAAATAAATGAAAATTTTGGGCTGAATCACCTCTGACGAGAACACGTGCCTTTTTAATGTAGGAATAGGTATTAGCTACTGTAGCTATTAGCTACACAACTTTCAGTTTATCCATGTAAAACTAGTCATGCATCCTGATATTTTTATTTCTACAATTAAATAGTAATGAAAGTGTTGAAAAAGCATGTTCAGTTTGTGTGCTTTGGATTGTAAAGTCATATAAACCTTGTTAAAAAATAAGGAGGCTGTGTATCAAACCCTATAGGGGAAACACCTTGTTTGATCTTTATTTAATTATATCAAAATTATTTCACACTTAGAGGGATTTGGGAAGCTTGATGTGTCTGGAGTATAACCCTACACTCACATTAACTGTACCCAGACAAAATAACCTTGAAATCCAGAAAAAAAAAAAAAAAAAGAGACCATATGCCTGCCGAATGTGGGTCCATGTTGTAACTGTTGCAGTGGTTTACATCACTGCGGCAGACTTTTAGGCACAAATGGAAATTGGAGCCTGTCTTATGTACGGAGATCCAAAGAAAGAGGATCAAAATACCAGCCAAGGTTAGAAGGTATGAATCTATGAAGTACAGATCCAAAATATAGTTATAAATATACAGTTCCAAAATAATCTAGCTCCAAAACTGTACTTAGATCATTTCTATTTTCACAGAGAGTTTATATCCAATTATGCTTTTTAGGTGTATAATTAAGGGAAATATCTGACTTTTTAGCTGCTGAATGCTTTCCTTGCTACTCACTAACTTTATCTTTCTGATATTCATTGCTTGGCAAGAAACACACAATGAGTTTTACAAGATTTCAAGGCAGATGGCTGGTTGCTGCATATGGATCCAATGAGAGGAGTGGTAATGAACCAAAACAGTGATGCTGTGAGCCCTGAAACCAAAACAATGTGCTAAAAGCAAAACGACTCCACAAAGCTGAAGATGCTATCAGAAAGTGATCATTTTCCCTACCTCGGGCACTATGAGGAAGCCTCTCAACAAGATATACACGTCTCATTAAAAATGTTTAAAATTCTCTGCTGATTTCAATACCAGTGTTTGTGTTCTTGTTTATTTTATTTTTATTGATATGTATAAACAGAAATATTCATCATTTAAAAAAGTATCCCAGCGTTTTTTGTTTTTTTTTTGTCCTAGCCAACATTTGTGTAGTGTATCCTGTGTATTCTGTTTGTGTCAGGTTAAATATCATTTTATTTCCACACAGTCAGACATTTACATTCTTGCACCTCTGTAAAGCTGAGGGGCTACGGAGCCTTTGTTTGCTAGCAGGCTAATGGCAACAAACAAGGCTAATATCAGTGAAAATCAGTGCATCCCAGTTCAATCTACTGCAATCTAGATTTAATTCATATCTTACAAAGTTTGTGATAATAGCAGTATTTCTCTGCAACACTGTTGCAGTGAATGTTTTAAATGTCAGTAGAAGTTGCATTTTTTTCATCTATCGTAGTGTGATGCTTTACGGTGCTGATTTATAAAGTACCTTGAAAATACTGATTTTGTGTGTGTGTGTGTGTGTGCATGTGTGCATGTGTGCGTGTGTGCGTGCGTGTGTGCGTGCGTGCGCGCGCGCGCGCGTGTGTGTGTGTGTGTGTGTGCATGTGTGCGTGCGCGCGCGTGTGTGTGTGTATAGCCTTTCTGAAAACCAGTAGGAATATTTTTGCTGTTCAAGAAAATGGTCAAAAAGAACAAGCAAAGAAAAAACAAAACAAAAGGCTCCACTGAAAATGACTCTATTATCAGTTCAGCTCTAAAACTAATTAATTAACTTGCTAAAATCTACTCAATAACCAAACAGAAACTATTCACTAACCTACTGCATCTTGGGTTAAATTAGAAACATGACTGGTGTCTGCATAGCAACAAATTTCTGAAGCACTAAAGGTCATGCTGGCTATAAATCCACTGGCTCAGTAAAATCAAATGACTTCCTTCAATTGTTGTCCAGTCTTTTATTTTTTTCTCCCTCTGCCTCTCTCTCTCTTCCTCTCCCTAAGTCATAGTGATTCACAGCTCTGATTCTGACCAAGTTGATGATTTTAATTTTCTGTTTTCAGAGTAATAAACATTGACATGAGAATGAGCCTCAGGCAGCAACTTCTAATGAGAAAATGAAATTAGTTTTTCAGCTGACTGATCAGAAACATTTCATACATTATAATCAAGCATTTATTTGACGAGATTTATTTTGTGTGCATGCACAAGGACACACGTACTGTAGTGTGTGTGTGTGTGTGTGTGTGTATGGGGCATCTGTGTGCACATGTAAATACATTATTCATGCTTCTGTTTGTACTATGCTACTGCTTGTTATTGCTACACCACGATGCAGCTTATGACATTTTCCAACCTTTCGTACCAGAACTAGCTGGCTGGCTGTCTCGCTATATGTAATTTTATGGCTCATCCTTCACTTTTGCATCCATCATCTCACATAAACTACACTAGTCAAATAACCAATTACAGCTGGATCTGTTGTTGCACTGACTAGGGTGGAAGGCAGGGATATTCAGTTCACTATAATAATGGACAAAACTCTGACACTTCATATTATGTCAGGAAAAAAAAAAGGATAAATATGAAAGTGTCTTTCCTTGTGTCGGGCTTTATTTAAAGGATATTTTGTTCTCATCCACAACGTGATGATGCAACAAATTTGAGTCCTCTATTTATTTCTCAAGGGTACATTTGAAAGCTATCATATTATGCTGTTGATGGAAAAATGTTGACAAATGGAAACTGACAAAGTACTTTTAAGTCGGAAAGACCTTAAACCTTAATTTTGATGTATTCGAAGACTGACCTCAAAAGCGTACTGTAATTGCTTAGAGAAAAATCGTACCATGCTTTCTGCAAACTCAATTTTAGAAAGAATTCTAATGTAACATTTGAATTTAATCAATTTTATATGAAAAAAAAAATGAACAGTTAAAAAGGAAAAGCATTTATACCAACCAGGCCAAGTATGAATCATCATCAGTACAGTGTTTTTTAATTTTCATCCATGCTTGTGTGAATATCTTCTCTTCCCCACTCCCCTTTAAATTGTTTTAATCCTGTTGCCAGAGGCCTGTACTAGAACATCATGTTCATTAGCATCTGTTTGCTGTTCATGCAGAGTTCAAAGTGTTTCCTTTCCTCTTCTTATATGTGGATAAAAGCTTGAATTACTGCAACAGTACCTCAAGTCTCCCTCGGTACCATTTGACAAAAGTAGGGCAGCGAGAAGAACAAAGGGTGGGCAACGTCTTTACTGTCATGTTACATCACTCATTTGATCCTTTGTAAGAAATTTCTGTTGTGATCTGGCTAGTTTGATGCAGCCTGAGAGCAACTCTGCAGGCCTTCAGAGATGCAATTAACAAAGAAAAACAAAATATCATTTTTAACTGTTGTCTATCTGTATTAAAATGGGTGTTTTATTACCTTGGCTGCCTGCATTATAGCACCATATATGTGTGAGGTGTTTTCATTTGATGTTTGCTTAGTCATGAATAATAATATTATCATGAAAATCCCATTTTTGATGCTACTTATGGGTGCAATTACAACTTTGTAAAATAATTTTCACTCTTAGTCATAGGATTCAAATTTGGGTCTCTGCTGAAGGATTTCACAAAAAAATGATGTACGTATGCACTTTAGTGTTACTGGTGTAAGATTTATCTCAATAATCTCACTGCTTTCCTACCTGACAGGCAAACAATACAACTACATATAACATGTTTTTTTTATTATTATTATTTCCCCAAATGGTCACGGCAGATAAAATAGAATGTCTTTATTGTCATTATACAGGATGTACAATGAGATTGGAGATGACTGCCCCTCCCTGAGCCTGGTTCTGCTGGAGGTTTCTTCCTGTTAAAAGGGAGTTTTTCCTTCCCACTGTCACCAAATGTTTGCTCATAGGGGGTCGTTTTGACTGTTGGGCTTTCTCTGTAATTATTGTAGGGTCTTTACCTTACATTATAAAGCGCCTTGAGGTGACTGTTGTGATTTGGCACTATATAAATAAAATTGAATTGAAATTATTTTGAAATACATAATTTATGTGTAACATGGGGATGGCATGAATGGGTTTTCTCTGGGTGCCACGGTTTCTTCCTACATTCCTAAGATATGCATGCTAGATTAATTTTTGACTAGCTGTAGTTGTTAATATTGTGAATGATTTCTGTCTGTGTGTGTGTTTACTTGTCCATGGTAACTTGCCACTTCCACAATATCACCCAATATCATCTACTGATAAACATTAAAGAAAATGGACAGATGTTTAACTTGTTCTAGTTAACTATCTCTGAAAAAAGAAAATCAGGGACTTTTTACAGATGCACGCCTCATTAATGAAATGTCATTTGGTCATTTGTCATTTGGTCAAATGCCATCCTATTTTATGTAGTCCATCCATTCTCTTCCGCTTCCTATTCCAGCTGTCTATTCCAGACAGGGTACACCCTATACAGGTTGCCACCCTATCGCAGGGCTAACACAGAGAGACAATCATTCACACTCACATTCACACATATGAGCAGCTTAGCATCACCAGTTAACCTAACCCCACTGACTGCATGTCTTTGGACTGTGGGAGGAAACCGGAGTAAACCCACGCAAACATGAGGAGAACATGCAAACTCCACACAGAAAGGCCCGGGCCAAGATGGATTCAAACCCAGACCTTCTTGCTGTGACGCAACAGTGCTAATCACCATGCCACCATGCTGCCTCCTATTTCATGCCACTCAATCTAATTTCACTGTATCTTGGAAAAATGCACTATGACAGTTTTTATGTATAAGGTTTTGCCTGGTGATGGAAGTGTCCTGTTGAAATGTAAAAACAAGCAAAAATCGTACTATACCAAGGAATGGCAAAGGCCACAATGCAGGGCTACACTGACAAACCTAATGAAATAAAAAGACAAAAACGCAAGATCAAGAGTCTCTTATGAATGATGGACTGCAACAATAAAGTCATTTGTTTGGGTAGAGAACAACTGAGAGCCTTGTTATTCTAACACAGAAGGTTCAGGTAAAATGCTGAAAGAGCAAGACTGCACATCTGGAGCACAGAACAGCAGAACACATGCTGAACCTGAGTCCTCACTGCTGCCCTTTTTCTCTGCTGCATGTTCTCCTGTATCATGAGACCTGCCTTCTGCATGCTTCACTGGCTCTCTGTGGGCTCACTGTCCATCTGCTGTAGGGAAATGGCAGAACTTAGCAGAAAGGACAGGTTATTGTAGCTTTCAAGAAGCTGCAGGATGCTCCCTGGCTGTTTGTTGATCTTAAAAAATTTAAAGAGCAACTTGTACGCACAAAAGTCGTGCAGTTCTTGGGTAACAGCTGATGCAGTAGGAACAGCTAGATAAATCTGTGAAGACAAACTATTTAAATTCTCATATAAAATGCATTCTTTGTGTAATCAAGCTGCTTTTGTGTCTTTGATTTGGGAGGACTCCCTGCATAAATGTGCACGTGTCATCTGTTCACAGTGATAAGTAAATGTATTTAAAATTATCACAGACTGAACCACTGGCCCTTAAGATCTTATTGTGTTTTAGAGAGATTTCTGGTTATACTTACAACTTTAGGCACATTCAAAACATCATATGTATGCCCGTTATGATTTTAAGGTATCATGTACATCTCAGCTACTACTGAGGATGCTGAAAACCCTTCTAAAGTCACAGCTCTTCTAAAATACAATAAAGTGGTTCACAGTTTACTTTTTTGAGGAAAAACATCTTAATACACAATCACCTCCTGCTTTGTCTTTATGGCTTTGATGTGGTTATAAATCTGTCTGCACTGGCTCAGTCTGAGGAGATGAGAAGATACTGTGCCGCTGCTGAGTGTGAGCACAACACCAAGTGTATTTACGTGTGGTGTTAACAACCAGTGATTGTGTAAATTTATAATTTATCATCATATTTTGGGAGGCAAAAGACCCACTGCTAACAAAAAAAAGATCAGCCCTTGTTGGAGGCATTCTTGCCTCGCTAAGTGACATCAGTGTTTTGCTTTTTTCTCTAATTGTTTGACATGCTTTAATTGAGTGTGTGTTCTAAATATTGAGGGGGTGTGTCCTCTGCTTCCCCCTTGATATTGACACTTCTGGCTTTACTGGTCCCTGTTTTCACCTTCATTGCACTGTAAATATACAGATGCTTTTACAAGAAGGATATAGAAAAGGGAGGAGGAGTAAAATCTAAAAATGATTAGAATTTAATAGTTCGTATCTAAACTAATGTTCAGTGTTGTAGTCAGCCCAGCTCAACAAGGGCAACTTTAGTTGACTTTAGCTGAATATTTAATCTGTAGAGTGTTTAAGCAAAGCAAAAGAATGATGAATTATTGGGGGAAGTTAACTGGTTTTACCAATTCTGACGTCTAGAAATTACTTTCCACACTGCACATTATATCATCTTCTACTGGCAAGCCAAGGCAATTGTGTTGAACAGCACATCACATCTATTCCTAGCAGTGTATTATTTCCCTGTGTGATTAGATATGTAAATGCCCCCTTGTATTCATCCATATTATAATTATTTAGCTTCCTGTGTTTCATATTTGGTATCCACCGTATGTGGTAACAATATAAAGACTGCAGCGCTTCATTTTCTGTAAACTTCCCTTTTTGTGGAACAATGTGACTAAATTATATGGGAGGACAGGATATTTGGCTGGAAGGCCTTTTTTCAGCTAAAATTATGTCAAGTTATTATTCCAATCTGACAAGAGAAGTACAAAATTTAGTACCATTACTGCATTATTTGTGGATATTCATTATTCCAGATGTTTGCAGTGCAATGTTAGGTCCCTATCATAAAACTAAATTATGGACTTTTTTTATTTATATGAAGAATGTCTCACTGATTGCTGCCCTTATGGGCTTTCTGCAGTGCTGTTATAGAGGACGGGCTGCTTAAAGTCACAGCACAATGTTTCAGCCCTCTTGGTCATACTTTCAATCTGGAAATCTTTGAAAAGACATCACTTTTTTCTTTTTCTTTCTTTCTTTCTTTCATTTTTTTCTTCCAGAGAGGATCACTGTATTATTCCATTCTCATCCCATGAGGTCAAATACAGCCGTTCTGTCTTATGTTGCTGGCTTTTCAGAGATCCTTTGTCCTTTGGCATCACTGCCTTGCCTCATCAGCTGCAGCAGTATTGGACCAAGATTGGACACCAAGAAATAATTGTCATCTTTTAAGGAGCTAAAAGTCCAGATAAGGAGGTCAGAGGGGAGGCAGTATAGTAGCTAGGAGACTGCAGTTTGTGTTCCTATTTTGGAACTTGTTTTTTGTGTTTTGCATTTTGTTTTGTTTTCTTTTCACTTCCTTTTTATCTCCCACTTTCACTCTCTCATTAGGCTTTGGAACCAAAACCTAGTTGGTTAAATTTTCCCCTCCACAACATTGAAATTGAACCTTGAAACACTTAAAGCAGCGAAGTTAAATGTGATGTCAAGAGGTCCTTTAAAGGGATTCATATATGACAAGCCGGGAGTGACAGGCCCATCTATCTATTGTCATGTAGCCAACAGCTTTCACAGAGAGCCAATATTTTACAGCTGAGCTGGTGATTCAGATTGTTTCTGGCGTTGGAAATGCCAGTATAAATAAGGTCTTGCCTCCTTCTCTGACTTTTTCACGAGTCTCTCTAACAATCGCAGTTGGTCAAATTAGATTTACAAGGACAAGTTAAGAATGGAACAAAAGCAGTTAATGAAAGTGTAGGACATTATTTCAGAGGAAAAAAAAAACACTCTCTCACCATTCTCCAAGCTGCAAAACCTATTTTTAACACATTTAAATATTTTCAGCACACCTTCCAGTTGTGTTCATGTTACCTTGCACATCTATTAAAATGTACTAGATTATAAACCTTGAGCTGCTGAACATTTTTGTTGTGTTGCCTGAGGTGTAAACAGAGAGATGAGAACACTACATAACGCCCTATTTGCAATACATTTTGGTCTGCCTGCTTGGCTTAAGGAAAGAACTTAAGGATATAGCACTAAAAACCATAGACACTGAGCTGATGTCATGCCAAGCAAGCCCCTCCATTTATTCCAGCCTGTCTGGATATGCTTAAATCCATTAATACATTTGTCTATTGCCTGGCAACACAGACTGTGTTTTGTGGACTGTTAGATCCAGATTTGATGCTCTCTATGAGGAAAGAAAGCTTTAACACAATACAATAACTTAAAGAAAAGGAAATGCCATATAGTTCAGATAACTAGCACATCATGTAGGTTTAAATAAATATAAATTCTTCAAGCATTACAAATCTTGAAGCATTATAGTAAGGCTTGCATCCTCTGAGAAGTGAATGGGTTCAGTATTTATTTTTGCATCTGCTCATTAAATCTTGAGATTTCTGACAAATGTGCATACTGAAGCTCAACAGTGACCACCGTGATCTAAACAAGAGAGCATGCCTTTAAATAAATGCAGGCTTTTTTCTAGTGTTAGCCAAATGGAACCAGGAACCTGATACCTAATAATGTTCCAAAGGTCGAGGGGGTGGATACATAATAATAATGTGCAGAACAGGAATATCTACTCTCATGTGATCGATATTCTGGATAAAAGTTTCAACATGCCTTGCAGATTAGTTTTGTTTTTGCTGATTCTTTTTCACTTGCTACATGTTAAGGTTTAGCTACCAATTACTGAAAAAATCAACTTAAAAGTGCCCACTGTGAGGAAATGCATTGCCAACGTGTCCTGAATAGGCATCCATGCAACATGGGGTGAATGAGATCGGTCGTGCTGCTGTCATAACTTAGAAGGACAGCTTTCTGTATCTCTCAGGCACCAGAGCAGATAATCTAGAGGCCAGTAGACTCCCTGGTTTCTGACAATTCTACAGTGGTGGTGCACATGTATAGAGATTTGACACATTTGAACTGTATGTGAATCACCGTGTTATAGCCAAGCAGCCCATTTGTTGCACCTGTTCAACACTGAAGCCATGAAACTAAATCTAACTTGGCGTATTAGGAGTGAGACAAAAGTGAACCTGTGACCCTGGCCAAGGCAAAAGTACACTTCAACGAAGTACAGCTTTGTTCTTAGTATTATATTTTCTTGCAGCTGAAAAGAGATCCCTCTGCAGCAAAGCACAGTTTCCAGGAAATGACTTTCGTGTGCAGCTACTTTGCATTAGTGATTGTGTTACCCCAAGACATTTACAAAACAAGATTACTAATGCAAAATAGTTTCAAATGAATCTGCTATCATTTGTAGGAGGCACGATGTGTTTAGATACAAGTGCAACAATTAGTAATTATACTTACATACAGTTGCAGACCTATTGCATATAGGAGAAGTTGTATCATTTTTCAATTATTCATTGAGTGAGAAAGTGCTGCAGGACAAGCTGATGTGAGTGAAAGAGGATTGTTTGTATAATTTATCATCACAGATAAGACCAAGCAAAGAAAACACTGGCCCACAATTGTCAGCTTTATGCAACCAAAACAGGCTAACACAAATGTTTATTGCAGATTCTCATTACAGATACTGCAATTGAGAAATGATAAATGCACCAAATTCTTCTGTGTGCCTACCCATGCACACTCATAGTTTCTAAGCAAACTGCTTTTGTACTATTTTTGAGCACCAGCATTCAGCTTACCTCCTGTACTTTAGCTGCTTTCAAAAACACAGTCATGCTGTTTCCAGCCTGTCTCTTTCACCACAGAGGGGAAAGTGATTGAATTTTGTCTTCTTTATAGCGATAGCTTGGACTGAATAAAGATTTTTTTTTGTGCTTGAGGTTATACAGTGGTGTGTAGCAGTGGTGAATGATGCCCCATAATGGCACTTTAAAAAAAAAAAAAAAAAAAAACTTGCATCATTAATCATCCCTTCCCCTTTTCATACCCTTGACATGTGAGACAAGGTAACCCATGTCTATCTGAATGCAGACAATAAATACGAATGCTTCCCACATTAATCCCTAAATAACAGAATGGATACTCTTTAAGGCGACATTTTCCAGTCATCACTCATTTGACTAAAATGAGCCAATTATTTCTTATACAACAGCATGCCAATTAAAGAAATGTCTGCTCGGCTCCATTCATGATATTGAAATGTGACTTGTTTAAAGTGCTGCCAGACAACATCTGTTCCAGTGCAAGGCCATTTATAGAGGATTTGGTGAGTGGGTGCATGGTCTATCATTGTTTGTCACCTGTGGTCTGAAAGAGACAGCTTCAGACCATTATTTTACGAAAAGAGAGACCAATCAAGAAATCGTTCAGTCTTCATTATGCATAAATGGTTATATTTTGAGTGTTTGTGCATATGTGGAAATTGTTCCATTAGAGCTTATCACTGGCATTTGACATTTGTGCAAAAACACACAAGGGCCCTTATCTTTAAATTAATTTGTTGACATCAGCTAAAGCTAAATAAAAAAAAGAAGGCTTATATACTGGGTAATGCGGAGTAACTGTAGAAATTAGAATTAACAATGCATTTTTAGCCAATGCCACTGTTCCAGAAAACCCATAAAGCAGCTGCTGCTGAATTTTCTCTTTTGCAACTGACTCAGCAGGAGCATAATTACCCATGCCCATTTTTATCTCTACCTCTAATTTAACTAAAGTATTACTAGTCATCTTTTATTTGACCCTAATTTTGTTCTACACCCAGAAATGTGTTAGAAGGTAGCTCAGCTGGGGGGCTCAATTGTTTCACTTCTACAAAAAGTGTCTCAGTAAGCCTGTCAAACTTACATTAGTTTAATAATGAATTATGAGAATATACAGTCTATGTTCACATCTCAGTTTTTATAAGATTTGGATAGGATGAGCATGGCAGACAGAGCTCAGTGTATCTGATAATTTGCCTGCAGCGCTTTCTGCTAGAAAGCCTTTCTGGCAGACAGGCTCTCTAACAGAGTGGCTTTGGGACGTGAGGTGAGGTCAAATATAGAGCAACAAAGTCTGCATGGGGTCAGTTAATAGTGGATCCATGGGTCAAACATGGGACTTTCACCCAGGATGTTGACCTTTGAGTTAATTTTGACTTGACTCTTTTTTCTTTTTTTTTGTTTTCGCTTGCACTGAAGGCAACTTTTCCCACTACTTTATTTTTCTATTCATTTTCATGAACTGTATATAGAAGATGGACATAGCCACCATGATGTCATCCAATAGTTTGTGACAACATGTCCTCCAATCAAAATGTAAGCATCCGTCGTTTCTGCAGGGCCCTGAAATACGACCTATATTTACGTTTCCAAATGACCGCGCCTACCTCCGGCTTCGCGTGTCATATGGACATGTCCTTGGGTAATGCTGCTGTGGCTCGGAGGATAGAATAGTAATTTAACAATTGGAAAGCTGATGGTTCGCTCCCAGGCTGTCATGTCAAACTATCCCATGGCAAAATAATGACTTCCGTACATGAATAACGAAATCGATACTTACATCTTCTTTTGGGGTCTGCCGGACAAAAACGAACACATTTTTAAACGCACTTTCATCTACGACCACTAGATGCCACTTTTTCCCCTTCCAAAACATAAATGTTGATCATAATTCGTGCCTGCAGAAACAACCAATACCTACGTTTTCACTCTGAGGACAGGCTGGTTTGTGAAGCCACACTTTGAAGCCTCAATTTTAGCATTATTGCCATTGCCTTCTTGTCTCTTCATCTCTTTGAAGACAGAAATGATTTAGACCATACAGTGTTCTCCATTGAACCATCCAAGGCGTACTCTCAGTGGCAGGGGAACAATATGAGAAGAGCACCCCCAACAAGGCTGGAGACGGAGTAATACTGGGAGAATGATGCAACACACAACACCAATGCCCAGTGGCTAGTGGACCTAAGAGCAGACGACATCAACCTCCTACCGAACAGGATCTAGTAACCATCACAGTGGCAGACATCCAAGAAAGAGTCTCAAATATTCAATTAGATTCTATTTATATAGTGCCAAATTACAACAAACAATTGTCTCAAGGCACTTTATATTGTAAGGTAAAGACCCTACAATAATTACACAGAAAACCCAACAGTCAAAATGACACCCTATAAAAGGAAAACTCCCTTTTAACAGAAGAAACCTCCGGCAGAACCAGGCTCAGGGAGGGGCAGTCATCTGCTGTGACCAGTTGGGGCTGAGGGGAGAGAGACAGGACAAAAGACATGCTGTGGAAGAGAGCCAGAGATTAATAACTGATAATTAAATGCAGAGTAGGGTATAAACAGAGTCAATGAGGTGAATGAAAAAAAACACTCTATTGCCTATTGCAACATAACTAAGGGATGGTTTAGGGTCACCTGATCCAGCCCTAACTGTAAGCTTTATCATAAAGGAAAGTTTTAAGCCTTATCTTAAAAATAGAGAGGATGTCTGTCTCCTGAATCTGTTGAGCAAGTGGAAAGAAGGCGGCCGAGGACTAGTGAGTGTAAGAACCACTATCCTGGATGAAACAATAAAGATCCATGAATACATCGGGAAGATGACCATAAGGGATCACATACTTAGTGAATACCTCAGGCAGCAGAAACATGAAAAAGAACAGGAACAATCATGGAAGGACAGGCCCCTGCACGGCATGTACCACCGGCAGATAGAAGAAGTGGCTGATATAGAAAAATCCAACTGGACAGCCCATCTTTGTCCAATGGCTGTACAAAGCTGGGCTGAAAGATAGCACAGAGGCACTAATCATGGCAGCACAAGATCGACAGAGGCTGAGGTCTACAACACCAGGCAAGACCCCAGGTGTAGGCTGTGCAGAGATGCCACTGAAACAACACAGCAAACCAACACATAAGGGTAGTAGGGTGCAAGATGCTTGCGGGCAGGGCATATATGGAAGGCCATGACCAAGTGCCTGGCATAGTATACAGGAACATCGGTGCCGAGTATGACCTGGAAGTCCCAGGGTCAAAACTGGATACGCCCCCAAGGGTGGTCAAGAATCCTGTGGGGTTTCCAGATACAGATGGACAAACTTGTGATGGCTATATATATATATATATATATATATAGCCAAGCAGGACCAAGCAGGACTTCATGGCGCTAAAAAGGGTGGTTCGTTCAGCTGAACGGACCATCAGAACCACCCTCCCCAACCTGCAGGACATTTACACCAAGCAGTGCAGGCTGAGGGCCATGAAGATCCTAAAACAGCCCAGCCACCCCGGACACTCTCTCTTCTCCCTGCTCCCATCAGGCCGGCGTTACCGCTGCCTGAGGGCTAAGACTGAAAGTTTGAAGAAGAGTTTTTACCCACAAGCCATCCGTCTGCTCAATAATGAGCCCTAACTGGACCATTATTGCACAATGTAAATATTATAATTTAAAAAGTGTGTATAGTGTATAGTATATAGAGTATAGTGTATAGTGTGAATTACTTTTTTTTATTTTTATTCTTCTTATTTATATGTGTGTGTATATATGGTTGCAGGTACAAAATACATTTCACTGTGCATTGTACTGTGTATAACTGTGCATGTGACAAATAAACACTATCTTATCTTATCTTATATATATATATATATATATATATATATGTTTTAGATTCTTCAAAGTAGGCACCTTTTGCTTTGATTACAGCTTTGCACACTCTTGGCATTCTCTTAATCAGCTTCATGAGGTAATCACCTAAAATAGTTTATCAACAGTCTTGAAGGAGTTCCCAGAGGTGCTGAGCACTTGTTGGCTGCTTTGCCTTCACTCAGTCAGTCTCAATTGGGTTTAGATGAGGTGATTGTGGAGGCCAGGTCATCTGACGCAACACTCCATCACCCTCTTTCTTGGTCAAATAGCCCTTACATAGCCTGGAGGTGTGTTTGGAGTCATTGTCCTATTGAAAAAACAAATGATGGTCCCACTAAGTGCAAACCTGAT
This sequence comes from Archocentrus centrarchus, assembly GCF_007364275.1. NCBI lineage: Eukaryota > Metazoa > Chordata > Actinopteri > Cichliformes > Cichlidae > Archocentrus > Archocentrus centrarchus. Next base: position 29,001,392 of record NC_044348.1, read on the forward strand.
GGGATGGCATGTTGCTGCAGAATGCAGTGGTAGCCATGCTGTGCTTTGGATTTTGAATAAATCACCAACAGTGTCACCAGCAAAGTACCACCATATCATCACACTTCCTCCTCCATGCTTCACGGTGGGAACTACACATGCAGGCACCATCCGCTCACCTTTTCCACATGGTGTTTGGAACCAAAAATCTCAAATTTGGACTCATCAGACCAAAGGACAGATTTCCACTGGTCTGATGTCCATTCGTTGTGTTCCTTGGCCCAAGCCATTCTTCCTCTTGTTCTTCCTTAGAAGTTGCTTCTTTGCAGCAATTCGACCATAAAGTCTAGATTTGCACAGTCTTCTCTGAACGGTTGATGTTGAGATGTGTGTGCTACTTGAACTCTGTGAAGCATTTAGGTGGGCTCTTATCTGGGGTGCTGTTAACTTGCAGTTTCTGAGGCTGGTAACTGATTAACTTATCCCGAGCAATCCAGAGGTAACTCTTGGTCTTCCTTTCTTGTGGTTGTCCTGATGAGAGCCAGTTTCATCATAACGTTTGATGGTCTTCGCGATTGCACTTGAGGATACTTTCAAAGTTCTTGAAATTTTTTGGATTGATCGACTTTCATTTCTTAAATTAATGTTGGACTGTTGTTTTTCGTTACTTAGTTGAGTAATTCTTGACATAATATGGATTAGAACATTGCTCAAATAGGGCTATTCACTGTATACCAACTCTACCTCTTTACAACACAACTGATGGTCTCAAACACATTAAGAGGGCAAAAAATTCAAGAAATTAACTCTTGACAAAGCACAGCTGCTAACTGAAAGCCATTCCAGGTGACTGCCTCATCAAGCTGACTGAGAAAATGCCAACATGTGCAAAGCTGTCATCAAAGCAAGAGGTGCCTTCAATGAAGAATCTAAAATTTAAAACATATTCTGGTTTGTTTAGCAGTTTTTTGTTTATTAAACAATTCCATATTTATTTCCTCATTGTTTGGATGACTTTAGTATTAATCTACAATGCAGACACCTTTTAAATAATAAAAAAACACTGAATGAGTATCATGAACACTGCATGGCAGGCAATATAGGACCCAGATACAGGACGTCGAACTCAGAACAAACAGCTTTATTAGCTAAATCTCAAAGGAGAGAATGGAAGACAACCTGGCTGGCAGCAAGCCAGACGTACATAACAAAGACTTGGAAAGGAACTTGAAACTAGGAACTTTAACCTTAAACACACAGCACACAAGGGGAAACTGATGACAAGTACATGACGGTGAACAAAGAAAAACTCAGAGCTTAAATACAATAAATAATGACATAATAATGACAATAATAATGACAGGGTTGGGAGTAGGTGGGGACACAGCTGGAAATAATTAACCAAGACAAGACAAGAGGAAGCAAAGTGGACAAGAAGCACTCAGGATGAGGGACTAGCAAAGTAAAACAGGAAACAAGTAGGCATGGAGACAAGAAAAACTTGACACAGGAGGCAAGTACACTGAGGGAAACAATACATAACTAACCAGGAACAAAACTCCGATAGCTAAACTAAGGAGGCCTGAGGATACAAACGCACTAAAACTAGGAACCTAACCTGTAACAGCAAAACCCAGAAAACATAATGATAAAAGAATCTCTTAAAGGACAACAAAACCTAAATTTGCAAAACCACAACAAACAATAACTTAACATAAAGTGGCTTTTATGTATATATATATATATATATATATATATATATATATATATATATATAAAAATAAAATCCACTTTGATTGACAGGTATCCCAACACAGGCAGCTGTTGCTGATTGTTGTCAGCTTTGCTAATTGCAATCACTGAGCTGGGCCTCTTTACTGTATTTATGGTTCAGATGACTTCTGGAGCATTTTGAATGTAATTACCTGACAGATAATTTAGCTTGCTGTGTGGTACAGGCTGTCCAGGAAGGTTGTGCTTAAGTTTTGGTGGGTGAAATTCTAGCATTTTTCTAATCTGTTAATTAGCACCAATTAACAGGTATGTTAATTAGTGCTAATTAACAGTCACACCTTGTGCCATCCCTGTCCAGTTTATGAATGCAGCTTGCTAACCAAGATTGTTAGATTTAGCTTTTAACACACACCATCATCTTGTCCAATTATGGTCACTTCGTTGTTTATAAAACATGGCCAAAAAGCTAACGGTAAGACTTTGAATTGTGGTCTCCAAAACCAATGGTTGATGTAGCTACATCTAGGTTTAATACACTCTATGATCTAAGCACAGCTTTAAGGTTGTCAGCTGTCAGGTGTGAGAGGCGACACCAACATGGTTTTGGCAAATATGCTGCTTGGTCTTTGAATAATGAAATTAGCATGTTAGCAATCAAGCAACAACATCCCTCATTCATCTCATTCACCCCTCATGCATACACTATATAGTCAAATATTTAAAGCAAAAACTGTAATGTGAATGTTGCAAAGCAGCATCTTATGGACTTTTTCATCTATGTCCTGCAGCTTCAGTAATAACATGTAACATTACTGATTACAGTGTGGCATTTTTTTGCTTTGAAGAGTTGAAAATGTTATTTAACCTTTGCAGTGTGTTTCCAAGCATGTTGACAGGGAATCAGCTTCCTTCATAGCCTGAAGAAGAACAGTCCAAGCTCAAGGCTGCAGCTGCACACTTGGGGTATTTTCAATAACGTTTAGGCAGCTGCTTGTGAACGAGCAGCTTGTTTCAGTTTGATAAACAGGTTTTCCCCCTGTTTTGTCTCCCTGCTTTTAAAAGCAAATTCTGTGATTTGAACCTGTTCATAGACCCAACATAATGGACTCAATATTTTTCACACTAAGTCTTTGTGTGAAACAGTAATCCACAGTTCTGAGAATATGACAGACAGCTCAAAAATTAAAGCAAACATGAGTTTTTTTTTAAGTATAGTCCTTGTTTAACAAAATACTAAAAACAACATTTGATTTGTTTTACAAACATTGTGTTAGAATAGATGGCCTGCTTTAACACATTTTATGACAGGATCCATTTTCCAGTGCATCACAAAACAACAATATAAAACCGGTTGGAGAGTGTAGGTGAGAAATGATGTCTGTGAACAATGAGATCCCGATGATGGGATCTAAGCAAGCATGGAGCGGAGGGCAAGTAAAAGGATGAAAGTTTTCCCTGTAAGACCTGTAACTGATGCCATGTTAGGCACCATCTGCTTCGTACTTGTCTGGGCTGTCATCTCTGATTGTAATCCAGCATAACACAACAAAACTAGAGCCAGCTCAGGGACACGCTGCGGGCTGTCCACTGCTGACTGGTCGGACCTGCAAACTATTTAAGAGACATGGCTTTAAGAGGGGGTAGGGGGATGTGACATCTGTTGAATTATAGAAGCTAAATGGTGATGCCAGTTGTTGTGCGCCTGCCTTATGAATGTTATTTTTGAGATTCACTTTGAACCTGGTTGTTATTTCTCTCATAGTCAAGCCAACTTTCTGTTCTTTCCTCCTGCATGCTTCAAGTGGTTTACATTATAGCAGGAACGCTGCAGTGTAAGGAAATATCATGATTGTGTAAGGCATTCCTGTTATTTTGCCCATCCCTTCTATCACCATCTGAAAAGATTTAAATGATAAATTATCAAGCTAATATTAAAGCTGGTATAATCAAGATTTTTACATGAAAAATACAGTTTAATGTGACTCATGTTAAAGATTATAGACTAATTTAAAATCTGGTGCTGCAGTTCTTGTAAAGTCTTCACAGCTCAGATATTCATTGGTTTTGTTTTAGTTTTCCAACTTGTAGCTTTACAGTTTTGGTTCACGCTTGCTGTTCCCATCAGTGGCACTTCTACACAACAGATGCTGGAAGCTGTTTGTGAAAAAGCCCTACATTATTAGGACCAAACACAGAGACAGTTAGTTACTAGCTTAAGAATGCAGAGGAGCATTTAGGAGCTGTGGCACGGTGGTGTGGTGGTTAGCACTGCTGCCTCACAGCTAGGAGGTCTGGGTTTAAATCCACCTTGGCCTGGGATCTTTCTGCGTGGAGTTTGTATGTTTTCCCTGTGTATGTGTGGGTTTCCTCCCACAGTCCAAAAACATGCAGTTAGTGGGGTTAGGTTAATTGGTGATGCTAAATTGCCCATACATGAGAATGGCTATCTGTCTCTCTGTGTTAGCCCTGTGACATGCTGACAACCTGTACAGGGTGTGCTCTGCCTCACGGCATATGACAGCTGGGATAGGCTACAGTCCCCCCCACCCCCACCCCCATGACCCTGATCGTCACAACTACATGCCAGTGTTCATCCATAGAAGTTTGGTTGTGAAGAACTAGTTGTAGCTGCAATATTGCAAAGCCCTGATGTTTAAGTCAGTATCCCTCAGATGGTTTTTGTTAAACACTTAAACCAGTACAGCTAAGCATGATCAGTTCACCCATTGTAAAACTTTCTAAGGCTTGCTGCAAAGAAGCCACTTCTAAGGTAGAATAACAAGAGGAAGAATGGCTTGGGCCAAGGAACACAAGGAATAGAAATTAGACCAGTGGAAACCTGGCTTTCTAATTGAGGTGATAATTGTCTTGCTTACCATTAATCTGCACTTTTTTGACACTTGACAATTCTGCTTCTATTAGACAGTAATTAGCCTAAAACTTATAAACAGAAAAGAAAGATGAGTTATTTTAAGGAATTTAATTTGTTAATTAAATTTGGTACCACATACCAGCAGATTAATTTGTTAATTTGTCAATCTGCTGGTATGTGGTAGTCAAAACTCTTTTCTTTGCTATCTTAATGGCATTTTTTTTTAGTGAAGCCATACAAGATGAGGTTGCCTCAGAGACTTAGCTACCGTACATACCCTTGAGACAAAGAAGCTGGTGACTCAGAGCCATGTTTTTTCTACTGCTTGTCAGTGCATGTAAGTGCAAAACAATTACACTAAGCAAACTAAAATTTAGAAAAAAATAGAGAACATGGGTCCTGTTGTAGCAAAAACACGAGGACAAAACTGTCATTGAACATTAAATTTAAAAGAAAACTATATACTATATGTAACTATATTCTATGCTGCATTAACTGAACAAGAGATGAGAACAAGAACTCTTTATAATCACTATAAAATCTTTATAATCACTATAAAAACACAGATTAAAAATAGAAACCTGATTTTCCTGATCATTAATCCCACACGAAGGCTAAGAAGTAGTTTTAAAATGGCTTCTTACTTGAAGCATTTGGGCATATGTTTACAAGTAATTCATTCATTATTTTTGTAATACCACACCATCTGGACCCATAAAAAAATGTGAGAACTGATAATCAGCTGTATCACTACAGCTTACGCTTCAATTCCTTTTTATTTTTGAACACGGCAATCTCAATATTTGAAGGTAAAACAGGGTTTTTTTTTGTTGTTTGCTTACTTGTTTTAAAAAAAGAAGAATTCAATAATATGATAAGCATTAGCCGCATCTCAGCAGGCTATCTGAAACAATAAAAATGATCTCCATGCCAAATTGCTCATTAGCAGTAAAACATGTTCTGCAGAAAAACAACATTTAGTGATGTATAAAATGTTTGATTTTCTCCCCATGAATTCATTTTCTCCTGAAAGGCACACAACCAGATAATTTACTGGAGATGAAACTTTGAAGTAATGCCCTCAAGCCACCACAAGGCGCCTTATTCTCAGCCTTTCAATGTGTGATTTAACTTGAATAAATAAAACTATTTTCCACAAGAAATGTTAGCAGGTTACAGCAGCTGAGCTTTGTCTGTTTGATTTGTTTGGATGGCCTCTGGTCTGATAACATTTGCTTTGAAAACAGGTATGACTGCGTGTTGAGGGGAGGGGAGATAAAGACTGAGATACTGTATATCTTAACTAAAAGGATCTAGAAAATGAAGGTGTTTCTTTTGTAACTCACCGTATTTTACCTCTCCTCTACATGTTGGATTTCTCCGCATCTGTGCAGCCACACGTCGCCATACTTGTTTCTTATCAAGAGCCTGAAACACTTTCTATTCTCCAGATACAATAAGCACGCACCTGGAGCTCACAGGCAATGCAAACAGAACATTCTTGTTCTGTTTGCATTGCCTGTGACTACTATATATTTACAGAGAAGATAGTGCATCTGCAAATTATAATATAAACAACATCCTCTTGTATGTCTGCAATTTCAAAAGTACATTACTTGAATGTGAGAGATAAGTAAACACCAAACTGTTGTTTTTATTTATTTATTTATTTTTTTTCTTTCAGCGATCACATGGTGGTCATGGTCACAGTGAAAGACTGTGAACCATCTAAGCAGTTTGCCATTCATCACTAATGCTTTCAATCACTGAGTGCAGCTGAAAACAATCCCCTCTGTGAAGAGTCTTGGGTAAGTGGATGCATTGTTGATTACCTGTAACCACTCATAATACAAAGGCACAGCTGTTTACTCTCGGTTCTGCCCATGGAGACTTTATTCTCTCCCCAGGATAAAAAGATGGGTGATCAAAATGAATAGAAAATGTGCAGAGTTAGAGAATACCACACATCAGAATTACATTTTAAACATTTGAAGAGAAATGGCTTACTCAAGTTTAGCTCCATTGATTTTGGTTGGCAAAAGCAGAGTGCAGTTTTCATGGGAAAATGGGGCACTTTCTGTTTTTATTTGCGTCGCCATTTCTCTTCATTTTGTACACAATGATTGTTTTTTTTCAAGTGAGTTAAAGGAGTAGCTGAGGATGAGCTAAACACAGTTTGGGTGCTGCCTAAAGCTGCAGGTTAAGAATGAACTTTTCCAAAAGAGCCAATGAAAGTGTTCTTGATGGTTGTTTTGCTTGTGGAGAGATTCATTTTCCCTGTGCAGTATTTAAACACGAGTAACCGTCCTCTCTGGGGAGCTGATGTTTATCCTTGGATCTCAAATTCCAACTTTCCCAAACAGGGCATGACTGACCTGGAAGAGTACAGATGCCTTCTTTATTCTGCAGCTCCAATCTCCCAGGATGGGGCCAAAGCAGCTGAAGAGATTGGAAGGAGTGTTTTTTTTTCCTTTTTTTGCTGTTGTTGTTTTGTTTTTTTTCTCTTTATTTCAGGCGAGGTGATAGAGATGCTGTTTGCATATTAATACCATGTCCACTTTCCCCCACTATACTGTAACCAATTTGCTTTAATAGATTTCTTTTTTCAGCATTTGCCCCCTTAAATCAGTAGATGGCTTTTTAAAAATGGTAATGGACTTGGCAGAATGCCTAATTTATCTCATTTGTATTTCCATGTGTGCATGTATGTGTGTGTTTGCAAAAGTGAGTGAATTTAAAAAGGAAAATGAAAAAGGGGGAAAGGAAAGCAGTAGTTGAGATTATTTAGTTAAAATACTTCTCAGTAGCTCAGCCTGCAGCTTAATTCCCCTCATTTAACATACATGTAATTGTAACAGTGAATAAGAAGGGGAACAAACTCATTCTTTGTCAGTGTCTCTGTGGATTATAGACTGATATTTGTCACTGTATTCCCGAGTGCACACAGCAACACAAAGATCCACACAAAGATCCCCCTCAGGGAAGCGAACAAAGGGGCAGGTGCAACTTCCTTCTCTCATTCACTTCTATGTAAAACTGACACTGCGCCAGCCATAAATATACTGTACCAGTTGTAATACACACGACAGGGAGCCTGCTTGTGTGTGCATCAGTTTGTGCAGCAAGATGAAACTCAGTTTTTCAAAGAAAGCTGTCCAGAATGGAGCTATTGCATACTTTGGAATTCAAGCTAGCAGCTTTGCACATTGTCACAACAAATGTTAGTGAAAATAATGAATTTGCAATATGAATTAAATCCAGTATGCTAACAAAATTAGATTTCTTGTGTTATTCAGGATGTCCAGTCCAACTTGCTTATAGCTACATGATGAGCAACAGAAATATAAAAAAATAAAATATTTAATTTAGTTAAAACCATGTTAGCAGGATCCACAGAATATAAGCAAAAATATATTCCGTGGCAGGATCTAAATTTGAGGTATTTCCTCTGTAATAAGTGTGGTTCAGATCTCTAAACTGCTGAATGCAAGCTCAGAAAAGCGTTAATGCTAATGTTATTTTCAGTGTTGACAGAACAGATGTGATGAGCTGTTGAGCAGGTTTTTTTTTTTTGTAGCAAAACAAAGCAAGCTATCCATGCCAACTAATAAAGTAGGCTTAACGATGGATGACATCTTTGTGGTTGCTGTTGAACAAAAGCTACCTATAAATCGTGTCTATTGTTTGCGTCCCAACTTAATCTATTTCCATGTAGCTATTTGTCTTTGTGCAGGGTTTTCTTTGAGTAGCCATTGTCTTGTCGAGAGTTTGTCTGATTATAGGAATCATGGGCTTACACGGGTATGAGAAGACATGCTACTTTAAGATGCAGGATCCTGTTCCCACTCATTCACACACACCATCTGTCATGTCAGATTTTTTTTGTTGTTGTTAAAGTTTTCCTTCCTCTCACTGAAAGGTGATTTCTAAGCTGATTCTAAGTCTGCGTACCTTCTTCAAGCAGTGCTCTGTGAATAGGGCATTGATATTTAGGATCATACTTCCCATTGCAGCAGTCTAAAAAAGCATGTAATTATGTAAAGATCTGTTGTGACAGCAGCAGAGAGGAGCATCTAATATGGGGGATGGTCAGTGAATTTCAGATGATCCAAATAAATAATGCCCAGCTCCTTTTTTAAATTAAATAAATACTGTTATGACTCATACTGTTTCCTGCTGAACTGTTTTCCTAGTACAGAGGGAAAAAAAGTATTAAATCTTTCCCTATATTATGTATACTAGACTTAAAGTAATCATAACCTGTTTAGTAAAGCAAAAAAATATTGTTGTAATATGTTTCAGCTGACTTTCTCCTGCTACACAGCTGGTTACCCCTGAAAAGAGCAGTGAGCAATAGTCATTTAATAAGAATTTTGTGATGACTCACCATCAATTATTAAAGACTTGTGTGCCTGGCTTTGTCTAGATCAATGCTAATGTTGCGCTGGCTGGTCAACAGGGCTTCTAAGAAGTAGCTGTGCGGCCTGTAGCAGGCTGGCTGTTGTTTTGTTGGAGCAGCAGCAGGTGGTTTGCGTCCTTGGGTTTTTGTTGCTTGTGAATTTGAGACTTTTTGGCACATCAGCGGATTCCCAGGAGACTTAAGTGATCAGGTTCAGCTTTCTGTGTTTAGATCTAGTTGCATCACGATCGGAGGTGCGTGTGTCTGAGACCGACACCTCGCAGACACACACATCACTTGAGGGTGCATAAGAAAAACAGGCGATATTCAGACTGTTTACAAAGTGTGCAGTGCAGGAGTTTTTGAAGATGATACATTTGTTAAAGAATGATTATGATAGTTACATTCAGCTGTTTGATGTCAGCTGTAACTGTGGATAAAGATACATATTGTATTTTGCCTATATTATCCCACATTTTAAAAGGATATAATATCTCTGCAAATAAATAAAAAAAAAAAAAATACAAATAAATAAAACTGCTTTCCCTCTCCTTTTTGTCCTGCCACAATTGGAGCCGGGGCATAGCCATGACAGAAAAGTTCAGATATGGTGTGATGAAGGATGGCCAGCCTACCCGATATCACTGTACAGCTCGGGGCTCCGTGACAGAGTTCAAATTATTTCCAGGTTGCCAGGAAGTTCTACAACCCTTATCAATAAATCCTGCCAGTTGCAGCAGCAGTTTGTTATAACAGATGTACTTTTTCACTTGACAAGCAGAACTACCTCTCAATTACAACAAGTATGCATGTTATGGGTTGCCAGCACCACCCATGACAGCTGCTCTTAAAATGCAAACATCTGCTCGTTCAGGAGTTATTTTTGAACCTTTGAAAATAGGGCAGGTATTTTAATTATAGGTTTAGAAAGGAAATGTAAAATAAATATGCATCAAGGTCAGTTATTGCACCCCTGTATGTTTTATCTATAGGAAGTGTTACATTTTTTCTAAGTGCGTTATCTTCATTATAAAAACAGTGGGTTGTTGAAGCTCAGGGGGTTATTACAATGTGGTTTATTCCACAGTTCTCAAAATTATTTTTATTCATTTATTTGTCATAAGTGATTTGTATGATGGCAGTATGAAGCCATATATATTATACCAGTAAAAATGTCCCTTACATTATCTGAAGGACGTTTGAATAGAAACAATGAATAAAGCTATACATTAAATTCAATTCAATTTTATTTATATAGCGCCAAATCACAACAAACAGTCACCTCAAGGTGTGAAATTTGGATGAAAGCTGCAGCTTTTTGTGGACAGATTGAAGGTGTGAATGATATAACTTTCCCTCTATCATGTAATGTTTCTGTTTTTCACTATGAGCATGTTATCATTTAGCTCATCTGTCCCCAGTGCCTAAAACGTACAAGTGTATACAGACTCACGGAGCAATACTGATCAGCAAAACCATAAAAACAGAATTTCATGAGAATTTCAGTTAAGATCAGAATTTAACGTTTTGAAAACAGCAATGAAGCTCGTGCACAAGTTCAATAAGGAAGATCCGTATTCACTCCTGAATACTTCCTTCCTTCCTTCCCGGATATTTGGCTGGTAGTTTATTCTTCACATCACTTCTGCTTTTCCATGCTGTCAAACTCAAAGATGACATCATCGCTCTAGTCCAGTAATTTTTCTGCCCGCCTTCTTCAAGCCAATCAGTCTCTACTCTGCATATTTTAAATCTCACTGCTTACCTGTCATTCTTCCTTGCAGACTCATTTGACCCATCGCCACCTCACCCACGTCACTCAGTGCGCCATCCAAGCTTCTGTCTTTGTCTTCACCACCACTAGTGTCTAGACTCCAGGGAGTCTAATTCCTAACATTTCTGGGATTCTGTTCTGCTTCAATGGGCCATCTGAGTCTAATTGCCAAATATCTTGATTGAATTCTGTATATCAATAAATAATCTTCCACTCTTTCTAATGATCTCTCATTGAATTAATATTCACAAAAAAAAAAATGCTCAGATGGACAAGTTAAAGTTGCTAACTTACTATAACTGAAGCCAAATTTTCTGCTGTCTCATTTCCTAAAATCTCAGTTAGATTTGCATTAATTTTACCACATAAAGCAGCTATATTTTCAATTGAAATTGAAAGACATGGAAATACCAGATGAAGTGGACCTGCTAAAAGCAAGCAAGCGTAGCTTACCTATTTATTTCAACGGTTTATTGAGACATGTGTAAACCTAAAAGGAAATACAGTAAATGAGGCAAAAACTGAGTTTGTACAATTCTAATAAACTTGAAAGTCAGTACTTAGTATGACCACTGTTATTCTTCAAGACAGGCTAAGGCAAGGTTAGACAAGATTTTTTGTAATTGCTTTAAGTGATCTTCAGTGCAGAGGAGAAAGTGAGGGCAGCTATGAAGAAGGACGAAGAATGGAAATCCAGTTGGTCCAGATGACTTAACCGTGGAGGTTTAAAGATGTCTAGGACATTTTGGTCAGACTGTTTAACACAATCTTGGAGAGTGAGAGGATGGCTGGGGAAAGTAGAAGTGTACTGAACAAGGGTGATGTGCAGAACTGTATTAACTACAGAGGGATAAAGGTGATGAGCCATACCATGAAGATATGGGAAAGTTGTTGTTAAAGCCAGGTTAAGAAGAGAGGTGATGACCGGTGAGCAGCAGAATGGCCACATGCTGAGAAAGAGCACTAAATATGTGATATTTCCTTTGAGAGTGTTGATGGAGAAATATAGAGAAGGCCAGAAGGAGTTGCACTTTGTCTTTGTGGATCTAATGAAAGGATAGGGTGCTGAGAGAGGAACTATAGTACTGTGTGAGGAAGTCAGAAGTGGCAGAGAAGTATGTGAAGCTGGTGCAGGACATGTAGGAGGACAGCGAGACAGTGGTGAGGTGTGCGGTAGGAGTGACAGATGGGTTCAAGATGGGAGTGGGATTACATCAGGGATCTGCTCTGAGCCCCTTCTTTTTTTCGACGGTGATGGACAGGTTGACAAATGAGGTCAGGCAGAAGTCTCTGTGGATTATGATGTTTGCAGACAACATTGTGATCTGTGGTGAGAGTAGGGAGCAGGCGGAAGAGAGCCCGGAGAGGTGGAGATATGCTCTGGAGAGAAGAGGAATGGAAGTCAGTAGAAGCAAGACAGAATGCATATGTGTGAATGAGAGGGAGACAGGTGGAAAGGTGAATATGAGTATAAATACCTGGGGTCAGCCATCCAAAGCAACGGACAGTGCACACAAGAGGTGAAGAAGAGAGTGCAGGCAGGTTGGCGTGGGTGGAGACAAGTGTCAGGTGTGAATCGTGACAGAAGGATAGCAGCAAGAGTGAAAGGGAATGTTTACAAGATGGTAGTGAGACCTGCGAGGATGTATGTGTAGCAGTTACTCCTGCCACCGTGACTCCCATGCCTCCTCTACAAGGTGTGTAGAAGAGCACCTCTGAATAAACATCACATCCAACCTCGAGGCAGATGGGTTATAGCTGCAGAAGACCACACCAGGTGCCACTCCTGACAGCTTAGAATGGGAAACTAAGTCTACGATTTGATCACAAAAATTGGACAGTAAACAACTAGAAAAATGTTCCCTGGACTGCTGCAACAGAATGTGATGTAAATAACATGAAATGATGGATCCATCCAGCCTTGCATCAATAATTTGGGCTGCTTCTAGTGGTGTAATGGTGCAAGAGATATTTTCTGGGCCCTTTAGTACCAATTGGGCATCATTTGAATACAGCCTACCAGAGTGTTGTAGCTGACTACGTGCATCCCTTTATGCCCACAGTGCACCCATCTTTTGATGTCTGCTTCTTGCAGGATAACTCTCCATGTGACAAAAACATGACAGAGAGTTCACTGTGCTCAAATGGTCTCCACCTTCACCAGATCTCAATCCAATAGTTCACCTCTGGAACAAAGTGGAATGGTAGATGTTCATCATGGATGTGCAACCAACAAATCTCCAGTAACTTTTTATCTTTTGTTCTATTTAAATTTCATGTATTTTTTTTTTATGGATGATCTCTTTCAGTTCCTACACCAGGCAAATAGTCCAATAATGGCCCATTTTATGCATATAACATCAATCCTAAAGATGTCTCTCTGGGAAAACACTAATCCTGTCTGTTCATCCCAGTCAGCGTCCATTACCATTAGTGTCACAGCAGGATCCATAAAGAGGGGGTTAGTTACTTCCCATGTGCTCATCTATCTGTTCATAAAGAAAAGAAACCCTTCACTTCACTGGTAACAGTGAATGGTCTACTTCAACTATTGTAATGTTCCTTTCTCCAGAAGAGGCAGTTCTGCGGCTGCTCCCAGAGCTCAATGGGATTTTTCATTGGCAATTGGGTTTGGGTGGGGGAAGTAGGTCACAACAAATACTGTCCTTGTTAACAGAAGATGTAAATAAATAGACACATGACCATGCTGAACTAATCAGGAAAACAATTACATCCCCATTTAAAATGTTCCAGTGCACCGCTGTGAGGATGACAAGTAATTTCTCACTCTTTCATTTTATGTCCCATGGCATCCAGATGAGAAGATTAACGATGCCTTTCAGTGGGATTTTATAAATGCTACCTATCAAATACATCGCCTCAACCTGTCATCTTTGACAACAAGAGACACTTTATTAACCCGACCAGTTATTAATTCAATACCTTTTTTTTTTACAAATCATTGCAGTGCATAATCTTCCATCTCTTCCCCAATAAATGTAAAGCTTACACAGACTGGAGACTTTACAGAGAGAATAACAGCCTTGAAGTTCCTTTACAGCTTGAAAAGACATGACATAGATTCATTTTGACATTTTAAAGTGGAAGTGGAGATCGGTAGTAATTTTGTAGGTAGTATAACACTTCTGTATTCCCTTGTTTACTATCATATACTGGACCAGCTGCTTGTGCAGTTTGAGCACCATCAAATCTGACTTCATGACATCAAATGTAATTGAACAGTGCAAAAATTCAGCACATCATATTCTCACTGCCGTCAAAAAAAAAAAAAAATCAGAATAGGCTTCAGAAGCAAAAAGGAAATCACAGCATGCTAAATCAATTTCGGCATTGTGATGAGGTCATGAATTTCAGCGTATATGAAATTGTCAGGCGGTGAGGACGCGGTACATTGTGGTGATAAAGAGAGAAGGAATGATGATCATGCGTTTTGACTGGAGGCTGCCGAGACAAGAGAGACCCTGGCGAGAAGGGAGGTAATGTTACCGCTTTGCCCTCCTCCAAGCAGGGCAATGAAAAATCCATCTGCATTGCAGCACATCACAGTTTGACTCGCTTTGGAGCTGTGTGGTTTTTACTGGAGAAAACGAGCAGGGAAACAATCACCGGCTGCCTGAAACTGATGAAGATGCTTTAAAAACATAAGAACTTTTATTGCTGCGTATAGAAAGTGATGTGCAAGTGTTCTCGATGCCTGTGTGCATTAGTCAAATATTTATTATCTCAAAACATTTCTTACTTTATCATGTGTCTTCCTTCTTTCCTTCCTTACAATGTGACAATAAATTGTAAGACTCAACTTGAGTGTAGAAACAAAAAATATAACACCCTTGAAAACAGCAGGAATGTGCGTACAATTACATCTGTTGTGTCCTCTCCTATACTGCAGTGGTTTTAGTGGCATCTAACTGGAGAATCAGCAGCAGCAGCAGTTTTATCTCAACACACCAACTTATAATAATCTCTTTAGTCCATTTTATAGCGCCTTTACCTTGAATTTTCCCTCTAATACCACATACAGTATTATGTCATACGTAATACACAAAATCAATGACAGTGCATTATTTTTAGGTTAAGCAGCCTTAGAGCATATATATATTATTATAATCAGCTCTACTACACCACCTTCAAGAACAAGTGCTGTTTAATGCATCACTAATTCTGATTCCATTTTTAAAAAATCCTGGTCATGTAACACTGCCAAGAGCCATTTTTATACACTGTAAATACCTTTACAATACTTTTAGGTATGTACTACTAATACTATCACTATTTAGATATTAGGACCTTTACTTGTAATTAGGTATTTTAACAGGGTGTGCTACTTTCATGAACAACAACAACAACAACAAAAGACACAAATGTCTTTCTGCACACTCCATGTAACAAAATTGTATCTTTCGTTCTAAAGATCATCTGTCTACGGCTAGAAGCAGATGGGAAATAATTGAAGATGGCATGGAACAAAGGTTCCCATCAAAAAATGAAACAAGAATTTCTTGTGGTATATCTCACAAGCAGCTATTTGGATGCTCTATGATCAAATATCTCAGGTATTGTGTCATAATATTTGTACTTCACTAAATCTTGGAAATGTTTGCATCCCAGGTGTGTCTGAGACCAGATGCGGTTCTTGTTATTAGACAAACTCTTGATTATATGCCTCGTGTTTGTCAGGTTTAATTTGCCAACATGACTTCAGAGCAGAGTTCACTGGCATCTGGCTGAACAGCTGCATGTATGTAATTGCTACTCCAATTAATTAGCAGTAAAGACCAGACTTAAAAAAAAAAATATGCATGTACTTTCAGAGAGCTAGGATTCAGTGGAGGGCTTTTATTGTCCACACATGTGGACCTGTGATCTGTTGTAATGGATCATGTCTAGTATGTAGTGCTTAGATGTTTACTTTGACATACAGTGATTGTCAATGATTGATGTCATTACACACAAAAATCTGAGTTGTATCTATTTTTTTTTTCAGAAAATTTCTTCCCAGTTTAAAACAAGAGTCCCATCAGAGCGTTCTCTGTGTAAAGTCATTAGTTTTATCTTCTTTTCCCTCCCCAAACTCAGGCGGACCTAAAGTTCAGGGGGTGTGTCTAGTAGTATTTTGTGTTACTTTGAAAGGTTTAGCTCTTCACCTTTTACTGTACTTCCATCTAAATAGCCAAAAGACAAGTGGCCATTTAACAACACTTAAATGGGTTCACTGTAAAGTCCAGTGTGAATAAATGCCACAAGGTCAACTGTAATTTGCAAGTTAACTTTTCAAAAAAAAAACCAAAACTTTACCCTGACAAAGGATGCTAAGCACATGCTACATGTGCCATTTTACAATAAGAAGAGAAGTCACAGGGCGGGGCAGCTGTGACTTTGCAGGTAAAGAGGGTCAGTGGTTCGATGCCTGGCTCTGCCAGTCCGCATGTTGAAGTGCACTCGGGCAAGATACTGATTGCTAAATTGCCCCCATCAGAGCGTGAGTGTGTATGTGATAGGTATAAAGCATTTAAAGATGTAAAATAAAGAGCTGTATGAATGTTTGTGTGAATGGGTGACTGTGGCTTGCAGTGAGCACTTTGAGTGCTCAGTAAGAGGAGAAAAGCACCATATAAGTATGAGTCCATTTACCATAATTATTCTTTTCACAAGAAGATCTGCATAGTGACCCTTTAAATAAAAGGAATACAAGCCCAGATTTGTTCTTTTAAATTAGGATTCAAGGTGTTTTCAACACTAAGGTAACTAGACCATACCATTATGGCAGTGAAATGAGAACACACTGCTGCATCAGTGAATCACTGGCTTTGGTGTTTGGTAAAGAATGTAAAAAAATAATACCTATTACATTAAAAATGCAATGACTTTGCAAAGGAACAGTCATGTTGAAAATTTAAAAATGATTGTCCTCTAAGGCATATGCAAAAGCTGTCAACATTATCAGTTGCCTGTACATTACTTGTGTTTTTTTAATTAGCATTTGGATCAACACAGAAAAAAGTAGTCAGACACTGTTTTTAATTAACCTATGCAAATGAAATAATGTTTCACGTCCCCTCTTTGTATTATTTAAAGAAGCAAAAGTAGAGCTGCTCTGAAAATTAACTTCCTTGCTGTAACAATGCGTGTCTTCCCACTTCCAAGTATGACTTTATATGTCCTAACTAGCCATTGAAATTCTGATTAATTAAAATTTTATTATTGAAATTAGGTTCACTCGTCTGTCTGTCTGTTATACTGTAACAGACTGTAATATCCATCCATCCATCCATCCATCCATCCATCCATTTTCTTCCACTTATCCAATTCAGGGTCACAGGAGGGCGGGGGCCTATCCCAGCTGCCATTGGGCAAGAGGCGGAGTTCACCCTGGACAGGTCTGTCACAGGGCTACACTGTTATCCACATTCTTTTATTCATAAAGATGATGAAACCCTACTGCATCTTCTCTACATATCTTTTTTTTTTGTTGCTGTTGTTGGTCATGGTATAATTTAATCTCGATCAAGGATTTGCCATGATCAATAATTATCAGCAACCAGGCAATTTATTGAAAGTGCCATACTGATTATCTCATTAAAATAGTTTCCAGTTCACAATAACAGCTGGTGATTTTTTAAAAACGAGAGGTCCCTAGCAATTTCTCAGTGGAAGCTATTCTGTCACCTTGAAATATTCAGTGGTTATTATGGGGCCACAGTGAGCTGCCTGCGAAAGCTACAACAAATGTGGAGATTACAGACATAAATCTGTCTGTCGATTATTTTAATTATGAAACATGCAATCACACAACATGCTCACCTGACAAAAACAGCATTACGTGATTGCCCATTATTCCTGTTTTTCCCTCTGAAGCTTTAACACAAATGAATATGTTGAGCCTGAAAAGCCACAGGAAACTGTAGGTTGTGCGCTGCAGATCTCTCTTGTTGTGGGCCTCCTGCACAGACCTCAATAATAGGCTTGCATTCTATGTTCAGTGCTCTTTTTTTTCACTTTTATACCTCTCTAAAATACTACTCCACTTGATGCAATGTTTTATTGAACAAAGGCAGTCTTTGTATGCTGTGGCAGGTCTAGATGTGGATGCTTTTTAAAGCTCTGCCACAGTAAAGGAGAGGTCACCTTACTGAGACACAATCTAGAGCGCTTGTAGATTGTATTGGTATGTCAGAAACAGCTGAATAATTATGTAGACTTTCTTTCTCTGCTGCTACTTCAGACTCGAGCTACATTGCATTATTGTTCTCCTCTGATGATACTGGTAGTGACAATATGT
The DNA here is from genome assembly GCF_007364275.1 of Archocentrus centrarchus. Classification (NCBI taxonomy): domain Eukaryota; kingdom Metazoa; phylum Chordata; class Actinopteri; order Cichliformes; family Cichlidae; genus Archocentrus; species Archocentrus centrarchus. The sequence goes on from NC_044348.1 coordinate 29,019,450, forward strand.
TCACTTGAAGTAAATTAATAGATACATCTTATGCTGTAGCTCTAAGCCTTGTACTAAGTGGAGGGCAATAATTTCTTTGTAAAGTAGTCAAGTGTAAGATTATATCCATTGAATGTTTGGTCTGTGAAGATAGGCAGGAAAGAGTTTATTTTGTGAAGTTGATCTGTAGGAAGGATTTCTCTCAGCTTTATTTTGTCTTTGCTCAGCTTAGCGCTTTCAGACACTCATACAGTACTTTACTCCTTAAATGTTATTTCTATTTAGCATGCAGTGAAATGCTTGATGCCATATGTAAAATAGTCACAGCGGAAATTTGTTCATTTGGAACCTAATTTGATTCATCACATCATTAGTTGCGCCACATGTTAAACATTTATTTATAACTGTTTATATGGTAGAATAAAATCCCTGCAAATGACCTTATTTAAAACATTAGCTGCACGTTAGCAGAAAATGCACTGTATAAGAAATCGAATTACAATTGATGAAAATTATTAGATATAGTTTCAAGAAATGTCAGTTTCAATAATGAAGCATGGCATAGAATATTCAAGCCTTGGCAATGAGCTGTTATTAGTTATTAAATACATTTATACCCAAATAAAGTATTTTTTTTTCCATCTTCTTGCTGTTGAAGTTCTCCTCATGAGACTGTGCAGATGTCTGCAAGCACACTGATCGCTGTTTTGTGCACTCTGTATATTTCAAGGTGTACAGTATATAATGTATTCCACATGCAACATTTATAATGTTGTTCAGCCAAGTGTACCCTGGGTATCCACGGTGAACCCTGGCTCTCACAGAATCTCACATGAGATAACCTTCAGACTATCCAGCTAAACAAGCCGTTACGTGGATGGATGGATGGATGGATGGATGGACAAAGAAGAAACCACTAAAATGTCTTTCAGCTTGGTGTTAAGTTACTCTTTAAAATTCAGCCTGAGGCAGCCTGTGCGAGAACTGACAACCTTCTTCCTTATTCGTGTCATTTTAACATAACTCATCACTGTTCTACAACTTGTCTTATTCGAGCAAGACGTCAATATGGACAAAAGAGAAATTACTGTACAGACAAAAGACACATTACTTTTCCTTTTTTTTTTTTGCTCTTGCTGATAGATTAACTCAATGTTTCAGATTCTTGTCTAAATGGGACTTCTTATCAAAAAGACTAATTCAAATGTAGAGCAAGAAATGGCATGAAAAGGCCTTGAAGCAGACATAGATAAAAATGTTGGCATTTAAATCATGATCCTCTTCAAACCTGCTGTGATGTGTAGGAACACTGGCCTTCCAATGATAAATGCATAATGTGCCCATCATAATTCACAGCATTGCAACTCTTAACATACCAGTTTCTTTCAAAACTAAAGAGCTGCAGTACATTACAATGCTTTTATATAAAACAACAACAACAACAGAAAAACAGTAACTAAAAAAATGGCAAATACATCAAATATGTGATGCTGAGTCACAACACTTGGATGAAATAAGTTTGGGTTTTCAACCTCTCTGCTACAGCGCAGCAGTGGGCCTTGAGGCAAGGTCAAATGTCCGAGTGGGTTTGATTTGTATTCTCTGATCAGTGGGGGTGAATGAATAATTACTGTCCATCACATTCACAGCTTGTACAATTACTAGCTAGTGACAAGGTACTGACTGTAAAAAGCAAGGAAAATTGTTAGAGTTCAGGTTCAGATGCTTAACAGAGAATGAAAAGATCGTTTCAAACCAGTGTTGCAATATTTGTTTTCTTAATGGGCTGTCTTGACTATTTTACTAGTAGCAAGGTTTCAGATATGCTGGCTATGTCTAGCAGCACAGAAAAATCACACACATGTTATTAATTATACTTTTTTACTGTCTCAGAACAAGCCCACTTCTTGGCATGAATCAGTAGCATTTTTTTAGTTATGTAAGGAGTTTTTTTTTTTTTTGTCAAATATATAAATAGTTCCCAAAGATTTCATTTGCACAGTCGCCTCAGTTAAGAGATAAAAGCAGAGGAAGCGAGAGATCTCAAAACAATATCATTATAAACATAATGTTGATCTTGGCTGATAGCTGCTGTTGTCTGTCTGACAGACTACTCTCTCAGTAACATCTCAGAGGATTATAGTTAATATTCCACATCAGTGCCAGTTTTAATAGCTCTGGCAATTGTTAAACAATACCATCAGACAGGGAAATGGAGTTTTGATCGTACTGTATCTCTGAGCAATGAAACACTGTTAATTGGTCTCAGAGCAATTCAAAGGGTATTTAAGACAATTTAATGACTGTCTGCAACAGAATTTCTCTGTATTTTCTTGCCAGTGAGGTCTTAAAATTCTGCAAACCCCAGATGTCAAGTGTGGCATACATAAAGCTCCAAGGGGATTGCATGGATAGTATGGTATTCGGTTTATTCTGCCAATAAAAAATCTTACTAACAGTTATGAGTACATCAGTCTTACAAAGGCCACCTGTACTTGCATATTATGTGATTCTGTGAGAGGTGATGTGCCCGGTCCACGGTTGGCAAGTTGTTTTAAAAAACAGAGAAAATAAGGTACATTCTATTATTTATGTGCCATATTTTGGAGACACTACAGACTTTGCAATTTATGGAAATTTATGCAACCCTTCCTCCAGAACTGTAGAATTACTTTCCCAGTATTGCGTAACAACATACATTACAGCAAAAATCATTTCCATCACCATCATTTACTTGTACTACAACATCATAGCTCAAAAGTTGCAAAAGTCATGGGCAGCCTGTGTGTCTGTTATCCACTGGGCTGTGGAGGACTTAGTAGGCATCGGACTCAAATTGCCTAGAACACACCAACCAGTAATACTCTGCTCACCCGTGCATGTAAAAAGGTTTGACATCCTCAAAAGAATAATGCCTCAGAAACAACCACAAGGTTCAGTAAACAGCTCACGACACATTTAACAAAAACAGCACTGGGTTACATTAAATTCAAGAGTAACAAAGGTAGTGTTCGGTGTGGATCACTCTGCCGGATTTACTTTGCATTACACATGTTTTTTGGTCACTGTGTTCTGTTCTTTAACCACAAGCCACAACACAAGTTGAAGCGGTATGATAAGCTGACGAACCCCCACTGAAGGTTAATGGTTTGACTTGCAGTTTCTAACACATCTCTGCCTCAAATATTTGCACATAGCCACAGTGTACACATCTAAAAGGCCACGGCTGAATCCAGGATAAAAAGCTCAAACAGCATGAAGACCAATGCCACTTTGTGCTATTCGAATGCAACCCTAAGAACTAAGCTGCATACAATAAATGGGAAGTAAATAGCATACAATGCCATCCCTTTAAAATTTAGCGTAGCCTCACAAGGTCTCATATGATTCATCTTTATCAGGCAGCATTAGTTCTCATTTTCAGCATCATCTTAGCAAATCTTCACCATTTGTTTATTTGTCCAACAAGCTCCAGGATTAAAGTGATTCTTTGGGGGGATATATTTCAGATTCATATTTTGTAATGTGATCTAGCAGTGAGAATTATGCTGTTTTTTGTGAGTGATGTCTTCTTCTGTGCTGGACTCATATGTTACTTGTTCATTAGCTCAGTACATTTGAGAAGGATAGTACTCGAAATCCATTTGACTGCCACTGGCATTGTTCACTGCTTTACATTTTCTCATCCATAAATATGATAAACTATTTAACAGAATGACTTTTTCATGCAAAATAGATGCCACTGCAAACATTAGCTTTCATCTGCTACTTAGCAGACTGCTGAGGCATTTTGCTTAACAAATTAGTGAGGAAAAATAGACCCATATTTTGATATAACCAAGTTGTTTTTCATAATGACCTAATTTTACTTTCCTCAACTCAGCAGATGGAGAGAGCCTCACCAACAATTAATTAACAGGAATTAGTGGCATTAATTAGAACAAAAACGTCTAGGAACTCATTAGCGTGATATGGATAACATTTCCACCGAGAGTCAACCAATTGAACTTTTAATGACAAACAGAGGTTTACTATGAGAAAATGAAGAAAACATTCTCAGTTTGACTTAATTGAAAAAGTAGAGGACACTAAAACAATCCATAATTAGTAAAGTGCCTTTAACAGTTGGGGCCTTTATATTTTTGAACTTTATAACTCACATAAATGTAAGTATGACAGCTGTGCTAGATTGGATGGTGTTCCCACTAATTGGATTTTACCACCAGAAGTGCTTTATCATTAGAAGCTACACTTACATTAAGTCATGTAATTATGAATTTCATGACTACAAGTTCATTACTTCAGCCTTTATTATAAGCCTCATATAAAGAATGGTGTACATGATCATTTTTATAATTATTCTCTGTATTTGCATCTAATATTCCATTCCTGACTCCCAGTTGGGTATTGGGAGCAAAAAAAAAAAGTATTAGTGAATGGAGTGTATGCCAACAGGGAAATATCAATGTTTGTGGCCCACAAGGTTGCAGTTGGTTATTACACATAATATTGTGTGTGGATGTTGAGGACGCTTAAACTAACTGTGCTGTTCTTACAGGTGTTAGCTGCAATCTAGCTTACTGAAGACCTGCTCATGGTACAGCAGTGGTGTCCACAGCTCTGAACCGAAGTAGAGAGAAGAATCATAATTCATACAGATGATCTGGTCGACTACTGATTGCTGGAAAGGGAACAATCCAGAGACAAATAAGTCAACGGCAACAATTACCACTGACTGCTTTCACTACAGAGGCAGTCTTTGGCTTCTCTGACGTCCGTCTTTTCCATGACAGGGGCATGAGTAATTTAAAATGATGTCAGAGAGTGGTGGACATTTATGCCAAAAAACAAAAACAAAAATAGTTCAGTTACATGTATAAGTTAAGGCTATGATTTCAACCATAGAGGGCAATACACCTCTCTGAAACTCAGAGACAAAGACTACAGATATTTTTATATTTTATTTTTATTTCTAATTTTAAAAAAAAATGACTCAAAAAGTTAAATGTTCTTGCATTGCAGGAGAACACAGCTCCTGAGTGTAGGCACTGCTTCAAAGAGGATCACATGTGTTGTCCAAACGTGTTAAGAATACAACAGCAACTCTCCTGCTTTTTGCATTACCGTATGTTGGTTTGACTTGCAAGCATGCTTTTCCACACGAATGAGACTTAAGCTGTTTAGCTTTGTTTTGGAGAAAGTGCTGATGTGTTCCCGAAGAGTGAGAATTTTCCCTCCACTTTTTTGATCATCTGACAGGACCTGTCTCCTCCTGTTAGCATTTTCGCAGTCGTTCCCTTTACAGTATCAGGTCAGACCGATATCTGTTTGCACAATCAGGCTCTAATTCCCTTTTTATCTTTTTTAAGACAGAAGATACATGGTTTACAGGATGATATTTTGATCCCAGGTATCATATATCGGAAAGAATGTCATACATAGGCAACAAAATAAGTAATGGGAGCAGTGGTTATTAAATGGAGCTCTCACTGACCTTAGCTTTAACCTACATTTTATATTTCATTGTTTTTTGACTGACATATTGATGAGTATTGATCTTCTTTCATCTCATATGTTTTTAGAAATCCGTTCATGCCTTTCAGCATCGTCGGGCTATTTTTGTGATGTTTGTTCCTGTAACTCGGGTGATACATTATTTATAGCAGGCCAGAAGAACCAGCAATGATCCTCGTTAATAGAGACATTCAGCAAAGGAACAACTGGACATGATTGGCTTATGTTGTGATTTTCATCTTAGCAGCTGATCTCTGGTGGGATTTCCAGTGAGGAATAGCACATAATAAATAGGAATCTTACCAACCTCAGTGTTCTGTCATTCAGTGTTGAGTTTATACTGATTTTCAGTGCCCACTTTTAAAACAATAGCAGTGGTAAAGGCACTGAATTCACACATCTGCATCATGTTTAGTTGAAGGCTGTTGCTCAATAAAACACTAAATGTAAAACCTACTGATTGCAAGAAGAATGCTAATAATTGGATAAAATGTATAAATTCAGTGCCAGTCTACTGGATTCCATTAAAATGTATGGTGACAAATAACCCAAGAGACAATTTTCTTCTGAAGAAATAGGTCACAGATTCAATTACAGTCACTGAAGCATGGACTCAATCTATCATGCCAAATTAAGTGCATTTTAGCAACCTACTTTTCTCTGAGAATTTTATAGACACATTCAGTCAAGTGAAGAGATTCTGCTCAAACAAAATTATATCAGCTTTTCTTTTTCTAATTTATAGTGGTTTTAAAGCGTATAAACATTGGAAAATCAGTTTCTCTCCATAAAAAGCTGTTAACTTCATGGGGTTGAGTTTATCTGTCTGAAGAGGCGAGCGCTTTGCTTCAGATTCTTATTACAAGTTAAAGAGCTGCGAGCATTGCCTTGACCGATAGACTTCTCTGTCAAGTTTCAGCTGCAGTGAAGGATAAAAGGACTGTAGTATTACTCAATTTCATATATTCGGTCATGTTTACAGCATTGCACTGCATAGAAATAGTTCAATTTAATTTTATTTATATACTGCCTAAACACATATAAGCTATTTAATATAAGGTCAGGTCTTTACATGCATGCACCAATACAGGAAAAAATCTTCTCTGCAATTTCTGCCCCCACTTCAGTACAACAAAGTCTGGTGCACATAGCAATAACAAATTACATTTAAAACATTTATCACTAACATCTCCTTTTGCTCAAGTTACTGAGAATAATCCACAGACCTCACTAAGATGTGCAGAAAACATTTGCCAGCAATGAGGTAGTAGATTACTAAAGGTCAAAAGACTGTTTCATGCCAGTCAAGCGTGAAATCTTTAAAATGAGTGGATTCTTTTTTAAAATTTCTTTCTTTTTATTGCTGTGGGTGGATTGAGGGTGGGGTTAAAACTCTGAATAGAGTTGGTGGGAACACGCCTTTTGTTTGGTTAGGATGATATTCGAGAGTATGTTGCATGCAATTAAAACCTTTCAGAGAAGCCCGGGTTCCCTGAAACTGGATTGCTACTACAGAAGTTTTAAAAAATGTCTCCAAACACATTATTAACAGATGCAATACACTTGCATAGAATAAATAAACAGTGTAAATCTATAATCCTGAAATCCTTCTTCATAGTTCCACCCAAGCAGCATTTATAATTCATAATAGATCATGATTGCTTGATAAGATACTTAGGATATTGCAGTAATTATAAATGATTACTTATCCCCATAAGTTAGTGATACTAGTAGTTCTACATGGTCATGAACACTGCCAGCATGCAGTGGATGTAGAAAAAGTTGGGAAAATGCATAAAATCCTCCACAGTCAGGAGAAAACTGAACACTATGAAGTAGTAATCTGGAAAGACAGAACAACTGTGGAAAGAGCAGGATGATTGCAATATAAAAAAAATATATCTATAATGTCATAATTTAAAAAGTGCTTGGTTATAAAAAGAAACAAAGGTGTTTAATTAGCACCTTAATATGACATTGATTTTCCAAGTTGTAAGCAGCTGAAACTGGCTGCAGAGTGATTTGCATGTGTTCTCACTTTTACCCTAATTTAGGACATTTTCTTTCTATTTTTAACGGGTGTTAGCGGTGTGTTGTTAGGTATTCGCTCTTTAACTTGAATGGTAGTTCAGTTACCAGTGCAAACACTGCTACAAACTTGGTGTATCTTGGTGTATAAGGCATGTAAGGAGGAGGTTTTTTTGAGTATCAAGTTCAAGGAAATAGCAAATTTGATAGCAGTTTTCTTTCGGGTCATTATTTACATTTTCAGCCAGCCTGTGTGCGCTCTGGCATTTCTTATCTAAATGATTATTTTGGTTCTTGGCTTTCACAGATCTAAATAATCTTTATGCTCTTAAAAATACAGATGAACTACAAGATAACAAATTACACCTGTTTCTTCTCATTCCAATCATGCTCATATTTTAAACCTTATCTGGTCATAAAGACCATTTTTGGCGATTTAAAACTAAACAGAGCAAGTTTTATGAAAAGAAACCGTGAGTGGTGCAATGGTTAGCACTGTGAGAAACATTTTTTTTTAAAATGTATATCTTTTCAGCAGGGAATAAAGTTATGGGCTCAAACCTGCCAATCAGCTGAGGCCTTTCTGTGTGGACTTTGTTCTCTCGGTGCCTGCACTGGTTTCTCCAGGTGCTTGGTTTCCTTCTACAGTCCAGTGATATGCATGTTAGGTTAATTGGCACTTCTCATTTGGCTGGCTAGTTGCGGATGAGTGTGCATTGTTGCCTGTCTGGTGGTCTGCCCAGGGTATACCCAGCCTCTCAACCATATGTCAGCTGGGATATGCTCTCACCCCACCACATCCCTAGTTGGGCAAGCATTAAAACAATGGATGAAAAGAAAGGAGGTGATATTAATCCCTGAAGTTGTCCAAGTGACTGATAAACATTTATTTTTCCCTGCATTCATCCAGTAAATTTCCAGTTTTGTTTTAGATTGTTTTACATGTCCTGAATTTATATTGTGAGAAACTAAAGATGCCCTTTGATGCAGCGTGTGCTTTGAAACAAGTGTGCGACCCAAACACTCCACATTCCAAATCAAATGGATAAAAAGCCCATAAAAGACTTTTGTATATAGCTTCCCTGCAGGGACTCCACTGAAATGCCATTTAGAAATACTTTTAGGGATAAGATAAAATGTTTTGTAAATGCAGCTCAGACTCTGAAAGCAATTTCACAAAGGCATGCAGAGTTGGATGACACCAAGAGAAGAGATCCATCCACAATTGACACTCACCTCCAAATCAAAGCTATTTATTCTCTAGCAATATTCAGAATAGGTAAATTTGCTCTTTTGTCATCATCTTGCCATCTCAAAGGATATATGCCAAGTTCTCTCATTTCTTTTGTGTATGCATTTAAGTGAGGAGACAGACACTGACCACTCTCTCTTTCTGTCTCTCCCCCTTTTTCAGCCATAAAGCTCTTTTTCCGTTCAAGTGCAAAACAACACTGAACACTTAGGGTGGAAATACTTTTGGCATCACATTTGGCTCTTTTACTCTGCTCCATTTGATCTCGAGCTTGTACTATTCTGTGCTAGATATTCTCCTCTGAAGAAAGCTCCATAAAGTGGGCTTTAATAATTCATGACTCCAGATTTAGATTTGTGCCCCACTGCTCAGAAACTGAAATTTCTCCACTCTGTTACTTTGCAGAAGAGCTGTGAATCAGCTTTTTTTTTTTTTTCTTTAAGTCTGAGGTACAGTCCAACAACTTTTTCCTGGGAATGATATATTGTTGATCATATAATATACTACTCTGTTGTAAAAGCAAAAGAGCAAACTTTGAAGGATGATTTATATCCAGAATGTGTACTATGCTTCTTTCCATTATTAGCCTGAGAACATTTCACACAAGTCTATTTATTCTGGAAATGACTTCCTATCAGGAACCAGATAAAGTCTAGATATAGGTTTAATCAAGGTCCGGAGGCACTACAAAGAACAGTTTCTCTCTGAACACAAAATACATTATGTTATAGAATACATTAAGAATGTTATCTTCACCATGTATGATAGACTATTTCATGCCAATATGTTAGTGCTAAACAGGCATGGATAAAGAACTTTATCAGCAGAAAGGAGTACCATCATCCATCAGTCACCTAAATACTTTGGGCTGCATTATTTTGCGCACTAGCTATTCCAAGACACACAGTTAATATTTGTTTGTCCACTCTATATTGTAACATTAATCAAATGACAGTGTTTGTTGTAATGAATGCACTAACTAGCTGTTAGGTGGGTATGGTTTCACTATCTGGCCTAGTTGCATTTTAATGAAATGAACATGATTGAAGAATATGCACCAGTCAGTTTTCCATTTCTGGTGCTAATGCAATGTAAATGGAGCAAAATAATCTGCAGTGAGTAATGTCTGTTTACGTATGCATCATGCATTCTGTGTTTGGTTTCCCTTGCATGCAAAGTATTACCTAGGTAATTGATTTTGCAAGGTTCATTAGGCACAATTTGTATATCAGATGGGCTGGAAAAGAGAGTTGTTGATTAGTTAGATCTTGCTTTCGGAAATTGCTTTTTTTCACATTCTTATCTCTGTTGCAACCCTAATGGCGCCATACTTTAGCAGTTTTTCAACATTAATAAAGTAACAGTGGTGAATCTCAACAACTTGTTTTGCATTCAAACACGCTTCGTAGGCTTTTTTTTTTGTTTTTTTCTATGGGGTCATAAACAGATGCGATAATGCTCTAATTTATCAAAGGTAAAAATATGTTCAGACTCATATAAACACACACACACACACATACATACATACACATACACTGTAAAATGGCATTACAGATTCTAAATTCTTACTATTTATCCTCCACTCTCACCCATTTCCTAGCTATTCCTGTTTGCTGTTTTTTTTTATTTAAACATTCAGCTATATCTATTATTTTCATTGTAATCATAAACCAAGCTACAGATGTATATACAGAATGTCAAAATGAATGTTGCAGGAAATCGGAGGTGACCTGTGAGGTCAGTGAGCTCCTGCTCATTGGTTCAGTGCAGTAGTTTAGTGGCGCTTCCCCCAGAGATGAACAGTGAAACAAAAAGAATAATTCAAAGCCAACATATTTGTACAGGAAAAAACATTTTTTCAAACACTCAAAGAAGCATGCACTTGAACAGCAGACAGATAAGTAATATGAGACATCCTTGACAGGACAGTGCTTTCCTGTAATCACTTCAGACCCTAACCATTGCTTCAAGAAGGAAACTATGGATCATTATTATGGGGCTCAGCATCTCAAAATTCTGGAGCTACTGATGCTTTCTTCACATGCTTTATCAGATGATTTTGATAGTATGATACTTGGGGGCTACCAATGATGATTATGTGCACTATTTTAAGTAGTAGTTGACAGTGTCTGGCTTTTGTCGGTAACCAGTTTAGCTGTAAAAAAGTTCCCCATCAAAGGTGCTCCTTTAACCTCTGAACAGTGCATTGCTGGTGTTTGCAAAACCACAAGTGCTTCCACATACCTGACACTTCACCTTTTTCACTTAAACAGACAAAAATACATTTCACAGACTGGAAGTAGTTAAAGTTTAAAGACCTTGCGTTGAAGCTTCATACATTTTCTAAAGATTGCACAACACCATAATGGTTCTGCTTAGAGCCACTAACAGTGTAGGAAACCTGACTAAAATGCTTCTGTTCAGCTTTAGAAGGTTTCTACTGTTTTGCAAACTAAAAAAAAAATCTGTTTCCAGAAACACACAGAGTCCTTTCCTTGTGAGAATTCAGTTTCTTAGTTTCATTCTGGGCATCTTAATGACTTATCTCTATGGTGCTTTAGTACTTGCAAGCTCAATTTGCTGGCTCATGAGCCAGCTTGCCAACATAATGTTCTTTCTCCTCCACTTATTAATAATAACCCTGACTTTCTGTCCCTATGAGCCACTGCTCATGATGTTTTATTTTGTACAACATGACAGACTCCTCAATTGAATCCAGTCTGTTTAGAGCTACATGAAAAATAAATGCATTAAAATACTTCAGAGTGTCATAGCTGTTTCATAAAACAGATCCTAATGGTGGCAGTTCTACACCAACCATTAAACTGTTATATATATATATATTTAATATACAGCACCAGTCAGAAGTTTGGACACACCCATTCATATGAATGGGTAAGTGTGTCCTCTTGTATAGAAATCTATGAGATGATCCTGCTTACTTGATGGCCTGAAGACTTTTTTAACTGGTTTATTTAAAATCATGGTCCCCATCCAGTGTTAAACACATGATAAAGCAGGGTACCTTTTGGGACAGGCCTACCTTGTGATTGATGAGTCATTACTGTATGAGAGTGCAGTGTCCATCACGTTTCTCAGTCAGTTCCACCCCAAGCTCATTATGTCCAGTAACAATGAGGCTTCAGAACTGAAATCAGCACTTGAATCGGTGCAGTCTACAGTCAATAAAAGCAGAGTTCGAAACCTCCTCTGGCATTAACATCAGCACAAAAACTGTGCACTGGGAGCTTCATGACATAGCCTTGCATTGGTCTTGCAGGTGTAATGTATAAGTGGCTCCGTACTTTTGTCCGTATAGTGTATAATTCCTTTTATTTGAGAAATAGTTTGTGAACCTATTCATACCACTTAGCCACAAAACTAATTCATATTTTTGCCCATTTAACGTTCTGAAACATGAAACCAAAACTCAGATCACGCCCTCAGCCAAAACTAATCTGTTTAGAACTACAGTGCCTCTTTTTCTGCATTGTCTTATGTGTTCAGTGGAGGAGGGAACATTAAAACCTATATCCTTCTTTGATGATTTTCCTGCTTTCAAATAAGTTGAAGGATTACATACTCCTCTGGGAGCTGAGACAATTTTTCACAACCTCAGGCCCCTACAATCCACTCAAAACACTTTGGAAAATGGTGAAAATATGTTGTCATCTTGGAAAAATAAGGCTGCCGTTCGTAGCTCACACATTGGAGAAAAAAAGGATTTTTACCTGTCGACAGCTACATATGATCTGTTTTTTATTGCAAGGACAGTCCCTGTGACACAAACAGTATTATTTGCTCCCAGGTAGGTGGAATTTGTTCTCTATACCACATATAAACATTCATTTTACAGATTTATATATACACACATAACTATGTGTTGTAAGTCAGCCAATTCTCAAGGGTAAGGTATGTTACATTCTATTGAAAGAGGTGCATTACAGCTGTGTATTGCAAAAAAATATCATATTACAAGCCATGTTTCCTGAGATTGGATGATGAAGTCTTTACCCACAGCCAACCTGATTAGTACGGCACGTGAAAATATGCAACTTGACTTCATTTTCCTCTGAGCTATTTTTGTCAAAGCCTCTTGTCCACTTAGCTGTGCAGGTTAATTGTCTCCTCGTTTCAGCGGCTGCATGTGATGCAACTTAAAAGGGACATGATTACAAATTCAAATACTAATTTCCTCTGAGGCTCAAGAGGTGAAAATGCATGAAATACACATGCTGGTAGTAACTATTTATATGCAAGGTTATTAGAATAGGGAAACAAATTAACCAGCCTTCACTCTGGATTATGTTAACATGAAAAACTGCTGCAGCGGGACCTCTATCTACTGTACATCCAAATGCTTTATTGAGGACAAGCATGGAGGAGAGAAAGTGTTTGTTTTGTTTTTTTACACGGTGTGATGTAGTACAGTATACTGAGATCATGCCCCAGATCTCCAAGAGGAAACCCTTGAATCCATGGACACTGCAGGAATACATCACAGGGATCAGGGACACACCACAGCAGACTGCACATAGCTGGGTGCAGTGCAATTAAAATAATTGTCTTCATTTTGCTTGCAACAAGTGTGAAGATGCGCATTACCCCTGTGGCATCCTCTTCTCACTGTCTGTTGGCTAATATAAACTAACGATTGTACAGTTGATCTCCGCACTGCCTGTAGCATGACAGTAATTGGTAGGATGTACTGCGGTATTAGGGTGTGATTTGCTGTTAATGAGTAGTGTGTGCTAACTTAAGTTTTTTTTTGCAATAAAATACAAGTCATGCCATTTATCCTGTTTGCTGACAAAATAGGAGAAAAGGGATCATCTGAGGGAGAGTGATTGATTTGTTGATTTGATTTGGAATTTTTTTTTTTTTTTAAATACAAACCTGGGAGTCAATCATATGCATGCAGATGATGTTCATGTATTTCTCTATTGCAAGGTTCTGTGTCCTGTGATGCTCTTTTTTGTTATTAACTGTAGCTAAACTATATTGTACTGTATGAATTGATCATTTCAGGGACATTCCACATTAGCCTACATATAGGTATATGGTCTTTTGCTTTACAAAGCAAAATGTAAAACACTGTGCTCCTAAAATTAGCTTGTGGTTATTTAATGGTACAAAAATGTAAAGAAAAGATCTTGGGGTTTTTAATCCTCTATTTTTTAGTCCCTTTTATATTGATTGGTTTTGTGTCTAGTTTCTCATGCCTCTTGTGTGCACAGTCATGTGTCATCATGCATTAGTGTCTAGTTCATTGTCTTTTGTTACTTCCTATTTTACTTTGAAGGTTTGTTTTCTCATGTGTCTTGTTCTAGTTTTATTTGCTGTTCTCGTCCACCTAGCCCTTGTTAGTTTCACCTGTGTTTGATTGCTTTCACTTGTGTCTGGTTCCCACCCTTGTATGCATATATACCAGATTTTTCTTTATTTTTTTTTTGCGTTTTTGGCCACAGCAGCTTTTGTTAGCAGTGGAGAGAGACAGGAAATAGGGGGAAGATACAGGGGAAGACACGTGAGCAAATTAGCGACAGACCGAGACTCGAACCCGCACCGCCCGCACCACAACGCGCGGCATACGTATGTGGTCGCCGGCTTCACCACTAAGCCACCCAGGCGCCCATATATACCAGATTTTTATTATTATTTTATTCCTTTTCTCCCACCTGAGGTGCAAGCAAAGGAAACGAGGAGGAGACATGAGGGCAGATGAGTTGAGGAAACTGGCATATAACAAAATGAGGCATCCTCACCTTGTAGCCTCATTGTAAAATGATGTCAATGAAGTATGATGTTTCAGACAGCTGCATCATAAATTGTTTTGTTATAGCCCAGCTACTGTATTTGATGATCTTTGGTGTAACAGTGCTCATGGCATATTTTATATTCAGGGCTCTTTTTTATTGAGTTCACAACATGGTGCAATAAGATAAGATATAACATTTAAAAAATGCACACACTCAGCAACAGTGAAGGACAGAAAGTTTGATCTTCTTAAATAACTGAAAGAAATTATGAATACAAAGAACTAGTTGTCTGAAGAGTCCTCCCTCCATAGTATACAGTACTGTTCAAAGGTCTTCAGCATTTTCTTCAGGTGCGGCAATTTTTTGACACGTGCAAATATGTGTGCAAAACACAGTAAATAAGGCAAAAACAGAGTTTTTACAGTTCTAATGCACTTGAAAGTCAATATTTGGTATGACCACCTTTATTCTTTAACACAGCCTGTAGTTTCTCTAAGTAGTCTTCAGGAATCTTCAGTCTCCAGGCTTCCTGAAGCTCTTCATTTGTTCTGTTCTCTGTCAAGATGATCCAAAATTGATTCAGTAATGTTGAGGTCCGGGCTCTGGAGAGGCCAATCCATGACTGATAGTGTTCCACTGTGTGTTTTTCTATCTAAGTATACTTTCACTGCATTGGCAGTGTGTTTGGGATGATTGTCAGGGTGAAAAATGAAGATGTTACCAATTGGATGCTTTCCAGATGGTATTGCATGATGGACCTGACCTCCTCTGTACATATTGATGATGATTGGAACCAAATATTTGCCACTGAGTTGCAACCAAGTTCTTGTGTAATTTGGCATACTTCAGTCTTTCTCTCCATTTGTCTTCCTTAAGAATGGCTTCTTGACAGCCAGCCTTCCACTGAGACCATTTCTGACGAGGTTTAGGCGAACAGCTTCAGATCAGCTGAAGGGTCGGATTCATCTCTCAGGTCTTGTGTCATGTCTTTGCTGGACTTTTTTTCCACTTTCTTAAAGACATGACTTTCACATATTGTTCAGCTGCTGTAGATAGTTTTTATTGCAGGCCTGCCACTTCTTCTTTTGTCCTCCACTTGTCCTTTTCCTTCATTTTTTTTAAGGACACTGCAAACCATACCTAAGTTTTTATTAATTAGCTCTTTGGAAATCATTCAGTTAGTACAAAAAACCTCACTATTTTATGCCTCTCAAACAGCGTTATCTTTGGCACTTTTGACAACTTTGGCAGGATGGAGGACAGAGGAGATGAGGAGGCACAAATTAGTGAGGAGAAAAGCCTATAAATCTGTCTTCCCACTGGTTTATGTTTTACTCCTGTGTTCCCGTGGTATTCTTCCTGTTCCTTGTTCTTATTTTGAATTTCTTCTTTTGGACTATTTATTACAGATAAATAAAATGCATGTTTTGTTTTTTGTTGTTGTTTTTTTTTTTTCTTTCTTTTCTTTAAAGTACTTTTTCTGTCCTGCATTTGAGTCCACTCCTCTGATTCTCATGACACAGAAAAATTCATCTGAACACGTGATTTAAATGCTCTCCATGAGTTACAGCCTTTTCCAGATTGAATATAGCGGTTTGCTGTATGTATGAGCTGTTTTGGGAAATGCACCTTTGGTGCTGACAACTTCAAAATTGTTTAGAGAAATGTGCCAAGCAAGTGAGGAAAAAAAAAATATGACAGACTCATGGAACTCAGTTAACCTTACTGCCTATGCCATGCAAAAATCCTTAGTTTGATATAATGTTTACTATAAATGAAATGTATTAACTGTAAATGATGTTAACATGTCGACTATTTGAAATGAATTACTGCCATTTCTGATTTGTCTTTTCATCTAAAGTACAGTAACTCTGTAATCTAGTGTGGTTCACTCAACAGCTTTTACTGAATCTCATGCATTGTGAGGGTTTCTTACAATGTTGTTTGACAAATTCCCCTAAATACTGTATGTCTCCTGCCCTTAGCTGTGAAGTATATCAGCTAAGATAAAATGCTTGTTCAATACATAAGTGAGGTAGCTTTAGACAAGTGTGTATTTTTCCTTTTCTTGATCTTCTGTACCTTTTGTTCCTTTTACACTTACCAGGGTCAGAACCCAACCTGTAAATAGGTAAAAAATTCCCTTGAAAAAGTCAATTGGTTCTTCACCTACATGCAAACAAAGCTGCTTAAATTTGATTGGTCAGTAGAACTTTGACTACAAATGGAAAACATGAAAGCTTCCCATTCCAAAAATCGTGTACAGGATAGACTGTGCACGTTAATATGTTTATATCAGTTTACAGTGATTATGTGCATTAACCTGCCATTATAATAAAACAAATCTGTTTTTTAATAATTTTTTATGGAGAGGATAGTCAAACGTTTTGTATCAATATGCTGTAAGAGTGTAAGAATTTTCTGAAGTACACAACAGCTAAGGTTTGAATGATGCTGACATCAGTACAAAGTTACACATTGCTTATTAGGGTTTAATATTTTTCCCGAAAATGACATGAATCAAATCCCGGGAAATGACGAGCCATTTCCCGGGAATCCCGGGAAAAAGTTTATTTATTTTTTTATTTTAATTAGGCCTTCTGTAGCCTGTGTCGGCCTTAACCTATTGTGATATTGTAGAGGTAGCTTTCCAGCTATGTCCTGTTATGCCCAGTAGGGGGCAATGTTGGCTTGATTAATGCAATAAAACCTACATCTCGACATTTGAGTGCTCGAGCTATGCGGTGTTGTATCGTTCCTCAACACTCCCTTAACAAATATAATTCGAATATTCCTCCATTGTACATGGAATTATACCAAGATATTTTACAGCTGCTGGTGCAAAACAATACGGTTCATCTCCACACAGCATTGATAAAGGCTCAGCCACGCTGTCGTGGCGACATCTGTTGCGCTATATCTCCACCAGTGGAACGCTGTAATAGTCATTGAAAAGTTAACTACCGTACTACACTATAATATGGCATAACACAGGGCCTTGAGTAATGCACTACGACTTGGTCATTGCCATTCTGGCAACAACAAATTTATAACACCGTGTCTGAGGGTTAAAGTAGGTTCGCTGTGAATCGTCTTTTGAAAAACTGGCCAATCCTTATAGCCTAAAAAATATACATTTTACTCAACTCCATTTTAAAAGCGAAATATGTTAAAGCAATCTATTTCATGATACTTTCTTCACACATTAGGCCCGTATCCTAATTCATGATTGTTAGTAAGCGGCTGCAAACGAGGAAAAGAAACACTCGAAGTTAAACAGATATTTCTTTATTGTTCAGGGCAGGCATATTTTATAGGCTATATAATGCAATATAACAATATATAATAATATAAAATTATATAATACAAAATACAAACACATTACCTACGATTTCAACAAATTAAAGAGGAAAAAAGTACAACTGTGTAATACCTCTATTAAAACGCTTGAGATGAAGGCTGAAGCCTTAAACGGAGGCTGAACGTGCCTGAAATGAAGAGTAATGCTTTTCGCATTAAACGAACCCTTCTCTTTCCTTAAATTTAACATTCTGAAGCTTTCTTTTCTTTCTGAAAGTCAAATCGACGCGCGCGACTTTTTTCCCGGTTTCCCGTCTAACGTTTCCCGGGAAACGGGAAATGGTTCTGATCGCATTTCCCGGGAATCCCGGATCCCGGGATTAAACCCTATTGCTTATGTAGGAGATTTACTGCAAGAGACTAGACTGGATTCACCATTTCACCTTCATTGTTTGGACTGTAATTTGATGAAAGACCGTGATATTGTGATACAGAAAAGACAATACATAAAACATAATCTGTTACAGCACTGCATTGCACAAAGCAAAAAAAAAATACATCACAGTAGATGCCTGTAGAGGGTCGATGCCAAAAGATCCTCTGCACAATGCATTGCAAGGGAAGATATCAGCTCTTATGTGTATGTGAATCTGTGGAGTAACAGACAGGAACATTGGGAGGCGTATAAAGACTGCAATATAAATCACCACACAGCTCTGCATGTTTTGCCTGAGGGATGTCTCCAATATTTTTGTTTAAAAATTTCTATTTTTTTTCTACTTTGTTTTATGCAGTGCTGTAAAACATCAGGTTTCTTAAGAAAATATGCTTGACATATTATTATTGCACATTATGACTTATACAGTGCAGTAGTGCTTAGATGTTGTATGGGGCAAAGACTATTCACCAAAGGACCAACATAATACACAACAACATGACATAAGCAACTGATAAAGTAGGAACCAGCAGACTGTTGTATAACCATTTGCATGAATGTGCCAAAGCATTTGCAATTTTTTTCACAAGAATGACAAATCACTGTTATGATGTGCACAACTGACTTGATTATGCGGAGTCTGAGCAAGATGTTTTATGAATTTCAATTCTGATCTAAGAACCAAAGAGTTTGAGAAGTGTAACAATTTGATGCTGGTATTAATGGCAGCAGTGTACAACATTAACACCAAATTAACAAAACAGTTTGATAATTTCACACATATTTCTGTAAAACATTATCTTGAGTTTACATTTCTTTAAATGTAAATATGCAAATTTTCTCAAAGTGTATGTCCAGCTCCATCACTAATTCCAACATCTCTAACTTCTCAAATTAACTTGGAATTTACAGTTTTTCAATCTTGGTGAGCTCGCTAAGAGCGCATACTGTAACACTTGCTAAATTGACTATCAACCAACTGCCAACCCAGTAAACTGAAGCAATAGGAAAGTGTGGAGAGGCTAAGGCCACTATCCTGCTGTGGGCAAGAGCAGACAGACTGAAACTCTGACCCTAAAGTAAACATACAACATTCTATTATGTTTTTTCTTGTTCCTTTTAAACAAATGTATATGAAATATTGATTGAACAATTGTGTAGCATAAGATAATTTATAGGTCAGGTCATTTTGCTGCACTAATGAAAGAGGTTAGCTTCCAGAGATATAATCAGGGTTAATGTAGCTTGATACCAAATATGACTCCTCTTTATCCCCATAAAGAGAAGAGTCACTGCAAATCATTACAAAGTTGCTCTGAGAGATTGCCTTTATCCTATCATGAAACATTTGCACGCTGCTAGGAGCGGTCTCTTCATCCATAGGGAACAAGAGGTCACTGAATGGTTTGGCGATTATGAAAATAATGCAAATCAAGAGCTATGGACTTAATAGTTACCTGACTGTACCCTAGTTGAAAACCTATGGGCTCTCTGAATTCATATCTGTCTCACTGTCACTATGAAATAAATATAAAATGTCCAAACATGGTTTGAAAGACTGGTGTTTATTTCCTCAAGTAGCATTTAAGAGAATGAAAGGACCACTGTCAAGATGCATCAAAGCGTTTCTAATAGCCTTATTAAGTCACCTGATGTTTCATTTGTCACCCTTCCATATTAACAGGAAGGAACAAGCAGACTGAAAAAAACTGACTAATACAGGGTTTGCATGCACTGCACCAATTACCAATAATTTGTAAACACTGTTGCCCATAAAAGTATGGTATGGTAATGGTATTCAAATACGTAAAATGGAAATAGAAGGAAATGAGTGAATGACAGTAAACTGTAACTTGTGATGATTAACGTGTGTGAGACACAATCGCTCACTCTTCTTCTTTGTTTCATTTTCTTTTTCTGCTTCTCCCTCCCCTTGTTGTTTTTCTCTGGCTATCTTCTCTCGCTCTCATGCACACACACACACACACACACACACACACACACACACACACACACACACACACACACACACACACACACACACACACACACACACACACACAGTATATACTCACTGCCTCATGTTGACAACCATACATATGCACAAACACAGTGCCCCACTGAACCCTTTGCAGGAAATTTAATGGTCTCATGAACAACAGCCGGGGTCATGCTTGGGTCACAGCCAATTTATTTTAGCAATGCACAGTAAGGGGGCTGTGCATGAAATGCATCTTTACATTAGTTGGAAGTTCTAATTGATTTGCTGGTTTATTTATATAGAACAGGTTGTGGTGCTGCTCTAAAAGGGAAGGATGTGATAAAACCTTCTTAAGTCTTATCTTCCTGATAGGATATAATCATTTGCTCTGTGCATTGTTACAACACTGTAGTCTTCATTATTCACTTTCCTGTGGATGGATGGATGGATGGATGGATGGATGGATGGATGGATGGATGGATGGATGGATGGATGGATGGATGGATAGATAGATAGATGGATAGATAGATAGATAGATAGATAGATAGATAGATAGATAGATAGATAGATAGATAGATAGATAGAATCTTGATTTGATTTCCTCCAATCTGAAGTGAGCTGTTTCAGTTACATAGTGCAAATTATCAGTCTCCACAGCAGCATTGTTCTGGCATTCTGTCTGCCTTTAACTCTTTTCTCAGCTGACAAGAAGCTTCTTTGTTTATTCCTCTGGTATCTTTTTAGTTGGCATGCTTAGTCTGCAAGCCAATCTTATCTGGGCTTGGACAAAAGCCAGCTGCAGATAGTTGTAAGGAATGGAATTGCATTAATTAAGTTCCGGTAACCTAATATGATGAAATGCAATCTGGTAAAATCAACCACTGGCATTTCTAGCATGTGGTTGAGACTTAGGCTGCTGCATATTCCATAAAAGCATTCAGGGACTCATCCCTATTTGAAAGAGTGGAGGCCTTTGTGGCTCTGTGGTGCCACAGACTAACCACAAGGCAGCCTTCGCTTATGTCCTGGGCTTTATAATGACTTCTCATGTCTACTCACAGTTCTAAATGCATTCCCATCTGTGAAATGCCAAACAAATTAAATCTAACGCAAGCCGATTGGATTCAGTCATACTCCTCATTATGGCCATTAGAAGCCAATGAGGTATTGCAAATATTTTATTGCCAAATTTAATGAAGCTGCAGTTCTCCATTTGGATTTCTGGGATATTTGCATATGCCAGCTCTGCACGGCTGACTGTGATGAAGCTATTCGACAGACCTTATTCCACTTGTATGGTATGTGCCTGATGTATGCAAGGAACCTCAATTCCTGTAGTGCACACAGATCAAAAGTGTATATTAGATTACAGCCTGCATGTACAGGTCAGCTGGGATGATTATCAGTATGAGCAAAAGTGTTCAGCTGAAGGCCTATGGAGGAGTGGTTATGGTAAATCTATGCAGGTTCACAGGTTTCTACCCCAAAGGCCAGATTTCACCATGCCTAATTGAGTTGCAGATGTAATACATATTTATGTGCTGAGAAGCTTTGTGAGATGCATTTCCAAATGGCCTTAAAACTCCCTGAATCATTTTGTTTTTGTGTAGTATGCTGTTTGTGTGCCTCTTTCTGAATACTGGAAAATAATGTGTACTAACACTGAATAGGTAATTAATCATTGTTGCGTTTAGCCAGTCCTTTGGTAAAGGGAATAGTGTTTAGTTAAACAATGGCAACAGCACAGTGGCCAGTTAGCCCAGCTGTGATGCTACACAAGTGCCATCTAGTGGAACACCTAGAGGATTTTACTGTTGCCAGGGAAGACAAACAGGCATTAGTATCAGTGCACTGTGGTTCGTTAGTATCAAAGCCAAATGGGAAAATGCAAAAAGTGCACTAATAACACAAATCCCCACAAAGTAAGTGAAGTGAGAAAGTAGTTATTAAAAGCTGTTTCAGGTGTAAAAATGAAGTATTGGTATGGAAAATATTAGCATACTGTAGCTCATAATATATTGTAATACAAACATTATATATTATAAATAATTATTATAACATATATTAAAATATAACAGAAAAAAATGTCTAAATGGCAGCTTAAACATGAACATGAACATGTTCTAATGATATGGAGTTCTAAAGATTCTGCAGACTGCAAGTAGGATTTATTCTCTCCCTTTTTAATACTTTAATACTATATACAAGACAAGAGCGCCACCGTGTGGTCAGCTGGAGGTGCAGCACAAAGACGAGAGCCACAAGATCTGATTTATTGTACAAACTGAAATCACTCTGTGCATATTTATCGAGCAAACATGTGCAGATGCATTTTAATTTGTGAACAACAGTAATGGGACAATTTGAAATTTATATTCAGTATGTTTTTCACAAATATAGTCATCAGTCAATTAGGAGGATAAACAAAGCCAGATGTTGCTGAAGCAATATAGCACATGATGCTGTATAATGTTTTTCTTTGTTTGGTGCTGTGAAACAAGTGCAGGCTGAATGGATTTAGTGGAAGCATTCAGGTGGATAATTCACTTTAAACTGTATGAAGAGAACAGAGTATGTGGATTATTTTCGCCTAAAACATATCCACCCATCATTTATTTGTTTGTCATTTATTCTCTGTTGCGGTGTTTTCCCTCTGGAGAATACTTTCACTGTGCTTGCCGCTACTGACAAAACTTTTTCTGGTATTACAGTTTTGTATCAAATAAACTCTTTCCAGAAATATGTGTTGTTCAGAGTGAAACCAATGTAGTAAATCAAATATGTGACAGCACCTTCCCTTAAGCACAGCAATGTAACACGAGTAGAGAAATATTTGAGTTGCTTGGCTGTGCTGCTGTTTTGACATCATCTACCAGAGGGATGCTGTGCTGGAGTGGCTTTCCTGTCCCTCAGGTAAGCTGTAAATCATCTTTTGTTTGCTGAGAAAGCTACCATTACTCTGAATTGTGTCACACCTAACTGCAACAGTTAGTTGCCCTATGTCCAATGTATTGGTTTCTCAGTGAACGTGAACAACTACTGTATTGCATTCCTTCTCATCAAAAATCACTGGCAAAGTGCCTCAAGCAAGGCATTTATAAGAGGGTCACCTTGGTTAATGGTAGAATATGGTGGTTATATGGAGTCAGTGTAACTTTCAGGTCTAATAGAAAAAAAAAACAAACAAACAAACAAACAAACCCCCCCCCCCCCCCCCCCAAAAAAAAAAAAAAAAATATATATATATATATATATATATATATATATAAAAGTGTGTTGAAAGTATAAGTTTCTTTGTGCTTAAAAAAAGCATCACATTTGAGAAATGTGAGGAAGGAAGCACAGCACACACACAGCAGGGAATCTGGAGCCCTGGTGACATGCAGAGTATACACCCTTGTGTGAAGAATGGCAGCCAGTGTCAATTCCCACCTAATACTGAATCCACAGCACAGATGCAATTAATATTTTCCTATTTATTTTATGCATTCTGTGAGAAAATTTATCCCTATTTTATCCCTGTCTTTTATTCAAAAATGGGTCTTCGGATTTGTTCTTTGGATTTGTGCTGAATATATAAAACCATATATAAAATTTTACATTGAAGATTTTAAGACTTCCTGGAAAAGTCCACACACAGTATACAGCTGTGGAAAGATAGGAAAAAGAGCATTTCATCTCAAAATACTCCCCCATCCACCTTCATGCCACAGGAAAAATAAGCTTCGGAAAGTTGTACTTCTCTATTATCCTCCTGTTTGAAAAGTGCTGTAGTTGCACATACACTTCCCAGTCATATATTTTACCAAATGAAACATTGATGTTTCTTCTAAAACCTCCATCCTTCTTACTACATGTTTCCCAGACAATAGCACTTTGCCAGCAATTTGTTTCAGCCAAGATGTATGGTGTGATAAATATTTAAAATCAAATTTGGCAAAAAGACGTAGATGGATGTGGCACCCCGGGCTGTCGTGGGAGCCACGCTCTAAAGTACAGGGACGTCCCTTCCGAATGCCCTTATAGCCACACACAAGAATAGATATGCACGCACACACATATACAGTACCTGAAGATGAGGACATGTGCCAGGCCTTTCACTAGTGCTGCTCAGTTGCACCAGCATTTCCCCCTTTCCTGTTTTCTCTTTCTAGATACTGAACAAAGGCGACGGAGCTTGCATTACTGTGTATCAATGTGTGTGCAAAAGAAAGAGCAAAAAAGGAGAGGCTGATGATAAGAGCAAATACAAAATGTACAGCGGTGCCACAGACTGGCTGGCATGCTTTTTTGTGTGTGTTTATGTTTGACTGGTAGGTGAGGACTGCCTGAGGCATCATGTGCATTATGGCTGCATTATGCAAAATATTACTGTGTTTATAGTCCAAATATTTTTGGTGTGTTTGCTGACAGATTTTTCAGTTTTTTTAATTGAGATATGACACACACACACACACACACACACACACACACACACACACACACGCTGCATTTCTATGGATTGAGGAAAATGAGCCAACAAGCAGACTAACTACTTGTTGTTGTTCATGGCCACTCACTGAGGCAAGTTTGGTACTGCTATCTGATTGAGACTGCAGACTGTTGGCCTCAGGATACACCTTTTATTGCTGCTTTTTATGTATTAAAACTGAATATGTGTCAAATCAGCAGATGTCATATGTGAGTCTGTCAGTGTGTCTAGTCTAACCAAACCTTTAATGATGTATATACTAAATATTAAGTCTATCAGCCCTGGAGAATTCAGTGATCTGTGAATCAGTGATGCTCGGTTTGTTGATGTATGACCACTAAGATGCTGCTACATCCATCATTTTTTTACAGTAAATGCTCAGTTTCTCTAGCTTTTCATTTGCTCTGCGATGACTAATAGCCCGATTCTAGACGGCTGATAGAGGCAAAGTGTAAATAATCTGCTTGGGAACAGATGATTCTCCCTCTACTGTACTTGCATTGCCCTCAAGCAGCTTTGGTAAAGCATTAGGAATAGAGTGTGGAAGTGCCCACTTTGGGAGTGGTGTGAAAAATTTAGCCTCACTTGAGTCATTAATCAACTTACCTGTGGCAAAGCTTTGCCTTTATTAAACTTGGCTGTGTGTGCGACTGTGAGAAATGCAATTTTTATTCTTTAGTTAGGTGAACTTTTCAAACAATTGTTCTTGAGATGACTGACAGGCACTTGGCAAAGCTCACCAACACCAAATGTACAAAAAGGACACTGGTGTGTCACTTTTCCAGATCTGTAGCTACTCTGAGCTCCAGCAAAAACCCAGTTTCACTGTCTCCGGGCAGCAAAAGTTTTCCATGTGATTAAAAAAATGCATTATGGAAATATTATAATTGCAATATCCTAAGAATGTATGTTATCATTAGTAAACCTGGCAACTGGGAAAGTTGCAGTAATACAAGTTTGGCAATATGATCACTGCAAGAACGTTGGGGTGAAAACACGTGGCAGAGGTGAAAGGTTAACAGGTGAGGGGAAGCCACGCCTAGTCTGGAGAAAATGCTTTTCCCTGTTCGCTCTTTCCAGAACAGCCACCAGAAGTTAAAAAAAAAGAAACTGTCCAGAACTAACAGATACACAGTGAATCATTTGATAGACGTACCTGTCGTGGAGACGTGCACCGCTTCAAGATGATGATGCTAGCTAACCTGAAGTTCAACGTACTAAGGTACGACCACTAATAGCGCCACCCGCTTTTACCTACAGTACTAGCAGCTTGTCATGACAGTTTGTAGTTTATAAAGTTTTTATTTAATTTAAACCTAATGACTTAAAAATACTTTAAATGACCAAAGGTTTTCCTTCGTCTGTCTAACGTTATAATATTAGGCAGAAGTGCATATGTATGATAATATCAATATTAGTAAGTCCTAAGTAATAGTGTTTTTTATGTCACTGTAGAGGTCGCCATGTTAGTCACCCTGTTCAGCGCGCAGTAACACAGACCCCTTTGTACTTGCGTTAACTTACCTAAGCAATTACAGGTTCGTGGGCATGCTTTTAAGCTCGGTAGTTGATTGGTGCAGTGTTCCTGTGACAGCTGAATGGAGCAGAGTCATGACTGAGGTCATTGTTCACACCTGTGCGTTTTCTGTTCCAACAAATCAAACTGGCTTTTGTGGAAATGACCCAGGCTACAGCTGAGTAGTCAAATTTGCTTAGAAGGGATCCTAAATGTGTGACGTGACCTGGAAGTGTCTGCATGGCAGCCATAATAAAAGTCCAAAAATGACCTCCTACCTCCTTTTCCAAACCATTTTTTGTGACATTGATGGAAATCATCATGAGTTCAAGTAAGGAAGGTGTAAAAAAAAAAAAAAATCATAAGGAAAAGAGAAGCGCTGTGCACAGAGACTCCAACTACACTTACACCAGACTCCTGAGGCCTCAGTCACATAGGCCTAGAGATCGATCAGTGACCCCATGGCAGCCTTTGGTCACTAGGGAAAATATATACTCTCCAGCTGCCTGGCGACTGATTGCTGGAGGTTGCCAGCTATCACTGGGTGAAATCAGACACAAAGAGGGTGCGGTACCAAAATCTTCCTTGTGATTGTTTTGCTTGCTAGCGTGCCTTAAAATGAACAGTTGTGCCTAATTACTTAAACCAACACGTTTCAAATGGCACAGCTTTTACTTTGAAGGTGAATAGTGCCCGTTTTTGGTTGGAGTCACACTCTTCAGTTTCTCAACCACTTAGTCAGTAGCTGGCAAGTGTTTAGACAAGTCACTGTCTTCTATATGAGTGACTACTACTGACCACACTAGTGACCATGTCTTACTTCACCCCAACGTGTCCTTACTGTGTCTTTTGTGCGGGTCATATAGTTAAGAACTGCCACTGAAAAAATATTTTATTACAGAGGTTGGAATTTTAAAGAAAAGGGAGCCTAAAGCTTATAAAATTATTAAATAAATGTAACTTGCTTCTTCCTCCTTGCTGGACAGATGCTCCAGTGTAACTCCTGTCGTCCTCTATGCTAAGGCTTTCTGTGACCAAAGTAAAACTCCCTCCACCCATCATCTATCAAGTGGATGGAGGTAGTGTGGTCGTGGGGGAACCACAGCCCAGGTCTGATTCTCTAAATACTAAGAAAAGGTGGTTTAAAGGTGGTTGTGAACTGTTGGCATTATGCTAAGCAGCAGGATAAGCAGCTAATCACAATGTGTCAAGAATTTTATTTTAATTTATAGACTATTTATTTCTATTGATTTAAAATCACAGCTTTGGTATGAAGTGATATATTCTGTGCTTTTAAACCCCCTTATATGAAACAACATGATAAGAGCACACTGAACAAAGTACCTAAGATGAGCTTTCTGTAGTTCATCTTCAGGACATTGTTTCACCACAGCAGACCCATGTCAACAACATCCACCATGACAAGAAGCCTTGTAGAAATGCTGTTCTCTGAGTTTCTAATAAATTCTCCTGCACACTTTCTTTGACCTCATGTTTTCCCATCAAGGTCATGGTAGAGTGATTAGGAATTCAGCTGTAACTGGGTGGATTTGGATGTTGCTCTTGTCTCTCTATTCTACTCACTATATACATCACTATTATTAAGTGAGTTCTTCAGTGACTTTATAAAACATGTAACTATTTTCTTCACAGGTGTCTCTCTCCTTGGCTCTTGGAGTTTGTGACACAGTAGGATATTAATCCCCTTCACAGTTTCCTTCCAACCCAGTGCTGCTTTTTGAGTTCTGTTATTTTGAGCATCAGCTGGATATTTTCTCTTGCTTTGCCTGGCTTCCGTTATGGGCTCCGGAGATAAGGGAAACTTTTCTTCGCCAACTCGGACACTTACAAGTAGTGGATGTTGTAGTTTTTGAAGACAAAAAGGAATTTTATGCATTAATGTCAGCCACTTGAAAATACTTTTAAAAGTAATTCCATCGGCAGTCAGTTTTGATGTGCAGGTAATGAAGACCTGCCAGGAAGCGTTCAAAAACAGTTTTCAGTAGTTACAAAGGTATGCCATCATCCTGAAAGAGTGACAGTAAAGAAAGATTATAACATCCTCAAATCTTCCTTACTGATCTTTTCTTCCTTTTGTAGTATTTTTTTTTTAAAAACCCATCATAGCAATTAAATTTTTTTTTATTCAGTTTTTGTCAGAGGAGATGAGGCAACTGCACTGCAATCTCCCTTTGGTTGTCACTCCCTCCACATGGCAGTTTATTCTTCCTAATGCTTTTTAAGTGCTCTCCAAATATTCCTCACATGCCTGAGATGATATTGTTGGTGTGGCCACCCGATCTCCTCACTGTAGGGATTCGAGGGTTCAGGCTTTTCCTTTAATTTGTCGTGCTGTAATGCCTGTAATGTGTATTTTTTGTGTGTGTGTGTTTTCCCTCAGCACATTCACAGGCGTTTTGGTAGTAATGAAAATTAACTCGATGTATGTCGTACTTTAACACATTTTAATGTTGTGAGCTATGGATGCTTTATACATTCTAACACTTGTAGGCGTCTGCTCTGGCAATTATTTTAGCACACTTTACCCTGCCTTCTCTAAAGTAACATCCCACTTACTTTTAACAAAGCAACTACCTAAAGGTTCTCTGACAGTGTTAGCACACAAACGAGCACAGAGAAAGAGGTAGTGTAGGAGGCAGGCAGAGGAGGTGGAACAGTAGAAAGGATCTTTTAAAGCAAGCTGAGCCGCCAACTGCTTCTGAACATCTTTTCTCTTATCTTAATAAGTAATGAGGCTGCCACAGGCTGACAATGAAGTATTTTGAAAATAGTTCTAATGTATGGCTTTGAAAGGAGTAGCTGGGCATTGATGTATGGCACAAACAGGCTTGAAAACAAGTGAAATATTAATGGGCTGTTTCCCAGGAGTTAATGTGGGATTTACCTGATTGCGTTGCTGCGAGATGGGGGCTGGGATGAAGGTGGCGGGGCATCAAGTATATGAATGAGGGACAAGTGTGTGTTGTGCAAGTGATGTGGAAGTCAGGTTTGTAAAATATAGCCACCAACCAGATATATTTACATTTTAATAAGTTACCTAAGGAAATATCACATCAAATAAATGAAAACTGAAATGTGACATTTACAATATGAAGCCCCTAACCTATTCTGTTAAAATAAAAAAGCGTCGGCTGTCTTTGTGTTCTTTCTGCTTTGAAAGGCAGTTCATTTCCAGTTTATTAATAATCACATCAACAACGAGAATAAACACAATCTTTCTCTTTTTCCGGTTACACCACAAGGGAGCAGCAGTGTAAAAGGAAGAGCGCTCTGCAGGTTGTTAGATTATCTCATAATCCTAAAGCACAACTGCGAATTCTGAGTCTTTTTAGACATTTTAAGTGGTAATTTTCCACTGTGACAGATGTGTCACAAAATAACTGCAAAACAAGAGGTAACTACAGAGTTTTCAGTGCAAAGTCAGCCTTTTATGTATTTTTAGGCCCTTTTATAACCTTAATCAAAATCCTTATATCCTCCAGTCCTTTGAATTGATATTACCAAGTGTACAAGAACAGGTCCACAACTGAGTTAGTGTGTTAGAAGAGTGAGCATACAGTAATAGGTTAAATGAGGCCTAAAACAACACTGACGCACAGAATTAAAAAGTTCCGTTTGAAAGCGGCAGTGGCATCCCAGAACACTTGGAAATGCCATTCAAGCACTGGAAAGGTCAATAGTTAGAATAACTTCAGTGAGAGGAAAAAGAAAACTTGGCTGTATTATCACAAATTGCTTCCAGATTCTTTCTCTCTCTCTCTCCAAGCAAATTATTACCAAAATTGGGTGCAGACACTGTCACAATTTTAGCAGAATCATGCATTGCAGTGTGGAATGAGCGGGCACTCTGCTACATCTAAAACACGGCCCTCTTTCTGGTCAAGTCGCCATCTTCCTATATGCTTTGTGTGTGAAATCAGTGTACATCTGGGATTTTATTGTGCATGAGGTTAAGGAATAGTTTTTGATTGATGGAAAATCGCCCAATATTTCAAACAAATAGCCTTCCTCCTGTACTTGTCTGTGGTTCCTGCACGTGTTGCCTGGAGGAATCGTGTTTTTGGCAGACGGCAGACGCCGATTCAGTTCCACAGATTACCATTTTGGTGATTCATCAACAGCAGTTGTGAATGTTCATTATTGTATTCAAATTTAGCTGTGTTGCAGTGGTTTCCATGGCACTCATAATCTATGAGTCATAATCGTCTTGTAGATTTCTGGAAAGTTGGATGTTAGCTAAATCTTTCCCATAATTTTTTTTTTCTACCTAGAGCTTAATGTCACTGTCGTGACTGGTATGTGGGATAACATAATACTTTATTCTTCAAAGTTTTTTGACACATTTTACAAAATCTTGTAGAGAAAATTAGGTTTAGCTAATGTACATAAACCTCAAACCAGCTTTTTTTTTTTTTTTTTTTTTTTTAGGAATCAACTGATCTTTCTAGTCTTTAAGTACAACAGTTTGGATATATTTTCAGCTACGTTAAAGCACTGAGCTGAGCTACATTTTCCTGGTTCATTTTCTTCAATAGCAAAACTGCTTCTGCTAAGCTCTAATCGCTCCTCAATCATAGTGCCATGTTATGATAAACTTTTGGGAAGACTACAACAATAAGACCCACACTGTAGAAAAAAGAGAACTCCTTTGATAGAGTGGAGGAGCCCCCTCTGCTGTAAATCACTGAGTGATTAGTGTCCTTGTTATGTTTCACAGTGTTTGTTACTTTGGGTATCAGCTCTCAAAACAGGGTTTATTTCTAAGGCTTAGCTTCTCTGTTTAGAACCCAAAGTGCCTCAGCTACGTGATACATTGTGACTGTTCTCTTTGTGACTAGAAGTGTAATGCAGGGCGCTGAGTAAGCCCTCCCCAACAATAGTGCCACTAGCCTCAAACAGAAGCACAGTTGCAGTTACTGTGATTTTCTCATCTTACGTTAATCATTCGATGCCCACAAAGAAAGCCGTTCCCTCAAAAGTCAGCTCCAGTGAGTCAGCTCCAGTTTTAGTCTTTTAATGCAGATGTAACGTTATGTTCATTTTATATTTGGAAAAAAAATATATGCTCAATTATGTCTGACTTCTATTTCATTGGCCGAATCATACTCCCTTAGTCACTGTAATATCCTGTCTGAAGGTCACATTTGCCACACTCCTCCTGAACAGAGCACCACTGCTGGTTGAAATGAAAAGCAAATATTAATATTCGCTGGTGTTACTCTGGAATGTAAAATGTGGGAGGCCCCGGGAAGTGTTATACATTCCCCATTTAATGACACATTTACTTTTCTCTTCTGTGTGGAGTTATTTTTTTCTAAATAACTGTATCATGCCACATCAGTGAAAAAATGGAAGCTTTCAGGGTTGTGTGCTTGTTTTAAGAAGACACAAATGTCCACTTAATTCCAGCTGTAGTCACAAACTTCATATTGTATGTTGGTGATACGGGAAGGGGGGAAATGACGCACAACAAAATAGAAGTCTAAAAAAAGTATATGGAATCAAATCTTGATGTGGTTGTCATCCAATCTTCATTAACTCATATGATCCATGTAAGTAGTTTATCTGCAATCTTTCATTGAACACAGAGACACAGTCATATATCCTTGGTGCTACCTATGAGTTTTCAGTGATGTTTTTGTTCATTTAATGCGATTTTTTTTCACTAAAGATGGATAACTTTGTACAAATGATATGGAAGAGTTGCTTAAAGCTACAATCCCCGACACTGAAAAGCTGATTAGTATTGAAGTGTCTTTATGAGAAACCACGAGAGCATGCTCTGTAATTTCAGTCCGATGGATGGCCTTCACATCAGTGCTTTCACATTAGAAGCCCAATTACTGCATGGGGAGATGAAAGAGTCTTAGTAAATATGAAATAGGTGGTCCAGGGTGACATTAATAGAGTTAACCCAGGGACAGGGTGGGATCAAAGGGGCCTCAACCATATTAACCAATCTGTCTGTGTCTGTGCACAAAACAGCTGATCGAAGGTAATGACAGTGTGTGTCGTCAAAACAAACTGACCACTAACACAAGCGTGTGAGCATGGAGCACGGCAGTGTACGTACACTCCTCCTATCGTACAAGTCTGCTGCTGAAGAAATAACACTTAGTAAAGCTCCCTTTTCCAATTTTGTTGAGGTTGTTTTGTAGAGCAGATGATCTTTAATTAGATTCATTGCAGCGTAGGTTGTTTGCCACAACCCCCCCCCCACTCCCACACCCATGTTCCTGACAGGACCTTTGAAATATGGCACATTTGCTTGTTGGCTTTCTTCAGCTTTGCTGTCCAGATTTAAAAGCATATTGGTGCTTATGCACAGAGAGCTATAATGATCCATCATACCATGTGGACGAGAGGGCTGAGTCCTCTGCTCCACATAAATAAACGGCAATTTGGCCATCTGCTTGGATTCTTTCCATCTCCCCGGAGACCCCCATCTGCCTTTACATTATCAATTACAGTTCAGCTATACCCCTACCCCCACCCCGCCACTGCCAGACCCTCGAATCCTCTGACACCCACCCACCCACATACACAGAGAAACCCTGCTATCATTGCCACATCAAAATGAAACATTTATCTAAAATTAGATATAATTTTATTCTCTTTTCTTACCTAATTATTATAACTGTTTAATTGCACAAAATCCAGTTTGTGATCTGGGCATTCATGAGACGTATTTGTTTACTTTATATATAACGGCATGTAATGACAAGGTGACCAAGCAGTTCAGCAGGGTACCAGGTCACCGAGTCAGCTGCACTTGACCATGTCAAAGCATCGCTGTAAGAAGTGAGAGTGAAAATGTGTCCATAGTCAGTGTAAAAGATGGTCGTAACCACCATGACTTCCCCCGTAGGTTTTGGACTCAGCATTCTGAAGCATCAATGTTAGTGCCAGAAGAAACAGAAAGAAGCTGATAATTAGGGATGTTCCCAGCGACTAATTTCTTAGACAACTGAACAAGGGAAAAAAAAAAATTTGACTAAACAACTAATCTAAAACTAGGAAACAGTCAGATATCAAGTTAAATTCGAGGACTATTTAATGTCAAACACTGTCTAAACAAAAGCATTTGACACCATTAATCACATTCTTCAATAATGAATCTTACTTTAAATGCTGCTTAATGTGCATTATGAGCATCGCATGCTATACTCCAAACAGGGGGGCAGCCTAAGCAGAGAAGCTAACCTCCTCCAGCTAATCCAGGGGAATACTGAGGTGTTCCCATGCCGACTGAAATATATAATCTCCCCAGTGTGTCCGGGGCCTCCACGCGGTAGGACATGCCCAGAATGCCTCATCCAGGAGGCGACCAGAAGTATGCTGGTATGCTAGGAGTCAGATGCCCGAACTGCCTCAACTGACTCCTTTCGATGTGGAGGAGTAGCAGCTCTCCTATGAGCCCCCAGCCACCCTTCAGAGAAAGCTCATTTCCCTTGCTTGTATCTGCGATTGCATTCTTTCACCTTCAAATT
The DNA here is from genome assembly GCF_007364275.1 of Archocentrus centrarchus. NCBI lineage: Eukaryota > Metazoa > Chordata > Actinopteri > Cichliformes > Cichlidae > Archocentrus > Archocentrus centrarchus. The sequence continues at coordinate 29,053,197 of NC_044348.1, forward strand.
AAGCAACAATAATAGGTCTAAAAACTTTTCAGGCCAAGATTATCAGAGTTGTGTTTTCTACAATGATGTTGGGGCTGCAGCTCCATCTGGTGACACGTGGCTGCATAACATTTAAGACAACAATTTACCGACACTGGGCATGATTTAAAATCTCAATTAGATTAAATGACTAGTACGTCTGGTAGCGAGTAGTGACAATGGTGACGATTAGTTAATAACAAACTGAAAAAACACTCACTCACCCAAACAGAAGCAGAAACTTTTGTGTCACGCAGCCATAATATTAGTCAGATAATCCATTAAAAATGATTCAAAGGACACCAAAAATGCGTACAAACACACACACACACACTGTTTAATGGCTGGGTGTTTAAGTGGTGGATGAGGCCTAACACATGCTGGTCGGCTACCGTTGCCTATGTTGGGACTCCTGTCATTCAGTGTGGCCAGGCCCCTACATCAGTTATCCAGGTAGATAACTGATGTAGGGGCCACAGTCAGAACTGCCTCAGTCAGAATTGATATGAGTGGAGAAACTATCCATAGAAGGTAAAACTGTCTTTTGTGCCATGCTGCAAATATGCATTTTCATGCTGTAAAGCAGGACATCGTAAGCGATACCTAAAGGAACTGCAGTTTTTGGGTAACCTCAGGAGGGTGTTCCAAGTGTGCATACCAAGTTTGGTGTCAATACATAAAACAGGTTTTGAGCTATGATCTAACTTTCTGTTTAATGACTGCTGCTGGATTCAGTTGCTTGTAAAAATTTTTGGGTGATTTAAAAAAAAATGTAGCATGTGAGCCTAATTTCATTCATTCATTCATATTTATCCATTTCTGATTCTTTTTACTTTCAGTGTGGCACTTTGTACTACAGATGTTCTGGTTAGTTTGCTCCAAAGTGTGGATGTGGGGAGACCCCAGCTCAAGAATGAGAAGCACCTTTGTTCTGCGGTTTCCAGGAAAAGTGGTGAGGTTCTCAAGGGGACAGGTATGTGTGGGAAGAGGACCCTTGTCAAGTGCATGGTGCCTCATTAATATGGAGACAGGTGCTCTTTTGATGAGTTCATAAGCAGTTCACCAGCAGCCTGGAAGTAGTGCACTTTACAAGGCTGTTCAAAGATCTTTGACATCTGAGGAGAGCCAGTGAAGCCAATAATCCTACTTTCAGAATGTGAGTCTTTCCTCTGAGATCAATCCCAGATCGAAACATCAAATAGAACTGCTGCTTTTCTCTTTCTAAACCCCTCTCCTCCCTTTACAAAAATCACTTACTAGATGGTATTAGACAAGCTAGCAAAAGTGTCATTACCGCTGGGAAGAGGGAATGGATAGATTTCCGTCAAATTGTAGAATATTTTCCACTAATTTAAGCCTATAGTTAAGAGTGCAGCATTATTGATAAGACTGTGCTCTGGGTCCAGCACTGTGCCCAAGGGCCCAGAGGGAAGCAATCCACTGAAGTGGGCTTTCATGTTCATCTATGTACAAGAACAAAGCGAGGATTAAGTCTGGGCCTTTGATCCACAAAGCAGGAGGAGTATTTTTATTTATTTATTTATTTTTTTACTTATCCCCAGGGAAAGCCCTGCACTCGGCTGGAGCATTTTCAGGCATGCCATAGCACTGTCGCCTCTGGCACGTCTCACTATCCCCCACACTGTCCTTTGCCTGGCAGAGGAGGTGTGGGAAAATTTCTGCTTCTAATAGCCGTAATGGCAGTTCATTACACTGCAGTACACACAAAAATGATCTTTTTTGCCTTCAGTTATGAAGGCAGATATGCATGATAACACACGCACATGTTAGAGTTTACAGAGTAAGGTCCATACGTTGTCTTGCTCCATCAAAATAAACTGTTTTCCTCATGCACTGCCAGGAAATCAGGTTAATTATTTCTAGTCTCTCTTTTAATTGGAACGGATGTTTTATTTTGATGACAGACCGGTCAATCTGTTTGTATTGACGCTGTCATTTCTAGAGGCAAGAAAGGTTCCAAGTTAAATTGTAGATATGTTGGGAATCATGTTTCATCCGTCTCTAAGGTTTATAAGTAGATTACCTTTTGTAATTCGTTTTGTTACACCAGTCAATAAGCGTCCAATGCAAATGTGGTTCATTTGTATTTGAATTGATGTCCTGTCCCCATTAACTTATGCCTCTAATGCATTCTGGTACATTAGTAAATAGACCCGCCGGATTAATCATTAGTTCATTGGGATCATTTGCTTTCTTCGTGCTTAATCGAATCTCTGACATTGGTAATAAGGGCAGACTTCACCTGCCTCCACGGACACTCAAAAACAGAGAAAAGTAATTTCAGGAGAATGCTTAAACCTTTTTTCCCCCCCTCTTTGTATGGAATATTTTTATCTCTGGAAAATAGCATCTGAGTGAAAATATCAAGCTCAAAACTTGATCAATAGTTTTTGATGTTGTTTCTCTCATGTTGTGATTTATGTTGTTAGGAAGTTTGCTGGTTTAATTGACATTTAGAATTCTACCTGTTTCACTTATTTCGATGTACCCTTGCGCCCTCTTATCTCCCTTTCTTACACTGACCCTGATAATTAATGGCTTTTATGTCTTGAGAATAAAACCTCTAAATAGGCTCCTTACACATTATTTATTTAGTTCTAATTAATTGAACTATACCTGGATTGAATTCAACAAAGCTAAGGTTGCCGTGTCTCCTTAGGAGAAGCCTCTTGCTTTATCCAAGGGCTGCTTGACTGCCTTCTATCTACCCTTTTATAACCTTTTTTTTGATAAAGGCACATTTTATTTCTATCTATGATTCTTGCTTCTCTATTCTTCTCTGGTTGGTTCCACAATAGGGCATTAATCAGCTTTACATAAAGATTCTGAAGCTATAGATGTGTTTTCTAATGTATTTGGAGAGTGACAATGCTCCACTGGCTTGTGGTTTAGTGCTTACCGCCTTGCAGCAGCGACATGTCATCACCACTTGATTCAGCACCGCAAGAGATGACACATGGGGTCATTGCATGTCTAGAAGTCAGTGCTGTGAATAAGCATGGGCAATATATTGTATGCTGTGGCTTGTACTGGAACAGCAGAGAATGGCCTCAGTGGACTGTTATGAAAACACTTAGGTTAAATATTTGGAGATGATATTTTTCAGTCTATAACGTTAGTATTGTAATTCATTTTTCACCTGAAGTATCAGTATTTAATGCATTGCAGTACATGCTTAGTGACTATTTGGAGTTTTGAGATGTGCCTTGAATAAGTAGGACTGAGACCCATTCTGTGTGAGGGACATGATCTGGAATACCAATCCCAAGCAATAAGCATGGGCAATATATTGGTGATATACTGAAGTATGCTGCTTCTGTAAAAATGTATATTAGAAACAGACACCTAAGAACACAGAGATTTATATTCTTGCACTAAATGTCTTAAAGTAGATTTCTCTTTGTGTCTTTTGCTGGGCAGGGATTCACTCATCAGCTAGGGAGGTGTGTGAATTTACAGCGGCAGTGGGAGCAGTGGGAGCACTGGGCCCTGCGTGGTATCTTGTAACCCGTCCAAACAAAGAAGCCTTTTGTAAATGTGCCCTTAACCCATAACCCACCCAATCAGCACCTGTGTGCTCCTTTTGTTTTCCAACCATCCCCAAAATACATCCATCTCCTTAATGGATTTTTTTTTTTTTTTCAGGCAGATAACATGGTTCAAAATATAGCAACACGAGGCAAAGGAGGATCATGGAGTCAGGCCACACAGGCCCTTAAAAAGCGAGATTAATAACCCAGTGCAGATGATCTCATAGTTAAGTGTTTTCTGTTGTATTTACACATCCGCCCATGCTGTCAGACTTCTGCTCGTCTCTGAGAAATGGGACCGACACATCCTGACACTAATGCATCAGTGAAAATATTTGAAATGAATAAAGCTCATGCTTTCCAGCAGGAGAGAGAGACAGAGACATTACAAACACTCCATTTGACATTGACAAAATGGCGCCTCTGCTCAATGCAAATACTGTTATTCTCCCCCAACTAACCAACCCCTACATTTCTTCTTTTGATGGAAGAGTTGCAGAGGAGAAAAGCTCCTGCACTCAGTGCAAACTAATGAGACATATTAATGACATTAGACACTTAATTCAATGCATGTATAATTCATAATAATTGATTGCCTTGGTTTCCTGGAGTACCTTTTGTGAGAAAAATTATCCTATTAAACCAGGTTTAATCCAAATCTAAGCTGTCAAAACACCCAGCTCTTATTGCATCTCTCACTGTTAATCGTCATAAGCATTTCAGATTGATTACTTGCATGTTGGACAGAAGTTGAGCGTTCATTCATGATTTTCACTGATGCAAAATAGGTGGGTCCCTCAAATGATTTTTTTTTTTTGTAGGGTCATACAAGCAAATTTAATTTTCAAGATAAATATTTCTATACTATATTTCTATACTAAGCTCTGTTTGTTTCTGTCCAGCCAGAATTATGTCATATTGAGTTTCTGGTGTTCTTAAACCCCTTTTAATACTGCAGCAGATGAGCATAACACAACCAGTCACTAACAGTTTAATATTATAGTATTATTTGCAGCACAGTATCTCAAGGAAACCCTATGCCGCTGCCTCATACTTGGCCATTGAGCTGCTCAACATTATACTGCATTATAATGTAATATTTCTATATTTACCATTTTTAGAGCTCTCAATTTTAAGTTTAAGGTAAAACTAGTAAAAAAAAAAAAAAAGAAAAGAAAAGGTTTGTCCTCCTCTTTCACTCTCCAGACAAACAAACCACTACTTGTATCTTATTAGTCAACCATGGGAAAACCTCACCTTAAGACGTCACCAGTGGGCATTAATCTTGAAGATCTGCAGCACTTTTATGTTGTTTGATAATCAATTTATCATCAAAGCAGCATCTGCATGGGAACAGGAAATGGGTGTTGAGTTCACAAAGGAGCAGAAGGATGAGAAGACTGGCAAAGAAGTGTGACCTGCTTTGCCCGTCTTTGTCTCTGCTGCATACAGTTTAATCTGTTACGGCTCAGTAAGTCAGCCGCACATTTGACATTTTTTTTTGCAAACCATTTTTGTATAAATTAGATGTGTATATTCCAAAATAAGTTTGTACATTGGGTAATCCTGGATTCAATCAGCTGTTGAGCTTCATCTTTGTCTTAATATGATACTTTATACTACTCATGAGTTTGCGGGGGAAGGAATTATCAAGAAGAATCGACTACAATAAGTTGTTATTACAATCAGAAGTGCATTTGACTTAATCCCCCCATTATTTTGATGTCTTTTACACAAGCAATTTATGCGGGGGTTTGGTATGTAAGTAAGTTTAATGATGCGTGTTTTTATTTCAAGGGCTCAGTAATGAATTGTGACACAATGACTTAGTGGTCAGCGTTGTTCCAGCAGTGAGAATCTGCGTGTGAATCTTATTCCTGTCTCCATTCCACCCATATTTATATGACTTTCCACCTGTTTTTCCACTTTCTTCTTACAGTTTACAATTACTCACAGATTAGTGCTTTCTGTGTTGACCTTTCGATAAATGGCTGATTTCTCAAAAATGGTTCCACCCCTTCCCTAAGCCCTATTACATGCCTTTTATACTCCACAAGATGCTACATTACTATTGTTAAAGAGATTATCATGGGTTTGAGTTGAGGTGTTTGAAGGATTGGTGGTGGATCAAAGGTGGGTGAGTGGGTGTATTGTTATAAAAATGTGACCCCTTTTCTGTGCTCATTTTGTGATAAAAGTCAAGAAAGGTTTTTATCTTATTTCATGTGTAGATGATAAAAAAATTGATTGAATCACGTGTGTTTGATTGAAAGTGCCCTGGGTGTTTGGCATTAATCAGAGGCTATTGTTATGAAATAACTGGTTGGATCCTGACCTTTGACCTCTGTTTTATAAACATACACGAAGGTTATCAGGAATTATAGGGCTCGTGGCCAATTCATAGGGATGAAAGGTAATAGCTGCTCGTCTTTGGACATAAATGCAATTGTATATCAAACCTACACAGCAGCAACTCCGTGTTTTAGCATATTATTTCATTCACCAACAGTTCACATGTTCTGACACTGTGTAAAAAGGAAATGCAGGGTGTCTGACGTCTTTGAGAATACACGACCTCATGCAATTCAAATGAATTTATTGTCTTCACATGATAAAGATTTCACGGCAAAGTATTTCCGTCATGAAATCTATGCCGGTGACAGTGATGTTTGTGGCTCTGAGGACTCTTCAGGCTGGCTGAAAAGCATTGTTGCATAGCATTCTAACCAAGCAGGGGATTTTGATAAATAAGAATTGAATTTAGTTCCAGCTGTGACATGTTGATTGATCAAAAAGCTCATGGCTAAGGCCTCCCTCCTCTCCCGTCTTATTTATCCTTTGTCAAATGGTTTTAAAATCAATACTAGCCTTGTACACAACCTTTTCTGCTGCGGGCACTCAGGGAGGGGGGAAAAAAGAGAAGGAAAAAGAAAAACACCTGCTCTCTTGGTGATTGTTACTAATTTTTCCTGTCAAACATTTGAACACAGAATAATTATTTTCTGTGTGGTTTCAGGGCACAACAGATTATTGTACAATCCATTTAGATAACTTCTGAGCGAGGCTGGAAAATGAAATTGCCTCAAACCACACAAGTCAAGCTAGGAAGGTGATCTATCAGACACTGCAAGGAATAACCCAACTTAGAGACATTATAGTCTTGGATGAGCTGAATTGCTCATGGTAGAGTAAAGAAGGAGGTCCCTTATCACAGTGCAAGTAAAAGTTATGTGGTGTTCCCATGGGATATTTGGATCTGTCACATTCACTTTGTGAGACACAGCAAGTTGTGTTGTTGTTGTTTCTCAAATCCGTACGACATTTGTATAAATGTAGATCACTGTTAAAGTGTGTCACCGGGTTCAATTAGTACAAAGACTTTGATTTTGATCATATAATTCACAAAAAAAAAAAAAACCCAAAAAAACAAAGAAATGTTTTCTGCTTAGTTGTTTTGGAACATGACCTAAGGGAGCATGGCCATAAATGAAATAGTGGAGCTTTGATACAAAATATGCACAAACCATAAATAAATAAAAAATATAATAAAAATACCTAAATAAAATAGTATCAATGCATTTAAACAGTCTGAAAAATAGTCATATCTCCTTCTTTTTATCTGTACTTTTCAAAGCAGATGGATGGAAAAGAAGATGATTGGCTACCATTTTATGCCAGATTGATTATGTATGATAGATTCATCCCAAATATCACCTTTGGGGGTGATTTCACTGTAAACACAGTTAAATGGTTTTGTGTTTGTTAGAACATCTGCAAGCGAGACAGCGGCATATGCAGGAATATTTGCTTCCTATGGCAAAATGCTCCTTCATATCACGTGTGCATGTTTGTGATTACAGATAAAGAGGTAAATGTGAACTGTTAACTTTATATTCTTCTTCTCTCACCCTCTAATGGCCTACAAATGATTAACACAGCTTTAAAGACATGGCCGACCTTACTTCTTTTATTCCTTTTATTTTCATACTAGCAAGTTGTGCAAAAAGGCTTTAATCTTTCTAACTATTTGCAAATATAAATTTCAGAACCACAAATAAACATGATATATCTGAATGTCATCATGTTGTGCAAGTAAGGCCCTGTGTGGCACTGACAAGAAAATATCTAGTTCTTGATTTATGTTCATCTTTATTTGTTTACTTTGCTGTCATCTGTTCTGCCTGTATGTAAAAACAAAGACGAGAACCACTTTTCAGTAGTATCCCTTTGCCAGACCCGATAAGTAACTGACCCCAGTGTTTATAAAAAGAAATGGACATTTATGAGCTTTTTACAAGATGCTTGAATCAAGCTGAGTGACTTGTCTCAAATTTTAATGAGTTTACTGAAATTAAAGTGGAGACCACTCCATGATATTACCATTAAGTTGTCTATGGCTCGTTCTACAGCTGTAAGCCAAGCACAGATTGTACATTTTTCCCATTCACTCCCCCCTCTAGGCTACAGATATAGAAAACTAAAGGAGTGTTTATCAGACTGGGGGACTCTGCCCTCAAGCAAGGCCCTGCATTGAGACAGGAGACACATCATAACATTGTCTCTCAAATGATTTGTAGTGTGTTTCGTGTATAAGAGCTTTTAAAGGCATTTCTCTATTAATTTTTTGAGCTAATGGAAACTCAGACCGCTCCATCCTGCTTAAACAATGAGTTAAAGAAATGTAACAGATGTACTTTGTGAAATAGTTTTTTCAGGTGTAAAGGAGCACAGTTACTCAGAGGAACAGATGTAAATGTAGGTTAACTATGGAGTCTCTGTGTGACACATACGGTAGGATGGGTTTCTGAGTTTCCCAGTGTAGAGATTTCAAATAAAGGGGGAAGGGATCTAAACTCAGCTGTTTGGACAGCTGGGGACATTTTATTTTCTCTGAAATATCAATCGTGTGTAGCCATTAGTGAGGAAGCTCCAGGAAGTGGTTCTCTGTACACTGCACAATTAGTTGGGATGGAGGGCAGGCCGAGCCAAACCTTGTTATGCCTCGGTCATCTCACGTAATTATTATTGTTTTGGAAGTCCATTACAGTCCAGATGATGGAGCTGAAGGATTTGTTTGAGGAAGGCTTAGTTTTGGTAGTGATTTAAGCAGCTGGTCTTAGAGAAATTCATGTGTTTGGTGCTTTAGGCTGTATTACTTTTATTCTTTGAATGAAAACATCCCCTAGTAATGTTCCATCAAATATGGATAATCCATTGAAATCTTTCAATTTTTGAGCTGCTGTCAACAAGTAAATTGGTCACTGAATTGGTCTAAACTTTCCATTCATTCATACTTTTAAAACTTGCTCCTCAAGTTTTAATGATACGTAGTAAGCCAGTTGTCATGATAACCCTTAAGTAGTGTACTTCAACCAAAAAGCTTTTTTTGAGTGCTTCTTACTTGATGTACAGTACCAGTCAAATGCTTTTGCCTGATGCTGTACTGTATGGTTATTGTACTATGCTGGTACTGTGCGGAGGACATGTGCCCAGGAAAAAGCAGACACACCCACACAAAAAAAGTACGATCTATACTTCGTGAAAATAACTATCAGCACAATAGTCATCTGCTACTCTATGTCCCTGTTCAGATGACAGACTCTTGCTCCGCCGTCTTGGTGATGTGATGGCCTGATTGTGCTCTGCAGCCTCGGTGAGCTTTGTGTATTGGTGCATGAATCAGCTCTGCTGCCTGCTGCAGGTTGGGGTTACAGTGGTCCTCCAGCAAAATTGCATCCACAACCTCTACCACAGTGACTTATTTTACTAATTGCACAATATGCTTGGGTGACAATTAATATACCTGGATAGTTCAACCAAGTCACTTTCAAGGATCTAATTTAAGTTTAGAAATGGTAGTCATGCCATCATTTGCACATGAATACTAGTAGAGAAAATTTGAAGGCTGTTAGTATCAGTTAGTGCACAGAAAATGAGTGTGCACGTAGTCCAGGGGTGTGCTTCTTGACCATTTTATCTATGATCTCAGATGTGCACTATATTAAATGTGATTTCCTAAAAGTAGGCTCAGCCTTACATCTTGAATGATCTTAATTTTGTATTTGATCTGCTGTTCAGACAAATTGTAAAGATTGCACCTTTAAAAAGGTTCAGTTGCTCCTAACCAGTTAGCACCAAGCCTGTCCCATTTCATGCTTGCTGGCCAAGTCACTACTATTAGTGATTCTCCTTATCATCCAGCTGCCTCTCTTGTGCCAGAGATGGCCTGCAGCTGGTGAAGATATTCCTTGTACTGAGAGTTTGGCTTAGCTTAGCATTTCACTGCCTGCTTCAAGTAATGGCTGGAGCACCCTTGCTGCTCACAACTGATCTTTCAAAGAGCAAAACAAGGACTGTCGCGACCAACAGCAGTCCAAAAAAGTGGAGTTGGTGTCCATCTGCAGGATGAGAGACACACTGCAGAGGCAGCTGAATGATATGGAGGGGCAGCTCATATGTTGCATGTATAGGGAAGCACAACAATAGAGAATAGCTCATGGTTAGTGGGTTAGCAGTGACTGAATTCTAAAATAAAATACTTAAAAACAGTGCTTTCCTGCTCCATTTGGACTAAGAAGAGTTTGATACGTTGTAACACAGTTTGTAAAAAGAAAACGTTTAAGTTGGACCTTTAACCTTGAACTGAGATGACAAGCTTTATGTCAAGGAAACCTTAAGCACATCTGATGTGAGTTGAGCTAAATCTACAGCCCCCCCCCCCCCCCCCCCCCCCCCCCCCCCCCCCCAAAAAAAATCTTAGCATCTCAGCATGTCTTTATTTTATCATGAATATACTCGTGGAATTTCAAATATATTGTGGATATTTGGATATATATTTGGCACTGGTAATGTCATCACAGAGACTAGAGGCATAAACTGAAAGTTTAGTGTGGAGTCCTGAATCAGCTGTTATTAGCTCTATATTTGCAGGCAAAAGACAGTAAAAGACAAACTCAGAACTCTATGGTAGTTTGAAGAAATTTCTTTGTTTAATTAGTGGAGTTGATTCCTCATTTGAAAGCCATTGATTATAGGGGATGTGCTGTCAGCATGCTCATTATTCCCTTTGGAGGATAAGAGTGCTTTGTCAAGATGCACGATGAGTCGATGATGTGTACCTCTTAGCAGTATGACATCTTCATCCATCATGGAAATTTTGGATCTCTCAATCTCCAGGCCCTTAGCTCTCAATCATAGCTCCCTCAGCTTCTGACAGGTAGCCACTGTAACATGCAGGAGGAGCTGCAGATGAGCTCTCCATTAATGAAAAAATAACATATCACACATTACAAATGGGTGCAAAGAAGTGAGAGCACTTCAGAAATGCTCAGATAATTAGACTGTCCGGCAGCAGATTGATGGATGCACTATAATTACCTTTGTGTTATTATTTCAGGGCCAGACAAAAAGGAAAAGCTGGTTTCTCTGCTTTGAGTTGCTCTGATTCATTAATCTCATTAATGTGTGGAATTAATATCATTTTATCAGACATTCCAGAGCTGCTGCTGGTGTGTGTGCTTAGAGCCATGATTCAGAACTGTCAGTGAGAGGGGATGCATCAATCTAACTCAGCGCACCGTTAACTCATCTGCCTTCAAGTCACAGGATGGGTGAGAAGTGTACACAGCAAATATGAGACTGTGTTTCCTGTTAGTACTCCTTTGTTCATTGTCAGAGCTCTGGTTAGGTATAATATTTTATACATTTTTTTCAGAGGAGTGACAGTGGCGCATGTTGATCCCCTACATACAAATTCTTTGCAAAAAATTTTGATATAAATTTACCTGACAGATGTAATTTAAACATCCTGTCTGTTCCTGAAACAGGAATTATGGCTTCTGTTGCCTACCAATCCCCATACAATTTTTAACTTTTATTCTGCGCGCTCATAAACGGAACACCTTACATTTGATTTGAATTGTGTCGCACATGAATGCAGAATGCAGATTTTCACATACTGTTCTGTTTGCTATAAACATTTAAATAAATTCGTTTTTTTTAGTTGAAGAAACCTTGGTATTTTTACTTTGAGATAGCAGGAAAAAAAATCTGAATGCATGTGACTTCGGAATCTTGGAATCTATTGTTTTATTGTTTTAATGTGTCTAATTTCGGGAAATACTTGAACATACTGAGTATCCATGTTGCTGCATTTAAATCGTGAAGGCCCATCTCCAGAAGGGTGAAAACTGCTGCAAACACTGTTCTAAACTGCTGTGAAGAATATCGGGGTTGAAGAGACTCCGTCAGCCAAAAGGCAAATGTAAAATTGAAGCATAAGAAAATAAATTGTAATCATATTGTTAGAAAAAAACGCTACTACTGACATTCTCATAGAAAACATTCTTTAATGCTATAAAGAAAACATAAAACAATGACATTAAAAAATTAGACAAAAATGAATTTGAGTGGATTGGAAGGTCAAAGACAAATATTGTGATAAATAACTTATTGATTATTACATATGGCTCAAAATTAGGGATAGTTTTGTATGTTTTCACTTTGGTTCTTGCATGGTGCTCAGGAATTTTACACTAAAAGGTAACAAATTGACCAACCAGCAGCTTCCGTTCATTGTAGCAGTATGACAGAACCATAATACAGGCCATAGACCCCAATAGCATCATATCCTATCGCCCTGCAGGTGGTTCAGTTTGTCGATGGGAGGAAATGGGATCTTTACACCCAATTTGAGGTGAAGTGACTCAGAGTTTACATGTAGGATATCCCGTGACCCTGGCGTAATGACTTCCAGACTGCAGGTGGTCCTGCTCTTGTGTGGCAGTGATAGGACTCCATAAACAGACTTAATCACATTCTTCCAGCACACACACACACACACACACACACACACACACACACACACACACACACACACACAAACTCACTCTCTCTTTCTCTCTCTCTCTAGTGCTTGGCCACCCATTTTTTTAATATCTTCTTGTTCCACTTTGCCTGGTCACTAAGTACCTTCTTCAATGCTTACACATCTGTACACATGGTTGTCTATTTCCTGCAACGTGAATGTCCATTTTGTGTCAAACATATGTACAGTAGCCTACACGCAAATGAATCCGTGTAGGAGGGGACATTGTGGCTTATATCTGTCTTATACAGTTATAATATTTTCCAAAGGTTTCAGACACTATATCTGTTGGACACTGCTATAGCTCTGTCAGTGGATTTCAGACTGATCAGATACTTCCCTAGTGGTTCTGCATGGATAAGAATCCAAACATTTAAAGTGTGTAAAACCTTTGCACACTACTGTATCTAGTACTGTAACTTTACTCTTTCATATGTGCGCCATGTGAGGAAAGTTTAGCCAGCTGCTGGGGTGGGGGGTGGGGGGTGGGGTGGTTGTGGTAAGCCTAAACCAGTTTGCAGAAAAAAAAAAAAAATATCATGGTAAGCAGCATGAGCCATCACAGAAAACAGCTGTTCTCGCATCCTTTCTCTTTTTAATGGCACTTCCGTGGCATCCCATAGGTTGTCTGGGATTGGATACAACAACCACCCCTTTCCAAGTACAAACGCGGTTTGTGTTTAATTGTTTTCAGATTTTTTTTTTTTTCCTTTCCCCCACCCATTGAAACCTTTTCCAGGCCTTAATAACCGAGTGGTTTTGGCGGGCTGAGTCAGAGTCAGAACTCCATGAACAGAAGTGGGTCTGCCAGGCTTGAACAGATCCCAGCAGGCAACGTATGGCCCAAATGGAAGTACCTTGTGAAAGCGAGCACTCATTAACTGATGTAGACTAAAATCTAAACAAGACTAAAACCTTAATAAGATTTTCACATGATATTTTTCAGATGGCCTATATTATGCGTTCACATATTTATTATACATTACAATAAACATCAGTCATTGTCAGATACATTAACAAAGAAAAGCAAGAAAACAGAAGCAAAGTGCTAAAACCTAAGAGCAGAAAAAAATGCATAATACCACTGGTATAATAATAACACTACTGTAGGTTGACTGAAACAACTTGTACTGTAGGTATATACTGTACTGACTTATAGTACAAAAATGCTATTCCTACCCTTCCACCACCCTTCCTTATTGCATTTATATTAAATAAAGTCTAAAATTTAAGAAGCTTAATCTTAGTTAATCTTAACCAAGCATACTTAATTTAAAAAAAAAAAAGCTAGTTTGAAGTAGGATCTATTCCTGCCTGTTATGTTACTCTAGATGCCCTGTTGCACACGGCTCCAGTGCATAAACGGACCTACTGTACAGCTCATATGCGCTGTAAAATGTTGATGTTTTTACCACCTGGTACTACATGTAGATGGAAGGTTTGCAGTGGAAATAATTTTACTGGCAGCTGATGATAGCTGAAATGCAAACACTTCAAGTTGACCGGCCACAGTTCTTGAGGCTCTACCTTAAATGTTAGCAAAATCATCTTACATTTAAAGTGCTAATCAGACTTCACGGGACTTTCAGCACACCTAGCAGAGTGATATACTGTACCAGATAAACCAGCATTTAGGTGCATACCTATTTTCAAAAGACTGGAATAGTTATTCTTACATAAACAAATAGACCTAATGGAGGAAAGCAGTCTTCTCCTAAAAGATCTAACAAATCTCTGCAACATCCTTAGTGTGACTATGCTTAGCTTTGTAACCCAGTGAAGCTAAATGATATCATCCTACAGATGTTAAGGAGTGGAGAGTAAGCCTAGGCCCTGTTCTGTGTGGACAGCAGACTGTCTTGTTCAAATTTGGGATGTTGTTGATGTAAGAGAGTTGAGTGGTTGCCTCAGAAAGATTATCATTGGTCGGGGGCGGCGTGGGCACTAGGAACCCACGAAATCTGCCGTCCAGGCCCTAATTGGTGGTCATTAATCATGTGAAGCCGTCCTGCAGTGAACAGCCCTGTGTTTCTTTTTGCTGTTTGGCCATCATCGAGAGGTCTCCTACATGGATGAGGACTTCAAGTCATATTGGGAACAGTTGGGTCATACTCACACTTTTGGCAGGAATTGCTTTGCATGCACGTTAACATAACTGTTAGCTTTTCACAAGATGGGCCAGTTGCAGTAATAATACTGGTCAGTGTTATTTTAATCCATACAATTAACTTTAAACTGTACATGTTTCTCATAGTTATATTTTTTAACTGCTGCATTATTCCTGAAAAGCAAATAAACTAAGCTGTTGACACAGTATATAAAGAGAGAGGATATTTTTTTAATTAATTAATTATTCAATGAATTTACATTTTTAATACAATACACCTGCTTTTTTTAATTTACAATAACTGATATACATAGCATAAGAATGCATTGTTTTTAATTTAGTGGACTTTAATTGGTTGATGTGCAATGATCACTGGATTACATGACATTTGAGGGGTTGTCTGTTTGCTGGTAAAGGAGTGCAAAAATGCTGAGATGGCTAATCATTTCTCTGAATTTATTTATGTGTCTATAGGGTAGTTTAACTGCTGTAAAAGTACAATGTAAAAAATAAATCCAGTAAAAAGGTGCGTATGTGCTACGTGCAGTGCTGTATCTCAGTGTGAAAGTGCATTCGAACATAGAAGTTGGAACTTCACTGCCCTCCCACTTCAATAATGTGTTTTATTTTTCTGTTACATCCAATTATTCCAGCTCACCAGTGCCAGTTTTAACTCACTGATATGAATTAGAAGCAGGAGTATATTTGAAAGCTAGAAATCATGACCGCCCTTCCAGCAACTATTGATTGGAGTAGCATAAAATCCATAGCGGCTGATTTGTGAACCATTAAGTTTTGAACCCAAAGCTCATAATGTTCATATTCACAGCTTTACTCTGTGCTGATGAGGGTGAGGGTGGGATAAAGAGGCAGGGGGTTAGGATGTTAGATGCTGAGGGGTTAGAGGCAGGCTGTTTGAGAATGAGGGAAAAGCGTTGGAGGGATTGAAGATCATTAAACAAATCAATTCAGCTCTATCTGGAAGATTGCCCACACATGCAATAAAAAAGAGGGAAGTCCACAGGGGGAACAATTTGTTATTATCATATTTACAAGTCTGTTTCTAATTCATCTTTTAATTTATTGACCAAGTCCAAAACAGGCAGGAGTTCTTATCATCGCCTGCTTGTTGATGAAATAGAGGCAGAAGAAAAAAAGACAAAATATATTGATAATGTAAAAACAAACATATTAAACATTATCTTGTGCGGTCTTTCATAACACAAAGAAATTAAGGATTTTCCCTCTTTGACATTTTAAAACATCAACAGAAATTCATAGTATTTAATAAATGTAAAAAAAAGGTAAAAGTAAAAGTGTGTTCACAACCAAGTTCAAGAATTTAACGAAAATACCTCCACAGGTTTTCTTTAGCTTTGTGTTGTTTTCTTTTTCACGTCACTCCCGGTAGAATCTGGAAATATTGTGGTTTTGAATAAGCACTGCCATTGTACCCCTGGCCTCCACGCTAAGATGTAATTCCTAGCTACATAACTCCTGCCTTGTTCCTGCTCCTTCTGGTCAGCCAGAGGTCATGTCACACAGCTGCCTCACTGATATTTCTTTACTGCCTGTATTCAATTGCCATCAGCCTGAAAATTAAAGATTCCACATACGACACAGCTGTCATGCAAGCTAAATATGACCCCGTCAGCAAGAGAAAAAATGTCAGTGACAAAATTCTTAAGTGCAATTAAATGATAATTAGCAATTTCTAAAATAAGGCGCCATTACGCCAAAGGTGTCAAAAAAGTCATGAGGAGACATTAATCACAGCCTTCATCACACATTCTCAGGTACACATATGCTTCTCTCTTGACCAGCACCTTAACACCATGTGTAAGTACAAACTGTGATGGGCCCCGAGGGAAACACTAATATGTTTTTTTCATACAAATTTTGATTTCGTCTCACCTCAAGCTGCAAAAGAAAATTGCGCCTCGCTCACTGAAACCCTTTGAGATCTGCTGGATGTCGTCCATCTGTCTGCAGTAATTGAGCAACTTTTTTGAGGGGGAGGGGGGGATAACTCCAAACATGGTCACGCAACAGTGGGGCCATTTACCGTACAGGGACTTTTATAAAGCCACCTCTGTTTTATGTTCAGAAGAATATTGTTCAATTAAGGATGCTTGACTTTCATTATTTATGAGTTATTGATCAAAGATGACTCCTTTTTTATCATTTATGATTTGCTGTTTCAAGTTCATTTTGACAAACTGGTCACATGGGAGATGACATTGTGCTTTTATTTTGATGTACACCTAATGAAAATTACCAGTGAAAATGGTCAATCAATGGATTTGTAGGGATTTTGAGAACCTCTGTTGTTGTGTGCTTTTTATTCTCCCAGTGCAACGAAATATTTTTTTTTATTACAAAGATAACTCCAGTGTGAATTTCACTCCAGTAAAAATAAGTGGCATAATAAAATATGATTTATATCATAGAGACCTGCTTTGCCAGCCCCCCCCCCCCCCCCCCCCCCCCCCCCCCCCCCCCCCCCCCCCCCACCGCTTCTTAAAAACATTCTGTTTTGTGCATTGCAATCAGAATAATACCATAATTGTTATACCCATGGGAGATTATCACTATCAGCCTTGCCTCAGGACCCTCTATACAATGAGAAACATTCCTTCAGGAAACTTGAAAAGCCACCTGATCTGCAGGATATATTTTCCCAGCTCTTTCCAAGATGTGTTGAGTGGCATCCTAATCAAAAATCAATGTGCCCACTTGAGTAGGCCCACAAGGCTTCTGTAGTGCGTTATGTAATCTGATAATATCAATCATAACTGTGTTAGAGGCAATCCATCTGACTTTCACGGGACTGGGGTCAGTGAGTAGGGGGAAGGCCGGGTGAGCGAGCCTTGGCCTCCCATGCCATCAATTACCACTTATTATGGAGGGGCTTACTCTGCCAGAGAGCTGTGTACACCCCCCCCCTTCCCTCACCATAAATAATATTAACAGGGCCAGCTTCATCAATCAATACCATCACCGTTGTATTGCTCCAGCCTAAATGGCGGCTTCCATGGCTCTCCAGCCTCAATCAATGACCGTGGCTCCTACAGGCTAGCACAAAAGGGTAAATCTAGCTTTGTTTGAGCCCAGGGGTCTTCAGCCTCTCTTCTCCTGCTACTACAGCATTTTTTTTTTACCTTCTGGCTCACTTCCCTCATGTTGGGTACCCAACCGTCACCAACATCTGAGGCTGCTGCTAAACACTGCCGTTGCTGCAGTCTCTGCCAGGCTCATGCAGGCTGTCTTGTTAACAGTATGGAGCATACTCAGAGGAAGTGTCAGAAAAGTGTCTGAAAGAGTGATTATGTCGAATTAACAAGTCGCTTAATGATTCCCCTCCCTCCAACCTTTACCTCCTTCCACTTCTCTGTGCGATTTCCTGTTGTAAGGGATGTGGTGCAAAGAAGAGCATTTTAAGCCCTTAAGAACTCGTAGTCAGTGAAAGCAGGACGGTGCAGGGTCAGAGTGTTGCAAAGTGACACTTCACCAATTCTGAAACAGCTGTTACAGATACAGCTATGTGATCCCATTTTTGTCACCACCTTCACCGTAACTACAAATTTATGGGGTGTTTGTGTAGCTACAGGCAGGAGATCAGGATGGGCAACATCAGCTCAGGAGGGTGGGGTGGTATTAAGGGCGTAATTACGGAACTAAATAATTAGCGAGTAG
Organism: Archocentrus centrarchus; assembly: GCF_007364275.1. NCBI lineage: Eukaryota > Metazoa > Chordata > Actinopteri > Cichliformes > Cichlidae > Archocentrus > Archocentrus centrarchus. The sequence continues at coordinate 29,071,435 of NC_044348.1, forward strand.
AGTGCAAAGACTAATTAGCCTCATCATCTGCCTGTGACCTTAGCTCTCACGAATCATTCCCTGCTTGCTGCCATAAGAGAATCATTCACCCAGGGACTCCATGCCCAACAGCCAGTGAGAGAGTGTAAGTGGCTTCGACAACCTTTGACTTGTGACTGTTATTTAGGTGGCTACAATGCATTTGTCATTGTGAGATACGAAAACATTTAGGTCACATCTCTAATTCACCTGTAATTGCTTCATTGTGTAATATTTACATGCATGTACTGTCATGCAAAACAGGGAGACCACACAGATAATCGAGTTTAAATAACCAAAATTTAGGTAATTACATTAAACTCGGCTGGGATAGGCTCCAGCCCCACTGCGACCCTGACCCCCAGTAATGTGGTGAGTGTGTAAATGCATGTGGTGGATGTATCTGAAAGAAGTTAAACGAAAAGCAAACAAAACCCAAACACACCGACTCCTGCCTGCTGGGGAGAAGAGAGAGAGAAAACGTTAGCGCCAAGCCTTTTGTTTGTCAAGTGACAACAGGTGTGCTTCCTTTTAGGACCCGCCTCTCACAGCGTGCCCACATCAGTAGCGATTTATCAAACAACTGTTTCAAAATGGAACTATTACCAGAATTTAATAGAAGTAACAATGCCACCTTTATGGTCACAAAATGGACTTGAACATCATCTTTATCTGTGGCCTGTTTGTGTCTGATCATTAACAAGAAATATTTTGATGAATATAGTTTAAAAAAAAATGTAAGGAGGTAACCTGAAAATTGAAGCATCTCATGTACGTGCATGCCTCACGTACTCACGTTGTATTCTTGTGCCTTCTCCAGAGAAAATCAGCTCAGTCCAACCTCGGCAGTGACTTCAAATGCTGGCCTTACACTGACCCGCAGACTTCAAAGCTTGATCAAGCCTTCCCAAGACAAGAGATTCTGTGGTTCGAGCAATTTGTTAAACAGGGGAGAGGTTTAGTGTGATTTGGGAGTGAAAGGATGTTTCAGTAGTCCTGGCTAACCCACAGTCAGGCCACTCCGGACATGTGAGAAGCACTGGGAATCCAGCAAAAAAAAAAAAAAAGAAGTCTAATGCTGCTTGGATCAGAAAAACAGGTGTTGCTTTTTCTCCCAAGAAAGAAAAGTACATCGAAGTATTTATAATAGTTGTGTAAGCTGTGTGTTTCTTGTGTTTGTGTCTTGATCAGGAAAAGTTGTAGGCATTGATGTTGGTTTATCCACAGGTAATAAAAGGTTCTATGAATTTTTAGAACAATCAAACTGGTTATTTAATCTCACAGGCTCCTGAATGAGGGTATCTCGAGGTCCCTTTTTCAGCTGTAGAATAGCATAAGTCCTTTACTGGAGTCTGAGAAAGATGTACTCCTTGTTCACAGTACAGTACGGGCCTGAGTCTCATCTAAATGCCTTCACTGTGGAATATAAGCTTCAATCGACTCATTGACTCCAGTGTCAGCCAAACATGTCTGAGAAGTATCAGACAGGGAGGCGGACATTTTACAAACAGTTGGTTTGTTTTCATACAGGGAAAAGCCAAGAAAAAATGTTGCCTGCAGACTCTTCTCAAAGTAACTTCTGACATATGAAACTGAATCTGAAGCAAAGTAGATTTCCACAGATTTTGTTTTCATAGTAACTTAAATTCTCCTTCTGTCTCCCTCATTTGAAATCTTTGGTAGTTTGGAAATGATCCTTTCCTACGATTACGTATCGCGTGCAGTTAAAAATGCATGCGCTTAAAATGTTGTATTTCCATCCTTTTCACTGGAGGAAATTCCAAACCACTTCTGTATTTGTATCCAGTAATTGTCACAGTTGGCTTAAATCTGTCAAGTTAAGATGTATGAGTGGGCATAAAACAGACATAATTTCATGGTAAAGATGAGAAATGTTTTTGCTATTTGATTATTGAACCTTTTCAGGCAACTGCTAAAGTCTTTACTCTGAATTAGCATTAAGGTTAAACCCAATTATTTGTTTATACCCCCAAAATGATGTTTTGAAATCTGTCTCTCCTTTTAAACACTGTAAACAAAGGCCATCAATCATAACCCGTGACAACTGTAATTGCTACCAGAGGGAGTTAGCTTGCGCAATACTGCATTAAGATATCATTGAGTCTCACAGTGTTCTCTGCGAGTCTCATCAAACGTCGAAGTGTTTGTGTATTAAAATGGTAAACAATTTTTAGTCATTTATGTTTGGGGTTTTTTTTTTGTTTATAGGAACTGATTTTCCAGTTATTCTTTTTTTTTTTTTTCCCCCATTATGCACAACCAGTGTGTCGTGACGACTTGAATTTGTCATGATTTTTTTTCCTTGTAGTGAGTTCAAGAATCAAGTCAGCAGTCACTCTGTGTTCACATACAGAACGGGAAAAAAATGTTTCTTAATCACTTTTTTTCACAACTTGTCATGTGAACTATTTCATTTTCATATCTCATTCTATCTTATTAATTTAGTACCTTCTTGTTTTATCTAATGTCCAATCTTTTTTCCCCCCACATCACTTTGGTCTATCAGATTTAGATTTGTAGTAATTGAGTATTCAACCATAATCTTAATGTAATTTCTCATTTTAGTTTTAAATATCACAGAATAGTGATGCTTTTTGACATCTGCAGCGTAAGAGGCATCTGCAAACCAGCCTGAATGTGTTTTGTCTAATGTAAAGAAACTGTTTTGCATCTCGTTTTATATCATATTTATATTCATGATATGTACAGGAAGTTAAAAGTCAAGTAGGAGTAGGGGAGGAAGTGGAGTTTGTTCTCAATGAATCTTTCACATTAATGAATGAGGAGGCATGGATTTTATGGAGCTAGGTTGTATTGACCTGTGGCTGACATCTACCTTTTAGTTTCATAACATAATCAGCTCTTGACACATGATTATAATGACCCAATGCAATTTACTGCATTCTCTGCAAACGCATTGATTTTTTTTTTTTGAACAGTTCCCAGAACCAATTACATTAATATTGCCGCATAATTAGTTTACACATTACTAAATTACTGACAGATTAAAAGTGAAATAGCACAGTTCATACCCGGCCCACATAACTGCCAGAGAGGAAATTAATATGGATTCAAAAGGTCCTCAGAGACGTGAGCAGTAAAAGTGGAAAAAAGCAACAATCTATAAGGCATGCTTTTACCATGCTTGCATAAGGATATCCTCTCTGCAAGCTTGCCAGGTGTTAGTTTCAACTGAGGCATTCAGGCCTAGGTAATTAATATGATCTTTAATTAGATTTGCATATGAATATTGATAGTCCCTGATCTCACTGGGAGGGTCAGTTTAGAGCTCTGTGGGTAAGACTACTGAGACTGCAAATGATTATTGTCTTATTATCAAAGACCTATTGAAGGAAGTCTCAGATATAGTCTGCATTACTTCAATTTCTTACAATAATATTTGTACATACCAGCATGAGTGTTTTGTGTGATTTGAATACTTTGGGGGGTATGGCAGCAAGCCCCCCCCCCCACCCCCCCCCCCCCCCCACCCACCCACTGATGAAGGAAACCATTTTGACAGGCTTCAAGCTGCCTGCCAGTTGCTGATCTTGTAGTTTGTAGCAAAGTCGGTTTGGACCAGTCAGCCTTCACTAATAGCCAATAATAATAATTTGTAGCTATAGGTGTGACTAGTTGATCCAGTTATCAATGTTATGTGCAAATTGTCCTTATAAAGGTGTGTAAGAACTGTTGATTAATGAGGTCAGGTTCGAGGAAAGGAACTGACATGACTGTAAATGACTAGAAAATGCAGCAACTGCATAAAATATAATCTAAATATTAGGTAAATGGGTAAGTCCTTTATTGCACCTCCCTTCCAGTCTTTAGGCTGTTGGTGGCTGGCAGAAGAGCTGCTTGATGGCACACTAACTTTTCAGCAGAAATGTATTGCCTTGACCTTTGATGTCCACATTGATCCAATGTACTGAGTGGCCGTTTCCTCAGAAACAAACATATATAATTGGTATTGGGTTCCAATGGTGCTCTTTCAATGTCTTGGGGATGCTTTGCAGCAATATAAATCAATTCACACTTATAGACACAATATGGGTGAATTAGTGCTGACTAGTGATTTGAGGATGGCTGAGAGGTAAAAATTCAATAGACCTTGATCAGGCACAACCAATCTATACTCATCAGTCCTGAGTTTCTAATTGTACACAGATGCTTAAGATGGAAATCATAATGCATTTTGTTTTCAGAGATTTTCATTTTATTGTATTTCTTGGTTATTTTTGTAACAGTTAAAATAACAGACACACACAGAGGAGGAGTTCTTGTGAACAGGTGCCCTGATTATTAAAATTAAATATTTAGTTCAGCATGTTTCACACCTTCTTGATATAAATGATGCTCTTTGTCCTCGGGTGTTTCCCGCAGATGAATTTGTTCATAAATGACTGAGCTATGTTTGGTAAAACAGCGACTGGGAGCATATGGTTGAAGAAATTTGCAGTCTCGTTCCACATGCAGTATAATGAGTCTGTAAGATGTTACCTGTACAGTTTGTGATAAATATTGTATTGCAAGATTGAAGCTTTGTTGCCTAAAATACTCTGTTCTGCTTTCCTGGTTCTGTGGGAGTGTAATGCAGAACCAGTGCATATTAAGACTGAGCCACCTCCTGCGTCAGTGCCTCTGATGCCTTTTGTCTATTTATTGTCTCATAAATTCCCTCTCTGCAGTGTGTCACTAATACAAACATTGCTTGAACAAAAGCTCATCACAAATCTCAGAGGTGATGTCATTTAGTGACTTGCTGGACACTGCTCCAGGAGAAAAAGCACATTTTAATAATACATTTATATAATTCTTCCGTTTCCCCTCAAAGATATTCACCCTCCTCATTTTCCAAACATCTCCCCAGCCCCTTCTGTCTTGTTGGTTTTCATATCAGTCTTTGAAGTTAGCTGAATAGACTCCAAGGAAAGTTGAAGACTGTGGTGTATGAGATGGGTTTACTGAGGAGGACTACAGTAGAATCATTTAATTCTGGATATATTTCAGTGCTGAAGGCCACAGAAGACTACTTTTATAAATTTCTACATTACTGACCAGATCAGGATTATAATAGACAGACTTACAGTATAGGGATGTATGTTGTGCAGTACCTCATGTGATCCATTGGTGGGGATAGTCAGTTTTAATAAATAAAAGTCATAGATGAGACCAGCTAAAAGGCCCCCAAATCTTTTTTTTTTTTTATCAAATAATGTTCTTGTCCATTTGTTGTTTTGCTTTGCTTTGTTTTCGTGGATAACCTATGAATACATGTTTTAATCACAAATTCAAAAATAGCTGAATTTGTGAGTTTTGTTTGAGGAAAGAGTAAAAACCCATGTTTTCATTTTGCACTATGAGCCCAGTGTCCAGGGTAACATGGCTTTTATTAGTCAGTGCTGAGGAGAGTGGGTGCTGGATGTTACCTGTCCACTGTGCAGCCCGGCTGTTTACTCAGCTGTAGGGCCTCTGTTTCCAGTGTAAGGGCAAAAAGGAGCAGGTCACTAAATATTTCATTTCCCAAGTAAAACATGCTTGCCCTTGTCAGGTGAAAAAAAAGAGAGAGAGAAACAGATCACAGTGATGAATGTGCAATCAGGCTGATTAACTCATTATTAGTTGTCCGAAGGATCCACTGAAGGAAATGAGGGCAAGAATGAAATAGGTTGTTTATATGTCTCGTAGTCAGAGCTATGGATGTGATGTGAGGAAGAGGCCTCCATGAACTTTTACCACTGCTAGTTACTGATGGGAAGTTGAATTATGTCTCTCACTCATAGTGTTTCTTCCCTTTGTTAGGGTCTTCTTTTTTTAGTGATATATTTTTTTTTATCTAAAACATAAACCAGCACCAGGAATACAAACGGAATCCAAATGAGTATTGAACAAATACACTTACTGAGGACTCATCTTTCTGCCAGCTATCATAATTTTTTCCTGATTCCTTCTCTTATTTATTTATTTTTTTTACTCTCATTTTGCCAGCAGATGGTGCTGCAATCTCTTCATACTGCAGTGGAGCTGGACAGCCGATCTTCCACAGACATGCACCACACTTACAGAGAGGCGGGAGGGGGGGGAGTCCAGCTTAGTTCCTGAGTTTAGGCAAATGTTTGTTGAAATAAGTGGAGATTTCCTGGTTTTCTTTTTTGGAGGAAAAAAAAAAGGAAAGAAACAAAGTTTCTTTATAGGATGGGCTCAGGGTGTTTTGCAATTACCCTTACTTGTGCTTGAGCTCCTTTTTCCCCTTGTTGAGTAGGAACAGACAATGTTTTCCATTCCAGTTTCTTCTTACAGTTGCAGAGTGGGTGCCGATGGGCTCAGTGTTGTGGCTTTTACTGGTCAGCCAAATATCACAGCTAGAATGGATGGTGGAAAGCATTATGGACGTAAGTAAGAGCAGCACTAACATTTTTCTTTGTACGTGGACTGAGAAGAGAGGCTGACAAGAGAGTACATTAGATTTTTTTTGTAAATAGGTTAATAATTAAGCCTATGAGCGTCTGCCAGGGCCATGTTGTTTCTTATTGAAGAATGCGTTATGTCGATATCATAGCTGAATATATTTAAAGTATTTTATTTATTCTTCTCCACTTTTTTTTTAAACTTGCTTGTTTTTAGTTGTGTCTGTGATTATTATTCAGTCACTTTTTTCTTTTCTCTTTTCTTTTTTTTTTTGTAGAACACCCGTGACTTGTCACATGGACATTTGCTTTTCACACCATTAGGAGAGGTGTAGACTGACCAGGAGAAGAGAGGTGTGTGTACGTGAGAGTCTGTGTGTGTGTGTGTGTGTGCGCAGTGAGTCTGGGGGGCAGAGGTGGGGGACTGTAAAGTGTAAGCTATTGAAAGGAGGAATGTGAGAGAGCATTATTGCCCGCACTTCATGTGAATGGAAAAGGGGTTAAAGAAATGACAGCGTACAGTGGGTGGTAGGGCCTCAGCGCAGCCTGGGAGGAAATGGAATGAGAAAGTGCAGTCAGGCAAACCACTCATTCACCATGACAAATGGGAGAGGCCTAGGCCAAGGGGATACCTGATACCCCACGGTGGGCTGTGTGCACCTGCCTGGGCTCCATGTGCACCAAAGTGGAAATAAAGCTCAGCCACTTGTAGCAACACACCTCGACTGTTTAGAGAATTAGATATTAATAAAAGTTATATTAAGAATAATGTGTATAATAATAATTCATGCAAATTGGATATTATTTAAGTTTTAAGGCTATGATTTTTGTTGTTTATTTTGTATAGTCCTAAAAAGTTGCAGTTGCAGTATGAGGAAAATCACAGACATGTATGGCAGGAATAATATTACTGGTGGCAGTGCGTGATGCACTATAACTAAATTCTCACATAAAGCCAACGTCTTCAAAAAGTTATTTAAAGTAATTTAAACTATCTAATACATTTGAAATGAATTGTGTTGAAATTATTAACAAACAATAATAGTAAAATAAAATGATAGTCACCAAATAATTTGCAAATTTTTGTGAGAAACGTGATGTCTGAAATATATTTCAATGTCTGAAATATTCCGCACATCATGAAACGATGCATTTCACGTTGGAAATGTGGCAAACTCATATTTAATTTATTTAAGTGGTGCTAGTTTTTGTCTAACTTCTTTGATACGAGTACAAAAAACCAATAATTGTGAAGGAATACGAAGAACGTCTAGTCTAGTTTGTTATATTAGTTTTGACTTCAAACCTAAGTTTTTTGTTTGTTTACAATTACACACTTGTGAATATTTCTTATGTATCAACACATGGACTCATGGACAGTTTTTTATTAGATGTTTTAATTACAAGCCTAAAAAGTAAAACTTAACATAACCGTCAAGCAAATCCTCATCCAAAAGCATGAATATGCTCTCAATGAGTTAATGAGTATTTCGACAGGAATGTCACAAGCTGCATGTCATGAGGCTCTAAATTAAGACATATATCAAATTTCAGAGGAATATTAAATCTTTGGGACCTGCTCAGATTAGAGGGGTACTGCTATAATCCAATTGTGTTTGAGGACAGAAGAAGACACAGAAAGCACAGAAGCTGCCTTTCTGTTCAGGAGTGGTGCAGAAAGTGAGCCTCAGGGCTGCTGCATTTCCTAGAACGTCCAGGAAGGATTACTGACCATCTCCCATGCAGGGAGATGAGCTGCGGTCACTCCGGCAGCAGTCAGTCTGTGGCATCAGGGTGCAGTGCAGCATGCTATGAAAATACTCAATCTTGTCTCCCACTTCAGTGTTTGGATTGGGCTGTGGAACAACCGCAGGCTGACAGGAGTAGGGGCTTGGAGAGGAGAATAATAATTTACTTCTTTCTTTTTCTCCAGCCAAACACAAACTTCGTTTTGATGGATTTAAGAATATTTAATCTCTTTAAAAAATTATTCAAACATTACAAAACTTTTCTTTAAGCTAAAATATTTTATATTTTGATGCATGCATTTTGTGCATATATGCAAGCAGCAACAGATGGGAAGTGAAGTAGCTGTCCCTACAAAAACAAACAACGTACACTGTCATCACACCCAAACCACTGCAAATTAACAGGGAGAAACAACAGAATATATATCATGCGTTTTCACTTGTTTTAGTTAATGTGATCACTGTGTAAATTGCAAGTGAGCTTAACCATTAACGCAGTGTAAAGCATCAGTTTTGTTACTATGGTTACTTGCAGTCAAATAAGAGGCTAAGATGTAATGTGCACAGAGGACGTAGCCTGAAGGTTGAACTGTTTTTCCACTGTATTTTTAACAGAAAAATCACAAAAGTTCCTTTTTTTTCGGCAGTCGCTTAATTTAAATGTTAAATGCAAGAAAAATGATTAAAATTAGACACAAAGAAGAAACAGTTACAGTAACTTTTTTCTGTGTTTTAGAGATCGTTTGGTCAGCTCCTTGGTCAGTGCTGTAATATGAGCACATCAAGTTACATCTGTCAGTATTTCCTGCGGGCGCAGCAGAGAACGGGAACAGTACAATTCATCAGCTTCAGTAAATATACCTTCCACATGTAATTGTCAAGGGGGAAAAACACTGTTGTGATTATTTAGTTTACATTTCCTTTAGGATTACGGTGTCACCTCAGAACGCTACAGTGTTTTCATTTTTAAAAAGGAGGCTGTGTGTATATTTTTCCTTTTGTAATTTTCATTATTTTTTTTAGCTTCTTTGTTAACTTTAAAAGCTTGACCCGTGATTATAACAACTCTGCCAACACATCAACTCATCAGTAAATAGTGTTCTGCCAGGTTCAAGCTTTCTCTGTATGTTTGTCTGATCTCTTTATGTATATGTGAGTTTCCTCAGATCACCCACCACAGCAAGGACATTCATGTTGGTTTGAGACTACTCTTACTGTGGCCTTCAACACACAAATTAAAAAAAAAAAAAAATCGTGGATGTTTTCTTTTAACTGTACACAGCCCTGCAGCTTCAGCAACATATGGTATTTCTATGCATTTACCATCAAGCTAGCAGTGAGCATGTTTTTATTCCTGTGCAAAGCATCTGGGTTAATCTCATATTAGTCAAGAAGGATCATTCTCACAAACAGTCTTAGACTTGTTTCACAGAACTATGCTCTAAATTAAATACATGGCGTCAGTGGATTAGTGTGTATCGCTTTGGAAATCCAGTAATAAGAAGAAGCTAAAAATTAATTTCTGTTTCTTTTTAAATATTAATATGCTTGAAAAAAAAACCCACTGGGAAGCAGATTGAATTCCTAGAATTCAGGGTTTTTACGATTGCGTGCAGAATATTTGATTAACCACTATGACAGCCTTTACAGTTTATTGTCATACAGTTTGTCTATAATTAATTAGATATCTAATCAGGACCCAATTCAAATTTTCCAGTGGAAAGTTATTAAGTTATTAAGCTTAACATTTTGATTTTACTCTGACTTTGTGCTCTAAAAGTTTTGCATCACGCATCTTGTCTCCTGCTATTTATTGTCTATATATAGTGTACTTCATGTGTTAATGTTATTTGGCGTGTCCTGTGGTTTGCATTATTCCGCTAGACATTCCTCCCCCAATCACAGGCGGCGCATCCCGTAGTTGCTCTGTTTTACTTTCATACTGAAATGTATTTATTTGAAGAGGAGCAGCAGGTCGCAGGGACATCTGTTGCGCTAATGTCCAACAGAGTAAACAATATGTTTTGAATTACTGTAAGATTTGACCTTAGAATAAGCCTTATCTTATGTATAAATCATAGTGAGTTCAATATGCTTTGTAAGTAGATTAGTTCATCTGGAGTCCCCCCCTCCTTCCCCATAGACAGTCTCTCCACCATGAGGGCCTAGAGATGTAATCCAGATTCATAATCCAATGATTCTTACAAGCTGTTTTGTGTTGTTAAATACTGGGTGTTTGTGTTGATTTAATATCATTCTAATCTCCTTTAAACTGCCAGTTGCTGTCTGGTTCATAGCCATCTTGTTTATTGCTTGCTCTCTAGTCTTGACTGTAGGCTGGAAAATCAAATCGGATGAGCCCGGTGGACTTCAGGGATGGCACTGAATCACTGATGGGTTCACTTATGAAAAGGATTTTGATTATTTTCAAAAATAAAAATACTGAAATGATTGTATTTTCGTTTCTTTCAGAGGGTCTTGTACTAACACCTTCTGGTCATATTTAGTGACAGTAATTCACTTCCTCCAGGCTCGTAGTCTTCCTCGTGTTCCTTTCAAACCACTGTGATTTTTAAAAGAACAGCAAATTAATTTCCATCTCCCTGTCACAGCAAAATCATATTTAATAAATAAAATTCCTTGCAAAATTTTATTCAAATTATTAATAAATGTAACCACAAGTAAATGTATATAGGAAAAGTACTTTGTGATATTTATTTGAATTCAACTGGACATTCTAAAATAAAATATATAAATGTTATTATTGTAAATTCATTTTTTATTTTTTCAAAAAAGCATGAAGATTAATGTAACAATACAGGTTGGACTTTGGTGTCTATTTTCTGTCTGTAGCCATAAACATATTGTAAATATACAGCAGGTATCACACAGCTTGTTGACTTCAGTTCAGTCCAACAGGTGGTTCTGAGAATTTCAAATAATAGGTGCTTACTGTCAACAGCCTTTTGAAGTAATCGAGTCCTCATAAAGCTTAGTCTGATTACAGTCCATACTATTGTTATTTAGTTTTATTGTAAGTGGATTCTACTCCCAGAAGGTTTCTTCAGCGCTCTGACTTGCACGTCCGATATTATTAGTTGCTATGAGTTCAGCCTGCGCAAATCTGTTAATGCATAAGACCATAAGAGCTTCTTATGTTCCAAGCCAGGTCAGAGTGAAGACACATCAGATTAATATTTGATCATGCAGAAGGGCCCTTAATCAGATTTGCTTATTCCCTTAGCTGAGTGCTCTGCAGCAATTATCATAATTGTTGCGCTAAACATGCTTGTCTTTACGGCTAGCGGCTGGACGTGAGCATGTGCTGTGAGAGGGGGATTCCAGTACCAAACCCAATTAATGCAGGATGGATGGCTGGGCATGCCGAGGGAGAACGAGGATATAGAGAAGAGGAAGGGGAGGGCCATGGGCAGAGATGCTGGTCCAACCCACAGTGACATAGCCCAGGGCAGCACAGTTAACTCCAGCCACCTGGAACTCTTCAGGCTCTCCCTATCCTGTAATCTGCCTTCAGCCATGCCACCAGCGCCTGCTGATTCGAGGGAAATTAGAGATGCACCAGGAAAATGGCAACGTCAGTCTACAAGTGTCTATTCAGTTGCAAAACTCATAGATTTTTTTCTGTGCTAAGAAATACCAAAATCTCACACTGCATAAATTTTCTCACCTCTTTCCACAAACATGCATACACCAGAGGAATATGGAGTGATTATCAGCCTGGTTATGTCATCTTTTTATCTTTGATATGATAAGTGTATTTCTTTTTATTAAAGTTTAATTTGCATTTGAGGAAATACCAATACTCACCTACTTATTAGGACTGAGGAGGCTTACAGTTCAACTTATTACTGTATGATGGAAGAAACTACTGCAAAAGTTGCTAGTTTTTATATATATATATATATATATATATATATATATATATATATATATATATATATATATATATATATATTATATTATATATATAATTAAGACATTTGATGTTTTATTTTTATCTTTAAGTAAAAGCAACAAAAGTAAAAATTAAAACAATTTTTATAAATAAATATGACTCCTAAAACACACACACACACAAACACACATGATGTCAAACAAATACATGAATTATAAAATAAAACCCTCACCAAATCTGAGCAATCTTTGAAAAGGAATTGATAACTTTGTTACATGTTTTACAAGATGTAGTTTTATAAAACTGTTTTATTTTACTTTAAAGTGAAAACTTGATCAAATGAACACAGTCACATCTTAAAGTCTTCATCTACTGAATATATATTTTTGGTGATACCTCTGAAATTATGCTGAATGTAAACATTTGGAAACATTTTGTGACTCAAAACCTGATCGTGTGTTAAACCAAAACAATAAAAATGCCAAAGCAAAACTCTGCTCTGTGTCATTTTGATTGCTGTCTCCTGAACATGTTGTCAGCCAACCAGTTTGTCATAAGTGTGTCTGTTAAATGAATGAGCCTGTGGACCAGTTCTGTCTGTATGAAAGTCATCTATCCTGCTGGAGGCATGGCACTGCACAAAGAAACACTAGGCGAGATGGTTCCCCATTAATCTATGTTGACTGGGTGGAAATTGCATCTTTGTAATGAGTATTAGGTGTGCATCTACATGAATTAAAGCTGAATGAGCCCCTGATTGATCACCTCGTCCCAAATGACGCTGCTTCCATGATCATTATTGTTTAAAAGTGACTAAATCATATCGGGATGATTAAAAGTCTCTGTTGAGAGGGGAAGGAAGATAAAGTAAAGGCACAATGTCTGAGAAATTGTGTTTTCATCCCCAAATTCTGTTTATATAGTTGTAGTTATTCCTGTTAAAGTTTTGGGTGTATTGTCAAAAGGGAGTCTGCAGCTGCAATAAAGAAACATATGGAAAGAAATTTGACAAATAATGTTTTTGTGACATTTTAATACACTACATTGATACTGAAACCACTGTTTCTCAAGCTGTCATAAGATGGTCATGATAAATGTTATAATGGGGTTTGTTTGTTATGATATGACTATTTATATTAAGTCAGACATTCTGTGCCAGCTGCCTTTTGCTAATCAGTATAAACACTGTATAGTAATAAGAATAGTACACTACAGCCTAAACTGGACCATAAGAAAGGACTGACCCACATCTGCAAGGAGTGTTCAACTAGCAACTCCATTCTCATTACAGATGTCACACATTCAGTTTTAATGGGATGATATTATTTTTTGTGCAACCTGACCACATGAAAGATCTGTGAGGGTAAAAAGGAGTGCAAAGGCAATGTTTGAAGTCAGGGCCAAAAAGTCCAGGTGTTTTTACAGGCATTGTGGCATTTATGTGATCTAAACTATATGTCTGGAGTCGCCTACACAAAAGTGCTAGACATCCCTGCCAGGTATTCACTTACTTCATAAAGTACATTCAACTGTGGGCAGCTGATTTGCTGGAGTTTGGGTCTCAGCCATAAAATCTTGACTGTTTGGACTCCCACTTGACTTTGGCATTTTGTGGAGAGAAAAAAAAAAAAAAGGGCCCCACACGTTCAGCAACACGAGAGACCACACCGAGGATTTAAATGTTCACACGCATTCTGCACTTTTACGTTTTTATCGCTTTTACATCTGATACATTATCGGGGAACCTGTTATTGTTTCAAGTATAAACCGAAACTCTTAATTTTCTGGGTGTGGTTTGGCACATGTGTGAAAATAACAGCTTTTTTCAGAAAAAGAGCCAGCTTAAGAAAAAGAGCAGACCTTGTCACCTTCTATCTTGACATATTTACTGTACCTGGACACGCTAATGTTCCTCTGTAATGTCTTTCTGGTAATTATGCTGCCAAGCACCCTGTTGGGGTAATTATACTAAAAACACCCTCATTAGCAGCATCAAGATGTAAACCCCCAGAAGCCTCACTATCTTTCCCCTTGTGCACCCTTGGAAGGCAAGTTATTGGTCCAACTCCACTTCATTCTCGACTTTCTGCTTATTGCACTACACAGCAAGATCATATTGCTGCGTTTCACCCTGCCTGCACTGCATATGCTGCATTGTATTAAATTTACACTGCATGGTTGTGAATTATGTTTTTTCTTCACTCGCTGCAAGTAATACTGTCCTGTGGTGTTCATTAAACTGGCCCCAAAATGCATGGACGGCCTGATTTTCCCACAAGCTTGTTGTGGCTGTGTAGCAATTGGTTTAAATGAAGAATGCTACCAAAGCTTACACACAAGCACATCAGAGCTGTTTTCAATAATGTGACTTAATTAAAACTTAATTGCTTGAAGTTCTGTAGACCAGTGCACAGTAAATATCAGCACCAACAGGGTTTCGCTTCACCCGTGAAGGCTTTGCTGAAATTTGTTCAGAGAAATTGCGTAAATGGCAAACCATTTGGGGAAAGGACATAAAGAATGGTAACTTAAAATATAGTGGTGAGTTTTCCTGTGCTCATACAAAATGGACATACTACTCACCATAACAAACCAGCAAAGAAATTATAACAGTCCCGAGCCCCGCATTGTTTAGCAATTTGCTCTTTTTAAATTATTCAGAGGCAAGGCTTTTTTATGTCAGCAACTGTGTGTTTTCCAGTGACAAAGCTAGCCTCGCCTAATAGTTTCACTGCGTCTGCCGTTTTATGACTGACATAGCAATAAGCAGATTGTCCAGATATTTATGCCATCTGCAGGCAGGGGAGATAATTAAAGTATATAAATTAATCAAGTGCAATTAATTAGAGGTTTTATGTTCACAGCAGTACATCTTTGCATGTATAATTTATATTTATTGATTTGTTTGGTTTCATTAGCCTATAAGATAACAGTGCAAATGCATTAGAGGGGAAAATGCACAATTAGCATGCGGTAAAGGGTGCTGGTAATTGATAGATCAGCGAGCACTCCCTGCAGATATAAAGCTGTGTAAACTGTCATAAGCAGTTACAATCGATGACTGATATTTCGCGCCATATCTCGCGCTTGATTAATGATGTTTTTGAAAGCGGCCCCCCACTTAATGGGACCCTGATAGGCATGCAGAATTTACTGTTTAATCAGGGGAAAGAATTTATTGCAGTCCAGAACCTGTGTCGTTGCTGGTGGAAATGTATGATTGGTCTCTGTAAGTGCTATGCTGATGTTATTTGGTCCCGTCAGCAGCCAATATGGCTGAGCATTAAGAGCTTTGTGCTTTCCAGTTGATTTTTCATTGACTGTGCTGCCATCGTTCATCACTGGCTGGTTTCCCTCTGTTCTGCAGAGCTGGGAGGAAAGCAAGCTGGGAAGTCAATAGCAGGCAGCATGTTCACAGCATTCCAGCATTTGCAGCAGTCCTAACGGTGTGGAAACTGCACTCAAAATGAGAGACACTTCCTTATTTCCCTGATAATAATGCAGTATTCTTCTTGAATTGCATAATAGAAAGATAATACTTTTGGCATTTTGTGTGATTACAGTTTTCTGCTGAAATGCACATACAGGTAGGTATTCTGTTGGGGGCGGAGTTGTGGAGGTGGAGTGGGCACAGGGACATCACATGTGTGTGCTAGGTAACTGGCATTAATGAAACAATAATACTTTTATTTCTTTACTCCACATTCTTCATCTGTGGCTGTAGCATTGCGAAGGAAACAGGAGTCATCTGAGTTGGTAGCTCCTGTTTGGTGTGGCTGACATATTTTGAAGATGTTGTCATTACATGTTGCGTCATTGATAATTCATGTGGCTCTAGCAATATAATTACTGTGAATAGGATGTGGCGTTTATGTGCTCCACATGTTGCTGTCTGCGAGCAGCTTCTGTGTAGTTCAGATCACGTTGAGGCGGATCACTTTCTCTACCTTGCTTTCCGTTAGGTCAAATCAAACATGTACCGTATTCTCAGGAAAGGCCTTGTGTGAAACTAGTGAGACGCCGTAGGTGTGTAGTGTGGTGTATGTAATATTTTATACAGTGTGTTTCATGAGCTGCATCCTACACCTGGGTGCCAGACATACATACATTTTTGCCCTGTGTCTCACACAATTTCCTCCCCTTATGTCACTATAAATACTTACAGAGACACCGCCCCCTGTTTAAGGTTGCAGATATGTGCAGTACAAGGGGGAGAAGTGATTTGCCTTCTGGTGATCTGCTCCAAATTAGGATCTTGGTTTACACCTGCTGGTATCTTCTTTCATTTCCCTCCCTTAGGGCAGCTCCTGAGATTTGTTGAAGATGAATCTTTGGGAAATTCGCTGAAGAGTTCACTCTATTTACCTTTCATTACAGTTGACTTTGACTTATTATTAACATTTGCCCCGTTGCCCTCTAAGGCAAGAGAATAGTGGGAAACTGTAAATAATGCAAAGGAAAAGTCTGTTGTCACAAAAGAAACAGTAAGAGAAACCTTTTGACCTTTCTCACCTCCTTCTTCCTGGACCCAGAACTGAGATAACAGCTGGAGATGGTCAAGGCCTGCTTCTCTCTCTCACGCTGCTGTAGGAGAAGGTAGAGAGGTAGAGAGCCATATTGACATGGCCAGATCGTCGTGGCCTTAAACCCACAACAGGCTATCTGATATCCTTCTAAGAGATCCCCAGAGGGTGAGTGCTTCCATTTTTCTCAACTTGTATATAAGTAAACTGCGGGACCTGGCTGGGAGGTCAAATCAATCTCTGCTATTTATTACACAGAAATGTGACACTCCATCTTAAATACTCCTATCCAAAGTGATTTAGCCTCGTGTCTGCATTGTGTCTGCAGAATGTGTGCTAGTGTGTGTATGTGTGCATGCCAGCGAGATAGGGAGAACTGCATTTTATGACCATTGTGCCAAATTGTCTTTTTTCTCAGACTCGTCTCTTGTAAACAAAGATGGGTTAATATGCTCTTTGAAGACAGTTTTATGTAAAGCTTTTAGGCCTGGTGTATGTATCATATTTACTGTAAGTACACTTCAAACAAAGGGCCAGGCTAATGCAATGAGAATGAGTAAAGATTGTAGTCATGCACAGGTCACCTCTTGAACGCGGCGCCTAAATATGATCAGTATCTCGTGCTAGTTCGGCACGCTTTGATGCTTGTTCAGGTTATGTCTATATTAAGTTGTTCAAACAGTGCAGGAAAATAGGACAGTGACACAGTCATTAGCCCCTAAAGGGGGACGCAATCCTGTTTCTGTGGGAAGCGGCGCTCTGTTTACTGCGTGACAATGTGATATTGTGTGGCTCATGCTGTCTTAATTGGAAACAGTCTCACCCCACAAAAGGTGCATAAGACCCCTGATTTTGTGAGGCAATCTCATCCCTCCCCTTTCCCACCCCCATTACCCCCTCCCACCCACCTCCTCCTTCCCTCTGAAGAGCAGCACAAACCCCCCTGAAGCATTTCCTTAATCCTCCGGAAGATCATGCTCTCCCACTAAATATGGTACCTGTGGACAAACAATGGATTTTTCCATAATAATAAGTTGAAGATTTCATTATGAGTGGCTAATGGATGGACAGGTCTGGGTATGACCAGATACACGGAGAAGCATCCCTTTGATCAGCAGCATAGGGTTAATCCATGGTAAGAAATAATGGAGGTTTAGGGGGGGGTGAGGCGGTTGGGGGGGGCACTATTGAGCTGGGCTGAATTTACAGCCGAGAGGGCTCAGTAAAAGGATGATTTTTAGAGCCTCTTGCTGCGTATTGAAGGGGAGACTGTCTGACAAGTCATCAATGAGACCCGGCGCTGTACTAAACTAATGAAAGCTGCATTTGATCTTCTTCGAAGAGGTTCAATACCTCTCCTGCTATTATTTAAGTCCTCAGCTTCACCCAAACCTGTTTTCAGATCTACAGAAATCATTAAATTGCACAGTGAAGTAAACTGTGTTTGTAAGTATTGGATGAGGAGGAAATATCTAAACTACTTATAATGTATCCCTGTTGATTGCATCCAATAGACACTTCCTGACTTGTTTAATGCCTGTCTAAGTCTTTCTGCTCTGCTGTCTACAGCTAACATTAACATATATTTACATCTTAAATTATTTTTTATTACAAAAGTTGCAAATGTTACACAGACACAGACAGCTTTTTCATGCACTTAAACTTTACTGTTTTTGTAATTGCTTTGTTTGGTCATCTTGTGTGGTCTGATCACTTTTAGTCTTTACTTCATTACTGGACTTGAATGCAAACTAGTCCATAGGACAGCACTTTTAACCTTGTCTGTGTTTGACCATGCCTGCTCTCATATGAGACCACCTGAAAGTCAAGCTGTAGTAACCAAATCATATCTCCTGCTCATAGATTTAACACTGAGGTCTGGTGCAAGCCATATTATTTTCTCATTGAACCAAAAATAAAAATAAAGGCTCCTTGTTTAATTTAAAATCATGTTCAAAAGTTAAGGGCCACCCCGACTGCACATGAGAGACATGCAGGATGAAAGATTTGGTCTGAGCCTGTGCCAAGGAACAGGGCATGCGTCATCTGCTAACATCAATGATGGGGCTGCACCGCAAGCAAAACAGCCCATCCTTGCACTTGAACTGCAGTGATTCAAGGTTATGTTAACTGAAACATGTTGAAGTAATAATATAAACACCGTGATAAACCAGCAGTTGGAAGATTTCAGTAATAAATCTGGCCAGAGGGGGCCTTACTGAAATTTGTGATGACATCAAGCGGTTGTTAGTGTAAAAGTCTCCCATTATGCATCTGTTCTGCATCTATTCAGCGTTCATCCTGCTGCAGCATTAAAGGTTTTATTTTTACTGAGTGCTGCAAATAAATAAATAAATAGGTCATTAATACCGTAAATTGGTATTTAAAAAGATATAAAATGTAAACCAGATTTAAAGGTCTTCAGTTTTACCAATTCAAATATTGCTAAGAGTATATATATATATATATATATATATATATATATATATATATATATATATATATATATATATATATATATATATATATATTGCAAGTATGCAAATTTGTTTTTTAACTTTTTTTGTGTGTGTGTGTGTGGGGGGGGGGGGGGTCAATTCAGGCTAATATCCAAGCAGAAACAAAGGTAAAAGGTTTAAGATATTTAGTGATTTTATAACATTTTTTATTTCATCTGATAGAATAATTTAAAAGCACAAGTAATCTGAAAGTTTTTTTTTTTTTTTTTTTTTTTTTTTTTTTGTGGACAACCTATGAGTAAAGTGACACCTCCCTAATTTTCCCTATTAGTTGTGCCGGGTCAGTTGAAACAGAAGCCAAACGTGTCGAGAGAGAAAAAGACACTTTGAGAGAGAGTGGTGAATAGAGGAGCCGGTTAGAGAAGAGTGTGAGAAAGAGGAGAGTACAGCTGAATTCTCACCAGGCAGAGAGAGAGAGAGAGAGAGGGAGGGTGTTAGAAGAATAAAAAGCAAAGAGAGAGAGATGCATGGCAGAAGAGAGAGCTGCTGGGGATAGGCCTGCTAATCCTCACATATATATTCCCCTAATTAATCCTGATTACCACTTTTTAATCGGCCTGCTCAGGCTGCCCCAGAATAAAGTGACACTTCCTAATGAATTAAATCTGCATTTTACAATTGGTACACTATTCCCTCTGTTGGTTTTTTCAGCCTCCTGCATTGGTCCCGTGTGGGAGCCTCCAGTCTGTCAGTGGCGTGTGGTCTCACTCCACACTAGTTAACTGCTAAATGCTTGGGTCACACCTGTGCCCTTTTATGGGGTCTGGCAAATCAGTGGGGTTACTGTTGTGAAGGGAGTGATCAGTCCAGCCGCCCCTGCTGTTAAATATATGCAAGACCTTTATATTCGAGAGTGGCTGTTGTATTCTCACATGGTTATTGAGATATTAAGATCAAAGTGTTTTTGCTGTGTGCTCATGTAAGGCTTTATTTTTCACCAAATCTCCTGTCTACTTTTGATATCATAACATGGGGCTCAGGTGTCTCTACAATATAGTGGTTTACACGTTCACCTGACAAGTTCCCGGTTCAATCCCAGGAGGAGACACAAATCCCTTTGGGGTTATGTCAGAAAGGACAACTGGTGTAAAAATCTGACAAATCAAATGTGGAGCTACTCACTGTGGAGACCCCTTGTGAATAAGGGAGCAGCTGAAAGTAGCTTCTAACATATTGTGGGCTCAAATCAGTAAATACTAATGTTACTGAGTTCTTGGACTGTATACAAAATACACCACCAGGCAAATATACTTAGTAAGAGATGTTACAGATACATTGAAACGTCAAATTAATGTGGGATTTTTGGTGTAAAATGGGAAACCAAAGAACTTCTGGTGTCCATTACTGATCATTCATGAGTTGGACTACACCCATCTTTGAGCTCAGCCTTAATTTTCATTCCAACTACACACCTCTGAAGTTTCCTGACTGTAGCATGCACAGCTGCAACTGTTGCATCGACAAAATCTGCTCAGTGTACTCAAAACCACCTTTATGGTAATACAGCACCCATTTTTACCAGGATGACACAAATGCACACACACACACACATAAACAGACATAGTTTCGCTGTTGTGGCTGTTAGAGTGATCAACCTTGACTCTTTAGCTGGTCTAGTGTCTAATCCAATAAAATACGTTTTTAGGTGCAGAAAAGGTAAACAGATAGATTGCTGACCCTGCTTTTACTTCCGGGTCAGCAGCACCTGGTGCCCAAGTGGTTTGAGACCACCGCAGTAATGAAGTCTGTCCCCCTGCGGTCGGGCCCTCTGCCTCCCTCATTTGAGGGGTCCATCCCTGGGAGATGGGATCCTGTGAAGCAGTGATTGTTTCCACGATTAGGTGGGCAGACTGGTGGAGCCGTGCTTGTGGATCCCTCCAATGGATTCACTCCCTCCACACTGCCGAGGCTGAAAAACAATAGCCAGCTGTCGCCCGCTGGCTGATGTGCTTTTGATCAGCCAAATGAAGGCTGCTGGCATTTCTTATGGAGTGGAGATTGCTTATCGATCTATATCAAAATATTCATGCTAATCCCAGGCAGCGGAGACTATTTTCAAGCCGGGTTAGCAGTCAGAGCTGCCGTCCTGTCTGGAGCAATTCGCTGAGCTGGGAAGTCTAATCAGCTCAGGGTCCTGCAGTCAAATGCACTTTGCTGTTTAAATTTGGACCCCTGACATTGATGGAGGAGTCCAGAGAAAGGTGTTGACAAACCAAATTGTTTGTTCCAGCACTATTTTGCTAGAGATCAAGTCCAGAGTAATGTGCAGTGAATTTGTTCATTACTAGCTGGGCTTGGAGAGAAGAGGGCTGAGGTTTCACCCTCTTTCCAGCGGAGAAGGACCGGTGTTTCAGGGTTGGAGGGTTAGGGGGAGCTTGATAGTGATGGTGTATGTATACATGTACTTTTGTTGTTTGTGTGTGTGTATGTGTGTGTGAATGGTAGCCATGATGGTTTTAAGGCATCAAGAAGTTTGAAAGCATTTCAGAAACAGTCATATGGATTTAATGGGAATTCAGGGAACACTGTGTCATATTTTTGTACTTCCATCAACCCGTCATTTCCACAAATATGCACTGTAAGTGAACATAAATGTAAAAAAAAAGTATAAAAGAAATGAAAAGCTGAATTGAAATGGACTCAAGCAAGCTGATACAAGGGGGTTAGATTGATGCATAGAAGCAATACAACACTTAATTTATTCGGTGTATAACTTAAAAAAAAATCTAACTCAGTACAAGTAAAAATAAAAACATTAGAGCGTAAATCTTGTTGAGGGTGTGTGTGCGTAGCTTCCTTGATCACAGATTATGTTTTCTTACTTCCTCTGGCAAAAGCCCCTCCTCTGTCCAGTGACGCAGAGCATTCTAAATCTGTCCCAGTACGTTAATACTGTCATGCAATTATTGTGCAAAGAAATCTGTGAAGAAAAAGCATTGCCAGAATGGAGAGATTATCCTGCTGGTGGGTTGAAGGGCTAATGTCTTGCCATATGGCCCAGATTGTAATGTGCAGTGTCCTGCTTCAGGGTCAATCATACATCAAGTATTAGTGTCAGGTAGGGATTAATGCTTAATGTTCCCTCACCTCCAACATAGCACACTGTACTCTACCTGGCTTTGGTTACTGCACTGACATGATGTATTTCTTGTGTGTTAGGTAGTAGTAAGAGAAAAATGAGGAGATTTGTTGATGGCAGATTCACACAGTGGAAACCAAAAGCCCCCAGATAACTGAGCATTATTATTCTTGTTATTGGAATTGCTATTATCTGTACTAGTGTGTATTTCATTTCAGCTTTTAGGGAAAACAGCAAACTCCCCTTTTTGTCTTTTTCTTGTTTAACAGTCAGTCTGAAAAAGAAAAAAAAAAATTCTGCTTGTCTGGCTGGTGCTGCAGAAACCACCGATTAGTGCGATTATTGCTACTGTTGACTGATGCGGGGCCATACATTCTGACAGCAAGTGATTTACCCCACACTTATGGCATAATGTTGCGCACGCTGCAGCCTGGAACGTTTCTGTGTGCCTAATCAGGATTTATTTTTTTGGTTTTCTATTTAGTTTATATGGATTGTTATTATTTATCCAATATAGCGTGGTCATATGCACAGCAAAAAGGAAGGTGTAATTTGATGTAGAGTACAGCTAGTAATGCATAACCATATATTATTTGATTATTGCTGTTGTTAAAAGCATCTTAGTTTTTCCTCAAGACATTTCTCTGCCACATTATAAGAAATGTGTATACTGTATTTGTGTGAGATAGCAATTTCGATGGATCTTGTAATTACCTTAAATGACCCGGTGTCCCCAGGCACCCCTTGTCACCAGGTAGAGTGTTAAGCCAGGTCCTCGCAAAAGGCATTAACCTAAATGACTACATAGGAAATTAACCTCATAATCCCTTTTTGACTGATTAGAACTGATGGATTCCATTGACACGACAGCCTCACCATATGAATCCTCTCAAAACAAAGTGGCAAATACAAATGTAGAGGGAGGCCAAAACATATTGTGTATTGCAACCTTGAAAATCATTGTGATGGAGTGGGTTGCTTACGGGAGGGGGGGGGTGACATGGTAAGGTGAGATGTTTCAGTGTATGTGCGTGCGTGCGTGCGTGCGTGCGTGTGTGTGAGAGGTTCACATATGTCAGACGGCAGGATGTAAGGTGCAGGTGTCGCCAGCCTTTGGTGCTGCCTGTCACCTTGTGAATAAACAGCAGTTGTTCGTCGGGAAAGGCAGGACTGATTCATGTGAGAATGGCAGAACATGGCAGATGGATGTACTTTTTCATATGTGTAAATAGTCGCAGCTAGCTATTAACATACCTCTGTGCAGATGGCAAACTGTAATAAAGTACAGGCGATAAAACAAGCCTCCTCGTCGATGGCTGACGCCCAGCCGATGTTTGTTCATTTTTACATACAGTGCAATATGTTCTGTAGCACAAGGGCACAATAACTAGTGGGGATATTTAGGAGTGCTTGTTGTTCCTGAATAGTAAACAGTTTTAATGTTGCAGTAAAAGCAGTTTGATCTGCTTTAGTTTCACATACCAGAAGTTGAAAACTTAATTTTGTATTCTAAATGCAATTTCTTGTTTTACATTGTATTTGATCATTTTAAAGACCTATAAATAATAATAAAAATCCCAATTAAAATTTCTTGCCTTATTCAACGCTCTAATGTGAGGTTTTGGGTTATATTTTGTCATGTGAATAGAGTCAGAACTACTTAGAGGAGGAGCATCAGCAGAAGTGGCTACATGTTGGATCACGGGTGTAAGCTGACGTCGGAGCCACTCTGGCCCACAGCTGGTTCCCCTCCAACTAGATGATCTGCTCCTTCCTGACTCCAGAGACCAGAGGAAGAGGCTGAAAAACCCAGACAGAGAGTGAGAGCGGCAGAGACAGACGAGTAGAAGGGGGTAGAGAAACAGTCAGGAAGGGGGAGTGTGAGTGAGGAAAAAAAAAAAAAAGTGGGGGTGTGTGGCGTCAGCATCCAGATGCACCACAGCCACTCGCCATAGTCGTGTGTGTGTTTGTGGAGGGCGTGTATGCATCTGTGGAGCCCAAGGACTTGTCGTCTGGCTGCTGCTGGTTGTGGCAGCCAGCTGTCAGGGGAGCTCAGGGAGAGAGAGGAGGCCAGGTGAAAGGAGGGCCAGCGGCAGACAAGGACTGGAGCCAGCGCTCGCTCACTCCAAATGAATGGTGACAAGAGCGCGAGAGCCATTGATCCACTGGTCACAGCACCCCTAAGGCTGCAACCTAATGTGCTGAAAAAAGAAACATCAGCCCTAGTTGGGGCTCTGGGAGAGAGACAGTTCTCATCGGATGAAACACACCTTACATGCAGAAGATCAATAGAAAAAGATGGTGGATGCGGTCAATAAGTTTGCATCCATTATGGACAAAATCAGATGAATAATTGTTATAATTGTTAATGCCACAGCAGCGAATTGAGTTAAATGAGTGAATGCATTGTAGCTTTTATTGTGAGCGGTCACACTTCTAAGCATGTATTATTACTTCATAGTCGCAGCATACAGTGGATAGTGCAGCTTTTACATTCCTGACACACACTGTTTTAAACAAATTAAATAAATAACAGTTCGTTTGCTAATAAGCCAACCATTGTGTAAAAATTACCTCAGAGAAGTGTTATTCATTAAATGTGTAACATTGATAGTAATTTTCTTGCAAGGTGTGAGAAGGATTTTTTTTTTTTCAGTCCCTCACTGATAACGTTTGAGGTGAAACTTACCATCACATGTATCTTTGACTTGTAGCCATTTCCTAAGATTTTCCACAGACGTTGTTTGAATAATGCCTCAGAGCTACAGTACATGTGTTAGGAGTTAACAAGCAGATATTCACCGAAAATACATGTAAGATGAAACAGAGGAAGCCTAAGACACTCTGCAAATAGCATGCAAACATAAAACATTACATTTACTCCAGCATTGTTAGAAAAGTGCAGTTCCCATCACTGGTGATAATTACCTGCTGTGGTCCACCTGGTTTTGCACTATTCATTTGGCATGAAAGAAAAATTACATGAATAAAAAACAAAACAAAAAAAAATTTCCTACAATTAGATTTCAGCAGGAGCATTTTAAAATTCATCACCTACTGACTTAATATTGAGTTGTGTCCGAAGTGCTCTGATTTGGGTCTTACTTGGTGCTGTGACACTTGTAACCCGAGTCAGGCAGTGAAGCAAAGAAGGGCCCTCTGTGGGTGCAACGCCAAGCTGATTGATTGGTGATGCGGACTGAGGGAGATGATTGATTGATTGAGGTTGGTTAGGTGACAAACAATGCAGCGCCTAGCCCATCAAGGTGCAGCCCTGTCAGTGGCAATAATCCGTGATTGCCTTTACTCCCTGCCCACCCACCCCCACTCCCCCCTCCACTCCCCCACTCCCTGTCCACCTCTTCATCCATTCCTTTGGGAGAAGACATACAGTCGTGTCTGTCCACGCCAACAAACACAAAACATACACACTGTTTCGCCACTCACACATATGAAGAAGCACATATGTACATGTAAACACTGATTTCAGAACGTTACTGTCTAAAAATGAGATTAGTTCATTGTGTTTCCTTTCCTCTGCTGCTAACCCTCAGCCGTCATCCACTCGCCCCAGCTCTGGTAAATATCAGCAGACTAAGCAGATACTTCTTTTTTTTTTTTTTTTTTAAATACACATGCATGTGCGTGTGTGCATAAGTGTGTGTGTGTGTGTGCTGTACTTGTGTAGGTGTCCATGTGGGTGTTCAACCCACTGTTGTGCTGCACACAGTGTTCAGTGTAGCCAATGTGCCCTAGGCCTCTCACGCATATTATTCATATTACTGTTGATTCTAAAATAATTAGTCGCCAGGATATCCCTTTGAGATTGCAGAGATTATCAAGCTCAACTTCAAATGCTTCCCAGATTCAGTTAGAACACCACACAGCATCCATTAGCTGGTAAATGTTGTTTCAGGGCATCAGTCAGGTGCTGTTTTATACTAGCCAAAGAGAAACACGGGTCTCTTGGTTTTCTTTTGACTTTGATAGTATTGGCCATGTTTTGAGTTGAGGAACTATGTCCAGCTATTATCCATAGATTCATCTGATAATATAATTTTTTTAAAAATAATTTCATTAAGTTCGTTACCACATCCTTTGTTTCCGATATAAGTAATTCAAGATTTTAAGGTTGCTTTCTTGCATGTTTCCTACATGTCTGACAGTCTGCCCTGGAGCTCTTCCGTTCAATGTGGGCTGGTTGGCAGGTCTGCTCTGCACATTTGGTGCGTGTCCCACACATTTCCTATCGGGTGGGCATCACAGGCATTTTGCTTTAATTGCTAGGCGTTCTCCGACTGAGTGTAGCTTATTTGTATGTTTGTTTGCCTCCCTGCCTGAGCTATTGGTAATCTATTCTCCCTTCTTAGCAGGAGGAAACTCAGGCAGCCAGTGTCTGGATTCATTGAACTGGCAGCAGGGTTAGTGCATTATCATGCTGGGTTAGATGTGGAGACATACTTGGCTGGTTTTCCTTGATTGCATTTAAAGACCAGATAGCTCAACTTTTCTGAGTAGTTTGGAGTGGTACATTTTCCATAAGATGTGAACTTTGCACAAAAAAAAAAAAAAAAAAAACATACAGAGGAACAAATGAAAAAAAAAAACTAGTATGTTCAATTGTTTTCCCCATTGTTTCTCATTACAAGGTATGATTGTGTTTTTTTTTTTTTTTTTTCTTGCAGCAGTGTTATTGTGAGATTAGGATTTCTTACCTTTGGAAGAAAAATACATGGATTATCTGTGAGGAGATCAGGCTGCACAAAAAGCAGATTTTGTCCATAATCCATCTCTGAATAACAGATCTACAAGTCAACAACACTAATTATGTTTGTCTAACATTTATATTCTTGTTCTCATTTTTTTTTAATCAAAAATGAGAGTTTATACTGTACAGGAAGATAAGAGTCACTACACATCCAACTGCTGTGATAACCTTGTTTATTATAAATAATACTACAGAGGAACTTTGATCAAAGTTGTTTTTCTAAGATAAGAAAACCTTGCAAAGAGGGACAACCACCAAAATGTGGAAAGAGTTCAAGGACCGATAATGTAAGAATTCTGACATAAACAAAAATGAAACATTCAATCAAATAAATTCCAGCATCGCATCTTTTAAAGATGATAAATGTTTATGAGTTAATACTGTGTCCTTGCTATTTCTTTAAAAAGACACTTACCGAAATGGAGAGGAATACAAGAATCTCTCACACACACACACACACACACACACACACATACACACACACACACTAAAACAAGCTCTTGGACCTTAACATTATTTTTACAAATATTTTTTTATGTTTTACTTGTAGCCAGGATACAGAAATTGCTTTATAAAAAGTTTTAAAAATATGAGATTGTAACATTAATAGCGCACAGGTCTGCAGCTCAAATTTAATGTATTTGTGGTTCATACTTCCTGTTTGTTGGCGGTGTTGAGATCGATGTAGTCAGAATTAAAACTTTTTTCCTTTTTTTTTATTCCTGACATTGCATGAAAGTCAAATTGTGGTGCTTAATCTCTGCAAGAACAGGTGTGGTAACAGGTTTTTGTAAATCCCCCAAAATATCTCAAAACACAACTGTACTTTGTTACAAAAGCATTTGACCTTGTCTACACATTTGGGTAAATCCAGCACAAAGCCCGGTAATCCTTTGCACTAAACTTCACAGCACAATGGTCTGCCCACCTTTGCTTAAAAAAATGATATGTAGCATTATAATTATGTTAAAATTTGCTTTCATATTTGCATTTCTGAGAACTAGAGGCTGGATTGTTACAGCAGAATTGATCACAGTGCTGATGTACAATCAGTGTGCCGAGGAACTTCCTTAACCCGCCCCACTCATACTTTTCTGTGTTAAGAGAAGGCCCATGCAGACTGTAGCACTGTTATACATCACAAGTAACAGATATCACCATCAGATTAATACAGCTCCATACTAAGGTCTTGACATACCGCCAGCACAGGCAAGTGTGAAATATGTTGAGGAAGTGCATAATTATGACATCTGTTATCTTCCACGGTAGCTCTTAGCACAATATTAACTGAAGAAATAACAGGTTTAAGTACAGTATGTGTTAATGCTATGATAGCCCGTTTAATTGAAATATGACTTGGGCGTAATGAAGATTAAATTAAACCCGGAGATAATCATCTGACACACAGATAATTGAGTTGCAATCCTCAGGCAATCAAGAATAGCTCAGGGAGAAGAAAGAAATAATCATGGCCCTTTACTAGAGAGGAATAAGCTTATTTCTGTGTGATGGGGGACATAAATTCAGCACTCAGATTAAAGAGTGATTAATCAGGGGCAGTAATCCACAATTTGAGAGGAATCAGAATGGCATATGTCTTCTTTATGTAATTTACTTTTCTGTCCCTGATTGTGCTATGAGTGCAAATTTGTGTGTGTGTGTGCGCGCGCGCATGTGTGTATGTGTTCTTCTTCTTCTTCGGAGAGCTCTCGTCCATGCTCACAGGATAACTTGATGACTGATCCGATCGCAGGGGGAAGAGAGGCTGGCAAAATGTTTCATCTCTCTTGCCCACTTAAAATAGCGCAGGAGAGCTCTTGTGCTCCCCCAAACATATGGTCCTATGTTGGTGCTTGGGCTTGTTCAAAAGGGATTAGAGCCTGCAGGTCGAAGTGTCTCCGTGTCAGCGGTGGCACCCTGCTGCATTTCCAAGTCTCTGCACTGCCAAGAAACAAACATTCACATATGAGCTCAGTCACTGACACATTCATTTACACAGCAGTGGCCGGTAGTCCCTCTTGTTTTGTCTTGGAAGAGTTTTTATGTTTTCTCAAGGGCTATTCTGTCATGTTCATTTTTATTATTTTACTGTTTTTGCGGTGTTGAGTAAAATGACCTTTGTGTCAGTGGAGCACCAGTAGTTGTCCAGCTATAATTGCTTGATAAAGCAGCAATTAAATACACACTGACATATAATCATAAGCAGACACAGAATCAGGCCATGTTTTTAATTCAGTCAAGAAAAAGAGCAGCCTAAAAAGAAAAAAATAACAACCACGTAAAACAATACTCTTTACCCTCTACAGCTAACTCTGCCTTTCCCAAAGAGGCTCAAGGTACATTTTAATGGTTATAATATAAATAGTAGAATTCAAAAGAATTAAAAAAAAAAAGTTCTGCTGTACAAAATTACAGATGAAAGACTGTTTATTTATCCTCTGGAATTTTTGGAAATTACCGCAGCTTCTGAATTTATTACTCAAAAATGTGGTCTGATCTTCATCTGTGTCATAAGTTCAAGACACTGATTTGTTTCCAAAACAATACTTTTCCTTCTCTCAAGCATTCTGTTGTTGATTTTGGTCAATTGTTTTTCAGCACCCAACCTCTCCTAAGCTACAGCTCATAGACTCACAGCTTTGGCACTCTCCTGTAAAATATCTTGAATACCCGCAGAGATTGCAAGACCACCAAGCTGTGAAGTAACAAAGCAGTCCCTAACCACAATGTGCCCTCCATCGTGCCTTACAGTTAGGATGAGGCTTTGGTGTAGATGGGCAGTGCCATTTGACCTCCAAACATAACACACTTCATTTTTGGCACAAAAAAAAAAAAGTTCTTGTCTGTAGTGTGTACTCCTGAATTTCATACATTTATAAACAACTTGTCTTATTGTAGATTGATGAACACCCAGACCTTTGGAAATGCGTCTTTTCCCTTTTACAGCATTGTGGATCATTGGGCCTCTTTTGGTTTTGTGTAACTGCACTAAGCAAACTTTTCACTGTGTTCAGTAACCATCACAAATTATACAGGGGTGCATTGGTATCTTATGGGGAAAAACTTTTTTTTCCAGTTTATTGTCTTTCCTTTTATCTGTCTTTCATCATTTCACTATTACCTCTTTGGAATAGTTTGTTTTCGGCTTAACCTGCTAACTTTAGGCCTCATCCACATAGGCTTAGCAACCACTGGTCGCTAAGGAAAAATGTGTATTCCCTGACAGCTGGTTGCTGGAGGTTGCCGGCAGTTGCTAGGTGAAATTGTATACAGTGCTGCACTGAAAACCTCCTTGCATTTGCTTTAGTCTTTTCCTCTTATCTAGTCTCCAACTGCTCACTGACACAAACTGAAAAATGACACGAGGTGCCGGGCACAACAAACCCCGCCCCCGGCGGACGTTTTAGCTGATTTGAACGTTGTCTTCACAAACATGTTACTCTCCAAACACTGAATCACCCAGAAAACACATAGGTCCTATTGTCCATGCCCACAATTTTCCAAGTTTTAAAAAATTAAGCTAAAATAACTTTGACTTTATGGTCCTTTTCATTTTTTTGTAAAAGCTTTGTTTCTTATAATGAGAAAATATAAGGATGACGTTTCTTTTTTCAGCTGAGCTATTGCCAAAAATATGTGTTAAATGGACTTTCCCGTGTTAAATTCAAGTAGCATGCACATCCAGAATCTGGATTGATCCAGATAGCATTCAGTTCGGCACTAGTTCTCTGCCCTCTACAACTGTGTACCAAATATCAGATGAATCCAATAGGTTTTCTGGGAGATATGATTAATTTATTTATTTATTTATTGTTCTATGTTAAAGAGAGGGATTTTTTTTTCAAATTTTCTGGATTTTTTTTTTTTTTTTTTTTTTTTTTTTAACCTTGACCCAATTATGGCAAAAATGTAATCAGGTGATCTAGGGGTCACTGGCCATCTTTTGTGCAAATTTGATGTGAATTGGAATTGGTAGTTTTTCTGTAATATTGTGAACAAACATACAAACAGAGGAAAAAACAAAACAAAACAAAACCCTGTTCCCCCCTCCAGGGTTGGCGGGGTAAAAATTGTGCCTTTGTTGGCTGTGGTGGTAAGGAATAACTTTTCCTTTGAAGACGAACCTTTTCCATTTCTGGATTGCATTGCACTTTTTCAAGATTCACTGCTGCTTGCAGACTGGCTGATGTGTGTTTGCAAACAAGTTGGCATCTTCTGTGCAAACAGTGACAATCTGTTGGTGACCAAAGCAATCACAAGGAGGTTTTGTGACCATTTTCAAGCAACCTTCAGCAAACACTCGTCAACCAGTCAAGGAATACACATTTTTCCCAGAGGCCTTATTGATGGGAACGTTGCCTTTTGACTATTTTTGGTTGTCAAGTTTTCAGTTTTCTTTTCTGCTCATTACATTATCCACCATCATACACAAACATTTTCACTCTTATGAATTGAAGCTCCAAGTAGCAGACACAATTGTGTAAACATATCCAGTTGTTTGTATTTGTGTCGTGCACAGTACTCACATCAACTTTTAATTTTCCTTTCTCTGAATGTCTGGAATTGAACAAACTGAAAAATATAGATTTCAAAGTCACGTAGGTTAGAGGTCAGTCGGGCTTCATGCACCCAGAGGCCCATTTTAGAGAGGTGAATAATTTAAACCATGCTCAGTGGGGTAGTGTAGCATTACAACACCAGGAGAATGAGGATGAAAAAGCCAAATTACCAAGGGCAAAGGGCACAAGTAGGAATCATCCTTAATTAGTGGTTACCATGGAGTGCAGCTCAGTGTACACAAGGAAACAAAGACAGGCTAGCAACTGACCATCAAGACAACACAAAGATCACACACATCACGCCACTGAAAAGGGAACTAATGAAGTGATTTGACAAAATGTAACTTGTAATTAGTTGAACTGGTCGTGTAACAGATTGAAAGTAAAAACCTGGATACTATTCCAGTCATTCACTGGTTTCGCCCCATTAGACTCACGTCATATCCAAATGTTGTGAGAATTATGACTGAGTTCCTTTGTGTGCCATCATTGTTTATCCATATTATTCTGGCATAGTAACATTTTTGTGCTACCTCATCTTTATCCATTGAATAAAGTGCAGCAGTCGAGCCCTGCACATATAACTTTAACTTACGTGTTCACACAGGCTGCGTTTGATTGCAGTTCTCCTGAATTAATTAGACTTATGGATTTTTAGTCACAGCTTCAAGGACTAAAATCATAAACAATCACAGCAACAAGGTCATAACCTCTGTGTCAAAATGGTTAATCCCCGAGCTGATGATAACAGCTCTACGAAAGGGAAAAAGATGTTATCCGCAAATCGACTGTCTGCTATTGATGTTGGTGTCATTATCTCCAGATTGGCTCTGAATTAGAACAATGGTCATTTTAAGAACCATTTCCTCTTCCTCCCAGCCTTCTGCATGTGGTACACATTAGGCAACATGCCACTGAGCCAAATATCTTCATTTTTATCTTGATTCATGCCCCCATATTTGGGAAAGATTTATAAAAACTTTGCATTTAAATAACAGTGTATTATGTTGCATCGTATTACATGTGTTATCTTTCTGAAATAAAGGCATTTTAGGTGGTTGTTTTCAACAACTTTCTATTAAGTTGTATTCATATTAAAATAAAAAGTCATCTCAAGGCTCTTTATATTGTATGATAAAAGTATTGTATATAGAAGATTTTTACTACCTGTTTAATTTTATAAATGACTGCCAAAATAATAAAAATGAATAAAACAAAACATTTAAATGTTTGGTCCAGCATTACTGTAAATTATGTGGAATGGGAATCTATAATCCCATCTCTTTGTGAGTAACTCCAGGCAGCCAGTGGGATGCGTGGCACAGAAAGGAAGGAGGTCAGAAGCGGCAGATAGTGCGCTGCAACGCACTACAGCATACTCGGTCATAGGAGGAGCCAGGAGGACAGAAAGTGTTGTTCCCAGAAGTTGACTGCAGTGAGGCGGGGTGTCAGCTAGCACACCAGCGACCTGCCTTCCCTCCGCCTTCCCAGCTGCTGGGAAAGATGGAGATACCAGCAAATCAGTGTTTGTTCAGCCACTCCACAAATATCCCCTCTCCAGATTGCGTCTGGCCAAGGAAACGGCACTTGACCGGGATTCTGAAATGATTATTGGTGGCAGTGTCCTTCTGGGGCTGCTTTTCTAAATGTGCCAATAAATTTCACATGTCCAGCTTTGTTTTGCTTTCATTAGGCCTCTAATCTCCATCCCAGGGCCAGGCTGATTCTGCCATGAGTGAACTCTCTGTTTTCTCTAGAGCCAGTGATTAATGACTGGACAGCATCATTACCAGTGCTCTGCTCTGGAGTTACATATCTGCTTCTGTTGACTCAGTGCAACACTGTAACATATGCATTTCTATGTTTTTACATCTATGTTGTTTGCAGATATCAAGTGCTTGTGTCAGCATAATATTTCATGATGTCATGTTTGTCATTTACAACGTTCCCATCATCATATTTGCGTTTGATTTAGCCTCTTAGAGTAATTTTGAGTGGCATAGCTATGAGAGAGTGACAGTCACTTTATCTTTCAGATGTAACTTGTATGTTCATATCGCTTCAGTTTCAACATGGTGTAAGGACAGCTAATGGACTTAAGGAATCTGACCTGCCAGTAACCCCACATCTTTTACAACATGGTCATTGTTCATCTTCTCCTTTTAAAACGTATATGCCCTTAGTCGCTAGCTATTAACTTGACATTTACAGTACTTTTATTGACTCTTGAGTGCATTGATTCATAAAAGTCATGCAAGTACTCATCTCCTAGGATATTAGTCACCTATCCCTTTGATGCTGTAATATCATATTTTTGCTCTTTGTCTCAACTCTCTGCCTTAGGCATGGAGACATATGCATGGCCCTACAAAGCATAGCACCATAAACCCCGCCTCTGTGCTGCATTATACATTCAGCTAAGCTGAATGTGTTTCCACATGACTAATAGATGATGCATACTGTCTGGCAGGCCAGGTTTTTTCTCTAGTTGAAGGCCAGACAGTGTGCGCTGGGAACAGGAAACCCCGTTTTTCAAATAAAGACAGAGTCACCTGTAGAGTGGAGGCAGCAGGTGCTCTGGCTCTCAGGTCTCCTCACCTTCACTGTCTAGGGAGTATGTGTACTGCCTGCAAACTGGGTGCTAGATGGGAAGAGAGACGGGGAGGAGGTTACTGTAAGCAATTGTGCTCTCCTTCTGTGAAATCTGGTAATCTGGTAGAACACCACCAGCACCAATTAGAAGTCAAAGCCAAAGCAGCTTGAACCTAAAGAGGAAAGCCTTAAAAAGTATCCATCTCTACACTGATGAATGATATTTTCACAGCAATGAAGCTTCCAATGTTTATTTTTCCTTTTTCCAGGTGTTATTTTTTTCATACCAGATTGAGTGTTTCCCCAGCGAGTGAATAAGCCTGTCATTCCCATATTAAACACAACGCTGGTCCAATAAATGGACACCACCTGTTTAAACGGTCAGTGCCATGTTAGGGTCAAGCAGGGTCCTGTTTGATTGGCCACATCGAATGGACGGAACACGCCGCGTGCCCTCTGTGGTAACTTTAAAAAATGTTCAGGAAGTTTGGTTCACCCTTTACGGCCTAGGACATTTCCTACTACAGGAGTTAAGCACTCAGGACAGGAAACCATTTGCTGTGGCTGTAAGATCTCTTTAATGACTGTCTAACTAGAAACAGGCCGGTCTAATTCAGTGCCTGGAGCCAGCAGGAATGGCCTTGCATCTAGACGTTGTTAGAATATTTACTGCTTCTTCGATGGGAGTCTTTTTGACACTGCTGCAATAAAATTTACAAGGAATCCCTTTTTAGCGTGATGCGAGGCAAAGTGTGGTCAAGAGGGGAAGAAACATGCTTGAAAAAGTAGCTGGCCATTAAAGTTATCATTTGTCTTTGTTTATGTGAACCAGGAACTACGGATGGCTGACATTTAAACAGCATTTGATCGGCTTTGTCCCCGGTTACCTCAGAATGCTGTTGGTTGATGGTCAGAATCATCTGACTTTGCAGTATGTCAGAGAGGGTGACTGTGTTGAATTGTATGGCCTTAGTTTTAGTAAATGTGAAAGGGTCAGTGTTGTCCTTGGGAGGGGAAAAAAGCTGCTGATTCAAACATATTGAGCTGTTAATGCCCTCTAACTTTTTCTTCACTGGTGTCAAATGTTGTTACACTTCACATCAAAGCCAGTTTCCTGTCATGAGAGCTGCAGGGTAACCATATGTACCATAGAGCTCAGCACCGAACAACTTAGTGTCTTGGTTACTTCAGGGTTGGTAATGGATTAGGGGTGTTTGTGTACATGTTCATGTGTTACATGCCTATGTGGGTGTCCATGCACTGCCGTACATGGCATGTTAGTCCTCCTGCTGACTGAGGAAATGAGCTGGGACCACCAGAGGTGATTGTGCATGTGCAAGCAGAGACTAGGATTGGCTTGTTCCAGTCACTGACTGACTAGGCCTGTTCTGTGACCCACCAAGCCTCATGCCCCCCACCCACCACCCTCCCTAAAAAACCTTTGTTTAATAAGCCCAGGGAGTGGTGGCCCTTTTTTCTAAAGTGCCACCGTGTCTGGACAAACTGACACACTTCAGTTTCACTGCAACCCTTCCACCCTCCTTTCTCTTTCTTCCACTGTGGATTTAAACAAATGCAGTCAAACTCAATTAGAGGAGAGTGAGAGCAGCGCAGGAGAGGCGCTGGTAATAGTAACTTTGTTCAGCTGGTTCCTGCTGTGACCAGCCCTCATTTAAATGAGCCGCTTGATAACCCTCAGAAATACGATCCCAGTGAGGGAGAGTAAAAGAGGTAGTCTCTCCACTTTCCTTGTTCCCAGTGGAGCTTCTTTTAACAGGCCTCTCACCTCTCTGCTTCAAGGGGCACCTCAGTGACACAGATGAGCCAGTTGGGACAGGGAAGGGGCATTCATTTTCTGCGATAGCATGTTAATGCTTATCACGTCAAATACTATAGTCATGTACAAGCTAACACTTGTAATAGAAGAAAGAAAAAATTGTTTACTCTTGGACCAAAGCCTTACATAACTATCAAAATAATAAGATTTCCATGTGGGAAAATACAAAAAAAAAAACTCAAAACAAATCTCCAAAACTCTTCCTGAATTGCTCAAATGTGCGAAACTCCACCCATCTGGGGCTCCGAGTGGGATGAAACAAATGCTTAGAACAACTTCAATTTGACCTAGGTTTCCTCACAGCTCCCAAGCAAACTTTGAAGTGTTCTTATCATTGATTTTGTGTTTCTTGTCTTAACATGTCTCCCAGACAGACACCAACTGAGATGAGTGTTAAAATACTGTTATCCAGATCATTGCATGTGAGGTAATGGAACAATTGATAAGGTGTCCTACCACATACTGGGTAAACAATGCACCAGAAAAATTCTGTCATCATTCCTTACTCGCTCTAAGCTATATTTGTGCTAACTGTGTGATTTGTTCTCTGAAGCTGAGGTGGTCTATTATACAATGCTATTGAGGGAGGAAAACCAAGTGTCTTGAAAAAAAAAAAACAACCTATAATGTAGAGTTGTTTTCTGTGATGCGATTCATTCTCGCAATGGATAGTTAGGCTTTTCTGGAGGGGCAGGGGGATCCCAAAATACAATGAAAGCATGAATAACGTGTGGTTACATTTATTGTTACTGCTTTCTCTGAAACACAATGATTGATGTGCTCGAGGAAGGGGTTAACTAGCTCTGAATATTCTTGAACTGTAGCTTGATGGGGTGGAGCCAGAGTGCTTTGATCCATTTCTCAGTATG
Source organism: Archocentrus centrarchus (assembly GCF_007364275.1). Classification (NCBI taxonomy): domain Eukaryota; kingdom Metazoa; phylum Chordata; class Actinopteri; order Cichliformes; family Cichlidae; genus Archocentrus; species Archocentrus centrarchus. Next base: position 29,108,291 of record NC_044348.1, read on the forward strand.
TTTCCCAGCTGATCTTAAAGCTCGACTGCAGAGCTGCTGCAGGCAGATGGCCCTTTTGTCACTGTGAAAATAAAAATCCAATAAACATGGTAATTATAGAAAATGTTGGGCACTGTGTAAGGATCTACTACTGAGCTCTTGTTCTTGTTCTAAGAATGGCAAATGCGATTTATGGGACTTTTTGTAAAGCAGCACTAGTCAAACAGAAAACACCAGGCCCACCTCGAATCAGACACATGGAAGACATAATGATAAATTTGACACTGTTTGAAGTTGTAGCAATCAAATAAAAAAAAATGTAGAATTTAGGTTTGCTTAAATACTTATTGCTTAAGCTGATTACACACTGCCAGAAGCGAAACATTATATTGAAGCTTCATATCAAGGTTTGAAGGGTTGGCCACATTGCTCAGAGAATTGTTTGTGATTGAATGCCTCTCTATTACACTGATAGCACATCAGAGAGGGGAGCCTGTTGGGCCTTTGATAGGCAGTTAATGGTCCATAAGGCATTGGGAAAAGATATCTCTGTGAATCCACAGGTCTCATTGACGATATTCTCTTCTCCCCCCTTTTGAGCACCAATCAAGCTGTGACACCAGGCAGTGTTTCCGTCAGCACTTTAAGAGATGTGATTTATAAGACCACAAGGTTGGTGTCAGCTCCGGAAAAATTACAAACAGTAAAAAAAACAGGCAGAATAAAGCTCTCGCGGCCACAGGTCAATAGCATGTCGCTTTTGCCGTGGCAGAGATACATTTGAATGTCCTCGGCATTCTTTTGTGCAAAATAAAAATGCTCACTTGTGCTTAAAGGTTTGAATATAAGCAACTTGCCATTCATCACAGTCATGATGGATGGTTGTGGTCTTTTTCTGTAATAATTTTGTAGTCAGGATATCTGTTAAGAAGCAGGGGGTCATTTTTAAATACATGTTTAGCAGTGTGAGGACTAGTCACAGCCCCAGCATGGCAGTGTTACATTAATAACACTGATGTGGGGGTGGAATGGGGGTAGAAGGGTTGCACAGTCAGGCCCTATTATACACCACACTGAAGAAGTCTGTGGGTGCAGAGCTACACTTTAAGCATCTCTTTATTTTGGCTCTCATTACACGCTTCAATCCCACAGAAGATACTGCTGATGTGTGTGTGTGTGTCAGGGAGTGGAATATAATGCAGAAGTCCCTCTGAGGAAGCCAGTGTCACTAACCAAACATTACTTTTTCGCCTCCCCTGTTGGGTTCAATAAAGCCCCAGTGGATACACAATACCATCCTGATTTATGCCGGCCCTTCCATTTGTTATTGTTGTCAAATTTGATTACAATTACGTATATCAGAGCCCTTTTTGTTGTTGTTGATTGTTGCAGGGTGTTATAATCAGATTAGCGTGATACTCCACAATGGCAGACACAGCTGCTTGAGAGGCTACAGGCGTCTGCTTGGGGGAGAGAAAAAGACTGACTACTAACTAATAATACTGAGGTGGATGGAGATGGTGACTTCTTTTAGCAGCTGCTGTACACAAGCCAACTAGATCACAGATGCCACACCACATTCAAAGCTTGCTTAATAGAGATTTTACAATAAAATACTTCTTTAAAAAAAGCATCTTTTGCAAGCTGGATATAGATTTTTTGGGGCGTTTGACTGAAATCAAATATTCCGACATATAACATAATGACTTGTAAACTTACTATTCAGAGTTGTTGATGTGAAAACATACTGGAAATTTAGGTTTTTGTAGAGCTTTTAATGTGGAGTGTCAGGCAGTATTGTGTTAAATCACAATTTTTCACTTTGTTCAAACTTATTTACTTCAAACTTTGTTCAAATTGACATGAAGTAATAACTTACTCTATTTAAAAGCTGAACTATGAGTTGGGGCAGCACAGTGGTGCAGTGCTTAGCACTGTTGCCTCACAGCAAGAAGGTCCTGGGTTCAAATCGACCATCTGGCCAGGGAGTTTGCATGTTCTCCCCGCATCTGTGTGGGTTCTCTCTGGGTACTCCGGCTTCCTTCCACGGTTCAAAGACATGCCGTTAGTGGGGTTAAGTTAATTGGTGATTCTAAATTGCCCATAGGTGTGAATGTAGTGCGAATGATTAGCTCTGCGACAGACAGGCAACCTGTCCAGGGTGTACCCCACCTTTCCCCATATGACAGCTGGGATAGGCACCAACCTCCCTGCCCTGTGTGACCGAAGGAAAATGAATTGATGAATGAACTGTGAGTCACCAAAAAAAGAAGTTGAAACATTATAAAAATAATTTCTAAGCAACATCAGCATCAAATTGATTGGTGTTGCATAGATGGCGTGAACAAAAGGAATATTATTTGATTTAATAAAAATGTGTTTTTCATCATTTTACCTTAGCTTCATCCATTCAATGACTTTTTACTATTCTCTGCTCAGTTTTACTTTCCAGACCTTTTTTTTTTTGTCTACGTTTGGCATCATCTCTGGCCTGCCATGACATCCTTTCTTTTAAAACAAAGGAGTCAGTAGTTATACTCCTCAGATTATCCCTAAGCCTGAGCTCGCTCACCTTACAAAAGAAGTTCCCAAGGCTAAAGACAAAAGTGGCAGTTCTGCTGTTATCAGCACACAGTTCAAAGACTATGGAACCATGTGTTTGTCACAAAAGATAAAATATAATAAAATATAATCACAAGCAATTAATTTCATTTCACAGGTACAGGTTTTCATTATCACTCATGCAATCAAATTCCGTGCATGTAAACTTAACAACTCCACGTGTAGAACTCAGCAGCCAATCACACATGGTTAAACAGAGTTACTCTGTGGCAGCCTCACAAGCACTGTTTTATACTTTATTTGTTTACAATATGGAAAATTAAGTTTGCTGAATTAACTATAACAATCAAGTTATTTTTTGCTGGGTAGCGGTGGAAATACTGGCAACTACTGCTGGATTACTTTAAAGCTACAGTGCGTAAAATCTCACAGCGAGATGTCAGTAGATTCCAGATTGCAGTCAACTGAAATTTTGTTTTCTTACCCCTCCCAATTCAAGTGCATAAGCCTAGCTGCGGTGGCTGCTGTAAGACAAACTCTGGCCGCTGTTTAGTGAATGTAGGCTGTCAGCCCGCGATTTACCTCAGCTGGCGTCCATGTCTATTTACTCTGGAGGAGGCCGTAAAACCTTGCGAAAGGAGTCTGATACAAGCTGATGAGTCAGCGAAGTTCACCTCTGTTCAATGACAGCGATACTGAGGGGAGTTGTGGAGGATATCCTGACATTTTCTGTTGGTAAGCGCTGCTGTTTTTGCTGCAGTTAGCCAACATTAGTGAAGCTTTCTTTGAAGTGGCTCTAACATTGTTGGACTTAGCACTTAGCAAATAAACTCTCATACAATGTGAGAGCATAATCAAACTCTAATCAGAGGGAGTGTGTGATTTTCAGGAAACTCAAGCCTAACATTGTCTGGAATAATGCTGGCTTATAACCAGCTGTTGTTGTTAGCCAGCTCGTTTTCAGGTGTCCGGAGGCAGGAGGGTCTAATCTGCTGACGATAAGTAATTTCAACAATATCGGGAATAAATAAACATGTTTATGCACATTTTGTTAGAGCCCTGACTTCATTTCAAGGAGATGAGGTTTGAGGTGAAGAGGAAGAGTATGACATTTTATCCAGACATTGGTTACGTTGCTTCTTTCCTTTGCATTTTCATCATTGCATTTGCATTTTCTTTGGTGAAGAGGACCCCTTCTCAGATGATAAAATCACAGGTATGATCCTTAATGTCTTGAGTCTGAAGGTGCATACACGAATTAGGATTTGCCTCCATGGCACGCGGACTCCAGCGAGTTCTCTTCTCGTCTGCATTGTGGTGTACTATGTATCTGGCCAGTCTCTAGCCAAATACATTAAACACAATTAGGCAGAACAGGGATGCTCATCTTGGCCACTGTATTTTGGATGGCGGGGCAAATGGCAGATGCCACAAACCAGCGCCCGCTTCTATGTATTTTTAATGGATTGATTCAAAGTTTATGAGAATTTCTATTAAATAACCTCAAAAAATGTCTGATTGTACCTTGAATGCTGAAGCAATCCTAAAAGCAAGTGGATTCAAAGGTAAGTTCTGAAGCCTCTGCACTCCTCTCACTGTATAACACATTGTCGCAGGGTTAGGGTTAAAGCGTAATTTATGGTCCCACAAATTTCTTGATTTGCATTTCTGTTTGGATGGGGGGAGAGGGGTTTACACCCATCCCAGATGCTATCCCATTAAGGCTATCCCAAGATTCTGACTGCGGATAATGTATGGATCTGCCGAATGCTGATTGGTTGATTAAGTCGGCTGGAATAGGGAAGGGAGCTACAGTGAAGTTCACCAAGAATGGAAGAACCACAAAAAAAACTTCAAAGATCAAAACATATAGTATGAAAAACACAGAAAGTGGCTGCAGTGGAAGCTTTTCATTGTTTTTAGTACTTGTTTTCACTTCAGCTCTTTGTTCGTTATAACTGACAATGTTACACAGACCAGTTGTACCACATACATTGTACACTGCCTCCATCTGACAACAGAGATCTCCGCAGGCAAACAGGCTGTCCCCGGACTACCAGCGGACAGCAAACACGCTACCTCTGCTGGGCCATAAATCCCACTTAACTCAGTTTAACACAGTAAACGGAACCTGTCAATCACAGAGGTTGTGGGGTCACTGCTTTTAAAGTGAATGATCACACTAGGCCCTTCTTCCTTTGGGCTCCACCCTCTAAACTATCAAAAGTCAGATTTATTCAAGACTAGAATTTAGCTTCAAGAGAAGAGCTGCCTGCAAGAGCGTGAATCTGCAGCAGCACTTGCCAAGCAGAAAAGTCTCGCGTGTGTGATGGCTTCTTTGTGGACTTGGCTGTTGAGTTCTGCATGCACAGGTTCTTGAATTTACACACGAGGAATTTAATTGCATAAATGCCAACTTGCTGCAGCTTAACCTGAGTGGCTGCTCCACTTTCTCTGCTCCTGCCCTTGCTGGAATGCTCAAATCCTGTTCCAGTATGGAGCAGCTGAACTTATCATGGTGCAGCTTTGACAATAATCATGCTGCAGTGTTACACATCTCAACCTCAGCGACTACAAAGAGAGCCTCACAGTAGATGATGTGAAGGTGCTGGTGGAGGGATGCCCCAAGATTAAAACTCTAGATTTGAGTGACAGCACTCTGCTGATGGCTGGCTGCTTACCTGCCCTCAAACAGCTCAAGCATCTGCTGCATCTGTCCCTGAGTTGCTGTTATCATATTCACCTCGCTGCAATCACCTTCCTGGGTAAGATGTTCCCCATGCTGTGCCAGCTGGATGTGTTTTGACTGGTGCAAGACAGCCAGCTGCCCTCTCCAAAGAAGGAGATGCCTCACGTGAGCATCAAGACCTTTCTCCAGCATCTTCCAGCCCGCACTGGATAGTAAGTGTCGACTGCAGTTCAGACTGTAACAACCATGGACCCTTCTTGTTTCTTTATCCTGGTTAATGCAGAGACTAACCCTAACCCTGCAGTATTACATTCAGGTCTGACCTGGTGTGCCGAATTAGAGCCATGTTTCAGTGTTTGCTGCTAAAGAATATGCTTTTAGTCTTGCTTGCACAACTATACAACCTAAATACAGAGATGTGAGCTTGTAAAGAAATTTTGTCATTTTAGGAAAGTCTGGTTTGTTAATGGAAACTAAAAAAAAAAATTGTTTTAGGTTCTAATGTGTTAATTCGTCTTTAAAATGTTGTGTCTTCATATAAGGGCAGCAGCTGGGCCACTGATTCTCCTCATGACTTGTCAGAAACATTGTGGGTGTGTTGAGGAAGAGAAAAGGAGAAAGGACTAAGTAGGAAGTAGCAGGATGCAGCCGCAGAGCTGCGCCTGTCAGTTTACATGATGAATGAATCAGTTTCACATCAGTCTAATGCTGAGCAGCTATAATTGGATTATTTACACAGCACAGAGGCACATGGGGTCTGGCCATCTTAACCCCAGGTGGTTTCTGAACTTCTGCTCTTAGGCCATGGACTCTGACCTACAGTCAATACCTTGTGCTGTTGTGCTGGTTTTTCCCAGTTAACCAGTTAACACTACTAAAATCTGCACATCTGCTCTGGCCATTCTGCCACCGGCACAAGCATTTATCCAGTGTAATGGGAAATATGTGTACTAATGTATAATGTCTTTGACTGTTTTGTCTAATAGAGTAATGTTATCCAATTGGTTATAATGTGCAGGCTCCCTTAACTTAAAAATGCTTTTGGCCAATTTGACATATCTTTATTTATTTATTTTTCACTCATTCCTTTTGAAGTAGACTTCAATACCTAAAAAGTTCTTTCTGTTTTTTCTCTATAAAAGTTGCTCAAGAAATAGCCCCTCAATCCTACTTGGGGCCGCCGAGTGTCATTTCCTAATCTTCAAGGCTAAATTCAGTGTCACCCTGCTGCTAATGCGTAACTCGCAGATCATGTTGAGGAAGTTCAAGTGAGTATCCAGAGCAGGAGACAGTTTTCTTGCTCCCTGGTCAGCATGAGAACTCAGAGCGACTGGTGGAACATGTAGTCAGGGAGATGTTTCTTTACAGCAATGCCTGTAACACCTCACCATGCTGGGAGCACAGTGAATTTATGTGTATAGAAATGCAGCTTGCTCAGAACAGTCTTGGCAGAGGACAGATTCATTTTGTCATGAAGCATTTTCTGTTTTATTTTAGGTAGTAAAAGTTTTAATAGAGGGGGATTTTTAACATTGGATTAATATGTAAATTTCTACGAGGGCTCTCCTCGGTTATTGCTTATATGATGCTTTTATGAGTTTGATTTTGAAAATGAACAGAGCTATTGCAAATGAAATGTAATGTAATACCTGGACAAAGATTCAAGTGTGACCTCTGAAGAAATAAATAAAGCAAAGTAGATATGGCATTTTTCATTTTACCTCTCATTGCATTTATATATCTACACTTTTTTCTTTTTTGTTACAAGATGGCCCTACATTATTTTAAGAACTTTTTTTAAAAAATTACCCAAAATAGTGCATTTAAGCAAGTTATCCTGAGTTATTTGTTTTATCTATTTATCTTTTTAACCAATAAAATGATCTAATCTTTCTTGCACCTTAGTTGTTCAAACCCCTGTAATACTCACTACACCCAGGATCCTCATCACATTCTGCTGTCTACAAAGTGGATTCTCAGACTACAGGCCCCCACACACACTTATTTACTCTGATTAAAAACCAAAACAGTAATGTCTTCTGTCCAGTGAAGAAAGTACATACCCATCTTTTTGCATACTGCATAAATTCTGTGGAAAATTCCTCAGGATTGTTTTTTATTAGGGTAAAGTTCCCAGGAGCAGCACAGCCAATAAAAAGCCAACAAGATAAAAGAGCAGGGAGGATTAGGAAGGGATGAAAGCTGTAAAATTTTCCATATTATCTTGTGAAAAGCTATGTTCTCTGCTCACTCTTATTACATTTACCTTAATTATTCTGAAGGACAGAGCCAAAGTAGGAGTAATTTGAACTTCAGCAAGTCATTCCCAGCACACTTAGTACTAATTTGGATACTTTTGGCTTTAGTATTTTGACATACATTTCTTTTCTCCATGGCAAGAAAATTGCCATTGACTTGGTTATAAATTAAGTACATTGTTGTACAAAGACAACCTGACTCGAACCCCTCCTCCTGTCCCCTGTGTTGCGTGTCTGGGAATCACACCACAAGTAATGGAGACTCATAAAAGGAGAGCTGAAGAGACATTGAAATATTTGAACCTTGCAAAGATAAACAAACTGAGGTATTCATTGCACTTTTTATAGGCTGTCCATTGAATTCTGTCCTCTCAGGACTTTTTGGTGCAATGTTGAGTTTTTAGCGTTGCAGCTCCATTTGCACAATCAAAGGCATACGTGCAGGCCTCCTGCATATAAAAGCAACTGCGTCCGCACACGACCAATTCTAAACTCTCATACAGACCCAGACGCACACACACATACAATAAATAAATAGTTAAATAAATGGGCTTTACTTTGCCCAGTTCATGGATCAGTTTTCACTGTTTAGTTCTGAGAACCATCTGGGTCTCTCCTTTCACTCTGCTCTGTGGAGCACAGATGCTCCTTTTGTGGTGGGCTCCAGATCCTAATAAGCAGTTAAAATATTTACCGAGGTGTTTTACCCCCCCACCAACCACATTTTGCTCTCCTGTTTCTTTTTTTTTTTTATTTATTATTATTATTATTTATACCTTTTCACAGGCAAAAAATGGAGATGTCCACTAAATGTGATTGATTGGGCTTAAAAATGGCCATTATTACCATTAAGCTCCACATGTCAGCTGCTGCTTTTGTGCTGGCTGTATTTCTAAGCTAACCAGTGATCCATGAGCACAGACAGGAGGGGGAAGAATGTAATGCTCTGAAAGAAATGCCCATTTCTCTATGCATCCTTCACTTGATTAAAAATACAGCTGCAGACACTAGCATACAAGAGGCTGAGAGAGTCAAAGAAAGAGGAATGAGAAGAAAGCAGAAATGAGACAGAGAGCAAAGGGGAGAAGCCCTGACGCTATAAGAAAAGGAACTCTTGCTGAATCAGAGAAATAACTTCTTTCAACTGGCGGAAAAGAAGAACGATGGTATAATAGGTACATATGAGTACACGTTTAAAAAGTTTGCACGTGCAATTATGTGGCAAAGACCTCACTGAGTTTCCAGCACACATGGAAATCAAAAGTTGTGGAATGTGAGGCGGGGGGTTGGTGTGAATCTGTTTACTGTTGTTGTTACTAAACAGCAAGTTGTCAGCCTGCTGCATTCAGTGAGTGAATGCTCACCATGTAGTGTAAAAAGGTCTGAAAATAACCATTGAAACAGCATTTAAAGATTATCTATTTCACATGGAGAGCTCTCCTTAATTGTATTTTTTTTTTGTATTATTTGCATGAAACATTTTTTCTTTATTCATTTCAAGGCATTATCAAACACTGAAATAGAATATCAATGAGAACATTATTTAATATAAAGTATTAAACTGATAGTATAGAAACGATAGGAATTCATAATGTAATCCATATGTTGTTTTAATGGTGTGTGATTCATTTACAAATCATATGAATGCAGGACCTTTAACATCCTGATTGGGCATAGCTGGCATCATAATTGTGTGTTTAGATGATATGAGTAAGACATTACCTCATGGGAGATATAAACAGCATAGCCTCATAGTTGTGTGATCTAGTGAGTCATCACAGTCACACACTGTGTTTAGATTTGACTTCCTGGCTTTTGCATGTACTGTAAATGGACTAATACGGTATTATTTAAGCTACCCAGTGGACGAGAATGAGTTTGTTTTTTTGTTTTTTTACCCATTTCAGGAATATGTTTTGGGGCATTGTTAAAAGCAGGAAATACTAATTTCACCATGCACTTCCTGTACAAAAGTTTCCACAACAGCTTCATTCCCCTTAGATTAAGGAAGAAGGAGGGAAAAAAAAAGGGTGGGGGGGGGGGGGGGGGGGGGGGGCATATGCCGCTACACAAATCCTCAGCTCATCCTTTCATAATTTCTCTTGTATATGTAGGTGAGGGTGAATAATGCAGTGCAGTGGAAAATTTTCATTGCTTACACGTGCTTTGTTTGAAATAAGGCTTGTAATCAGAAAACTGGAGTCTGTGAAGCATTGTGGTATCTGCTTTATCTCTTGTAACGCAGAGGTGGTTCCTTGGTGTTGGATGACATGATCCAGTGACTCAGACCCACAAGAGACACTAAGGTGACAGTGGCAATAGGGCTCCAGAGTGTTCTATAAAAGTCATCAGTCATGTATGCTCAGCAGCTCTGGCCATTAATTTACTGTGTAGGAGGCGGCTGTCCACCTCCAAATCCAATTGAGTTTTCATGAGAGACAAAGAGTCTGCCCGTGCAGGCATTTTATCTCACAAGTGACCAACCTGTACAGTATCAGTGACATGTTTTCCGCCATTGTTCACTAGATGGCACAGGATACGCTTGTGTCTGCTTTACTATATTTTCATAACTGCAGACCCGTGTTGATACAGTGCACACTGAGGACAAAAAAAACACCAGACCACGCACAGGGTGTGGAAAACATGACCTCACACGTGCTGTAGAAAGGGAAGATTCCAAGAGGTCAAAGCACTGTTGTTCCTCAGAGGGGAAGTACGCCAGGGTCCCCGAGGCCATTGAGTGACCTCACCAGGCGATGGATCGGGCAGAGGGCAATCTGCTCAAGACGCCCACCAGCAGCTCGGCGCTAACGCTACAGCTGGGAATAGGATGCAGCAGAAGTATTCAATCCAGAGCAGCGTAGAGGTCTGCAGGTTTTTATTCTGCACTGATTAGATCCTTGTCTCTAGTTGAGGCTGCACAGTGAAATCAAACTGGTGTTTAGTTGTAATGAAAACCAGCGCACATCATGGCTTTTAGTTGTCTGGACAAGCACAACACAGCTGCACTACATTCATTACATTTTTTATTGGAGATTCTTGTTCCTCTTCTTTTCTTCTTCTTTTTTTGGTCAGATTTGAGAAACAAAGTTATCTTCCAACCTAATGACTTCAAAAATAATCACTATTTATAAATTATTATTATTGAATTGCAAGTGTCTTAACAGTATAATTCATGCAAGTGCATAATCTGTACCATCATACTTAATCATACAGCATCACCAGTGTGTGACTGTAAATTTAATGCATTTTCCATATTAGTGCTGAGAGCATCCATAATATTTCATAACCAGGTGGCTCCTAATCCCAGTTATAATGGCTTCACTTGTAATTTGAAAAGGGTATTTTAAAACACTTGATTCATTAAGACATTGCACTTTGTCACTAAAGTTCTTTGATTTATTGCTTAATGATTGTAGAAGAACACACTGTCCTGCAAACTCTTGTTGAAACTGCACATCAGTGATGTTCACCCTGCCGTGCCTGACTGCCTGTTTCTTTTCCCCACCTCCAGTGGTCTGTCTTTGGTCTCCTTTGAACTAAGTCATCTCTTTTGCTTCCTGTATCTCATCCTTAGCATCCCTCTCTTCCCTCCCCGTGGTCACCACTCTCTTCCTGTTCTTAGTGAGACTGAATTTACTTGGTGAAGCAGATGCCACGTGGGCCCCCTTTTATAGCTCTGCACCGTTTGTTTTATTTATCTGACAGCCGTCCCCCCCGTATTGTCCCGGGTTATCAGCGCTCTCCTGCAGATCACGTTACTGCCTGTGTGAGGCTCTGACCCATCTCAGGGTTCACCTTTAAATCTGATTCTTATCATTACCTCCGTGATAAATAGGCACAGCTTAGGAGAAGATTACTCGGCCTGTCCCGTTCCCCTTTTCCCACTGTCAACGGTGCTCTCCACTGGCCCCCAAGCTGTCATCCTAGTCTCAATCAGGAGGAAGGCAAGTAGGCAAGTACTCAGCTCTGTTCCTCTAAAGATTTGGTGACTTTAGAAAAAACAGGGGGGGGTGGAGGGGGGACTACCACTGTTCCCATGTGAATGGTCTCTTATCTCCAGTGGGCGTCCTTAAAACCCTCTTCCCACTCTGCCTTGCTCCTCTGAGAGTTAGTCAGCACATCGTCATACTGACAACTGAGCTCCCACATCGATTTTTCACACGGTTCTTATCTAGGGCAATAGTTTCAAAAAGGTTTTTTCTTTGCTAATGAAAGTGGTGTCATTTTAGATGTAATACACATACCTGCTATTCCCACTCTCTCTTCTGTGCGTGGTGTTATCTTCCATGAGTTTGCTTCACTTTTGTTATTTTTTCCTGCTTTTCTGTTGCTTTTGCACCTGTGCTTGTCACCCAAAAATGCAAGATTCTGATGTAGGAATACACCTGCACAACAGACGGCACAACACAGAGGAATTGCAGCAAACATGTTTCCCACCACATCTAATTATAATATTGTTGTTTTGCTTTTTAACTCCCCCAGATTAAATTATTTTGTCAAAAAAAAAAAAATGCTACCCACAAGAAATAACAAATCAAAGCTTCTTTCAGGCCAAGTTGGACAGATTTGTGTGAGATCTTTACAAAAAGGTATTTTTGTGTATATAAAATCGTAACTGTTTGTGGTTTACTAACAGCACATCACGGCATCAATCATTAACATTTTGTTAAACCCTTACAAGAATACATTAACTGACAGTAGTTAATGCACCAGTAAGTATTAACTAACAATTCAGTAACAGTTAACTGTACCCAGTAATCATTTACTGAACGAGTTCACTATGCTAATTATTTAGTTGTAAAGTTGGTAAATTTCTTACTGAAAGTGTAATAGCAAAAATATCTTTCTAAATAGATACATAAATTTGTGTCACTCTGATTGTGAAATCGGTTATTTAACCATTGTAAATCAATCCTTACTCAGCACTATTTATGAAGTGTTACTTGAGGAATGCATTTTTCAACTTTCCATTAATAGTTACAAAGTGAATAAGTGAGTAAATCTCATGTATACAGTATTAGAAATACAATAATTATTCCATGAGAATAAAGAAACAGGCAAACCGATATCAGCCTTTACATAAATTGGAAGAGTGGAAAGTAACCGGATACTTATCAACCTTTTATAGAATAAAATTTCCTAAAATGTTCCTAATAAAATGTCGTAACTTTTAATTTTATGACATGACATTTTGCAAATTTTTCCTTATTTATTAAACTTCCACTAAATTCTAACAGAATCCATTTACTTGTTTTTATTAACTGTTAGTTAATGTCGATTGTGCTAATAACTAACATCAGCAGCATCCTATAAATGATCAAATAGCAAATAATTGATCATCTTAATTCACAGTAATACAACTAGAAAATGCTAGCTAATGACTGCACTAATGAATTATGACTGCATTAACTACTGCCAATTAATGTTCCATTATTTTGGCATTGTTTGTACAAACATCTACATGTTGCTGATGAGTAAAAGTGGCTGCATGCCTGAAATTTAGGTTCTTTTTAAAATTTGGGCCTTCCTTCTGTGTCATAAAATTATTTATGTTTCACTGTTTTGCACTATGAGCAAATATCTGTGTTTAAATAATAGGTAATAGGGCCATTTTCACACTCAAAGCAGATGATCTTTGGCTCTGCCTCTTGTAGAGTTTAATAAAAATGTATAGCTCTAGTTTAGCTGGCAGATGCATATGCCAGGTTTTTCACTGTTGTAGTATAGGAGTTTATGTGCACATGTCTCCTCATAATCCCATGTCAAAGACTATGTTCAAGTCAGTGGTCAGTCATGTGGCCATTCTGCTCTGCTGGCTTTGATTGATGGTCACTAACAGACAATCCTGCCCTCCACCTCAGGGAAATATGGAATTCGTTATTTAGTTTCCCACGTGAGGTCAGAGGTTAAACTGAAACAACGATCAAATTGGGGACTCGTATACTTTGGCGCACGGATGGGGAAGAAAGACCTCACGCTAACATTAGCAGCTGGCTTCTCTCACCTATATCATGTGGACAGGTTTAATAGCAGTAAGCTGAACGAAGTGCCTGACTGGGTGATGGAGGACACTAATGTTAGTCCTGGGTCGCAATATCTAACCCAGGTTCACAATCTTTAAGTAAACACTTCCATGAATGCATATGTTTGACCATATTCATCAATGTGAGAACTCACAGCTGTTGTCGTGCAACCTGAAAACAGCTAACGTGCGGTCAGCACACTGGTGGTCTTTCTAAAGGATAATCACATGGCAGATGGTTCTTGTATATTGTTTTAGAAGTCACACATTTATCCATTTCCAACTCAATAATGCTACTTTCTTTTATAATCACTACTATTAAATGTATGCCCAAATCAGTGTACCAGTCTGACCTTTTGACCTTTTTGGCATTCTCCTGTTTGGCCCAATTATTAGATGAAATGACAAACTTGACCTTCTTTTAAAAGCAGCCAATTCAAAAGACCTCCATTTTTTCATGTTTGGGTAGCAGGTTTACAAGAGAGGACTGGTGCATTAATGATGATAGATTCCACACCCAAGGCCTTTGGAGAACAATCACTCCCAGAATGCCACGCAAAAGGTGACCTCTTGACCTGCATCACGCCACACAGCAAAAAAAAAAAAAAAATCTATAAGGAGAAGTGACCAGTGGCCAGAGTGAATGACCAGTCAGCATAGCACCCTGTTTGCTGGACAAACATACTCAAACATACAAGCCCCACAGCTGGAGAATAATCCCATTGGAAGGCTCTTAAATATCTGGGCCATGTAAAATAGAGGCCCTGTAAGATATGCAAATCTTTTTTAAAGCTAACGAAGCACAATCTTATTTCACAACAAGCTGAATTTTCTTCCAAAGAGACAGAAAAAGAGCGCTTTGGTGTTTCTCTGTGGGAAACTTGTCATCTTTGAACTCTGAGAGGTTCCATCCCTGCACCTCAGCAACCACTGTCTCTGTGAAACTGTTCTGTTTCCTCTCTGAGGTTTTAGTCTTTTCAATCAATTGAGGATTCTTTTCACCATCAAACTACTGTAGCCCCATCCTATTTACGTCACCTAGGTGGTCAGGACTGTCAAAATGTGCCTTGGCCATTAATTTTTGCTACAGCATAAATGGGATCGTGCAGTGTCTCCCTGCACTCTGGCATCTTTACAGTTAAACAGCATTAAGGGTCTTCCTCAGTGCTAATGGCGGTTTGAGCTAAATACTTAATGTCCTAATACTAACATGTGGAAAATGACAGCAGATAACATGTCTTAGAACATATCTATGTTCACCTTCTTAGTTTAGTGTGTTACCATACTAACATTAAACATTGTTAGTATGGTAACTTTCTGATATTAAAGAGCAGAGTTGAGGCTGACAGGGATATCATTGGATACTGGCACAGTTATAAGATGCTGACCTCATGAGGTAATAGATGAATAGTTAAGTCTCTGTGACTGTTTCCTCCAAAGTTAGCAACAATCCATCCAGTAGTTGTGTGCAACATTTTACCAAAAGAATAGTAAAGGAATCAAAGTAATCAACTGATCAAAGATATAAAATTGTACAATTCAATTTTAGTAAAAGTTTATATTGTGCCAACAGTCACTCCACATTGTAAGGTACACACACACACACACACTCACAAAACTTCAATTCCCTCAGCATGTACCACTCAAAATGTTAAAACATTCACCTGCTGGTGGTGCTCTAGATTTTCATGGTAGTCAGTCCAACAATATTGAAATGTTTTTGTCTGGACTAAAATGACACACCAATTGACTAACTGTCAGCGACAGTGGCGTGCGTGTTTAAAAAGAGCACCTCATGTGGTCTGAAGATTACAACCACATACTAAGCCAGGAAACTGTACACAGTAGGCCACTGTGGTTAAACCAAGCCTCACTGATGCACAGTACACCTAACAAAGCAGACACTCCTGACAGATCACCCATTCTGCGTGCAGCAGCTGTAATTTTCTCAAACACCTGCCTTGACTTAACTATCAGCTGTGGTTCCTGTCGCTTTTTACACTTTACCCAAATAGGTTGGCAGTCTTTACAAGCAGGGCGATAATCCTACCTTTTATTGCTGCTAAGAAGGCTACCTGCACTGGCTTTTGCAGGAATAAACACCCATGCCAATACTTCAAGCCAAAGCCCAGTGTTAACTGTTGTTTCCTTGTTTTTTTCGTGCCACATTGATATCAATTAAAAAAGAAAACAAGAATAAAAGTTGTGATTATGTACTCACATAATAATATACACATATACACATTTAAGTATTCTAATGACTTTGTTGTTATGTTGTACTTTTTGCAGCAAACTTACCATTCAGTGCAGATTATGTCCTGTTTACATTACCCACACAAACCCACAAACTTTGACACAGTTATTATTTTTGATGTTTTGTAAATGAAAATTATGTGTGAAACAAAGTTTTGTCAATAGAAATTATGGAGATAAAAGTATGTTAAACGTCCCATTAAAGTTGTAACTCGTACAGTGACTATAAGCTGCTATGATATTATCCAGTTGTATGTGTGTGCATGTGTGTGTGTTTCTGTAGGGTTGGATATTGATTAATCTCCTGCCCTTATCTCTCACTGAAGGGAGATTGGGGCGGAGGAGGGTTTCATGCGAATTCGTAAATGGGACCTTTCATAAAAGTCCATGGGTACAAATGTTGTGCATTCAAGGACAAATTGTTTTCCATGAAAAACTGATAAAACGATCTGTTCATCACTGAGCAAACGTTACTCATTATTTACATTCAGAAAAAAATTCCATTGAAGGGCAGCTTACTGATGGCTTTTGCAGGTTTTGGCTCTTCTTTGACCAATTGTGAGAGTTTTTCAGCAGTGAGAGCGATGTTGTTTGTTAACTTAACTGGTAGATTATTTCATAGCTGTCAAGGCTGTTGCCCACTGGAGCAAACAAGGACACTATAGTCTGCTGGAAGTACATTCCCAGAATGATTGTGGTCCCTTCCTGAAATGATGTCATGCTCTGATATATATTCCTACAATTTTCCAATCTGATGAAAAAGAGTGAATTTGTTGAGTACAGAGGATACTGAAAACATTTGTTATGGCATCCTTAAACACAACAAAAAGCTTTTTTTGTTTGGAATGTTTAGCTACGAGTTTCCACCTTTGTTTTATGGGCTGCCATTGAGCAGATTTAATGAAGCAAACTAACCAACAAACAACAAACCATGTGCTTTTTTTGGGGGGGATTATGTATCTGTTTAGGCTACAGTAAGTTTTTCATGACTGTCCCAGCTTCTGGGAAAATCCTGTGGATGTGTCATTCTGAAGTATGACTGCTCACATAATTGGAGTGAGTTGTGAAAATATGATTTCATTCATCCATGTTTAATGTTTACTTAGTGAGTCACTGCAGAAACTCCTGCCTCTTTCCATCATGGTATTAGTGGGTCATGTGGTAGAAAGCTGCAAAGAGACAACTTTCAGGGGAACAGACAGATTCTCTTGTTGAGCTCTTTGCTGGTTCTTTGTTGTTGCCAAATGGGGATCTATACTATGTTGTTTCTATCAATGTCAGATAGGAGCTCAGTGTCTATACAGTGATGGCATTCCTGCTGGGAAGGACTTAGTGATTAAAGCAGACAGGTGTTCTTAGTCCTTGGAGAAATAAAGAAAGGAAACCATCGATGGCAACATGCGGCCATCACAGAGGAACATCCATAAAATAGATCATGGCAAGGAGAAAATGGATAAGAGCTGGAGGCTAGAAAGATCCAATGCATTGAGTAGGGAATCATTTCTGACTGCAAAACTCGTCCAGAGAATGTCTTTGGGGACGCTGGCCAGAGCAATATTACTGTATTCTCAGCGTGTATTTAGGAGATTACAAGAAATCTATTTTAAATGTAGTATATTAAAGCAACAGCATGTAAGATTTTTTTGTCAGGAAAAGAATATTGTAGTGTTTGTTCTTGATCTTAGATGACCCAACACTGAGTCTGGTTTTAGGGTAGAATCCATATACCACTACTTTAATTGTTAAGCAGACAATGAAGAAACTGGAACACTCAAAGCACTCATTGTACGATGTTCATGATTCATTTGCCTCCATGCTTATTGTTGTCGGTGTGGCCACCGGTGTGCAAATAAAAACTGGAGGCACCCATACAAAAAATAGTACATGAACCTAAATGTCCCAAAAGGTGCAACGATTCCCTTTTTTTTTCCTCCTCATTACATTTTCGTACGCTTGCTTTGGGGCACAGCAGATGCTTTGATTCAAGTTTTTAAGTGCAGACAGCACACCAATTCTCTAATAGTTTATTAAATACTTTTATTATTAGTGCTTTATAACACTGAAATCATGCATTCATTTCTCATATAAAGAATCTGTTTAGTCATCTGCCAGAAGGTGGATTAAACTGTAAGCAGTGAATAAACTGTCAGCTTGGACTTAGCATGTTACTGTATGATTTTTGGCGCGAGCATCCCTCAGGGCTCAGACTGAATCTGAGATGTTTGTGTATCGTTTCATCATATTACAGTTTGTCATCCCGATGGCAGAGCGGTGTCATCGTGGGAAAGCTAATTGAATTTACTGGCTGAATGTGGCACAGCGCAGCCACGTTGGGTCTGTCAGGATAGTGATGACACGTCATGCTGGAGCGCAGCAT
Source organism: Archocentrus centrarchus (assembly GCF_007364275.1). NCBI lineage: Eukaryota > Metazoa > Chordata > Actinopteri > Cichliformes > Cichlidae > Archocentrus > Archocentrus centrarchus. The sequence continues at coordinate 29,126,434 of NC_044348.1, forward strand.
GTCAGCAGCAAAGAGGAAAAGCTTCAAGCCCGCAAGTATCATATGACTGATGAATTTGTCGCCCTCGCACCACACCGCAGTCACCACAACTGTATTTGCTTGATTTATGTCACTCCACGTCTAAGAGCATGTTTAAACTACATTTAAAAATTTGTCAGTCTGCTTTAAAATTGCTATTTTTCTTTTGCTTGTCTCCTCTCTGGTGAAGTTGACACAAGGAACAGTGGAAGCATTGTATATTTTGAGCCTATTTAAAAACCTGACACAAGATTGGACTCACCATGCAGTTGTAAATAGATGAAGTCTTTGGGGGTACCGGCCTTGGGTGAAAACAGCTCTGGCAGAACTAAAGAGTGATTTACTGTATTCACCACTTGGCCTGCTCTTTTCACTAAGAAATAGACTAAACTGAAAGAGGAATAAATGTTGCTGAAGTTTTCCCAAGCATTGCTCAGATTCATTATGTGCATAACTTACTTAATAGCATTCCTTCCTTGTACACTTCACGCCATGCCTACCCACCATGCACTGCAAAGGCTTTATATGCACTGAGCACTATGTAAAGGCTCAAAGTTGGAGGGGTCGGCGGGGTAGCGTTCGAGTGGGTAAAACTTTTTTTTTTTTTTTTCATTCCTGACATTAAGACAGTTTGTATTTTCTGGATGGTTTTACAGTTGCAGTTGAAGGAGCAGCTAGCCCAAAAGACAAATGCAATTTAGGGAAATTCTTTCCTCACAGGACAGAGGAAACAGGGACCGTGCTGTTTTTTGAAATGGAAGCTTGTGGTGAGAAAGATTTTTGTCATAAAGAGTCCCCACAGCAAACAGAGCTGATTAATTCAGCCCCTCCAACCCCCACCCCTGAAAATGATTCCCCCCACAGCACAGGAGCACTTGGGCATGTTTAGCGCAAATGTAATTACGGCCTCGGTAAGCGGCCAGCTTTTTAAAGAACCCCTTCTCCTCCTCTTTCACTTCAATACCTGATGATGTCATGGCCCTTTGTGGGGTCGCAGAAACTTCTCAAATCAACTGCCACTCATGACCTTTTCTTTCAATTTTTTTCTACCTCCCCCCCTTTGCCCAATTCTTTCTTCCTCTTTTTCTTTCTCTGGTTCATAACTGAGGTTCCCTTCACGGGTTGATCAAGCAGTCCCCTCCCATTGGCTCGTTCTGCTTTTGGAGACACTTTATGAGAAATGCATGCCCTGTTTAAATGTATTGATAGTCCTCATAGACGTCCCGGTCTTTTGTCCTCCTGGCCTGCTGAAGTCTAAAAAGTTCCAGAACATTGAAAAAGAACTCAGCATAAGGCTTTGTCCTAACAGTCCCACCTCTAAACATATTTGACTACAGACATATTGCAGTTTGAGAGGCCGGAGCAATGCTGCTTGGAGAATTTCACCCATTTTATTGCCACTCTCAGTGGCAGAAAGGAATGTAATCTGGCAAACAAATGTTGTGACAGACAGCTTGTCTGGAGGATTTTATGGCCCGTCTGCGCTGTTGGTACATGGGTACAACAGCCCTCTCAACAGCTAATCTTGCATGCAATGGGCATTTTGTTTTGTCAAATATATTTTGATTGGTTTGCTCTTTTTTTTTTATCTAATTCTTACAGTGTGTGAATCAAATTAAGGATTTAAATTTACACATTTGAAAAGGAAATAATGGAAGTGCCACGATTGCACATATCGATATAGTGTCGATTAACACTAGTTTTGACTGTAAAATGTTCACTCACTCGCAATGTTGTTTTGTTTTTTTTGTATCCACAGATTTCACTTACTACTTGGCCTTTAATTATTTAGGCATCTAAATACAGTCCTTTATGATGCACTTTAAGCTATAAATCTACTAAACTGGAGATTTCACTCATAAAAATGCTTACATGTCTTTACCTGCTTTCTGATTGCAGCTTTGATTTTGTTATTGTTAAACCACCTCAACACCAAGATTTGAGACATGATTTGGAGTTACTGCCTTAAACGTATTGAGGGGGTCACAAGAAAAATTCTTATCGGCTAGTTAGAGTCAAGTGAACAGCCTAGAAACCGGGAGAATGAATGTCACAATCATGTGTTACCTGAGAATAACCGCGGACATCAGGCTTCGGGGCCTGAAGAAAATGTGGAAGTGCACTAAACCAGCATTTTTTTCCTAATGGGCAGCAGGGGGCGACTCTTGTGGTCTCGAAAAGAAGTTGGGTTGCATAGATGTCTGTATGTGAAAATAAGCCCACGTTTTACTTCAGCTCATTTTGTAAATTATGCTCACATTTGAAGTAAAATAAATGATAAAGCACAGTGTGCTTTAGAAAGAAATGTAGAAAGAAAAATAGTTTTTGCCATCATAAAACTTGATCAGTATGACAGAGTGAAAGTCAGCTGTGGGAGTTTAAAGTTTATTTTCATTTAACTATTTGTTGAGTGCCGCGTGCCTTTCACAGGGCATCATTTCTTATTCATATTTTCCTTTGTGAGGTTGCTATGTAGCAGCCCTTTGTCATCGTGACAACGACAAACAAACGAATCAGAGATCAGAGGAGGACATGAGAAAATATATAAAGGTTTTCTTGCCCAGTGGGGACTTTTCAGGTACATACAGTTTATGTCTAATTATATTTGTCAGTGTGGGAGAGGCATTCATTTGTCCTTTGACCTGATTTTCTATCTCCTCCATGGGCCCTCTCTTCTTCTCTCCCCATCCAAGTGATTACAGCACACTTAAATGCCTAATTGGCTTTACTCCTTATTAGCAATACAATTATACAGGCCTTGGGATTCTCATGTGTGCAGCCATCTGTAGAAGAGAGACACCATTCAGATCTATCCATAATTCAAACCATAGTTATTCTTTCACTGGCAAGCCGGGGCCTTTGTTTGTGTTGTATGGTTCTTATCCTGGCTTGCAGGGCCCCTCACTCTGCTGTCTTTTGATCAGTACCTCACCTTTGTCCTGAATTAATAGAAACCTTGCAGATAGCACAAACCATTATTATTCATTCGTTACCAGTGGTTCTCTGCAGATACATTTATTTGGAATTTGAGCTGTATTTTTAAAATGATAATAAGATGGCATTTGATGCATTTTGGGGTTTTAATGTGGAATACACATGTTGCAGCACTTGAAATGCTTGACTGTAACTTTTTACTCATATTAAAAGAATAAAATGTTTTTCTCCAAAGTGTCTTATTAAACAACTTAAATCCAAACTTCTTATTTTTTCAAAAAAAATGTAAAAAGAAAAAAATAACTTGCTCCAACTTCTTTTCAATGCAAATATTTTTCCAAGTACTCTATAAAGTCAAACTTTATGTTTTATAATTCTAATCCAATGACATGCCTTATATACTTTTTTAAAAGATGAAGTGAATTTTTAGAGAGCTTCATTTGAGTAAAGGCCTTATATACTCCATCTACTTTATGCAGTTTTACAGTATGCAGAAATCTGAGAGAAAAATAGCTGTTATCTCCGTCTCGTCGGCCCCTCCTACAAGGAAGTATAGCTGTCACCTTGGCAGTAGGAAGTTTATGCGATCTGAGGGAGCTCACTGAACTTTGGCACATGTGATGGATGGATTAACTCAGCCAGGTATATTAGAGTACACAGTTTCTGAGCTTCATTATCTGTGGTCATATCTGCACACAGAGAAACCCGTCTATCTGCCTGGGGTCTTCCTCAGTTGTAATAAGACAGCTCTGATAGTATCTAATGACAAGGCAGACACCCCAGTTCCTGATGCCATTATCAAAAGTGGCCTCATCAATCAGACAGCAGTGTGACTGGGGATGTGTGTGTGATGAAAGGAAAGATTGGTGATGAGAGGCTGCAGTGGAGGAAAAGGGTTGGATGATGGGTGGGTGGCAGGCAGGAAGAGGCAAGAAGTATGCGGCTGTAATGAGGTGGCCCACCTTTTTACCCCCTGCGACCTGTTAAGAGATGGTCTCGTTGGAGGCAGGGCAAAGAGCAGAAGAAAAACCCCCTCAGTACCTTTACACACTCTGATCAATCACGCCTCGTCTCACAGCTGTTCTTCTACAGAAGCTCAATTAATCCTGTCACTTCATTTTTTTAGCTCATGTCATTTCAGACCTGAAAACCTGATCACAAAACCATGTGTAATAAAATAGTTCTGCATTGTCATGTCCTCAACTTAACTGACACTTATGTCACAACAATTTCCATCTTTACACAACAGGTGTAATTTTGTTTTATGAAATCGATGCAAAATTGAGAAACAGGTGCTAGCAAAGCGTGCATGCATGTATTGTTCGATTGAATTGCGTAACTCCATAATCGTCTTTCAGTTAAAGGACATATTGCATCTTGACTAAAAGGCACACTTGTGTTGCTCAAGCACAGGAAATTTCAAACATGCTGAATGAACTCTCGAACACTGGAGGAAGGGGTTGAGTTTACGCTCACACGGATTAACATGTTTGGAAATTCTAACTTTCTCCATCTGACATCTTTGTATGAGAAGAAAAGCAGAGGAACCTTTGACAATGGCATTTTTCACATGATCAGAGCCGGATGAAAAAATGCCTTTGAAAGGCAGTGAAGCCCGGGAAAATTGTTTGTTGACCACACAACAACCGTCGTACTGCGGCTGTCAGAGCTACGAGGCATGAGGAATTCCTTTGGGAAGCAGATTAATAGTTCATTTTCATGGCCGTTGCACTGAGAATGAAAAAGAAAACAGAGAATTAGACAAGAGTGAGGAAAAAATGAAGAAGAAAAAAAAATCAGTGAATCTTAAACATTTTGTTTAATTGAAATATGTACAAAGAATCTTCATGTTCATTGTTCAGCAACCTGCAAATGTTTTGCAAGCGGATAAAGACTGGTCTAAATTTCCACCGGGGTTGCTTCGAATAGACGTTTTGTCTTTGCAATTTGACTACAATGTCATACGGAATCCGCTCTCACGAGGAATTTTAGGAGGACAGCCACCCTGTCCTCGCTTTCCCATTATCTCCTGTTTTGTTTTATTAAGGGGTTACGGCAGAAACAATGGTCTTCCTTTTTAGAAATGTTTTGCGTGCCTTTCCTGAATGTATGTGAATTAGCATGGAGATAAAAACATGTTTATGCCTATACCAAAGTGGCCCATGAATTTGATGGAAAAAAGTTTCCAAATTATAATAAAATGTTTCTTTTAAATGCTGCTTTTTTTTTATGTATATTAAAAAATAAACCACTCTTGTGTTTTAAAGGATTCTGGAAGGAAAAAAGTAATTTTTATTACAATTTCTGCAGCAAGTTTATGTTACTGTATTTAATAGATATCACATGATAAGTTAGTGATTTGTTTGCCTTCGTCTGAAATGGATTTGCAGCCCTCAGGAATAGCACCAAATAATTTGTTGATAATCTGTGTGCTTGCGAAAGGGCAGAGACAGCACATTCTTTTACAGGTTGTGCTAAGTATTCATTTGGAACCAGAACATTAGTCCTTATTTGTTGCCGGTGTCACACTTTATAGCCTTGGGAACACGCTCAACAAACACTAACAAATCACTTTCCCGGGCCACAGTCGGTAACCCTACGGTAAGTAGCGCAAACTTTTGTCTTTTCCCAAAGTTTTTACACCAGTAATTGTGCTAAGTGCAGGTATCAATCAGAGCCCTTGCCATTTACAGTACATTATCTCCTACATTAGCGCTACTGATTATGTGTGAGTGCAGGTGGAGACAATGTAAACACAAGCTCTGGAAGAGTGTATACATGTACCGTTTTAAGAGTAGGCGCACACACATGTGCATGCCCCTTGTTAGCTTGTATCTATGTGCCACCCATAGCCGTAGTGTCAGACAGAGGTTTGCTCTTCAATAGATCAAGGCCTTACTAATGGCATATGATGCTGCGCACCCTCAAAATGAGCCATGTAAAAGAGTGACATTATCGATCTTGCCCGGCGAGTCGTGTGGCCTCCAAACACCTGTGATTTTAATGGCGCGCTTACTTTTTCATGGCTGTGGGAATAAATCACTGCGTAGCTGTGCTGTGCTGGATCAGGGTGGCCCAGCAGTGTGGCAGAGTGCTCCATCACATTTTATATTGTGTTAATAATGTCAGATGTATGCTGGGGAGAGAGGGCCCTGCATGCATTCATCACAGGCTCTGAGGTATACAGGGTGAGGACTGAACAGGGTGTCTAGCTGGGAGACAGACGCCTCCATTGAGCTTTCCGTCATTCCTCCACAGACTCAGACAGAGTCTGCAAGGATCTATAAGCACCGTGCAACACTGCATACAATCTGTCTGCTGGGCTTTGCCTGGGAAAAGCTTCTCTCAATGGCTCTAAATTTGAGCCCAGCAAACATTCATCAAGACATATGCTTTTATTCTCGCCATCAGAGAGGTTAATGGGATTAATTCACATTTTCAATCACGATGAAATGTAGCTATAAATAATTCATACTTTCAATGGAAGGCAAGACTTTTGTTCATTAATTCTTTGAAATTATTTTCACTCCGTTTCAGTTTGATAAACGATGCACAAGAAAAACATATTGAAATGTGCAGGAAAAAAAATTTAAGCTGCTGTCACTCTGGCTTCTTTGAGTCTTGCCAGTAAGAGTATTACTTCTGCTCCTCTCACTATTTAATGCCCTGCCAAAGAAGAAGGAGAAGATCATCCTTGGACACACCTTCTGCCAATGCTATTCCAGCACACCTTCCAGGAAATGGACTTAATCTGGTCAGCATTACCAAGAACTTTCATATGCATGATCCTGTTAACATGCCCTCTTATTTTGAGAGAAATCAAACCCCTACTTAAAAATATGCATATTTTTCTCCACATAAATTCTGCTTTGTTTTTCAGTCTTTTTCTCTTGACTCATGTTTATGCTTTATTTCTTGCCATTTGTCCCAACTTGTCTAGTCTTCAGAGCCAAACAATAATGAGGGCTCTTTTCTTAAAAAAAAACTACATACATCAGCATAGGTGAACAACAGGTAGTGAGTGAGCAGCACTGTACAATTATTACAACCTCTTGGAGCAATACCATGTAATCCAGAAGCACCCATCCCTGCAGGCACTTAAAGACTTTGACCCTTGCACTCCCTTGTAATGTGGTTAATGCAGATTACAATGGTCTGACTACTGAGAACCCTCCTCACAGCTGCTCCCACCTCTCCCAGTCCACACGGGTGTAATTTAGCAGGCTGGGCCACTAGGTTCCCCGTGGAAGCTTTGAAACAAAGTCAATAGAAATTGGACAGAAACTTTGTTAACGAGAAATAAAAATAATAATTAAGAAAAATGCAGCTCTTTAGACTCGTGCGTTTCAGGGTGAGATGGAGAAGACAGGGGTAAAAGAGCACTAAGTGGAATCAAACAGGCAGCTCATTTTGTCTGACAGGAGTTGGCACCTTTACACTTCCGTCTCTCTCACTGCCAGTGACCTCATTCGAGCTTAAGCAGGATCAGCTTCTATAACAACATGGAAGTTAACCGCATGGATGTCAGTTTATGATTTGTCAAAAATGGCTGTAGTTATTTAAATGTTGGTTTATAGTTATATTGCTGTAAAACATGGCTGTTACAATTACTTTTTTCTATCTTTATAGTGTTAGTATAGGGGCTGAACAGCAGCACAAAGTTATTCTGGACAGTATCCAAGCCATGGAATTTATTATGCCTTGTCAGTGGATTGCACTTTGTATTGAATATAGTCGCTCTAAACTAATTGACCGGTATGGTGAGAGGCACTGAATTAGGCAAAAGAGTCCAGGATGTGAAGTTGGACTTGATTTATTACTTTGAATGCAACTCAAATCAATGGCTCAGCTCCCCAAAACCATTGCATTTCCCAGCTGAAATCATTGTTATTCTTAAGAAAAGAGAGATTATGTGGCCTTAATGAGTTTCAGTGGTTGAATGTGTTTGTGTGCCATTCAGGGGCGAAATCATATTTAATGGCTGACACTCAGTTCATGGCAGGTCCTCCTTTTTCTCAGTGGCAGGTCACCTTCGTCACTGGGAAGGCTCTTTCAGAGGGGAGGGCCAAGGATAGGGTCCTACATTCATGAAAAGAGGAGCACAAACGCTGTGCATGAGAAATGAAATGGGAGAAAAGCAGTTGATTTGCACACAGCACTACAGCTCAGCTTAGGGTTGGCTATAGGCCTCAGCCTGCTGACCTCACTGTGCCAGACTGGGACCTCACTTGCTTTGGGAGACGCTTTTGTTTCTCCTGCTCAAGAAGAACAGTAATTTCATTTTAGTCTCGACAGACCAGTTGCCTTGGCTTCTGGGCGAAAAATGTTGCAGATCGCTAATAAATTAAGATGCTCCCTTTTTTCTTCCCCAGAGCTGTTTGTCCCAGTGTCCCAAACTAAGCCCGCAATTATATTTTCACAACTGAAATCACATTCATTTGCAAATCAAGCGCCTCACAATTAATTCCCTTAGACTGAAATTCTAAGAGGCTGATGGAAACAGAAAGAAAAGACCAGCTATAATTTGGCCTGATGACATTTCCCTAAATTCTTGTTTTCTGTTTTCACACATGGTTCACACAGCAACCTGGTCTCTCTCTGTAGAAAATGTTCCCAGTATTTTACTTCAAACTAGGACCTCCGTGATGGTGTTAGTAGAAAAAAAAACTGCCAAAGTGACCAATGCAGTCTGCAAAATACCAAGATTAATATTTGGAATTAGGAATAAGGCCGGATTTGTTATGATTTAGTTTGGGCTTCTGAGCAGTTAGCCTTGAGTTTTGTTGCACAAACATGCATTTCCTTACGCTAATCAATACAATTGCTGTAATCTGACCCAGTGTCAACAGTGATATGCTTCTACTAGGAATAGTGCATTAGCATGAAGAGTTATGAGACTAATGGTCATTGGCTGACAAATGAAAAAAGCCCATCCCAGCTTATTCCAGTTTAATAAGTATTGAATCCACTTTATTGATTATTCACTGCTAATATGCAGTTTCTATCAATAAGCAGTTCTCATTTCAATATAAATCCAATTATTGCTATTGCTAGTGAGGAAATGAATCCCCCTGTTATTTTCGTTTGCCCGTATATAATGACCTCAACCCTAGTCTTTGTTTATTCATAACATATAAAGGGTAAATAGTGTCTTATTTCTAAAGAAGTGCACATATTACCCTCACGTGGCCTCAGACAGTATTGTGAGTCTTTGTTTATGTGTTGAGTTTGCAGCGGATCATTAGCAGATTAGTGAAATATACTGTAACTATGAATAAACTGTATTCCAGTCATCTGTGCGCTCTGCATCTGACAGTGACTCCCTTAAAGCTAGTTGAATTGTTCTTCTACATTCCTCAGTAGAATACTATTAAATCCCCCTTAAGTCTCTCTAATCACCTGGTTACACATAAGGCTGTTTGGTTTTTCAAATCATCTCTAGTTAGAGAAGTGAGGGAGAAAGAGAGAGACATCATTACTCTGTAATAAAGCATCCATATGGTGTAGATGTTGAGCTGGTGCAAATCCCTGCAGCTTAGCTGCAGAGCACCCTGGAAGGGAAGGTCAGGAGTAAATGCTTCTCACTTAAGCATATGTTTCTTCTTCTGGCATGTATATTTCTGTGCTGATGGCATGACTCGGAGCTTATAGGTACTGCGGCTGGTTGTAGGACAATAGAGAATTCTATGTTAAGACTTAATTCTCAGCTTCTTAATAACAACATGTCCAAGATTATGACAACTCAGAATGTCTAATAGCATGAGCAGTTCAATTCAATAATATAAGTGTAGTACATAAAGCATGCTTCACAATAAATAGCGTGATGCAGTTATTGTAGTTTTAAACTGCTAGGAAAAAAGTGTATACATTTTTTTTTTTAATGTGAAAAATCTGAAAAACTGTACTGACTCCTTGCATTTGATTAAAAATAAGTTCGTATGACACCGCTAATGAGATTTTCTCCACTAACTAAACAAAAATTTCATTATAGATTATATGTATTATTTCCAAATGGCAATTCTTTTCTGGAAGTGGCATAAATCTCTGGAAATTCTAGGCTGTTCAGTCAGATCTTGTTTTTCACCTTGGCAACTGTGTGTGTGTTTGTCAGCTTACTGGACACTTCTATCTTGAAGGCTGTGACTGAACTGAGGATATGTGGGAAACTACTTATTTTTGTTCTATTTCTTTATTAAGCAGATTCATAAAGCTCCTTCCCTGAAGTCACATGGCTTCTAAAATTCACTCTGCATTCGTCTGAATACCCAGTAAATTCACTTTCTCATATGTGCTGTGTAACTGTGCAACACCTTGTTGTATAGTGGTACCACAAAGGTTTGGTGGATCACTCACAGCGGTCAAACCAATACATTTAATTGTGATTCTCCACAGATGTTAGCAAAAGTCTGAACAGCATGTTAAAACTGTTAGAATGCACGAAACAAAGTGTTTTAAGGAAGCTAGGACACTGAGCAAAGCATTCGAAATGCAGACTGGGACTACATCTCCGCTACACTGCTACATTAGCAAATATGTGAACGTCAATGTTTCTCAGAGTCTAAATTTTTAATTAGATTAGATTAGATTCAACTTTATTGTCACTGAACACAGTAACAAGAACTTGAACAAAGAAATGCAGTTGGTGTGAATGGAGTGAAAGTGTAAGTGTGCTAAACACAGGGTTGAAAACTTGGCACTTTTTGTAAAGTAACGTGACAAAGACCAGAATATTCAGAACAGACAGGACTTCATAACTGGGTGGAATTTCATGACGTTACTCTACACTAACCTTATTTATCCAAATGCAACAAGCGCACAAACACACACTCAGACACAACCCAGGAAATCTGCCTTTAATCCTACTCTCCCTCTCTGTATTTATGTGCATACTGTACTCTCAGGTCTCCAGCTAATAATACCTTGCTCCATAAAGTCCTATCAGTCAAAGTGACTGGGTGTGAGACCATATCTCTGAGCAGCACAAGCCTGTGTCCCGCTATTCCATGCGAATTCAATTACACACTGGAAAATTTAAAAATAATACCTGTTCAACTTTTTTAAAAAATGAGAGTTGGTGCAGAGACATCATTGTTATAATAAATACACATGATCCCCAACAATGGTTAGCTTGTTCAAAATTTTGAATGACCTCAGGTGAGCACTGTGGGAAACAGCACTATATATTATATTATATTTATTTGAGAATAGAAACTGCACCAAGTGTGTTAACCCTGAGACTGAGTTAAAAAGAATAGCAAAACAGGAATGCAGTACTTTCTCCCCTTCCCCCAGTCAGAAGTCTTGTACTTTGCCAGAGCCTTGTGAAGTAGATAGTAGTCACCCTGGTCCTGAAGGCTCTGCCCCTAATTACAGAGCAGCTGTAATTACAGAACCTGGATGGAGCGGGAAAGAGAGGAAAACCTAAATCCAGCTATTGTAAATTTAGATGACTGCCTTTTGATGATACCTGTTTTTTTTCCAGCATTGAGAGGTACAAATAATCCCATCAAAGTGAACAATAGCTGCACACCTGCCTCTGACACTTCTGTCCAATTACATGCAGCTAAACATAAGCGCTGCCTGCCTCCGTGCTCTCAGCATTGACCGTAAATTATCAACACACTTAAGGTGCTTCAAATTATGAGGTTCTGTAACTTCTTTGCTACTAATGAGACGGACTCAGATGAACATCTGACATTTAGCATTGGCTAATGGCAGCAGTTTACTAAATGCTCAGCAATATAAGAGGATGTTTAAGTTATAAACAACTTCTTCAACTCGATTGTTAAGTGATGTCCAACAAGTGAAGGCAAAAGCCCTGCTTTGAAATTTTTGGCAAAAATCTTCTCTTTTTGGGGGGGGGGGGGGGGGGGGGGGGGGGGGTTATTTTATCACATTTTGAGGAAAAGAAACCAATTAAATATAATAAAATATAAAAAGGCAGCATCTTATCAATCACCCATAAAGTATACGTGTCATGGTATTCATAAGTTTGTCAGTTTGCATCCCAGTGAGGAGTCTCAGTGTTAATGAGCTGACCCTGGAGGTCAAAGTTTAAGCTGTCTTCCAGTTGAGTTGTCAGCACAGCAGGGCCATTGTGTTTAGGAAAGCAGCTGTAGGTGGAGCTCATTGTGTGTGTGTGTGTGTGTGTGTGTGTGTGTGTGTGTGTGTGTGTGTGTGTGTGTGTGTGTGTGTGTGTGTGTGTGTGTGTGTCACGGAAAAAGAGACTGTTTATGTGCATATGTGATTATGTGTGGAAAAATTTGTGTGTGATGAGGTACAGGTCACCAAGACTTTATGATCCACTTATAAAGATCCATGAGGCCCCTGTGGTAATATCTACCCAGTCAGGTTTTTCTCAGATCTCCCACACTACCCGCAACATACATGATAGCAACAAAATCTCCTTTCTCTGTGTGTCTCTGCCTCTTTTTTCTCTCTCCAAATATTTGTCTCGCTTTCTCTGCAACAAAGTATACAAAAATACATTTTACACAAAAGCCACAGAATTGGAAGATATGTTATGGATAAGTCATCTATCTAGAGATGTCTATCAAAATACAATATATATATATATATATATATATATATATATATATATATATATATATATATATATATAAAAACAGGTTAGTGTCAAGTAATTCCCTGTTGCATGACCTTTAGCTTCCTTTACCTGTAATGTTATCTTGGGCAGGGCACGCGCCATACCAGCCTAAGTGTCAGGCAGCTACTGCTATTTGGTTCAGACTATGTTAAAGTCTCGAGTGAAAGCAGTTGTTGATTGTTGTGACATGCCATACCAAGTCCTCCAACCATATGCACGTAGAGATACACATATATAAGCAGAAATAATTTGGCTGATTTTGTCATAACTTCCAGTCAGGCCTGAAATGATAATTAAAACTGTGAACAAATTTTCCTCCTGCCTCCCCCGTGGGAGTAGTTTGGTTAGCAGCACTTCCTCAAAGGGACTGGAAACTAATTATTGGGGGGCAACAGGCTCTGTGTTGCTGTTTTTTTTTTTTTTTCTTTTCTTTTTTGTTGAGACAGCAGTCATCTCTGACCCTCAACTTTATTGAACAGTACAAGACAGCAGCAGCTTAATGAGTTAAAGCAAAGTCAGCCGGTAATAATACATCATAATTCCAACCCTCATTTCTGCCATTAATTTTCTGTGTCCTGCCTGCAGGCCTGTTTGCAGCCTCCTTTTCCTCTGATCCATTACCACAGGCCATTAGGACCTGCTTAGAGTTTAGGTCTGTTTTTATTGAATGCTTTTTTACGCCTCTGCGTTTGAAGTGAGCGCTGCTCAGCTGTCATTTCCTGCTCTCAGTGTTTGCCGCTCACGACGTGTGTAATTAAGGACTATGCTGAGCGTCCCATAGAGTGACCGGCCATCCTACTGATGTTTAATACCCACAACCAGACACAACGCCTCATTGACAGTGCTATGGTTCACTGCCTATACAATTACCCTGCTGGATATACTTCACTTCACCTTCACAGGTACAAAGTGCATCTGCCCACTTTTCTTCATGTCAGCCTTGCCTCTGTGTATTTATCAAAGCCAGCTGCAGAGGTGCATTTCACCACGATGGACAAGTGGATTTTAGTATCTTATTAAAATAGCTGCAAAGTTGCTGTCCAGTGTCTATGTCTCTGGATAAATATGTGTGCATTTTATTGATTAAATTATTACATTTTTATGCTGTGCAAGTCCCACTGAACACAGATGTGTCTGATGTCCATGCACCTCTGCCCTATGCTCTTGCTTTCACAATGCAGAGAGAGGATGTCGATAGGTGGAACACAGTTAATATCAAGTGCAATTATTACACCATCATATTGCAAAACAAATAGTTAAAAAAAAAAAAAAGGGAAAATAAAGTGTGACTCAGTAATCTGTGTCTTCCTTTCTTTGGTCTTGATTGCTGAAAGACTAGATGGGCTTTCTGGCACATTAATTTCATAGCTCTATGAATTTACTGCTGAGGCCTCAGGCTGAAAGAAACTTTCCAAACAAAGGTCAAAGTAGAGGACTTAAGTAGGTCTGGGTTGTGTGTCACAGCTGGAAATAAGGTCCTGGGATTTTTAGTACTTTACGGGCCTGTTGTGAGGCTGATAATGTGCATTGTGGGAGTATATTCTGTGGAGGAAGAGGTTAAAGAGGAGGGGAAGAGTTAAGTAGCTCGGCCTTCATGCACTGAGCTTTAATGGTAGAGCAAATTTTTCCAACAATTTTAAAAACAGACAAGAGACATACTAGGTCATTTCAGTAATGAGAGTGGAATAGGAAAACTTTGTTGTATCGTAAATGGCAAATGCATTTATTAAGTGTATATATTTTGGGGGGAGTTTTGTTGCAAACGCGCACAAAAACCTATAAACTCACTCCTACCCGCATTCATTCAAACAAGACCATAGTGTTTCATAGATTTAACAGTGTATTGTTTCTGTGTCAGCCAGAAGCCAGTGTGTGTAACTGTTTCTGTCATGGCTGACAATTTGATAGTTTTTCACACTTTGGTTTGCCAAGGCTTCCCATTTTTCCTCCACTCCCCATTTCCGCACTAAAGCCAACTGAGGTTTACAAATATTGAGCCTTAATCCTTGGGCCTCAGACAGCAGGGCCTGCTGTGTGGTGCTCAACAAATGACTGAGTGTTCATGAGCGAAATTAGTTCAGGGAGGCCTCTGTTTCCTCTCTATGTTGATATAGGGGCAAATAAAAAGCTGCGTAAATGTAAAGCCCCTGTTTGTGAGTACCTCAGTCAACTAAAGCCAGAGACCCGCTATATTTTCAGAATAAATTTTAGATTTTGTTTTCTGTATAGGGCTCTGTTATGATGGAAGGTTTACATTATTTTTTCAGAACCATATAGGCAACCAAAAAATTTGAGTTACTTAAGCTTTCTAAACTCAGTTAAAAATATCATTAATCTGCAATTCTCTCATTGAGTTTTTCAGAACTTCTCTCCCAGAATAATGTGTTAAATCACGTTTTTCAAATTTGCACCAATCATGATGTATGAAATTCAAGTAATTTACACTTTTTTAGTTTGTTCTGATGATGGTTTATAAGTTTTTTTGTTTGTTGCAGGTTTTTATATATTTTTTTTAATCATTGGTGATGTCACATTTGCATTCTTGACCCAAACTGTATTTGATAATGTTACTCTGCTTTGACAACTGCAACAGAAGAGTTGAAATTGGAGAAAAAAAAAATATCTCCCTTTGCATCATTCATCACTGCTGTACTATAGGATGACCTGAACTGGACCAGTTGTTCAGCAGTGCATTCTTTCCATGTTGCTAGCAAGGGATGCCACTAGCCCACTGGCCACACTTTAAGAACCCTGACAGTAGATCCTGCATACAAATGACACCAAATTAGCTATTAAACTCGTTCCAGAAGGAACCTTGTTAGTCTATGTTTCCATAAGAATACATGTTTGTATCTATTGACAAAGGCGTACAGTAAAGTATAAATGAACTCTTTTATGATAGTTGTGTCCAGGTGTGTGGATTGCTGCAACAATGTAAGCACTGATGCATTTTCCCTGAATCATCTCCAAAGAGCTGACGACCATAGCAGAATGATGCCCGTTCAGATCTGGTGCGCTAAAGTTGGTGCAGTCTCAGGTTCTGCTGTCTGGCTGTGTGTCCGCCTAAAACTGATGCTGTCAGGCAGCAGAACACGAGAGACGGAAGTTACAGCTTCAGACTTGATTTTTTTTTCTTTTGCCACATTTACCACAGATTTGCAACGGATGCGCACTCTCTTACACATTAACACACACACACACACACACACACACACACACACACACACACACACACACACACACACACTGCAACCTTGATTCATCCGATGTTTCTGAGATACCCATTTCCTCCCCCATGTGAAACCATCTGTGGACTTTTATTTTGTTTGTTTGATTCAGGCATGGGATTCATGGCAAGGTTGCACACTGGGGGAGTTATGTTTTTGGTCTCCTGATACCGTCTGTCCTGAACAATGTGTGCTCCAAAAATAAATATTAATCCATGCACAGACTTTGTTCCCAGCCGTGCGCTGTGTGTGTATGTATCTGTGTGTTCTGGTGTGTTTCTGTTTCTGGATCGGGCCCAGCTTTAGTCCCATTATCTCTCTGTGTCTTTGTATGTGCTGATTTATTTCAACAGTGCTCTTTTGGCCAAGCTCTGGGTGCCTCCTCTTTGTCAGCTCCTGTGTGAACGCAGAAGCCTTTGACCACCTTTGACAGTGTGAATATTTTAGCTCCTTTAAATATGCAGCCTGAACTTTTATGTAAAGATGAGGAGTGGGGGGGGGGGGGGGGGGGGGGGGGGGGGGGGGGGGGGGGGAATAGAAAGGCAGGGTTTAGGGGTAAGGGGGAGTAAAGGGTGTTAGAAGTGAATTTTGCACAAATTTGACATTGGTGGTATCAAGCACCAAAGAGACAGAAAAAATGAAATAGAATATACATTAAAATAAATTGTACTCTGTGGTTATCCTGCAAGAAAACAAGTTTATCCTTTCACTTTGCTTTACTATGTCTTTGGTGCAGTCTATGCCTTAGAATTTGACAAGTCTTTCTCTCTTCCATGTCCCTTTCTTGCTATTTGTAATGAATTCATCCAGCGGTACACACAGATCTGTTGACTGCACGTTCTCTTCTTTGACTAGAAAAATACGCAGCTTCCCAGGACACGCAGGTGTTCTTCTTTTGGCTTTTGAGATGTTTACTAGCATCACTGGATTTTTACAGATGGGACTAAAATAAAACTGTTAAGTGATTTGGGAGTAGCTATCAGTCTCAAGAACCGTTTCCATCAAGTCTTAAATGTTTCTCCATCAAGATGGAGGCAAAATAAGATCGAGCCACAACTTACACGCAGTATTATATGTTAAAGTGATAATGTTGAATACAGGTTTGCTGTGCAGCTATTCCAAGTCTACTTTTTATTTGCATTGTTCCGTTTTAATCATTTTTCCCTTTTAAAGTTTACATATTATTCAGCTTGCATACTTGGAAATAGAAATATTTTACCAAAACTGCATATTTATCTATGTGCCTACACATTCATAGGTAAGGAATGCAAAAACAACCTGCTAGTTTTTTTTAGAGCTTTGACCTCCCAAATGCAAATACGTGGCACTCTTCTGCAGGGAATCAAAGTTCAGCAATTGAGTCTTTGATTTCTAGGAAGCAGCAGTTGGAGTGCCGGTCCAGCCTGTCACGGAGCAGCGGTTTGGGGCCAACAGCAGCACTCATCTCCTAAGTTATTATTCTGACAGTGTTTGCTCAGCCTTGCTGACATATGTTTCACAACTTGAGACGGTTCTGTTTTAATCTGCCGGGCGCTTTAATATGTGGACACAGTCACCGGTTGGATTTATTAATCCAGCTGGTGTTTTTTTTTTTTTTTTTGGATGAGAACTCTTCTCCTCCTCCCTCATTGCCCTCTCCTCTCCTTCCCCTGCCCCGCCCTTTTGTCTTTAAATTTGACTTCAGCATCAAATCTGTTTGGCTACTGCTTTTAACTAAAGACATTTGTTCTACCTCATTTCAGCTCTCAGTTGTAAATATTAACAAATATATCCATTCTAGATTAGGACCGCAGGTCAAGAATGAACTTTGCCCCACTCTCAGTGTGTATGCAAACATAAACTGATGTTCATGTTCGATATTTGGCAGGTTAATCAAGCTGTCAGAGTGGCGACGACCATGACAGGACAAACTATTAGACAGACAGATATTGTGGAGATTATAGAGATGCAGACAGAGGACCTCTACAATCAGACAAGATGGACATGGGAGGGAGGGAGTAGTAGATTTCTATGAGAAGCGGAGGGGGGAGCGGTTGTGTCATGGCAGGGGTAGGCCAATGGAGCGGAGAGGCCCTCATGCCCCCGCTGATCACAACAGGGGATTAATTATGTCAGCATAATAAGTACAAATGGTGATCTGAACGTGGAATTAGCCCCCTGAGCAGAGGCTGCTGCAGCGCGCAATGGAGAGGAAGAGTGGGTGGTAATGGAGGGGGGGATTGTCCCAATTTGTCCCAGTCTGTCTGTCTGTGTAGGCACAGGGGTGGAACTTCGGGTGGGGTAGGTTGCTGTCTGTTGGGCTGGCAGGCTGGCTGGCTGGCAAGCTTGCTGAAATGATGGCCTGGGTGGGTGGTGGGGTGGCTTGGCCTGTCATTTCTGTTATGATTTGCACGGGTGTCAGTTGCCGTGGCAGTGGGACAAGACTAACTGAGCTGTAGGTGCTCGCTCTTTTCAAAGTCTTATTTATTTCTGCGCATGCATTGGCTCAGCCAGTATTCAGCTTGGAATCAAACTTGACTTTCATTAACTGATGTAGTAATAACTTCAAAAAGTCACCACGTACTTTGATTTTGCATTCCTCAATAGGATTCAAATACACTCCTCCCTAGTAAACAACACAGCAAGTCTTTCCTGTCTTGTTATGGGTTAGGAGTCCAAGTTTTGATTATAACTGTGTTTCAGATCCAGGTCATGTTGCCCCAGGAATCAGCCCAGAGGCAACATGACCAGCAGTATACAATATTCATCCTCAGCCTCCCTGTTGTAATAGCTGTTGTTCCTGCTGGCTCTTTGCCTTCAGCATTTCCTCTTGACCACCTCTCTGTGCAAAAATTCAAACAAACCACAGAGCGCTGCATGGTGGGCTACACCGAAAGTCCAAAGAGAAATTCAGGAAAGTATCAGATAGGTTATTGTAGATTAATTAGAATGTCTGTCACTTGATGAATTGATGATGCAATTGCAAAAATATTGTTTGACAGTACAATTAAACAGTTAAGGTCAACTTACAATGGGTCATAAAATGGTAATATAGACTGTATATATTGTATTATTACTGCCATTACAAATCCATAATCCAGACAAAATACCCATGGAGTGACCCATGTAAAACATATTCAAAGCTGTAATCATTAACATGTCGTGAAATGAAGCCTCAGCTTTGATTATGGGCTTCATTTTTCAGCAATAACCTTTCATTTGATTTCCATTCATTAACTTTTTCTTTCTGGTTTCCATTGGAACTGATTTTTTTTTTCTTTCCTGCACAGCTGTCTTCACACATACACCAGATTCACAGGAAATGATGCAGGCATATAATTTAGTCATACACTGTATATAAAAGATGGACTTTCTCTGCCTTAAAATGGCATTGGTGGCCAGGATGGGCCAAAGCCTGTGGTTGCAACAAGATGTCTGGTTGTAAAGAAGTCTCTGGGAAAACAGCCCTCTGCTCCCTTGCTCAGTGACGTCAGTAGACACTATCCTGATGATTTTCAGGGCTCAAATGCTAGTTTCAAGCCTTATTTAATACAGCATGAAGTTTATTTTGCAAATTAGTGTCCAGAAGTGTGCTCAATCAGGGTGTGCTTTACATGTGATTGGCAAGCTGTCAGCAAGTGAGCATGCAGTGTCCTGCAATTTCACCATCAGATCCATTCTTCGCTCATGACGTCTGTTTAGAAAAAGCTAATTTCACCAGAGAAAAAACGCTCATTTTGAGGCTTCACAGCAGGACCTCACTAATCAATGGGTAACATCACGTATATGTCTTTTATGTGTAATCTATGAATCCAGCACGTAATATGGGACCCGATCAGGCAAAAGGAGTCGCAAGTCACTGGGGCTACAGTGATGTCATCATTTAAATGATGTGGTATATTAAATATGTACATATTGTAAACCTATGAAGTTATGCTGTTAGCCGAACATTCCCCACTGATTCAAATTACAGGTTTACTACTACAAAATGCAAGTTGGCTTTTACTGTTAGCAACAAGAGGCACTGTTGCCTCACAGCAAGAAGGTCTTGGGTTCAAATCCATCATCTGGCTGAGGCCTTTCTGTGTGGAGTTTGCGTGTTCTCCCCATGTCTATGTGGGTTCTCTCCGGGTACTCCAGCTTCCTCCCACAGTCCAATGACACACAGTTAGTGGGGTTAGGTTAATTGGTGATTTATAGGTGTGAATGTGAGTGTGAACGGTTGTCTGTCTGTGTTAGCCCTGCGACAGACTGGCGACCTGCCCAGGGTGTACCCTGCCTCTCACCCCATGGCAGCTGGGATAGCTCCAGCCCCCACCCCCGGCAACCGACATGAATAAGTGGAAGAGGATGGATGGATGGATGGATGGATGGATGGATAGATGGATGGATGGATGAATGAATGGATGGATGGAACACAATGTATTTGTCCCCACTGATTGACCTCTTTATTATAACCATGCATATTTTTTTTTATCTTCACCATAAAAACATACATCAGTTCTGCTGGAATTTTGGGAACTGTACAATCAAATTGTTCTTCCTCCTGTAATTACAGAGGCCACTATGAAGTATATGACTAATTTTAAAAAAACTCCATTGCATTTGTATTGACAGAAAATCATTCAGTTCTTTCTACTTATTATGTATGCACTGTCTCATGTGATTATCTCACCTTGCCTTGTAAAGTTTATAAGGATTATTCTTTAGTCATCACTGGAAGTTGTTTTGTGGCCCCCTTCCTAGATACACATGGGCAAGAGGCAATATTTACAGGAATAGCAGACCCCAGAGCCAATTTGCTTAGAGTAAGTCTATGAAGCTCATAGCGGCTCGGCTCAGATAATGACTCCTCCTCCTGATGGGGGAGGTCATATGCAGACTCAGGCCCCATAAATCCTCGCTCTATGATGAGCACTCTGCGTATGACTTATGGAGCACAGAGGCGGCCAGTTAAGACAGCCACTCGTAAACATGTGGCACGGGCGCCCTGATGGCGCTGTCAATTTTCATATTTCATCAGTTACTGGGGCAGGAGATGTTGAGTTATATCGCCAGCAAAGTCGTTAAGAAGGGCTCTTGAGCTGCTCTTGCTTGTACTGTTGATAAGCAATCCAGAGAGGGAGAGAGTAAAGAAATTAATTATTGAATTAACATCAAGAAATTAAATACACTTTTGAATTTATTGAGTACCTTAAACGTCCTTAATTCTGTATCTTGAATTACGCTTTGAAATGCCATATCTTATCAAATGCTAACACAGTGTTTTGGAATTTAAGTTATTATTTGATAGTTTAATCCTTATGTGATTTTTCAGCTGTATTTGCTCTCCTGAGTAATATATGATCCATTTTTTTTTACACGACTGTGAGTTATTGAAGTGGACGTGTGTAGTGCCTTTGTCTTTGTAAATATTGGACAGGGGTATTACTATAATGAGTGTATTTACTGAAGAACTGGAAATATGCACTTCAGTACTGCAGACACAAATGGTATTGATGTTGTAGTGTATATAGGTAGGCCCTGTGTTTGGGTGTGTAAACAGGATTTTGAGGGCTTCACATTATTTCAGAAAGTTCAGGGTATGTGAAAATCACAGAAACTATAGTCACTACACAAATCTCAAGTGAGACGATAATTTGCTAAAATTTCTAGTCATTCTGTGATTGTTAAATTATTGTGTGAAATGAATTTTATGTCCAATACCTATGGTGTTTATTTTAAAGTTGATTGGTTGCATAGTTGTGTTTTATGTGCATGCTTATAGCTTGTGGAGAGAAATTCAAATAATGCATTATTGATTCTGCAATGGGGACAGTATCCCAATAATGACCACCCTAACACCCAAAACTCACTGATGTACAGGCTTAGCAGCACTTCTGAAGATGTCCTGTGGAATCTGGCACCAAGTTGTTAGCAGGAGATTATTTATGTACTCTTAATTGTGAGGTGGAGCTGTTGCAGATCAGACTTATTTCAGCACATCCCCTACCTCCTTGGACCACTTTGACCAGGGGCACCACTTATGGCTTGCTTATTTGGAAAATGCTATAACCTGATCACCTGGCTGTTATTGTTTGACAGTTGTCATAATGCTTTGGCTTATCTGAGTATATTTTTTTCAGTGTTTGAGAAGACCTGCAAATTTGTGACAACGATCAACATCCAGGAACTGACTTTAGTAAAGCTCACTGTGTGAAATGCCTGTAGACCGCACTTAGACCACATATTGTGTGCTTAAATGCACAATAAAATAATCCATTAGTCAGCCTCTGAGTAAGAAGGAACAAGAAGCACCTTCCACAAACTAGAGTATATTTTTTGGGTTCATTGCTAAAAAAAAAAAAGAAGTGTAATTTAATTATAAATATATTAATCTTATAAGCTCTAAAACCAGTAATCACAGGTGTGAGCACTGCTCTGTTTATACTGCAGTGGTAGTAGTCTGCATGTCTACTGTCTTGATCACACTTTCTTAGCGATGCCATTAAAGGCATTTTTTTTTTCTTACCTCAAACTTTGTTGAATGCTTAAATGTGAAAATGTATTTTGAAGTAATCATTTCAGATGAATATTAGTACAGTATGCTGTTAAATGCCCCTGGCTGGCCAGCCATGACTGATGATAAACACTGACTCACTCCCCTCCCCCCAGGTGAGTAAGGCTCCATGTCACTTACTGGAAAACACTCTCTGAAAACACAATGGAGGTCTCACACACACACACACACACGCACGCACACACGCACGTGCACATATGTAAATCATGCTGGACTTTGTTAATGACTCACAGGGTAGTTTTCTTGTGTAGATCCCCATACCTCACCATCACCACCCCCCCCCCCCCCCCCCCCCCCCCCCCCCCCCGAAACCTAAAAGAACCAGGTGCTCTTTAAACACAGTGAAAAAGGTTAAAATGACAAATGAACATTCATAGCCAAGGTTGTCATCGCTGTGATCGCTGAGAAGGCTTTTGTATATCCAGACATAAGAAATGATGTCAGCTTCGGCACTATTTTCAGATGAGTTATACTGCAAAAAATATCAGTCATTTGATCTTCATGGCAGTTGGAATAGGCTCTAGCCTCACCCCCACCTCCACTCATTCTGCAACCCTGAACTGTATAAACTGGAAGAAAACTGATGGGATGGATGGATGGAAGAAATTATTCCATTTTAAAGCATGCAATCATAGAAGATACTTTCTCCATATTCTCTGACATGGGACTTGGCTTGATAGACTTTAAATGACAAACTGCATTGAATGTAAAGTTCATAGTATTGCATCTCTCCATTTGCTAACAAATTGCAGTTTTTCCAAGTAGAATCCCCCGTTCCATTAAGTTCAGATATAGTGGTTCTTTAGAGCCATATGGTTACAGTTCATAATAAGTATTAGATTAGATTTTATGCAGGCTCACTGAGACAAAAGTGGGGTATCAAAATGCCTCTTGGCGATCCTCTTACAAAGGCACACATTGTGCTTCCAACAGAAGAGCATACTGTAAGACCATTTCCTCTTATTGACGCTCTTGGCAAGTCTAATATTTACAGAAATGTTATAGCTTGACAACCCACAATTAAACTTGTCATAACAGAGCCCATCCAAAAGGGAGACAGGAAGGAGGAGATGCTAGGAATGATGTCAGCTTGGCAGAAAGGAGAGGGGGCACGGAGACGTGTAAACAGCTGTTCTCAGAGTGTCTGTGGTTCAGACAAATATCATCCATGCCGTGCTTTTGTTGTGTTATCAACATCACAATGTAACTGAGTTTGTCCATACATGAGAAATTTGACCTGGTTAATTGGTGCCTCTCATGTTAAAAGGTGATTACACAACAGGATTTTATTTACACACTAAAACATGCCCTCACTTATACAACACATACTTTTCATCGTAGATTAAACAAGTAGTATTGCAGCATTAGGAATTTTATCTCTTACCTCTGTCACAAAGTAACTGCTGTTTCTTTTTTAAGTAACATGTTTTTGTTTGTTTTTTTTAAAGGTCTACATGGATAAAAGAGGTTTTTTTTAGGCCCATTACAGCTTCTGTTTCAAAAAGGCGTCTGCATGCTCAGATCAGAAACTCTATCTCTTATGAAACAGCATTTGTCTTCAGCTATCAATCTGTCCATTTCACTGCTTTGAAGTTGATCCACTTTTGAAACGAAGCAGAGCTCACTGAAACAGAACGTGGGGGAGAGAGGGTAGAAAACAAATCTCCTTGCAATACATCTCTGAATTATTACTGGGATGTAAGTATGTAACCCTAGCCAAAGATGTGGAGTGCTTTTGGAGTCTGTGTAAATGGATCTAGTCAGAGGTGAAGAGAAAACAAGTCTGACCCCATGCACTGTGCACTGGGGAGGTCAGCCTGTCTGTTTGGTTTTCTGAGTCTGGACCATGTGCTCATTTTTTTTTTTTTCTTTTTTTTGAAAAGGGGACGGCCCATGCTGACGTTGTAAATTACAAGGCAGGCTTGGTTCGTGGAGCCTGCCAGTTTGTGTGCGCGTGCACGTGTTTGCCCCTCACTTTGTGCGTGCACGTTTAAATGTGTCTGTGTGAGTTTGTAGTGGTGTGTTTGGTCCCTCTTATGAGCCCGGTCACCCACTGTCTTCACCTAATACCAGACTGCTGGCTCATCAGAGTTTTTCTGACCTCCATACTGTCCTCTCAGCCTTAGGCAAACAAAACGGAGTCCAAATCCAGCACTGTCTGATTCACAAATATGATTCAACGCGGAGATGACGGGGCCCCTTAAATGCCATTTACTGGGCCCTGGCATGGCGATAATTGAAAATGTCAGTAAAAGTGCTTAGGAGAAATTCCAGCAGGATTATCGCCCCAGTAACATGGACAGACAGAGGGCTTGTCTCTGGAGAGCACAAAAGAACTTGTCTCCATATCATAAAACCTGCACTGTTCCCTTGCTTTCTTAATGAAACTGCTGCTCTGCCAGTCCTGGGAGGGGAGTTAGAGTAACATCTTGTTTTTTTGGTGGGATGTTGGTGATGTGTATGTGTGTTGGAGGTGGGAGGAGAGGCGAGGGTGGTGTGGAGAGAGGGTTGGTGTTGTTGGGGCAGTTTCCCTCCTCTCTCTTTTTCGAAAGCCAGTGTTGTCGGTGCATCATATAAAAGAAGATATACAAGCAATTCACATGCAAATGTTGAGGGTGATTTAGAAAAGAGGGGGAGAAAGGGGAAATGTGCTATTGAAAGCCAGTAGAGGGAAGGGGGAAGGGGGGGGGGGGGGGGGTGAAGTGGGGGGGGGGGTCGCATTAAGCATTGGAGAGGGAGGTGTGAGATGGCGGTGCTGTGAAACAGAGAGACATTTGTGTAATCTGGCTTTATGTATCACCACTTCTGAATAATAACATGAAAAAAGAGACTTACCTCATCTGCCTGGTAGAGCCAAGGCATAAATAAAAGGGCAGAACAATGGAATTACTATTACCCCAGCCTCTGTGCCGAAGCTACATCACCAGTATTCTTTGGAGCCACTGGCAAGAAGATTAATGTTTTGTTAAATATCAGTGTGGGAGCATGTGAAGAGAGGAGTGGGGAGGAGGAAGAGGGTCGCTTACTGGGTCTTCTAAACTTAGTCAGCCCTGGATCTCTTTGTAATTATGGTGTGTTGCCACGGATGAGTCCCACACTCTCCCTTCCTAAGTGTTGGTCGGGCGTTGTTATGGTATCAGATGCATGTATTTGTCAAGAGGATTATGGGTAATGTTCCGTGGCGTCTGATTGGACATGTGTGGCTTGCTGCACTCTGTTTTCATGAAGCATTCCTTGGCTCACAGCCCTCGTGGCAAAATGTTCTGTTTTGCCGTCTAAATGCACTTAGACGGGCTCGTCTCTGTCAGAGCGCTCACTTGTCGCTTTTTGTGATCTGGTTTTAAAATTACTGAATAAGGTACTATCCAAATCTTAATGTTTTGAGGTTGGGAGGAAAATTTAAAATATGCTCCTAATATGTCATTTTATAATCAGAGGATATAGTACTGGGTTGGTACAACAAATATAAGCAGTAATAACCAAAAACACAAAGCATAAAGAATTTAGGGTGGTATAATCTTATTGGAAGCTTAATAAAGTCATGGAATAATTGTAACCTAAAACATAAGTTTTATAGTTACAGCTGTGGTCAAACAAAGATAATGATGGATGGTTAAAATCATACCTGCTCTTCAGCAGGCTGGCAGATTCACATCAGATTTGGTCTAGGTGTTGCTGCTTCAGTGAAGCTGGATGGGAATAGCATTAAAAAAAAAAAAAAAGATTTCTTTATTATACTATCAAGATTTCATTATAATGTTTGCATTTCTAATCTCCTTTTAAAGTTTTATTTGTACAGTGTTAACTGGATCACCCAGACCAGTTTTTTATCATCTTGTGCTTTACTGTTGTATCCATTCACATTTAAAACTGTCTAGTACTACCACAAAGCTCTAGTGTTGACCACAAAGCAGCACTGCAGCAGTTTGGGGTTTACTTCCTTATGCAATAGCACCTCAGCAGTATTTGAACAGGCACATTTCCAGGCTTTTGCACACTTCTCTAACCTCAGGGCTACTGTGGTCTCCCATGCGTTAAATATCATAAGAACACAGAATTTACACAGGCCACAAAAACCAAGAGTCAACAGAAGAGGTTGTTTACATAACTAAAAGTCCCAGGTAACACTGACATATCCCAGCTATCATGTTCGGATGCGCCATAATCAGGATGTGCTCTTTAACACGGCAATATTTCGTTTTACTTCGGTTTTTGCTCTCTGAGTTTCCATCAGCGCAAGCCACAAAATCCCTGTTCGTTTGTCTGACACAAATGTGAGTCACATTTAGTCGGGTAATGACTCTCTCCTCTCATAAAACATAAACAATATACATATGAAAAAGCCCGCACACAAAAACACATACAATAGCGACTTCTTTTCAGGGAAAGGGGCCTCTGTAATTTCAATTTTAATGGGAGCTGCATGTGTGTTTATGTGTGTGACTTGACCAGACACCCTACCCTAACCCTGTGTTAGTAACAGAACCAAAGGAGGAGTGGGGGGTGGGGGGGCACTCTCAATATTACAAACCCTCATAAATCGTAGGCCCCTGTAGCATTTATGTCTGTGGCTTGTGATCTAGGGTGATAGGCATGTCCGGACATAACTGCCCTCCCTCCTGTGCCTCGCCTTTTTTCTCTGTTGCGTGTATGAAAGAAACAAAAGGTCAGAGGTGAACCTGGTCGCATGACAACAGGCTGACAGGCTCAGTTGCTAAGGGGATAGGTGACAAGGTGGCACAGACGTGGGGTGACAAGGTGATGGCATGAGGTGACAGAAAAGTTACCAGGTGAGGACAGAGGTGAGTGACGGCATCTGACCAACTCCGCTGCATCATGTTTTCTCCCTTTTCTTCTTTGTCTGTCTTTCTTACTGTCATCCTTCCTCTATCTGTCCACCTCTCATGTCTTAGTCACACCAGCAGTCACACTCCATCACACCTTTGAACTCTTTTTACTTCACTTTGACAGGAAATGTGTGTGTGGGCTTTTTTTTGTTTGACTTAGTGTGCACGTGCGAATGTGTGTGTACACGTGCATGAGACTGTGTGCAAACATGGAAGTACTTGTGTACTTACACATGTCAAGTGTTCAGTCCCATGTATGTGTGGCAGCTTTTGCTCGAGTTGGACTTTTGTTATCTCACTTTTTAACTTCTCCACTTCGTTTTAGTTTTAATCCTGTGTGAGTGTTTCACAGCAGTTTACATCCTTCCTGTTTGCTCTCATAGCTCTGAGTCACAGCCATGACGTGCACAGCCAAAGGGGAGGCATACATACTCCTGTTGGCAGCTGAGGAGAACCAGGGGGGAGGAAATGAAAGGTACTCCCCTCATTTCATACACCAGCAATCTCACACACTGAGTCAGCAACCAACCATGACAAATGTGTGTCTCTGTTTGTGTGCCTATGGCCTGGAACTGCTTACATTTGTATATCTATGCATCGGTCTACATATTACACCTTCTAAGAATAACTTTGCAGTGTTGCACAAATTGTTTGAGATCAGTGGTCATATTTGCACAATCTGCATCAGAGGAGTCTGTTCTCAGAGTATCGGGGAGATATAATTCAGCAGGGCACTGGAAAGGATTTGACCCGTCTGGCCCTTCACACACCCGACATCTTGTTCTGTGCAGCTCCTCCTTGACAGGGAGGTGAGAGGAGACACAATAGCAGCACTCATTGACCAGGTTAATAAGTATTCTGTCTTGGTCCCAGTCAGATGCTCTTTACCTTCTAATGCACTGCCTGTGTTTCTGTCTTTAAAGCAGCACAGTGACCTCATGTCTGCTTCACACAGCTTTTGTAAACTAATGAATGACAGGGGCCAGGGATTCTGCTGCCTGGTTGAACAGGACCAAGCTGTTTGTGTGTGTGTGTGTGGGAGCACGTGCTGTCTATGAATTTGCACATATATAACTTCTTCACCCTTAACACTCCCATCTCATCTACCGTATTCTGTGTGTTTACCAAGAGCAGTTTGTATGAGTGGATAACTGCAGGAAAACACTTATGTGTGCATGTGTGTAGCAGACAGGTAGATGTGTATTGGGTCTGGGTGTATTTTTCTCTGGGTCATATGGGGCATGTCACTCTACACTTTATGTTGGATTGTTGCATGAGGTTGTTTTGGTAAAAACAGACTTTTATATTTTGAGTATTGTCACCACAGAGCTTCTCTAAAATTTTCCATATGAATCGGGTAACCAGTGGAAATAGCTGTGCTTGTGTAGCCGGCCCGACTTTATATTTTATTTATTTTAATTCTGTGTTGTGTGAATGACGGAAGGAGTCAGGTGTTGCATTGCCAGCTGAGGCGGGTTTATTCTCCCAGAGCTGTCCCAACAAAAATAAATTCAGTACAGCAACTTTGTATTACGGAGCTTCTACATGCACAGCTTTAAGGGAGCGAGAAGAGCAGCAAACCGCCCGCATGCTCCCGCAGCCTAGCTTACGATCGGCGTATTAGCACGTTACAATAAAGTGCTGTACTCGACAGAAAGACAACAGTTCACGCTCAAACATTCAACAATATTACAAGGCGATGTCTGTGAGTATAACAAGTAGGGTTTGAACCACTTTTTTAAAGCACTTTTACTGCATTTAAACACTCCTTAGCCAGGATCGTTAGCGTAACCTCGCCTCTCCCCAGCAGCGCATCCAGCC
Organism: Archocentrus centrarchus; assembly: GCF_007364275.1. Lineage (NCBI taxonomy): Eukaryota > Metazoa > Chordata > Actinopteri > Cichliformes > Cichlidae > Archocentrus > Archocentrus centrarchus. The sequence continues at coordinate 29,155,426 of NC_044348.1, forward strand.
GACTGAGGAAACTACTGGAAGCAGCACGTGGGAAGTCAAAGGTCACACACAGAAAATAAAAACTCCTAAAAGTATAAATACAGAAAACAAATATATACATATGTATGAAAAATAATAACAAATCCAAATAACTGAGGATGGATTTGTTATATAATATGAAATATAAATATACACCTGTTACACTTGTTAAATGAGAGGTTAAATAAAATGTATTTAACTTGAATGTTTAGACTATTTGTAAGAAAAATATTGTTCATAAACCACATGATTGATTATTTATTCCCAATACAATCAGTTGACAACTGACTATTCTGCACTGCTGAGTGCTTTATTAGTTGATTATTGCTTTGGTAATGTACCTGCCCCGCTCCACTGGCTTTTTCAGCCTTTGATCCATGGAAGATCAGAATAATCAGCACTCACCATAAATGAACTTATCATCTAGATGTTCAATTCCCAGATACTTGCTCATCCTTCTCCAGTGACTTTGTTTTGTCTGTAAAATACAAAAATATGCTATGAAGGCGCTTTTAAGACAAAGAATAACATTTATTAAAATAATGCTAATAAAGCCAAAGTTTAACGATTATTTTTGTAATATTGTTACCATATTATTAGACTCCTCACAGCTGTGTGTAACATTTAAAATTTCTGATTGGATTGGATTCATGTGTCTTACTATTTGATCATTTGGAGAATAAAATGTTTTATACGTTTCACAATGAACAAAAGTAAATAGTATGAAGAAATGCTAATATGGTTCGAATTGTGGTTTTAAACCCAGGATACTCAGGGTGCTTTATCCAGCCAAGATGCCAGGCAGTTCAAGACTGTCACTGCTATTCTCACCTGTTATTAAATTGGATTAATCTTTTTAGAAAAGGAAATATTGCATTTTTCTGGTTACATAACAGAATTATATCAAACGAGACAATCTATTTTCTCCACTGCGTCTCCAACCAAGGTCGTGTTGGGGCCATCACAGGGCTAATATAGACACAATCCAGTTTAGACCACCATTCCCCCATGGGAAGAAACCAGGGCAGCTGGAGACAACCAGTGAAAGCATAGGGAGAGCATGTGAATCCAGTAAATTCAAACCCAGGACCTTCTTGTTGTGAGGCACTAGTACTAACCACTGCACCATCCTGCAAATGCCAAGTTATAAATCCAGAAGTCTATTTTTTCTTTTATTATGATTAATTTTGCTGGCTAGTAATTAGCTACTAGCCAGCCACATCTTTACCATTATGTTAGTGCTCGTCTTGCGTTTTATTGTCCCTGATCAGGAAATGCAGATTGGATTGGTATTTTCCTAATAGATATTGTCATGTTTTCTCGCTATTGTTTTCATATCACTTCCAGTGTAGGATTAAGATCTAAATTCCCTGACATCAGAAAATGAATGTAAAGAGGAAAAAGCCTCTCTCTTCCTCTCTCTATTCTGGTTTCCACATTCATAAAATGTTTACAGTATACCACATTTTGTAACATTTACTGGAAATTGGCATGTTTAGAGAACCTAAACTATCATTTACTGCATGTGATTGTTTTGGTGTCACTACTTATTGTAGTACCTGCTGTTAACGAAAGCTATAACCTGCAGCTACTTCCATCTTCACAGCTGTTAAGAGGTGTTCCTTCAGGTCCTGGCAACATCCAACCTGGCAACCATCAGGTGTCCTGGCTCTCCCAGCTGGTTTGCTCTCCAGAGCCAGAGGAGAGTACTAATGGATGAGGGACGTCAGTGTCAAGAGAAGGAGAGAGAGAGAGCAGCCGATGCCTTGTCCTCCTGCCACGTGTTGTTTGTTTACAGGAAGGTGCCACTTGGCTGTGTGTGAGTGCTGCTAAGGGCCAAGGCCTGGATGGAGAGTTAGGGATTCCTTACTCCTTAATGACTATTGAGTGTGTCTCACAAGATGACAGCCTGATGAGAGCACCTGGCTGGCATTCGGCACAGCCTAGTGCCACTTCCTCACATTGTAGGAAGCCAACAGGAATGCTTTATGAATGCGTACGCATGTTCATCTCTCAGCAATAGCCGTGAATCAGGAAGTCGTGTGATCTGCTCTCTAATTGTCATGTTTAAGTCTCTTTTAAAGAGCAGATGGAAAATTCCAAACCTTGGAGGTCATGCACTGAGGCCACCTTTTGTTTGCTCACGCAAGAACAAAAAAGCAACAGTCTTTGTTTATGTAATTTTGTAGATTTTTATGTAAGCCACAAAGCAGAAATGCAAAATTTGTCTCTAAGTTACTCAAGAATTTATGTTATGCTTAGAAAAGTAGCAACAATCATTCTTTGTACAGGGTCATAATTCCATTGAAAATGTCATTTTTATTTTGCAGAAATTAATGTGTGCCTAAATCTGAAAATTAATGTGTTTTTACCAACAGGTAATGTAACTCACCCTTCTAACAATCCCAGTTTTTTGTATCTCGTTGTCATAATGTGATGTTTTTGTGAAAACATGAAGCATAGCTACTGTGTTGTTGCATTTAATTCTAAAAAATAATCTAAACTAAACTGATTTATTAGTTTCAAGTTTATGAATATAACTTTTTTACAGTAGCAACTGCAAATAATGTTTTTCATTTTCTGCAGCAGGCTACCTTATTATTTGGTTCAGGCTTATATCAGTAATCATACTTCTCAAAGCCCCCCCACACTGCCGTAGTTGGGGTGAGACACCTCACAATTACTTATCTGCATTTTGTTGAGACGTTTATAATTCCCACAACCTAATACAGGAGCATCAGCTCAAATTACAGGCTTTAAGTTACATGGTGAGAACTTATTTATTGTGGCACCTTCTCTTTCTTTGCCAGTGTCAGTCGACTACAAAACCTAATTAGTGCTTTCAGCTTGACACCCATTAGCTGAAACCCAATCCTTGGCCTGCTGGAGAAAAATAATTATGACATTCCTCTTATAAATCATTGGCTATGTCCTGAGCCCTTTCAATGGAAATATGATTTCCCACTACAAATTGTCCAACCTGTTTTATGTTCTCCAACACATAATTAAACCCGTGGTGTGTGAGAGGAAGTAATTTTGTTCAAAGGCTTTTGGCAACAGCAGTGCTATGTCTTTTCTGCTTGTTTAGAGAACAGCTACTGGCAAACCTGGACATGTGAGCTGTGTAATGGATTAGGAACAACAGCAACAACATGTGTGAATAACCTGTATTTGTCAGTCAGCCAAGCGACATGGGAAATGAAATACATCACGAAGTGGCAGGGGTGATCTGTGGGTCATCGGGTATAGAGAAGGCCACTGGCAAATCACTTTTTGACTTGGGCAAAATGTGTCCACACATTAGGGCTGTGGGGCTGAACAAGTTTGCTTTATTCTCATGGGGAGGCTGGCTTCAAACCACAAGTAGCCATGCGTGACTTAGTGGGGCTAGCCTCAGTGAATGAAAACCATAGAATTAAGAAGGCCCAAGGGTGAAGTTGCATGTGTTTGATGTCACAACAGCCTAAAACTTGTTATAAGTAGGAATAATACCCAAAAAGTTTAAATGCAATTGATGACACAACAGTCTTCTGTGTCACAAACACAGCACTTCACTGCCATCTCTTTCACTCTTTGTAATCTCTATGACAGCCTTTCATCTCTTTGTTTTCTGTGTGGTTACTCAGAGCATTTCTTGTTCTTCCCCCTGTAACGATGTCCAGAATTAGCTAAATGTCAAACACGTGAATTTAAATAAACCAGGTTCCCAGAGGGAAGCTATTTTTTGTTATACTAATAACATCTTTGCTATCTTTAGTCAACATTGCCTTTGTATGTCCTTACCCAGAGTTTAATACTTTGTTTAAAATTGCAAAGAGGTATCGCTAATTGGTCCAACCAAATCAGAATTGAGATTTCTAAGAATGTATATAATCCATGAAAAATGTATCCATCTATAAAGTGAGAACACAAACTTCCATTGCCCTGTCTCATAGGCTGTATATAAAATGACTACATGATATACATACATGAATCCTTGAGCTTTTAGTGTGTTTAAATATGATGTGAAGAGCAGAGGGCACTGACTGCTCATGGTCGTAACTTGTCAATAACGAGGTAGGGTTCCCCTTAAGCATATTTTGCTGTCTTGTCTATTTGACTCTAACTGCATAATTAGCTAAATGAACATCATGTTGTATTCAGTAAGATTTGAAACTAGTGATTGAAATCATAGACTGAGTGAGCACTAGAGGAATTTTCCAATAAAACTATAATACAGACTTTTTGTACAGGCCTTTAGTACAATTAACTGACTATATGTGTATATATATGTGTATGTATGTAAAGATGCTTTTTAATGCTGTCAAGTTGGGCATCTTAACATGAGAATTCATGGTGATCGACGCACTTTTGGAACTAACCTCAAGTGGCCACTTGAGAAACTGCGGTTTGTGTTGGTTTCATTATTCAGTCTCTGAGGTTGTTGCTTGACTGGTGGCCAAAAAACGCCTACCTTTTCGAAGCAATATAAGTGGGTACACAATGGCCCTACAGTCTCTGTAGGGCTTTACCTTAAAGTTTGTCAGTTTGAGTCAGAATGTCAAGGTCTATGGTGAAATCACAGATGGGAAAAAACAAGTGGTCAAAATAGGACTTATAGGGTTCTATTTCCATCCATCCATCCATCCATCTGGTCAAAGACAAGTGCACAAAGTTGCCACTTGTAGATCACGGGATTTAACCCTGCTTATGACCCTGCTTATTGTTGTTTTGGTGGACAGGCTAATCTTCTTCATACTTGTAATCCTCCTGGAGCAGGAACATTAACTTATAGTGTCTGTTTATCTGTGCCCTTCCAGGCAGGGAAAGGTAGGACCATTATCCTTCCTGTGCGCACCCGCGTGCGTGCATGTGTGCACTATATGTGTGTGAAAGGAAGCAACAGCCTGTACCAAAGTCAGTCATGACTGTGTCTTCCAAAGGTCATAGGGCAAATCTTGTGGTAATCTGCTAATCCAATTGGTTAGCCGTATTCACATGATCTGCCAGGTTGCAGGACAGCCATCCTCTGTTCAGACACACACATATATTGGCAAACACATACCCACACATGCCTGCTGTTTACACCCTTCTCGCGACAGTCTTTGACTCCATGACTCCAGCCCGTTTGATTCCACTTAGCCTGGAAGCAGATTAGTGAAGGTGACTCCTCCTGAGGGAGAATTCTTCTGCATAATTGGCAGAATTTATAAACCAATTAAAAGCACATTCTGAAAAACACCATTCTTCAGCTATTATTAACTCTGTGTAGTTGGATGAGGAGGGGCCGATCTACACATCCACACTTCATATCATGTACATGTGATTCTGTTTTCTGTTTAAAGCTATCCTATTGACACAAGAGGTTCTGTATAGACAAACTCTGGCTGACCCTGTTTCTACTTCAAAGTCATAGGTGTAGACACAACTGCAAGAACATTTGATTTGATTACCAGTGTGATGGAAGATGATAGAAGATCACTTGCTTTTTTTTCCCAATAAAGACAAAACCATAAATGGCCACATCAAAGCATCACAACAGGCTTTTTCCAGGTATTTATACACTCATGCATTTACCTTGCTTAAGGACATGTGAATATCACACTTACCTGGACTTCATCATTATGAGACCATCTCTATAGTCCTAAGCGCATCCTGTGTGTACTAACTGCTATAATGTATATGAAAGGAAAATGCTGACATATGGTTCCCATGCATTCAGAGGCTAGAAACCACATAAGGGCTGCATGGTGTCTTGCTCTGTAGCACCAAAGCCAAGGCTTAGTAAGGGACTGGATCCGATTTCCCAGGCTGAAGCAGGACCTCGGGGCACTGTGTGGAAACTGAGCTAATTGCAGGATATTGGTCCTTGGATGATTAGAGGAAGACATGGAATGCCTGGTCTGTGATGCAAGCAGACCAAGGTGAGACTAATGACGGATGCATTTTTTAATGTGTTCAGATAAGTCTGTATCCTGCAGTGCTGTGACAAGAAGGGCAGGGTAACCAAGCGCAGTTTAAGGGGAGAAAGTTATAGCGCCATAATTTTCTCTAAAACATACAAAGTTATAAACTGATTATGTCAGTATCAGTATCCAAACCACAATATGTTATTTAAATAGGCAAAAGATGTGTTCAAACATGACAAGACAAAGCTTGTTCTATCATGAGTTGTTTCTGTCAGTATGTCTGCAGTAGTTTGTCCTCCATAAAGGATGAAGTATGCTTGATAAAATCAGTTTCATAGAGTGACACAGAGAGTGGCAAGAAGCAGTAACAATTTAGATATGGGGATAACAACGCACACTTGAATCATCCTTCCTGGAAGACGATCCTAGAGTACAGAAATTAAGCTGCACATGAAAAGCAAAGAGAGCTCGGGAAAAGGTGATGTGAGTCTGAATGGTACATCACCAGCTTTGGAAAGTTACATTGTTCAAGAGCCTCCCCCGATGCTTACATCAGGAAGATGCTTGAGGTGAGGCTCACCAAAACTGTTGTACGTCAGATGGAGGGTATTGTTAAGTCTATTTAAGTTAACAAGCTATAAGACAGAAGAAAAAAGCATTTTTGGATGCAAACCTTTTGCGATCACTGTGTTGATTTAAAGCTCGTTTATTTAAGTGTATTTTTTTTTAACAAATTACATTTTTTTCATTGTGTAACAACTTTCCATGTGGCTAGTTACTTCCCAACACTGCATGTACACATTGTTGTACAAACCACTGCTGACACTGAACGGCACAACCCCATATGTATACCAAAGTCTGTATTCTGTCACAGCAAACAGTAGCAGCTATGGCATGTAATTCAGTTAATAATACTGAAAACTACACGTGTGCTAACCCTTGTCTTTTCTTATAGATGCCTTAAGCCACAATCAACAAGTGGTAATTATTTTCCTTTTCTGTGATGCAGCTGCTCTGGCTCCTCAGCTGTGCTTCACTCAGTTGTTTGTGTCCAGAAATGTCGGCCATACTGGGCAGGAGGCATTCTGCAACCAGTGAAGTGTTGCGGTCCCTCTGTGCAGACACCAACCCTTTGATTCTGTGTCTGCGTTTAGTCGCCCCCCTTTGTTTACAGTGTTTGTTTGATGTTACTTTAGCAGAAAGAGACAGACACCATTGAGTAGTGGGAGTGCTGTTCTGCTGCGTGCCATTCACGCCTGCTGTAGAGCGCACAGAGTCAAACACAACAAGGGTAGGCCATTGTTTACCAGTGGAACTAATCACCCTGATGGCACCTCCATAAATCCCCCTCCCTGTTGACAGTGATTGGAGTGTACCTATGTGTGACCATGGACAATACAAATGCGCCAGAGGCAAATAGAATGGGGGTGCACTGAGGCAATATTTAGCTTGGCCAGATGGCCAGTTGCATGCAGCAGGCTTCTTGGCCCTCCACATCTGCTCCTTGTGATGTGCCAACAGTGTCTCAGCTTTACTTTCTAGGGCTTTCCTGTGCACCCCAGTTTGTCCCTCTACATTGCAATGTCTCCCTGCTTTACTCAGTCTGTTGGAGGATTCCTTCCTCATTCATGCAGTCTTGTTTTTCCTTCCACATGGGCAGGCTCGTGGTACTTTGAGAGATACATTGGTCTGGGTGCCAGTCAAAAATCCTCTTTGATTTCTTTATTTCCTTGTCCTGGAGGATGATCAGATTCAGGCTTGTGGTGTGGTCTTGTTGCATCACCAGTCCACACACAGAAGCTTGCTTATGCAGCTGTTCAATATAAATTCTCTTCGACTATCTTTGTCCAGATGGTTTATTTTTATAAACAATACACAGAGCTGCATTCCTACTGAGCTCCATCCCCACCCCTTTACTGTCTGTCTAACTAGACAGCTTCACTTCAGAGGAGCAGAAAGACAGCAATATTGTGCTGAGCGTGGACAGATGGTCCAGTGACAGTGCTGTCATACAAACAGGCTTCAATAAAAAAGATATATAGACATGTATTGGTATGGATACATAAGCCATTTATTTTCAAAGGAGACCTACATTCAGGCCCACATACTTGTTCATGCATGAGGAGACAGATGTGCATAGAGGCCATGAAGGGAAAAAAAAATACATGTGTATGGATTTTTGATTCCATTGTATTTATTTTTTATTGGATATATATGCATTTGTCATAGATCACATGGTTTCTAGATGACAAATTTGTGTTAACATTACTTATGTTTAGTGGTTGCGTTTTGCCCTCGCTGCACTACAGCCAGGCGCACTTAGTGTTACATGCAGAGATTTACAGAAGTCTGTTTGGCTATAGTGTGTCACCATACATTAACTATACAGTGCAAATATGCCAATATAGAACACTATCCACTGTAATATTTAAACATTTACAATGAGTTTTTCCATATTTTAGAACTAAAATGTAAATTGTTCTACATTTCTGTGTTTTGTGCCTTTAATTGGACAGAGCAAGAGTCAGCATATTATTTGGTGTGTGTAAACAGTAAAACTTTTTTACAGCTTACTCTGATTTATTTTTGATCCAAAATGCTGCAGCTAGAGTACTGACAGGGACTAGAAAGAGAGAGCATCGTTCTCCCAGATCGACTTCTCTTCATTGGCTCCCTCTTAAATTCAGAATCAAATTTAAAATCCTTCTCCTCACATACAAGGCCTTGAATAATCCATATCACCCCAATAGAGCACTTTGCTTTCAGACCACTGGATTACTTCCTAGGATATTTAAAAGTAGAATGGGAGGCAGCGCCTTCAGCTTTCAGGCCCCTCTTCTGTAGAACCAGCTCCCAGTTTGGATTCAGGAGACAGACACCCTCTCTATTTTTAAGATTAGGCTTAAAACTTTCCTTTATGATAAAGCTCACAGTTTGGGCTGGATCAGGTGACCCTGAACCCTCCTTAAGTTACTCTGTAATAGGCCTAGGCTGCTGGAGGCTTTCCATGATGTACTGAGCATTTCTTCTCCATTCACCACTTTTCACTCTCTGTGTTTATACACTGCTCTGCATTTAATCATTAGTGATTATTAATCTCTGTCTCTCTTCCACAGTGTGTCTTTTGTCCTGTCTCCCTCCCCTCACCCCCAGCTGGTTGTGGCAGATGGCTGCCCCTCCCTGAGCCTGGGTCTGCCAGAGGTTTCTTCCTGTTAAAAGGGAGTTTTTGCTCTCCACTGTCACCAAGTGCTTGCTTTCTTCTAATTGTTGTGGTTTTCTCTGTATTATTGGAAGGTCTTTATCTTACAATAAAAAAACACCTTGGGGTGACTTGCTGTGATTTGGCGCTTTATAAATAAAACTGAAGTAACGTTTAAATCAGCTCTCAAGTTATCGCCTGATTCCCTACATGTGAGAGGGAATAACAAATCAAAGATGTGACCCTACATCTCCCATATTGTACTTTTAAAAAAAATGCTCTTACAATATATCCAGCAGTATTATTTTGCAATCAAGGACAGAGTTGATATTTTTAAACTGTTTCGTCTGGCATCTTTAAAAACAGTGGTTGAAAGTGACTCATAATTCTGCTGCTTGACATTTGACTCTGAAGGACTTTGCTCTTTCACTCTAGTTTAAAATTTTACATTTAGAAGTTTGATAATTATAAGCACTGTTGGCTACTGTAACCAAACAAACTATATACCAATACACATTTAAAACACATTAATGCCAAATTTGATACAGCAATCCATTTGATTATTTAAAAGCAGCTGATTCAAGCGAGCTGAAATTAATACATTTTTACCTGACCCCCCCCCCCCCCCTATAAAATGTAGGTTCTACCCAGACCCCCACCTTCACCTCTCCCCAGGCCTTACTGCTACATCCACTGCACATCCTCTACTCCCTTCCGGGCCCCAAGCTCTGGAGCCTCACAAAGGAGCCCTAACAAGAGAGAAGAAAGAGCCAGTGCCACTTGGACGGGATTACATCCTAGTAAGATTCTTCAGTCCTCTTGGCTGGCCGCCCCTTAACCCTCCCCTTCCCTGATTAGAAAGTGAGCAGGGAAAGGCTGGCTGGATAGAAAAGAGGTCCACACATGTCCAATGAAGTGTTGCACTGTTGTTTGGAGTGGACTTGCTGAGAGTTGTGTCAGTCTGGTCTTATCAGAAATCCTCTCATTGAAGCAACTGCAGCACATGACTTATTTTTGCAGTGCATCTGCAATGGTACACAGAATTAGTTATTAAATGGCCACATTAATACATTTTTTTAGACAATTTTATGTTTGTTTGTTATGTTAGTTCCAATCCCATGTGAATTCCAGCATTAGTTCATGCTCTGGCATGCTCAGAAACAAGGACAAGGACACCATTGCTCTCATGTTTTACCTTATCCTGTCTGGATCTGTCTTTAACACCTGACTACACACTTCCTGTGCTGAGATCTAGCATGTCCTCATGCTGACCTATCTTGTTTTATGTTTCCTTTATTGTCTATATTACTCTGTGTTACTTTTTCATGTTTTGTAGACAGCTCATTTGCATTAGTATTTTTCAAGCGAATAACAATCCATTCAGACATTCTGCAACACATCAGAGTGCTTGAATAGAGGAATAGTTTTTGCAGTGTATTTTTCTTTTCACCCCGAATGCTTTTCACACCACCTGAGCCCCATGCCTTCTCCAAGAGTGGCAGAAGGGGTCAGGTGACAGGTGGACAAAAACCAGTAGCTTCAGAGTAAATGATGCATGCCCCAGGATCAGTAAATAAGAGGCTATGTGCCATTAAAACAGGGCCGCCTGCATAGCTGCCATTCTTGCTGGTGGGGATGTCGAGGGGTCATCTGGATGGGCCTGCCACAAGGGTAGGTGATGTTTGATTACTACACATTTTCATTGCTAATAAGTGATGGTATTCTGTTGTATTAAAATTAGCTAAATGAGCCACTGTTGTTGTTATTATTTCTAATTAGGACAAAGAATTTTTAAAAAAGCATGTATGTTGAAAAAACCTGCACACAAGATAAATGGAGGGAGAGTGATAGCAAAAACAAGATTATAGCTGTTTGTATGTGATGGCAGCAATCTTGCAAAAGATGTCTGACATTTAACGCCAATGAAAGTTCAGTTGACAAAACTGATGGGTTAAACACCACATCAGGTTTCAGTATTTTCTTGCTGCCTTTAGCAATTCTTTTTTTATTTGCTATTTCAGCCAGTGCAAGAGATGAGCTTTTATTGTTTATGGGAAGGTGGTAATATTTGGAGAACCTGTTTCAGTGCAGCAAACTCTCTCAGTGAGAGAGGGAGAGAGAGGGAGAAAGACGGAGTGAGGTGGGGGGCGTTCTGGCTTCCCCTCAGGAACTCTATCGTACACTGGAGCCAGGGAGGCAGCTGCTTGCTTGCATAGCCAGGGCTCCCTGTAGCCAGGTCCCTGCAGCACTTCTCAGCTCTCCCCTGGAGCTGAGCAGGGGACTGACAAGGCCTGGAACTCCTCCGTCTTGTAGATCGCAGCCAGGACAGCAGCTGCCAAGCCAGTCAGCCAGGCAGGCAAGCCCTCTCCCCAGCCTTAGCACCTAGCCAGGCCCCTTTGTGGTGCTCCACTGCCCAGTAATTGATGCCTTGCAGTGGGGATATATTTAATCACCATAACAAGGAGTTGGTAGGAATAAAATTATCTTGTAAAGGCACAGCACAAGCTGGATCAGATTTTGTGGAAATGAAATGGTAAGATCCGAGTGTATGTGTGTTTGAGCGTACATGCCTGTCTGGACTTTAGTTCTCTTGCACTCTCATATGACTGTTTGGAATCTAAGGCACTCACCTACGTCTTCCTCGTCTCCCCTGTCTACTTCTCTGCCATGACTCCACCCCAAAGACGCAACTGCAGGCCAACAAATTTCATTACAACAGCCCTAAACTGCACAGTTTTAGAGCCTTCTAATTATTCCTCTCTCAGATGTGGTCATGTTGAGAAAGGCCGTAAATCAACAGAAGTACAAGCGCCAGGCCTGGAGCTGTGAGAAAACTGGAAACAAATGATGTGCCCCTTCCCCTGCTCTTTCCTTCTCCCACCATCCCTCTTTCCAACACCTTACATCACTGTCTGCCTCTTTTGACTTCCAGGGACACAGAAAGATGAAACAGAAGGACTGACTGACTGGAGTCTGTACATTCAACCCTCTACCTTTATCAACTTCAGCCGAGACATGGACAATTTTTAATCACCACTTGCTACTATGCAAATCTATTGAAAAGCTTTGGCATGGAGTGTCTCGCTAAAAGGTAGAGTGGTAGTGAGAAGCCCAACAGATAGCTGACTAGTACCTGGGACCAGGTCTGTCTGACTGCTCTGCTGTCAGTGACTGCCTGTAATCAGCTTCTTTAAAGGTTCCAGCCAGTAATTGTTCAGTATAGCCCCAAGACAGAAATCAAAGGGATGGGGAACTCCATGTTCTGCCTCTCTCTGTTTCTCTCTTTCTTTCTGTCTATATTCTCCTTTCTTTTTCTCTTCCATTGTGGCCCTTATGTATTCTATTTGGAGACACTGTGAAGAAAAGCATCTTAGCATCTGTTTTTTAGTGTTTGAAGGAAGAAAATCAATTCAAATTGAAGTAATGGTAAAATTGATATTGCTTTGAAGAATGTTTCTCCACCCCTCCCTCTGCCTCCCCCTTCTCTCTCTTGTCTCTGTTCTGGTTGCATTTTTCCCTATTCTCTGTTCTCTTATCTTTCAACAATTACAAGAGCAGTCTAATGGCCCTTTTAAGTTGCCTGCCAGCTGTATTTGCAAAAAAATAATGTCTTCTTCATCTGTAGGCAAGTGCAGTTGTGTTGAGGTCCATTCTCATGTAAGTATTGCCGATGCCTTTCCTCTGAAGTCATGATGAGGGCATTAGATCTGTTTGTCTGGGCATGAGATGTGAGCGCATTCATGAGCAGATCTGATGATGTTATGTCAAATCTGTCAACCATCATAAGGTACCAGGCAGCGTTTGATGTGGTATGAATTCCTGATAACCGAAGCTGCTAATTCTGCCTTCAGTGGTAAGCCACAACCGTTACTTGATGATGATTGTTGAAAAACAATTTTTAACATGAAAAATAAACATTATATGCTTATGTCTTTGCAGATGTGGCTGTTGGTCATTGTCTTCCAATAAAAAAAAAAAAAAATTTCTAGATTATTTCAAGACATTTGGTTTCTTGTAATTTATGAATTTATTATTTTTGGAAATGTTTAGATTTGATAATCAATTAAGCATGAAAATAATAACTAAATATATTTTTATATTCCTGCATATTTTTGCTTTTAGACTGTAATGAGTCGGCCTTGCTTTGATAATGTCTCACAGTGTTTTTTGCTACTACTTTGTCCCAGTTCCCACAAAATGTGCTGCTTAGCACCAAAGTTTGATTTGCTTGATTCTTAATTTATACACATTTTATATGTATGCTTTACATGTGCTGTTGTTGAACAGCATGGTGTCACTGGGTAAAGTCATCTGTTAAGTCTCATGAGAGAAGACACCTGCAGTTCAGCAGATGTCCCATCAATTATCACTGCCTGCACTTCTCCAACCTCATCCTGGTTTCTGGAAAGTGGCCCCAGCCTAATCAGACTAGCTTGTCCCTTTGATTCAGTGCTGCAGTCATCCCATCCTTTATAAATGATTTTCACTATTTCTGTTTTTTGCTGTGACATTACACCCCTCCAGTCAATGTGTTTAAGTTATATTCTGTGCAGAAACCCATCATGAACCCCAGAGAGTGGCATGATGTTACTTAGGACTTTGTTTGCCCAAATTTAATGCCAGCTTAGCCTCTGTTGCACTGTATGCAAGTGGGGGGAAAAATGAAGCAGTGTGTCCTTTCTTCTTAAGGCTTAGAAGTTAACCTGCTTAAGAATCTGTCTTACGTGGGATATCAGGTGAGGATCATCCAGCATGGGTGATCAGATTGCATCATGACCAAGCACGCAAGCTTAAAGATGCCAATACATAGAGGATGCAAGTCCAGGGAAGACCGGCAATAATAGCAGCGGAAAACCAGAGAGGAGTGAGAGGAGCATTGAGATAGAAGCTGCGAAAGAGGGAAATAAAGCAGTTTAAAGATACTGGAGAGAGGAATGAAGGAGTCAGGGAGAGGAGGGTATCAGTCATGCAGCTCAGCTAAGACCAATGAAGATAGAGAATGAGAGAGCAAGAGAGGGTTTGTGCAAGAGAACGAGAGAGCGACACAAGCCAAGTGTTTGAAGTGGATCACTGTAGGCCAAACATCTGAAGAGGACAAGACTGCAAACATGTCACAATGCAGCCTGCTTGCATTTAACAACAGATGTTTGGTCTCTCCTTTTCTGGTAATAGTCCCACACCCAGGTTGGTGTGACCTAGTGAATGAATAATATATACAAATTTTTCTTTTAAACCCATAAAAAGGAGGGTTGCTGGCATGCATGGTCAATTTTAGAAGTCCTGAATTTTCCCAAATCCCAGTTCTCTTCTATCAATAAGCAAGGCTGTAGTGCTTTGGCTAAGGACCTTTCAACACCACTCTGTAGGAAAGGAGAGACATATTAGTGATTACTTTTTATTTCCAGACAGCAGAAGACATCACAGTGTTGATTTTCAATCAACAGGCACTTCCTCCTAAATACTAACTGCATAGTCCCTACTTTTCTCACTTTTCCTACATACATTGTGGTCTATTTTCAGAATGCTCAGTCACGTTTCCTCTTTAAATCTGTAAGTACTCTATGGCTTATAGCAGTCCATACATTTTCCTCACATAGTGGCATCACTGGTCACGTGCTCCTAATTTATGGGTGCTGGAAGTTAAAAGTTGTAATAATTTGGGGGAAATATCCTAGCAGACGCCTCACCCACATGATGGATGACGATCAAACCTAGCCATTGCGATTCTAAGCATGACGAGATACTGGCACTGAACAGCTTTATACCTCTGCACTCATTTATAGGGACTGGCAGTGGTGTGAGAGCAGAGCCAGAGGACCTTCATGAATTATAGATATGAGGTTGAATGATTGGGGCAGAGGCCATGTGAGCAATGGACAAATAGGACAGAAAGAAGTTGGCTGATGGGTTGTTGTCCCTGTTGTCCTGCTGTATGCCAGTGCTCATACAGATTAATGATAGGGTGCTGAATAAAGCAGTACTTTTGTCAGAACAGTTCATTGGCAGTAAAATGCAAGACCGTCATGAGATGCTGTCAGTGATGGAAGCTCATGACCATTTGAATGTGTTTTTGACAAACCAGTAGATTACAGGGAGCCTTAAAGACTGCAGAGCATTCTTAGATAAACTTGCATCACTCAAAAGTTGCCATTTTTGTGAGCCCTCTTAGAAGTTGCTGAGGTTGTTTCACGTCTGTAGTACACGTGTGAAACTTTTTTTGTTTTTACTAGAAAGGGGGTGGTATTCTCACAAATAACTCTTTCTCCATAGTTGATGTTGTTACTTCTCACATTTCAACAATTAAAATAGTGTTATCGACAATGTCTGCCACTATTTTTGTTATTATTATTACTATTATTATTTAATAAATTTAACATTTAGCTCACAGCCCCCCCCCCCCCCCCCCCCCCCCCCCAAACGCCGGGAGGACATCAAGCTGTTTTGTCCAGCAGTCCAAAAATATTCAGGTGACCCCAGTGACACACATCCACGGACAGCCACACAGGACCATACCATAACACTGCCTCTGCTATGTTTGACAGATGATGTGGTATGCTTCCAATCATGAGCTGTTCCTTTCCTTCTCCTTGCTTGATCTTGATTTATCTGTCTAAAGAATTTTCTAGAACTGTGAAGCCTCTTTTAGATGTATTCTGACAACGTCTGATCTGGCTGTCCTGGTTTGGACCTTGTTGTAAACTCTCTGTATTTACAGTCCTGAAAGCTGTTGTGGAAAAATAAGTTGAGCCCTGAAACCAAACTGATTTTATGATGATTTATTGAAAGTAAGAATATAACATTTGCAAAGGGATCAATAATGCATGAACAGGCTTCACACCAGCATTGACCAAAGAGCAAAATGACCACAGTTCCTTTATAGTCATTGTGTTGATACAGTTCTGTTAGCTGCGGGGAGTTCAGTTTCCCAGCCTGATAATAAGTGTGTCATGGCCTTGGACACAACCTATAAAGAAATTTGTTTTCTACTTTGCACACTTGGTCGTTGTACCAGAAAAGTACAATTACATACCAAAGAAATACACAGAGGTTATTAGAGTTGAAAAACAAATTTTCCATTACAAAGTCCTCTCTTGATTGTTGACCTGCCTGTCTCTGTTAACATTTTCTCGACAGGGTTAGATGTTGTAAAGTTTTTTGTTTCTTTTGGTTTTATTTAGCCAAGGAAATAATTCTGTGGTCTTTTGAGCCTTGGTGCTGCTGAGCTGGCTAGTAAATTTCTTCTTTTTTAGAATGACCCAGATTGTTGTTTTGGCCACTTCTAAAGTTTTGGCTATCACTCTGATGGGTTTATTTTGTTTTTTCAGTCTAGTTATGCCCTCCTTCACTTGCATCAACATCTCTTTAGACTTTATATTGAGCATCCCAGTGGAAGAAATACTAAATGAAAGTTCAACGCTTGGAATCAACTCCAGATATTTTATCAAAATAATTTGGCCATAAAGTTCCTTGTCCAATTACTTTTGAGCCTCTGGAAGATGTATAATAATGGCTGTAATTCCTAAAGATGAAGTGCAACTGTTGAAATAAAGCTAAAAGTTTGGGGTACAATTTAAAATCCACCACGATGTTGTGCAGAGGCAACATTGCAAAAATTGTGTCCAAAAACGTATGGAGTTAACTGTAAATCCACTTGTGACAGTTAATGTAAATCTATATTCCTCTTTCTGCTGTTCCTCCTGCCAGTTTTTGTGCCAATGCACATCCGTAATACATGGAATTAAAGATTGCTATTCTGTTTTTAATGAACCACTTGTTGGAAGAGCATTGATTGTACAGACATTAAGCCCATGCTCAGATAAGATAACACAGAACATTCTCTAATCTAGCTCTGTCCTACTTCACACTTGACCAGATGGAGATTTTTTTTTTTTTTTATCACTTAAAGAAGAGAGAAAAAAAATCTCTTTAAAAATTAATACATCGTTTACACCCACCAAAGGCTTACTGCCCAGTGTAAATCAAGTCCACAGCAGGCTCTTCTGAGTCTCTCTTAATGACTTCTAAAACATATGTTTTTTTTAATCTTTCTCTTTTTTTCATTGCCTTGTTGCTGCTTGGGGCTTTTTTTTTTTTTTACTTTTTTGCCCTTTATTAAACCATACACACACACACACACACACACACACACACACACACACACACACACACACACACACACACACACAGTGAATTACACTGTGTCATTTCCACAGTGATAAGAGAAGTGCAGGTTGTACACTCTCCTGATAAAATCTTAAAAGTAGACATAGTGACCCCCTTCCACTCATCCTCCTCCCACATCAAAAGCCATCCCAAACATCTTATTCCCTCTTGGGAGGAGCAGAGGGGTGGGGTGGCGCAGGTAGGTTAAGACTGACATTATGTAAAGTGGGCCAGCTGCTTTCTTTGTCCACTATTGTCAGATAATGTCAGTCAACAAGACCATTGTTGCGGCAGGTAACTGTTTTTACATGCACCTTAAAGAGTGTCTGGTGGGTGGCACTTTGAGATTACCACTTGAGATTTATTAAAATGGTCAGTGATAAAAAGAACAATGGAGCTTAAGCGGGCTGGGTAAGTGGGACTTATTCCCAACAGGAAGAAGGGCAACATGGCCCCACGCCTACAAACAGGAGGATAAATGCTCCGGCTACTTTACCATCAATTAGCAAACATGCTCACAGGTTGTATTGTCTGCAAGACAAAGAAGAAGAAAAAACAATACTCGTTTGATTTGAGACAGTAGGGAGCTAAGAGATAAGTTTCCAGGCTATTGTCCAGGTGGCAGCAGGGTGGAGAGGAGACTGCTTGCTTGTGAATGAATTCAATCACCTGAATGTCCCAAATAATGCTGCAACATAATTATACTGTCCCTTGCATATTGCAGTACAAATGAAGATGAAATAAGACTGAAATGAAGATGTTTGAAGGAAAATTGTGGATTGTGTTTAGTTTTTTACATGCAGACTAATTGTATCTACTGTAAACTGATTGTATGCAATAGTATGTAGTCAGTGCTGAGGTCTTCTTTTGCTTAATAAAAATTTTGAGAGTAAAAGCAGTGATCTTACAGATGCTAAGGCAGACATGCACAGCAAGCGTATGTTTTTTTGTGTTAAGAGGATACATTTAATTCAACTAGAGAATAATTATTGAAAATACTCGGCTCCAATCCTAATCTGAGGTCCAATCAAAGCATGAGCCTTAGTCAGATTAAATCTATCCCCCACATTTCCATCTGCTTCAAGACATCTCCAAAGAAATACACATTTTCTTTGGACAAGAAAACAACAGAATTAGATTTTGGCCCACAGCGGTTTTAACGTCACTGTTTACCAAATCAGCATGGATTAAAGAGAAGGCCCTTGTCTTGGCACAGGAGCAAGTCTGCACAAAAGGACAGAGCAGCACAGCATTCCTAAAGTTCCTTGACCCACGCTTTTGCGCGCACACACACACACACACACACAGACGCATCACGCATGCCCTCGACTATTACCAAGCCTATGACTTTATGCGCAATCAGCTTGTATATTGCTTGGGTGCACTCTTAAATCCGGAGCAGCAAATTTGGGCTTCATATGGACAGAGGGATTAATCGACAGGATGTTAAAATGGATGACATAATCATACAAACTCATACAAACAGGTTTAGCTGTAAAGGTTTTGTCAAACAGTAGGCACTGCTACTATCACTTGTGACTTTTCACCTTCTTCACCCTCTTGTTGTTGTTTATGAGTCAGTCAGCTCAGAGCAGGGTGAGTCTGTAGTGATTTGCTGCATTCCTTGTTGTCTTGGAAGAAGGTTTCAGACAAGTTAAATAGAGTTAAATTTAGTGAGATTAGTTCATTTGGCTGGAATTGGACTTGTAGTAAATTTAGTGGTTCACACAAAGTTAAAAAAAAAAAAAAAAGAGTTTTGATGAACTTTGTCTTATAAATTTGAAGCGGGAACAAAGAGTCCAGAACAAGTGATAATTTATTAACTTTTTTATGTTCTTTCTCATGACTGACTGTACATTGTGGACTCAAGAAGAATGATTTGCAAAGCATTTGGGCATCAAAATCAGTGACACAGATTCATGAATTTGAATAGCATATTGCATTTGTTTACTCGATTAAAATCAAATTTCCTCCATGTTTTCACAGATGTACGAGATTGCTGTTTTTCTAAGATTACCTGAATGCTTTTGTGAGCACGTTTTAACACTTACATTTTCATGTATTGAGAGGGGAAGATAATTATTTTTCAGTGGTCACACAATACAGTAAACTATATTATACTAGACTGACATCCTGTCTCTCCTGTTCCTTTGGCCACAGATTCTCATCATCCTCACCCCCCCCCCCCCCCCCCCCCCCATCCTTTCCTTTGCAGTGTAACAGGAAAGAACCAGTATGCATGTTGTGTCTGTCCTCTTTACTCTTCTGCATCTTCTGCACTGTTGTCTTCTCCTTGTTGCACCACTATGCATCCTTACTTCTCCCATTAAAATGCTTACATCAGCAAGTTCACGAGTTTCAAAAAGTTTTGTAGCTGTTGCACTGAAGTTCTATACATTCACTAAACATACATTCACCTGAAGAGTCAGCAAATTTAAATTAAATATATTTGTTTTAACTCCTAAAGACGTGGACAATATTTGTTCTTTTTTTTTTCATTTCATTTACCTAAATTTCCCAGAACAGACTGGTGTTCGTTCTGACTGTTTTGAAGGATTTCACATATTATTTTGAAAAGCTAAACTGGCATTTAAGATTGATTCAACTACAAGTACAGGCATATACTTGTTTGAAGGCAAAGCATCAACCATATCATCATTTCTGGGTTATGTAATTAGTGCCGTCCTTCTTAGTGGTTGCTGAGGTTTTACACAGATGCAGACAGATATGAATACAGTCATTCTTAGCTCATACTGTGATTCGTGGTCATATTATGTCAAATATAAAACCATGCTTTTTTCTTTTATATTTACCCAAAAGATAGTGTTATGTGTCTCCTCGGCAGAAAACCTCTGGTTTCTAGTCTGACAGTTCCCTTTTTGAGAGTGACAGGAGATGACAGCAGGCTGCTATTACCTCGTTCTCTGAGACATGGCCTCGGCTGCAGACATGTCAGCCTGTGGCATTTTGGGTGGAACTGATGATACAGTTACACATGTTCACATATGTCTGGTGGAATTAAGATGCATCTCACACTCTTACCGTCTTTCTGGTGCCAATGTCATACTTGGCCTCTTCGGATAGCCCTGTCTGTCCACAGCTTTCTGCATTTCACACTTTGGATTATTACTCATTTTATGTTTCACGCTGGTACATCCTAATATATCAACCAGTGGCTCCACTGCCACCCCTCCACCCCCACCCCCGAATAACTCAGTTTCACTGTAGCTTGTTTTAGTCCCTCTTTTTTAATGGCCATGACCAATTGGATATGTTCTGTTGGCAACTGTCTAGCTCCTCTCAAACACTGCACTATTGTGAAGAAGCACAAAAAAAGAAAACTAGGAGGACCCTCTGGATATTTAACTTGTATGTGACAGTAAATTTGTTTCATGTGACTCACCGTCTACCGATTACAGAATGGTTCAAACTCTAACTTATGTGTGATTATCAGTGTGCATCGGCCTGATTTTCTACATATATATATATATATATATATATATATACACACACACACACATGCACATATAGGTAATAACATTAACACAATTCACAAGAAAAAATCTCAGCCTGCTGTGTCCACAGCTGCCTGAAAAAATAATTTCTCCATCTGCATAAAAGAGAAGAAAAAAAAAGATGCCACCCTAAAGCTTCCTTTTACTAAGAGCAGCAGAAGTTACCAAGTGGAGCAGCTAACATAATGCTACAGTGACCACCTATATGACCAATATCCACTAATTAAGTTTCATTAATTTAAGAGCAGTACTGGTATTGGTTTAATTTCACTGCATGCACTAACATGCTGGCGTGAAGGAAGAGCATAAAAGAGGGAGGAAGTATCATAATCTCTCATTACATCATTCATGGAGGTTATTGCAAAGACATAAACCACAGCTTCAGGAAATGACTTAACAACTGTCATAAAAGTCAGTTAAATACAACTCTCCCCCTCTGCAACTCCCCTCCATTTCTGATCAATATGTGTTGAAATGATTACTATAAGGATGTTGTTTTTGTCTTGCAGCAGTTTCAGTAAGAAATGGCTTTGAAGTGATTTAGTTTCAGTTGAAAACTGTGCAGGCTAAAGCCATTTAGAAGATATCTACAGTTATCATCGTTTAACTTCTTTAACTTATGTTTAAACTTATTCCTTTCAAGAATGGCCTATCAATGATGCATTTTGCTGCACTTTCACTAGACCACATTCAACCAAGCTGTGGATGGGGGCTGTTTCAAAATAAAAGACCTGGAAATCTGTGCGCAGTGGGTTAGCATGCATCATGTTATCATTAAGCCATTCATCCACATCTCTAGGAACTTCTAAAATAACTGTCCACAGACTAGTTCTTAACCTTGAAATGCTCATGTTCTTTTCTCTCTCTGCCCTGACCTTCTCACTGCTCTCCTGAGGTCATGTTTTTGGTGATGTGCCTTACTCTGAGAGTTACCTAAAGCTATTTTATCAACTAAAACAGACTTGGTGGACCTCCCTCTCAGTTGTGTCCCAATTATCCCTGTGAATCTTACAGCAGGTATCCAAATGTCAAGCGTCTTCTATGTTATTTCTCTCGCCACTCCTCCGAGAAGTAGATTCAGTAATTAGTACCTGTGGGATGTGTCAGTGTGATCAGAGGGCGAGGGCTAAGCATGGCGCCGCACTGAAATGGTCCTTCATAACGACTTCATGGCTGCATTGTTCAGACGGGGATTTTTGTTCGATAGAGCTCCTGAATCTTGATGTTACAGCAGTGTCAGCAGTGTGCAGGTATGGAGACCGGGGCAGCTGGTTTATTGAGATGGAGCTTAGTCTTCTTACAGCCCTGAAGTGCTGCATTCCCACAATTAAGAAAAAAGTATGAGTTTCTTCAAGTTTCAAACTACAGCCTCATTCTCCAGCAAGGATAGACTGCAGGGTGAACAATTAGACCTGGACAAGCTGACACTTTTTAAGTGGAAAAGAAGATCAGGCTAGAAAACCAGTACAGATGATGGTCTCTTAATAATTTTTTCCCCACCCTTAGACTGGTATTTTTGTAATATACAAATAATGTCATTTAATTTTAATTAAAATATTTTACCAGGTAGAGTATATACACTGCTTCTAGAAATGCTTTGTGTGCCTGACCAGGTGCCACCACAATTTAAATGTTACCAAATGGAAGACACTAGCTTGTTGCAACCGTTCGCTGGATGGCCACACTAGATTTCAAGCTTCTGGCCACCATTTATTTCCAGCATCTGTCAGTTTTTGGAACATAATGGTTAGCCATGAGGGGGAGAAGGAGCCACCATATAACCACCATGGCCCTGCATCTGAATGGGGTCACTTTTCTGTAATACAGTCTTGACAGGTATTTAAAGAGTCACTTTCAGCACGGCACACGTTTGAACTGCATGCAGTCACCTCTCGTGTCTTTGTCCAGAAAGTGGCTCATTAATAAATATGATTGTTTAAATGGTAGTGAAAACATGCTCATGGTAATATTTTGACTTTATTTCTAATTTACAGCAAGATTAATACATTTGCTATTTGTTGTCATTTCTAATTCAGAGATTCTCCAAGCTTGTGCCGGAGAGGTGGGAAAGCTCTTACGTGCTGCAACACCGTGCACCATCCATACCCACAGAGCCCAATATGACAATGATGAGTGACAGTGTGAGGCCTAAATATATGTTCAGTTACACTTTACTAGAGTCAGTGCTGACAACACTTAAACTGTATCACGTTTTTAGCATGTATAGAAAGAATTCCTCAGCACAGTTTGAATGTACAACTCCACTGATGCCTTTAATTAAATTGTTTCCACTGTCCCTGTGTTCCCTCTATCCATGTATCTCACCTCTTCTAGTACAATTAGCTTTTTAACTTGTCTTCTGTAACAGGGAATCAGAACAGCTATAAACTTTTTTTTTTTTTTTTGCCTTTCAATCAGAAACAATAGAAACAATAAATACCAGCAACCTGTTACCTGGTTACTAAGAATTCAGGTAGATCCAGAGTATATTTTAAACATCACTTCAGTATTGTGACATGTACTCAATAAAGGTATTTATGTAGTTCCATATTTCCATCTACCTTCCAAATGCATGCTTGTATTCTCCTCAGTTTCAAGCTCTTATAAATAAGAGAATAGGTAATAAAGCAACACTGGGAAGCTGTGGAAAATCGACTGATGAGGCTGCTCAGCTCAGTGTCTCAGTTTGATATAAGAGCTATTCTATGCAAAAGCACTCCCTGCTCGTTTTTTCCCCTCTCCTCCCCCTTTGTCACTTAAAGAATGCTTGGCGCCTGTGGATTAATTAAAGTCTAAACATTAAATATTGATTGATGCATTATCAGTGGCTCACAGTTGCCTCCTCTCAGATTGATTTCCTCTGTGATTTATTGTCATATTTGCAGAGTCATTTCACTTGATAACAAAGAGAAATTGCTTGCAACCTTGGTACCCCCACCATTAGCCCCCCACATTGACACGCTCCTGGTACTTAGCCCTCCTCCATTCATCCCCCACATTTCTCTCTTGTGTTTCTGTTGTCCTCTTTTATTCTTTTTTACTGAGTTTTCCTCTTTACGCTTTGATGTCATCCTCATACCATTTGACAGTAAGCCTGCCCTGCCATTTCTCTCACAGCTGTTTGTGATGACATAAAAATGTCTGGACTGCAGCAAATATGTGTATAAGAAATAACAGTTCTGTTCAAAATGTTGATAATTTTATTCAGGAGAACTGTTTCTCTGCACTGAAAGTAGCTAACCTAGGAAAAAGTGCCCTCATATGTTTAATTGTGCTCATTCAGTAATTGTATGGCTGCATGTTTTGTTCTTAATTTTTAGGAAAACAACAATCAAAACAAAACAGGGCTATTTTCTATTACGCATCTTCCCTCCAGTTTTTGTTCCATTTTCTCGTGCCAAACATAATTTACGATTTTCCCCCTCAGCCGTCAACTGTGAACTCTATTAATTTGTAAGGGGAAGTCTGATTTATAGGCTTATGAGGCCATGTATTCACATCATCATTTGTTAACCAGATATTTGCTGCCAACTCCCTGGATGATGGCATCATCCTATTTCTCTGTAGCACACACATACATTGTGAATACATACACAAACACACACGTAATTGTAAATAAACAGCCATATATATATATATATATATATATATATATATATATATATATATATATATATATATATAATTTTCCAGGTAACAGGATGAAATTTTTAAAACTCTCATTTTTTCAGCCTGAGTTAATTGACTTTCTTCTGTGTTGATGTCAACTTTTCACCTCTCTGTTAGCTTCTAATTAAGAACTCCACTTTAATCTTTCACCAGCTTTAAAGACACACTTTTTTTGCTCACTCATTTAGGAGGTGGTGGGGGGAGTCTCTGCAATTTTCACTTATTTGCACAATGTCAAAACAGAAAATGTTCTTTTATTTACCAAAAATTAATAATTTTAAAACGTCTTCTCAAATCAACCCTTGGGGTTGGGGCAAAATGAGTTTTCCTGATTGCAGTTGGATTTTGTGACACTGAATTATGAGATATGGCCTAATTTGTTTTGATTGCATCTCTGTGCGTGCGTGCGTGTGTGCGTGCGTGCGTGAGTGTGTGTGTGAGAATGCAGGAGTGCACAAATGTGTGCCAAAGATCTTGTGGGTTTTAATTCTCAAGCCAGTGGTGAGACGAGGGAAGTGTGTCGTGCAGGTCTCGCATGACACTGTATTGCCTGCTAAACTGCATTATCACTCATGAGGAGACGGTGTGGGAAACAAAGTTTTCCCAAATCAGGCGCTGAATGAAAAACTGAACACATGTGACGCGAGTATGGTTCAAACGAGGCAAACTTAACAGTCTCTCTTATTTTGTACTACATCTGCTTAATGAAACTGTTAATGTGTTGCAGAAGTAATTACACCATCAAAGTAATCCGAGCAGCCTTCAAAAATACATAATGATACTTTCTGTTTTTAAGGAGCAAAAATAATATTTGTGACTTTTAAAAGCTTTTGATTGACATTTAATCTGTAGGTATTTCAGACTTGCCCACTAACCACACATCCTTTATTCAGAACATTGTGCTTAATCAAGATAGCTCCTCTGTGTTTGACATCCATAATCATTATGCAGTGAGGCAAATTATTCAATTAACCCTAATTAACACAGTAATATTCCTCAAACTGCGTGAAGATTAGCCTTGTGCTTTGACTATTTCGAAACATGTTCACACATGCTGTACAAGCTCGTCTTTTGTCTCCGAGCAGTTAATTAAGGTTAAATTTGCTAATTGTTCATTTGTATTTTTCTTATTGGCCTGTCGTGATAAATCACCGCGCTGTAATTCATCTCGCCCCATGTACTTCATCTCTGTCTTATAGGAGCTTGCGCTGCAGCTGAAGATGAAATGTTCATTGTTAGCATCATCTGTCACACTGTGGGAGGAGAGTGATGACACAGCTGTGATTCCTCAAGCTTTACAGTACCAGGCCTCTCACCCATACAGCCTGCTCCAGCTAAACTGAGTTTAGATCAGCGATCAAAGCGAATTCCTCTTTTCGGCACCAGTGGGAAAAGCAACTTTAAAACGAGCCTTCACACAACAGCACAAATTTTGCATTTAATAGCTGAGATGAGTACAGTACCTGTTTGTCTACTTCACCCCATCTCAGTGGACTTTAAACCAAATATTATTTAACAGAACAAATTTTATTATAGTAGATGTTTTTGTGTTATATATGTTTTTTGTTCCATAGTTTGAGTTGGCATTTGTGTTTCTGGATTGGCAGAAGCTGGATGATTATTCATTGTTTCCACTGCTTTTCTGTTACTTTCAACTGTCTCCTCCAACCACTTTACCCATTAGGTTAAAGATTTTCAATTCACCGTTACCTAACTAACTAGTTTTCACACACCCACTTGCAACATGTGGCATTTCTGGCTCAGGCTGAAAAGCTATTTTTTTAAATTCCACCTTAAAAAAAATATTTTGACATTCAGATTTTAGTCTTTCACAGGTCGAGATTTACATCGAGCTGTCGTCTGTAATCAGGCATTATTTCAAGCTGATTAACAAAAACCACTTGCTTACATAGTCTGACATCACCGTACGATGATATCCTGCCACCGCTCTGGATAAAACCCTCCAGTTGTTGCAGTTTGCAGGAATTTACTCTCAGGCCGCCTTTACATAAACAAAACCCGGCATCTTCTCTATTCTGTGCCGAAGCGGTTCAATAACCTCTCATCTCTCTACCCTGCAGTCTCTCCCTGCTGCATGTATTGGCTTCAGCCTCTACCAATCGTCTTATTGATCCCAAATGAAACTCTGAACTCATCAATAAGGTCTTAATGCAAGTTTGTTGTTCAATCACTTGCCATTTAAATCACCCGGCTCAAGTCCCGCAAGTCATCCGTTTTCTGTCATACTCTACACGTCTCACCAATTTGCTTTGTCATTTTGGGAGGAGTATGCAATTATCATAAATATCTTCCAGCGCTCACTTCGTCAACCCCGCTGTGCAGTGTGATCATGCCTGTGAGAATTCAGGAGTCTGCCCCTTTTAATCTTTTTTGCATCCCACAGTGAAAATAGGTGCTTCTCTCTTACCGATGGCCTATTCTTACATCTTAAATGAGGTTTCATGAATGTCACAAATGAAGTCGAAGTGCAACCTCATTGATTAGGCTGGTAATTAAGATGTAAATGTGGTTGTGGGCTGGTGAGCGATCACACCTGTGATAATAGCATAGTGCTGTTAACATCACCAGGGGTCTGACTGCCATGCAGTGCACTGCCTTATCAATGTTTGGGGTGATCTTCTGTTTAAATATAGGCTCTGCTCCTAATTCATGCTGTTTGCTAGTCCTGTGCTGCCACTGGCAGATACTAGGCTACAAGGTAATGGCAATTTTCTCCAGTGGGTGCAAGTCTCCAGATATCAACTCTGTGAGAGGTGGTTCTTATGTTGGCCACCTGGTGAAACAAAGGACCCCTGGAAGACATTACAGTCCAAGTGAGAATAACCTTAACTGCCGAATGCAATTAATGTAGAAGAATTTGTCATGGTGACACATTCACAACTCACACTGACAGAACAGGCTGACATATAAGGACTTTCAGTGCAGTGTAAGGGGACAAAGCAAGGCATACTTAAGAATGGATTAGAATGGTGTGAAATCTCAAATTAGGTTTATGAGAAGTGTGTACATTAAGTTACTTGTTGTTCTGCCATTGTGTGAAGTTCCACAAACGACTCTGCATTTGCAACGCACACACAAACTCTGTGATGCACTCATACACTGCATCGTGTGAAGAGCAGATGTGAGTGTAGTGTGAATTTAGGTAGACCAGGCATGTGCAGCCGCTGGCAGTCCTTTAGGGTTCGGGCACTCACACTTCAGTGTTAACAGTTTAGCTTCAGTGCCAGGTAGAGAATGAATGACACGGGGCAGGGTGGCACATCCTTGGAGATGTTTGTCAGGAGATGTCCCTCCCTTCTGCATGTTTACACTCACAGGGGCCACACTTGGCTGTTAGTGGGGGAGAAAACTGGGAAAACAGCCGTCTTGTGAGAGCCAAGACTCTTACTGTGAATATTAAAGAGAGACAGAGAAGGAGAGAGAGAGGGAGAGAGAGCTATCTGGACAAAACAAAGCTGGGTTTGGAGAGCCCGGAGCACATAATAAGCACGACTCTTTCACTGCACACCCAGGGCACTCTGGAAAGTGGGGAGGCCACTGAATGGGAAAGGAAGTAATAAAAAAAGCAAACTTCTTTGAAAAGAGTCCTCTGTGTGTGTGTGTGTGTGTGTGTGTGTGTGTGTGTGTGTGTGTGTGTGTGTGTGTGTGTGTGTGTGTGTGTGTGTGTAGTGTGCATGCCCGCCCATATGCATGCATTTGAATGTGTGCGGCTGTATGCCAGAGTGATAAGAATGCATATCCCACCTGTAGTAGGGATTTTGGACATGAGATGCAATCTTGTTTTTTATGCTCAGATCTCTGAGAAACAGACTGGCATTTGTATCTGTAGTGTAACATCATCAAAGACTATGGGGTGAACATCAGAGGGCCTTGTGAAAAGGTAAGGAGAGCTGTGCTGTGTCCCCTTGCCAGACGTTTTGATGGGAGTTTAAAAAGCAGCAACTCGCCAAACAAGATGAGCCAAGAGGTAGGAGACAAAGTAAAAGGGCAGTGGAGTTTGATGAGAGAGTCTGATTGCCATTCTGTCTGACATGAAGCCTAAATGAGCTAAGAGAGCGGGAGAGGGACTGTTTGATTTCAGCATATGCACACACAAACACAAGTAGGGGCACTGAAGTGTCTGGCTTTTAAGTATTTTGCATTATTACATGGATTTTTTTACTTTTTCATGTTGTTTTCATACCTTGTTGATCTTTAGTGTAAATTTAGTTTCCTGGCATAATTCCTACATTTTTATATCTTGCTTTGCAAAAGATGGAAATATATATATTTTTTTTTTTTATTTAATTTTTTAATTAAAAACAGAGCAAGAGGAGCAGTAAACAGGGGAGAAGAGTGAGTTGTGAAGTTAAAGGAGGGCAGGAGAGAGGCATGGAACAAAAGCAGCAAATTGGGGAGGTGGTGGCAGTCCTATAACTTGACCGAGTTTACCCCTGAAGGTAGTCTTCTCGCTTGTCATCAGGGAACTGACTTCTCTGATGTCCTGTATCTGACTAGACTTCCACAAGTGGGGTAAATAAAGAATGACAAGCACTCCCCCTTCACCTCCAGGCAGATTTCACTCCTCTTCCCCTCTCCAGTGCAGACATGGTGTGCAACAACAGTGAATAACAGTAACTAAATACCAACTCATTTCAGCTCTTTGAAAAAAAAAAAAAAGCCATATTTTTGCAGCACTTGCAGAAATTTTTGTCCTCTATGTTTTATGTTGTGCTCACCTGAATAGGTAAATAACACACTTAAAAAAAAAACAAACAATAACAGACATACATGCATACATTGCTTTTGCCTCTGAAACGCACACACACACAAACACAAGTATAAATTTAGTTCTCTCTTGTGCGGTCACAGGAAGCTGAAGAGCGCACATGCAAACACATAAGAGGACCTCACATAGAGCCTGCAACACTTTTCCTCCCAACAGATTCCTGATTTTTAACCACTGAAACCTCAGTGCAGTCTAATGTGTGTTTGTGCTTGTTTTAAAGAGCAATTAAGTACAGAAAGGCATCATATTTGGTGCTGCTTTCTTTATTGGGAATATAGAGGAGCATAAAGAAAACAGAGGGCAAACCGAAGCAGTCATTTGATGAATTGCATGCTGCTGGCGGGGCACTTAAATGGCACTTTGAAAACACAGTGCACCAAAGTGAATTGCTCTATTCCAGCCAATCAATCAATATATCCACAAGTAAGGATATTAATTTAAGAAATAGAACAAAAAGGATGAAAGCAGGAAGAGAAAATGTGCAAATTACAGAGGAAGTTAAAACTTTAGTTGACTGGAGAAAAAGTGAGAAGAAATGCATTTCTTTAGCTGTCCTCAGTGTGAAAGCCTTAAAATATGACTGTAAATTAATAATTTAGCTGATGTTTCATTAATGGCTGCAGGCTGTTAATTTCAACACAAAGCAACAATTTAAAGGACTTCTGAATGTAGTCCTGACCAGCACCACCAGTAGCTCTATCAGTTGCCAGACAGTAAGTCTGAGGGCTCCGCCAGGCCTCCACTCCCATTTCTTTCCCTCTATAGCTCCGGGCTGGTCAGGGACAAGCTGGAGATCAATAGCTTGTGTTTGCCTATAGCAGTCCCATCCCTCAGCTGGGACACTGATGCTAACTATCAATAGCAATAAGAGGCTGTCTGAGACACAGTTAACTGCTGGCCGACCAACACAGCTGTCTGGCGGCAGTTGATAAACATCTTGTGCCCAGAGTCACTGCGAATAAACCACTTGATATGTTTCAACTTTGTGGGTGTATTTACTGTAAGAATGCGTGTGTGTGTTTTTTGTTTTGTTTTGTTTTACGTGGCGTGTCTGCTGGCTCGGTGGTTACCTGCACGTTGCTTTGTTGTGTGGTTTCACTACCCGCCCGGCTTGCTTTGTGGCTGTGACACAGACATCGTATGTGTACATTCTGTATATTCTGTGTTTACGAGCGTGTGAAGTAATGTAGGGATAAGTCGATGTGTAATTTTTAGTTTTGCTTCCAGGTTCTTAAGAATACATAAACACTCAGCTTTCGGTGGGTGATGTCTGTAATTTCTTCAAGATGTTTGGAGTGTTTGGTTCCTCTGTAACCTCCAGCCTTAGTGATGTGTGTCAGAGTAATCCGGCTCCATTCTGTGAAACATCTAACCATCTAAGCATCCCTCTTCATCCAAATATCATTTGTCAATGTCATATGAAAGCACAATGTGTTTTTCAAGAATACGAAGGAGCTAAAATGGGAGCCTTGGTGGTCATCCAGTACCACTGTGTTTGTCGTTAATGCAACTCAAGCGAGCAGGTTTAATCAGATACAATCAAGCGAATTTGTATGATAACAACTGAAGGATTGAACGATTGCATCACTGTGACTGCGTTTATCTATTTAGAAAAAAACTTGGCTGCGCAGTGATGAGAAACAGGCATGAGGTTAATAAACTTACTCTACTAAAGCTGAAGGCTCATTTTACTCAAGTAATGCCTAGATTACATATGTATATCTATTTAAACATTTATTTGTAAATAATCAGTTTAATCTGAAAACATACTATATTTTGGATTTGTCCAAACTGAAAAAATAATTGTTTTTAATACAGGTATGCAGCGTTTATTATAATAAAGGTAGATAAAATGAGTCTTTATTTCTTCTAAATTGTGTGTTTGTTTATATTTTATCTAAAACAAAAGTATCCCAGTGTTTGTAAACTATCCAAAAGGATTCAAATGTAGTTTTGTGTTTGAGTGCGTCCCGCCTGTTGTGTTTGGTGTCCAGTTACACTCTTCAGAAGGACACTGAATCCTGGCCTCTCTCACTAATAACTGGTTGGTTGAGGCTCTTTGTCAGGGATCCATTGGCACACATCTCCTAACACTTGTACACTTGTACCTGAGCAGCTACAGCTTACACACAATCACCCAGAGTGTTTGTGCCACGGATGGCTGTACCAGTGGCACATGCAAACTCACATACACACATGCACACACACACACACACACACACAGTGTGGACATGCAGGGTATGTGTGATGGCCCAGTGACCTCTAGCAACTCTGTGACACCCTTGAATGTTTGCTTGTTTTCCCTTAAACAAGATGAGATTGAAAGGGGGGGGGGTGTCTGTAACTGCAGTTGAGATAATGTAAAAACAAACACGGCCCATTGATATCGGGTGATACTGCAGGAAGTTGTCAGGGGGCACAATGGGGGAAGACAATCTGTGGGACAAGTGGTGGCAGGGCTGCTGGAGGACAATAGAAAGGGTTTGATCTCTTAATTAATGGAGGCTAGTCTGTGCTGCTGCAGGTACTGAATTTTAATGCGGGCAATTTTTCAGTGGGATTCCGTTGGTGGCAAAACAGAGTACTAAATGCTGCATTCTGATTGTCTGGAAGACAAAGTAAGCTCACTTCATACTTTAAGTAAATGAATCAATAATTTCTGTTCCAGCTTATGTCCATAGGGAATTTTCTTTATACACCAAAGTCCTCTGTCTTGATTTATTTTACATATGATTGTAAAAAAAAAGAAAAAAAAGAAATAAGAAGGCAAACGTGGAATAACTTCCAGCTTTGAGTCAGTAATATTTTTCATTTAACTTGTTGAGACACCCTAAACATAGCAGCATTGCTCTATTAAGAGTCACACGGTGACAGAGTGTGTGCGACTTGGTAGGAAAATGTGGGCTTATTTCTTTATTTGAACATGACGCCAGCTTAAAACAATCCCTTTAATCAAGCTCATAATCCTTTCGAAAAGACATCGTAGTGCCATTAATAAGGCCATGCTCTTGATATTTGCACTGGGAACGAGGGGGATCATTGACTTCATTATCCAAATGAACCAAAAAGAAGGAATATGTACTATTAGTCTGTCACCAAAAAAGTACTATATATATAATATGTGGGAAATGATATTTAATGTAGTTACTGCAGTCTATTTGTGATCGTATTTTATTATTATCATTAAAGGGCCTCTCTTAATATTCCCTCTATAACTTTTTAACAGAGGCTCTTTACCATTAACTCCTATCATTTGGTGTAAGCAGCAGCCTTGTGAATCAGTGACTCCTCTTAATACATACTGGAGTCATGAAACTCTGCTTTCTTTTAAATCTTAAGTTTTGTCCGTTCTCTTTTCTTGCCACTTGTGCGACTGTTATCACAAACACCACACACACACACACCCACACACACCCGCGCACGCACACACACACACACACACACACACACGTGCAGCTGACCTAGATGAAGGCCTAATCCAGCTAGTTGTAATTCTTTGGGCATCGCGTCGAGCAGGGAGCAGGACCGTGAATAGAAACCCACCACGTGTTGAATACGCAGAAACGCAGGAAAAAAAAAAGGGGGGGGGGGGGGGGGGGGGGGCTTTCTAGTTAGAAATACAGAGTGTGAGGATCACTAACAACAGCGCTTTGGTAGATTCCCCGCTTTAACTATCACATTATGCGCTCAAACGTGCAGTGTTTGTGAGCTACATGATCAATCACGACGTGTCAGTGATAATAGTGAATGATGACACCCGGGACAGACGGTCTCTGATATGGTGCGCGCCGCATTGATTGCGCATAACAGACAAATCCGCACTTTTTTATGCGCCAAAGGCTGCAGTCACTTTTCTTTGAAAGCGCTATTTTTAACACAATGGCAAAAAGAAACTGGATGCTTGATCCGCTTGAACAGTTATTGCATTCACCCTCAACCAAATCTTTTTAATTTCAAAAGAAAATATACTTTAATATTTCCATCTTAAAATCTTTATTATTAGTATGATATTTTTTATGTTAACGATTTAATTAACTATTTCTTTTCCCCTCTTTCTCCCTCAAGAGATTATAAATAATATTTTTTCATTGACAAGAAATTTAGCCTGATACGCATCTGAAAAAGAAAAGAAAAAAAAATCACAGTTTAAAACTTTTTCAAGCGCTGGCGCTGAGTTTTGTCTGTTGGGTCCTCAGACTGTGTCCGCCTGTGTCATTCAGCCCATGACTGTTAACACTGTATCCTCAACCGTCCCGAGTGAATCCCATTTAAAATGTCTCCTGCTCGGCTGGGCTGCAAATCACCCTGTTTACAATCTCACACCAACACTCACATCAATTAACTGGCCATTGATTTTTCCGCCCGCGACATTACAATATTGCAGACCCCCTTTTCCTCTCCTAGCAATTTCAAGTTTGCTGCATATAATTGCACGGGCTTTTTAACTGCACACACACATGCACATTTCCCCCCCTGCTAATGATCATTTGCTCTTTGATTTTTGTTAGTCACGGCTTCCATTTCGATCTGGTCGCCAGGTTTTTAGACAGTTCACACATCAATTAATACTCCAAAAATTAATGCTCAATTTAAAAATTATGTGCACTGTTTAATTATTCGACATAACACATTGATAAAGAAGATCACTAAGGCCATCAGAGGTACTTGATTTCCCCCCTGCTCTTTCCTTTTTTTCATGAATAAGTAAATAGTAAGGCTAGTCGAAACTAAAAGATAGCTGACACGAGAGGACCAGATCCATCTAGCCTGCAGCTGCTCTTTAAATATTCAGTGAAAAATAATGGCATCCGAGGCATCACCTATAGTAACATTATTATCTTCATTTCTCAAAATCAGCCTGACTGAGAGCTTCGTTTATCTTTTTCAGGTAATAAATCTACTCGACTCAGCGCTCACAAGAAGCTCCTATGGGATCTCTTGCCCTCTTAAACATCCCAAGTGATGGCGCCCTCCTGTTAATGCATTATTTATTATTAATAATAATAATAATAATAATAATAATGATAATAATAATTTTGTGACACGTGCGCGGGGTATAGAACTTCTGTAGTCCACAGACGTGATTAAGATGTTGTTTTATTTGCTTTGCAGGCATCAGCAGAATTATACTGGCCAATTGTCATTCTCTTAAAAACATTTACCATTAGGATAAAATAAAACATATCAACAGGCCAAATATTTAACTTTTGATAAGGACATCATGCAGTCATTCATACCGATTTTACAATCTAAACAACCCAGTGGATGGTGAATATATAAAGATAAGTTTTTCTCCAAAAGTAAATGCATGATGTGAAATGTATTAGTCCACATGACATGGGAATGAGGCGAGCATTCGTTTAAAAAAAAAGTGTTTTGGGAAGAATTTAAAAGCTTCATTTATCCCCATTCAGATGAACAGACTTCTGTCTCTCCGCTCTTTACCACTGATCATGCCGGCGCGAACAAACCGTTTGGCTCTGCTGCGCGCAATCAGAGAGAGAGAGAGGGAGGGAGAGAGAGGAGGGAGGGAGAGGGAGGTGGAGGTGAATGGTAACGTGACTGAATAGCCCGGTGACCAATCAGATCCTCGATGGGCCGGGCTCCTACATTTGTCCCACTGCCGCACGGGCCCTCAAAGTTTGTTTATTCGCGGAACGCAGTGTGTGATGAAAACGTGTTAGTAAGTAACCCCTCTTTCTACTAATAATAATCAAATCAAACTGATTGGGACGTCGGATCACACTCTGGACTTTTGGGAACGCGTAACGGTGCCGTTTACGCACGGAACATGCTGGCGCGACGCTACGTTTTAGCGCACCGGGAGCTTCGCTTCAAACTCTTCAGAGAGTAGGTGTCGATGTGCAACACAACAAGAGCTGAATTACAGCGATCTTAATGCAAGAGTGGAGAACGGACTACCGAGTTGTAGTGAAATTAAACTTGGTTGGAGATCGCGGAGGTTTGAGTTACGAGCGTCCCCTCAATCCACATCAGCAGGGGGGGGGAGAGAAAATAAACTGTGATCACTGCTTGATCAGTGAGAAAGACTGAAAGATATTGTCGCAGGCATGGACTCGAGACGCTGACATTCCCCTGTAGTAGTCAAGATAAGCCTTGACTTGGCTAACAGAAGGGGTTAAACCGCATCTAAAGGGAGTTTGGAAAACCCAGCCTTTCTTCCCCATACGGATCAACTCATTGGGTGGGAGCTGAGAGAGAGACAAGAGTCCCCAGCAAATCAGGAGCTAATTGATTAAAGAGACTTCATTTGAATAGGAGGGGGGCTGGCAAGGTGCCAATCGCCTTTCAAAGAAGCCCCCCGTATGATTAATCGCAGAGCATTATTGATAATCATAACGGGGCACATGCGCGGTGGATGGGCTCGATTTACGTAATTTTTTAGAAGGTTTTGTAGTCATTTTTTTATTCTTTGCCTGCTGATGTGCCAGCCAGCATGTCGCGGAGGAAACAAGCGAAGCCTCAACACTTCCAATCCGACCCTCATCTGCCTTTATCGGAGCACAATGGTGAGTCCAAGTAACCCATCGCTCCTTTTATGCAAACACCGTGATTTTTTTCTTTCTTTTAGGGGGTGTTTTATTGTGTCCGCGGTCCAATCTTAGTGTTAAAGTTAAGACTTTGAATCGAGATCTGTGCTGTTAGTTTTTGTTGGTTTCTCTGCAAATTCTCGTGACTTCGTGATGACTTCGACTTCGACTTTTAACAAAAGTTGATGCATCGAATTTCCACGGATTTCCCGTTATTCAAGTACGAGGAAAAATTTAGGGTAGCTTTATTTTTTCGCGCAGATGATTTCATTATCGGTGATACAAACTGCTATAAAAGGTTAATAAGTTATATATAAAAACACAAGTATGGTAGATTTTCTCCGGGTTTAAGCTCCGCGTGTCTTAAAAGTTTCAAAAGTTTTTAGTCTTAACTTTAGCGTTTTTTTTTTTAAATAAATAAATAAATAATCGCTCATCCTGCAGACTCAGCGGTTGTTGTCTTGCCTCGACACCGACCACCCTGTCGCCCCTGCCGGGACTCCAACTTTTCTTTGGTCCCTGACCCAGAAATACCGTCTTCCGCGTGCTTCAGCCCTGCGCTGTAAACTCGTACAGGGTTTTCCTTCTTTTATGAAAATATATCAGTGGCATAAGTCATGGCATGTTACTTTTTTTGGCCATACGTGTGATGAAAGAGGAACAGATTGCGTCAAAGAGCGTTAATGAGCAAACATCTTTCCCGGTTCCTGTGACGGTCTCTTCAGTTTACCCATCTTTTAGGCAAAGTCTATTTGCTTTGCTTTTTTTTTTTTTTTTTTTTTTTTTTTCCTTTTTAAATGCATATAAATTAGGAAACAGAAGTTTAGTCTCGGCCATTCTGGGACGCGCACTCATAAATACACACTCGATTTGTGTTTTATTACAAACTGAACGATAGTTTCATGAGCCAAAGTCCACACAGATAAAACAGACTTCCTAATTTTAACTTGCGAACTTTTAGCCAAGGCGGCCATCCTATCGCTTTGAAAAACACTGCAGTAAGAATGTTTTGTAAGAAACGTTGTTCCCAAAATGAGTTTGTACAAAGTGGCATTCAGGAAATCCAGGACTCTGCAGGAGTTCTCAGAGTTTCAAAGGCCACCATAAGCCAGTAAAGTTATAATTAATTGCAAACTGTTTTGTTTTTGTGGGAAAGGAAATATTAAACGCAAACAAGAAACTTGATTAAAACTGCGGTGTCATATCAGTGTGCGATAACTCTAAATAACGCATTCATTTCGCTGCAGGACGTTGCAGCGTGTATTTTTGTTGACTGGCTTTTCAGGTCATAGATTCATTAGCAAGAAAATAATAGTTCTTATTATTTTAAGTTATTTGATGAAATGTTGTTTAATGGGGAGAAGCCCTGACTTTGTTCTGTCGTGCAGTATGATCGAAATTTGTCGCACAAAACTTAAAACTTATAAAATAAAATAAACGGGCATTCATTTTTTTATTTAAAAAATGGGATACTGGCTTATAGACTTAATGCGTGCAAATAAAAATCTCTAAGCAGCAGATTGCATTTAGAGCTACCTGAAAAGCATGCGGATCCTATTTAAAATAAATATTTCTTTAGGAGAAAGTCACGCATTGAAACGCTATTCCACGTGATTTTAGGAACTTGATGATTAATGCAAAACCTGGTTTATTCCTGAGTGCTTTTTTTTTTTTTTTTATTTCTTTTTAATCTAATAAAGGAGAGTGAGGGAACATCACTTGTTTCATTTACCATGGCAGACTGCAGAATGCAAAATTTACTAATTATGTCTATGCCACATGTTAAAATGTTTGCAAATGTCTTGTGCATGTAATTCTAAGAGTTACGACCACGCTGTCTTTAAGTTTGAGATTATTTAGCTGAAGCAGTGCTCATTATAAATGAGTCGTGTGTCTTTCTAGAAAGTTCTGGTAGCCAGAAGGGAAACAGAAAGTCATTGTATTTGTAGCTGAATATCAGTGATCCTCGGGGTTGTAGTTACTGGGAGGTCGGAGTGAGAGCCACAGAGGGTGGGATGTTGAGCTGTTTTAACCTTTGCCAGTGTCCCTCTGTTTGGAGGTGATCAGAGTTCAGGGCTCACTGTGTTCCTCTCTGCCTTGCCATTGACCCTGCTGATGAGAGCTGCAGGCGGCCCAGCAAGGCCTCAGCTTTTTATTTAAGTGTGTGTTTGACTGTGGGGCCTTATCAATGTTGTGACCATCCCCTTATGCCCTATCAGAGTGGCCCCCCTAGAGGAGAGATTGGCAGGGTAGCCCCCTTTGCGCTTTTTTTTTTTTTTTTTTTTTCTGCAAACACAGAGTGCCTTGCTTGTCATTTTGCCATTGTTTATGTGGTGTGAGTCTAGGTGTAGCCTGAAGGACTTGCTTTGCCTTTTTCCCTCCCCTTAAGCTTTAACCATGTCACCGGGGCAGAGCTTCTGAGATTTGAATCTTGTCCTGGACCACGGCAGCTTTAGTGGAACCCCATCTAGTGTTCAGTGGGATGAGTCCTGAGGGCTGGAGAAGATGTGAGCAGAAACCCTCCTGAAGTTACAAGTGTCAAGAGGCTCACAGAGGCCCCCTGCGAAAAAATAATGTAGGATCTCTCAAAGCTCTCCATCAACTTTTTTTTTGACTAATCCTCACTTTCTTGTCTCTCATATTCAGATTTTGGTCAATCTCTTCGAGGCTCTGTCCTCTTGCTGTCTGCTTTAACGCCCTTTAGCCCTGCTCACTACTTACATTGTGCTTTTGATAGACATTCTATCGAAGTTTACAGAGTCTTTCTTCATACCAGCTTGACTTTATCTTAATTTTAATTCTAAGTTAATCCTTGCTATTTTGGGAATTAAGCCTAATGCTAGCATCTGTGCTGTTTGCTGCTAGTCTTATGTGGACACTGGATTTGTAGTGATGGATTGATTCAGTTCAGTTTCAGTCATTAAGTAAGATATTTGGGAGTTTAAAAAGAAAATATGCAGCCGTGTAAACATTAAAGTTGTTGATAAAACGATTCTTTTGTTGTATAGCCGTAAAGGCATTTCATTTCACTGTCCTCCCTCAAACTTGTGATAGATTTGGACGACTGTCCATTGCTGCATTGCATTTTGATGAAGAGTCTTAGCTAGTTTCTGAGCTAGCTTATAGAAATGTACGATTTTTGGGAAAGCTTGTCTATCTTCGCCATCTTTTTTACTGTAATTTTATATTCTAGTGATAGTTAAATTTTGTTATTATGATTATTGCATTTATTTGAAAGTGTATGATTTTTTTTTTAAAGTGCTGTACATAAAATATTGTTATAAGTAAAGAAACACACTTCGTATGTGTGTGAATTAATAGTGAATTAATTGAATTCCGCTGTTGTCGAGCTTTTTCTCTGCTGTGTGTAGATTTACACACACACACACACACACACACACACACACACACACACCCACACACACACACACACACACATCTAAGTGCAAACTTGGGTATTTTATGAATAACTGCATCTTTTAAAAGTGAGGTGAAAGTTGTTTTTTTTTCTTTTTATATATTCTTTCATTCCACTCACTGTCATATGATTTGATTTTCTTCACACTAATTTGTGTACAGTGAACCTTGAGAAAAGAGAAAAGGTGTTTATTTAATCCTCACGTTTCTCACACTATGAATCAAACACATTTTTTCAAAATTAACGCTCGGGGTGTAGGTAGGCGGGTGGGTGGAAGGGGGGATTTAACATGAAAAGTTATCATTAAAGTTGAGTCTTCCCTGTTTGCATGGTTTGGTGGTGTGAGGGCCGGGGTTTACTGTCATGGCAACTTTGCGTTATCTGATGTCTCTGAGCGGAGAAACATTGAGGGAGATAATCCCTGAATTAAACAGGATCTGCTTTGAGTCGACTGAGATGAGCAGGGCCAGGCTGTGCCGACGATCCCCGCCGCTCCCATGCTGTGTGAACAATGGGAAGGCATCCTGTCTCTCTGTGGGGCAGGGCTGCACTTCTCTGGGTTTCATTTGCAAATGAATTCTTGGCCCTGATGAAAGTGTTGAGGGGCCAGAGGCACAATGAAAGGGATTCATAGAGAAATGCAATTTGTAAATCAACTTGTATGTTAAATAGTGAGATTTTAGTGTGACAAAGAGGGAAATGAATGAGGAAAGTCTGGAGCACAGCAGTGGCTCTGGGGGCAGGGTGTCGTCTCGCCTTTTCATTCCCTGACTCGTCCCGTTTATTAAAATGGAAAATTTGAAAACCTGTTTCAGTGCGCATTTGAAAGGTGGTCATTACTTTAGAATTTTTATCTGCGTAACAACAGAAGTTTCTGTTTTGCTTGTTCTGTGAGCTGGTGCGTCTGCTTTCTCAGTTTTGGCAAGTTTGTGATGCATGCACTCTGACGTACCGCCCTGCTCTTTAGTTCTGACCAAGTCTTATTTATTTATGTATATATATATATTTCTTTGTCTTTTTCCAGCATGTTTTTCCCCAGATGAATTTACCAGTGATTGCCTTTTCTTTAATTTAACTTTTGACTTCTACGTTGATTAAACAATAATTGAACAAAAGTCTTAAGAATAATAAATATTTTTATTCTTATAATAGATGGCGAATATGTTTCATATCTATCGGGTATCAAATGAGTAACTGTTAACCTTGTACTTCTGTCATTTTTTTTACCTCTTTGTTTTGCTTTCTTGTCTTTAGTGTGTATGTAGCAGACTTGGTGCCACAGGCTCTGTTGTTCTTGTCTCCCTGTGATTGCAGGCTGAGTGGATACAAATTAGTTTAGTGACATAGATAACCTGTCCAAGATGCCTGTAGTTGGCTGAAAATGAGCAAAGTTGACAGCAAATTGAAAGTCTAATAAGTCCTTCAAATGCTTGATTTGCACCAAGTGGACAAGTAGACTTTGAAGGGCATGGAATATAGGAAATCAATGCTTTTCTATGAAATTTCATTAAGACCCGATGTCCTGACTTCACTCTATTCTATATTTTGATGGATTATCTGGAGAAAATGATTACCTTTGGTTTGTCTGATGAAACCCATATGTACATCTTCAAAGATCACTTTTAACCAATATTTGAGTAGTTCCCATTGATTTTGTATCCCTTCTTATCATGTTTCAGAGGCCACTGCATTGAATAAGGCCTTTTCTCATTTCTGCTGGCTTATTGTTGCCTTTCGATCGTTGTTTTTGTGAACACATCAGAAGGATAAGTGTAAAACTGATTAACTTAAGATTAACAACAATGGAATTCAAGAAGATAAAGCTGCTTCTTCAGCTGCAAAACATTTCTAATCGCTAATCCTCTGTTTCCTCTTTTGCAGGGGACACAGAACTCTGCTCCGAGGACCCCCCCTGCAAGGAGTCAGACGCACATGTCTGTAACAGATGTTGTGCTGAGTTCTTTGAACTATCAGATCTTGAGGAACACCAGAAGAATTGCACTAAGAATCAGTTAGTTCTGATAGTGAATGAAAATCCCGCCTCCCCTGCCGGAACTTTCTCGCCTGGGTCTCCTCCCCATAATCCTGATGACCAGATGAATGACACAGCTAATAACACTGATCAAACAGAGGGCAGTGACCTTTTGGAGCCTAACACTCTTGAAAAAG
The DNA here is from genome assembly GCF_007364275.1 of Archocentrus centrarchus. NCBI lineage: Eukaryota > Metazoa > Chordata > Actinopteri > Cichliformes > Cichlidae > Archocentrus > Archocentrus centrarchus. Next base: position 29,196,805 of record NC_044348.1, read on the forward strand.
ACGAGTCCATGGACGTGGATGTTTCTGGAATGAGCAGTGGTCATGAAGAGGATGGCAGTCATACAGAGGGCGGAAGCCCCATTAATACGGTCAGCAACCATGCTGATAGAGGCACGTCTGGCCCTGCAGTAGGTACTTCAGCTATCTCTGCCTCACTACCTCAGCTCAGTAACCTAACTGAACTGGGGAACTTCTCCATGATCAACAGTAATGTCATAATTGAAAATCTGCAGAGCACCAAAGTGGCTGTGGCCCAATTCTCCCAAGAATCCCGTTCGACTGGGGGACCGAGGGTGGCCGTGCCAGCCCTAATGGAGCAGCTCTTAGCCCTGCAACAGCAACAGATCCACCAGCTGCAGCTTATTGAACAGATTCGCCATCAGATACTGCTACTGGCCTCCCAGTCACCCGAAATGCAGGTACCCCCAGCTTCTGCTCCAGGCACAATGGGGCCAGCTGCCAGCCCCCTGACCACACTCAGCTCACATCTCTCTCAACAGCTGGCTGCAGCCGCAGGCCTAGCACAGAACCTGGCCAGTCAGTCGGCCAGTATTAGCAGCATAAAGCAGCTGGCTGCTGCAGCACAGCTACCTCAGTCCAATCCAAGCAGCAGTGAGACATCTCAGAGCATTACCACACTGGGGCCATCAACAATCAACCCCCAATCCTCTGACAAGAGGCCTGCTCATATGAGTAGCCTTCACTCTCAACTAAGCAGCTCCTCACTAGCAAAGTCATCAACGCCAGCATTTGGAATAGGTAGCTTGTTAAGCTCTGCCGTGAATCCCCTTCTACCTCAGCCCCCACCTGGAAATCCCATGTTCTCCAGTTCTCTGCCCAGTGTTGGCACCACTGTAGAGGACCTCAACTCTTTAGCAGCTTTGGCCCAGCAGAGAAAAGACAAGCCGCCAAATGTCAGTTCATTTGAGCATAAGAGCAGCTCTGATGATGCTTTCTTCAAACATAAGTGCAGGTTTTGTGGCAAGGTGTTTGGGAGCGACAGTGCCTTGCAAATCCACCTGCGCTCTCATACTGGCGAGCGACCATACAAGTGTAATATTTGTGGCAACCGGTTCTCCACTCGTGGTAATCTGAAGGTGCATTTTCAGCGTCATAAAGAAAAATACCCACACATCCAGATGAACCCCTACCCTGTTCCTGAGCACTTAGACAACATACCAACAAGTACTGGCATTCCATACGGCATGTCTATTCCCCCTGAGAAACCTGTGACCAGCTGGCTTGACAGTAAACCAGTTTTGCCTACTCTGACATCATCAGTCGGTATGCTGCTACCGCCAACCATGCCAAGCCTGCCACATTTCATCAAAAAGGAAGATCATTCAATAGCCATAACTAGCCCTTCTGTTACTGCAAAGAGTGACTCAGGTGCCACTGAGCCTTCAGCTAAAAGTAATGATGGTGTGTCTGAAGAGGGTGAAGGTGCAACATTGCCTACCTCAAATGGAAAAACTGAAGAAGGCAGCAAATCTTCAGTCCTCATGACAAACATGAGCTCTGCCTCAGAAAGCATTACAGAGTATACGACATCTACCAGCCCACCCATGATGACCAACCCACTCATGCCCCTTATGTCTGATCAGTTTAAGGCTAAGTTCCCTTTTGTAGGCATTCTGGATCCTCTCCAGGGATCGGAGACATCCAAGTTACAACAGCTTGTGGAGAACATTGATAGGAAGGTGAAAGACCCAAACGAATGTGTCATTTGCCACCGGGTGCTGAGCTGCCAAAGTGCACTGAAAATGCACTATCGCACTCACACTGGGGAGCGGCCCTTCAAGTGTAAAATCTGTGGCAGGGCATTTACCACCAAGGGAAATCTTAAAACCCACTACAGTGTTCATAGGGCCATGCCTCCTCTTCGCGTTCAACACTCCTGCCCCATTTGTCAGAAGAAGTTCACAAATGCTGTGGTTCTACAGCAACATATCCGTATGCACATGGGTGGGCAGATCCCTAACACCCCTCTGCCAGAGAGTTATCCAGAGTCCATGGCTTCTGACACTGGCTCATTTGAAGAGAGAAACTTTGATGATCTTGACAACTTTTCTGATGACAACACTGAAGGAATGGAAGAGGGCCCAGACAGCAGTGTACCAGACACACCCAGATCACCTGATGCTTCCCATGACAGTCTATGTAACTCCCCAGCACCCCCTGAAATGGCTACCCAGGAAGGGCGAGAGAAGAATGGCCAAGACAATAATAATGACATGGAGGAACACAATGTGAGCCTGATGAAGGCTACTGCAAATGGCTTAATTGAAGGTGATTGTCTCACCAATGACTCCTCATCTCTGGGAGGTGATATCGAAAGCCAAAGCGCCGGGAGTCCAGCTGTGTCAGAATCTACCTCCTCCATGCAGGCGCCATCACCCACTAGCATGCAGCCACAACCACGCAGATCCCCCAGCCTCGAAGAAAGGCACCACAGGGCCTTATCTTCAGACCCCACCAGTGTAAGCCTCTTGCACTCACATCCCTCCAGCCTTGGAGCCTTGGACCTGACATCTGTCAATTCCCCAAAAGACCCTCTGGGCATGATTTTTCCCTTCCGTGAGCGTAGCACCATCAAGAATACATCCTGTGACATCTGTGGGAAGACCTTTGCTTGTCAGAGTGCCTTGGACATTCACTATCGAAGCCATACCAAAGAAAGACCATTTATTTGCACAGCGTGTAACAGGGGTTTCTCCACCAAGGGCAATCTCAAGCAGCATATGCTAACACATCAAATGCGAGACCTGCCCTCACAGCTCTTTGAGCCATCAAATACCAGCCTGTCCTCCAGCCCAACCCCTTCTCTTCTCTCTGTTGGTTCCCTCAACAAACCAGAAGTCAATGGTTTCCTTCATAACTTTCACCCGGAAACAAAGGACATACCCTCTGGCTTGGTCACATCATCTGCCTCAACCTCCCCAGTTCTTTCCACTGCTCCACCACGCAGGACTCCCAAGCAACACTTCTGCAATACATGCGCAAAGTGTTTCTCCTCTGCCAGTGCTCTACAGATCCACGAGAGAACCCACACAGGGGAGAAACCCTTTGCCTGCAGCATCTGTGGCCGAGCTTTTACCACCAAAGGAAACCTCAAGGTAAATGTCGAAACACCAGGCAAACTTGGTCTCCTGAAAGTATGTGCGTGAGAATGTTTGTGAAAAACGAGTCTCAGGGTTACTATTTAGTTTTATATGGCATGTCAGTGCACTAGGCATCAAGATGTGGTAATGTGGCATAATTAATGAAAGGAACTGCTCTTAGAGAAAAAAAAACGTGGAAAGGCTGAATCATGCAAGTAATATAATTAGTGCAGAGAAATTCCACAATGTGATCAGCTAAGAATGATCCAGTGCAAAGAATTAATTATCAGGTGCAATCACTGGGAGCTGGGTCATTCTGCATTTTTTCCATAACGGATTCAGTAAAATATGTCACAGGCTGAAATCATCATGAAAAGGATCTGCTTAATGATCTTGGGGATCTTGGGGAAATTATGTGGCCTTAATTTACAATTATGTTAGTTATTTTTGAACGGTTCAATCCCTAATTCCTAGAAGGGAATATAGGATATGTTTTTGTTTTTTTATTTCTAAATGTTTTAGTAAATCAAGCTCAGGCTGTGGGATGATACTGGTCTTATGAAGATATCTTATATGGGTATGGTTTATAGAAAAAAGACTCCTTAACTTTTTGTTTAAACCACTGTACATAAACCACATTAAAACACAATTCTTTTGAATCAGTCTTTCAAAGATTATGAAGGAGACATACTGTTGTCTCTCTCTTAGAAAGGGTATGGGCAGAGGTGAAATGTCACATGTAATACTGGCTGGAGCAATGAAACTGGACAGTGTAATTTTAGCTCCAGTTCCGTGGTCACCTTGTGAGATGTGCAAATTAAAGTTCAGATTAAACAGCATGTATCAGTCTTGCCAAAAGATGTTTACACAATGTTTGTACCTCTCACAGCATAGGCAGCTAACTGGTCTGCTGCACTCAGGGTGTGAAGCTATTTTAATTCACACTCAAGCATTATTATTATTTTTTCCATTGCATCATCTCATGTGCTGCTCTTGTGGCCAAGTTTGTAAACATCACTAATTCTCATCCCTCTCATTGCTCTGTCTCTCACCTCCTTTCCTTTTATTCTTCTCCCACTCTGTCCGTGTAGGTTCACATGGGCACGCACATGTGGAACAGCGCTCCTGCCAGACGTGGCCGTAGGCTCTCCGTAGATGGCCCGATGGCTTTCCTGGGCACCAACCCAGTCAAGTTTCCTGAGATCTTTCAGAAGGACATGACATCGAGGGCAAGCAACGGAGACCCGGCCAGTTTTTGGAATCAGTATGCTGCAGCCTTCTCCAATGGTCTCGCAATGAAGACAAACGAAATCTCCGTCATCCAGAATGGAGGCATCCCACCCATGTCAGGTGGTGTGGGAAACGGGGGCAGCTCTCCCATAGGTGGTCTGACAGGCAGCCTAGATAAGCTACACAACACGGAGCCCAATGCCGCTCTGGCTGGTCTGGAGAAAATGGCCAACACAGAGAATGGGGCCCACTTCCGGTTCACACGCTTCATGGAGGACAATAAAGAAATTGCCACCAATTAAGAGTGTATGTCCTCAACTGGGCACAGACACATAAAGATGCCTAAAGGCATACTGTACACATATGTAGACACACACAGAGGAAGAGAACAAGACAGGGATAAAATCAACTGAACTGCTTTGCTCGCCATTGAATCTTTACGAACATGAGTGTGAAGACCAGTTGCTTTTTTTGTACAATGTACATGTTATAGTTTTACGGAGCTTATTTATTAGTGATTATAACCTTGCTTGAAACCAAGTGGAAGCATTAACAATTAGGTTTTTGTTTATTTTAAAGCCAGAATGGGTGCTTTAAAAAAAATGTGCTTTTGAAACTTAGAATATCTGGTTAGATAACCTTACCTTGGCATTAAGTTATTTTCTGTCTGTAGTAGCTATAATTGAACTGTCTATGTTCATGTGATGCATTAGCCCTGTAATAAGTGAACAGACTTGCTGTAAATAATGTACACTGATCTTCTGTAGATGGTCTAACATCTGTGTGTTCATGAACCCCTTCCCCTCATCAAGACAAAACAATGAAATTCAGGCAAGGGACTAAAGGATGTGGTAGTTCCTTTCTTTCCAATTATTATTTACCTTTATCTTATTTAAGGAAGACGAGACATTGAAGTTTGCTACATTTCAAGGGTTTATTTAGTGTTAATTTGTTTTGTTGTTACAGTCTTTATGTATTGTACTTTTTACTTTTTGTTTACTTCCATTTTTTTTTTCTTTAATCTTCTGTTGCTCATATTTTGGTGTTGGTGAGAGCAAGACGGTTACGAATCGAGGAACATTCGGTCTGGCCTACTTCCTGGTTTTTGGAACTGAGACAGCTAATCAAATTAGAAGGATCATCTTTAGTGTCTGAGCTGGATTTCCACATTGCTGCTATGTCCCAGCATCCAGCAAGTGCAAAGTTATTTGTTGACGCTTCTGTAAATATGTTCAGATGTGGAAATACAAACTCCCTTGCAAGAAAATGTACATAAAGCTCTCACAAGAAGTCCATCACGGCCAGGGGACAAAATGATAGTGTTTTTATAAGTATAAATATATATTGGGTTTGACAACCTTCGGACTGTTACATGCACTTTCTTGGAAAGGTGGAAGATCTTTATGGGTCCAGTTTCTCTACACTTTAATACCTACTAACAACTAAGATACTGTAATTCTTTACTCTAATAATCAAATACATCAGTTTTCCAAAAGAAACATTGTGTGTTTGTGTGCTTTTATTTCCTCATTAAAAAAAATACTAACTCTTTAAATTTACTGACAGTTATCCACGGGACACTGAAAATCTTTTATTTTTTTTTTTTTAAGCAGAAATGAAAAATAAAATACTGTAACTTCTGTTTCTTTCTTCTTCTTCTTCTTCTTTTTTTCTTCAATGTTATTGTGCAGGCTCTACATTTTCCAATTAATGTACACAAACCGCAGAAAAAGAAACTGAGGCTTGGGTACTGATGGTGTGAGTTTTCCTGGTCTTTAATTTAAAATGATCACTGTTTTAACATCGTAATTTCCGTCACCAGTTCTTAGATCTCCAATTAATGACTATTCCGCAGAATCGGGTTAATTCAAAGCGTTTTCGTGGAAAGGAAACGGCCCCCTTCTGCAATTTATTTACAAAGGTATAACTAAGGTGGAAATACGGCGGGAGGAGGGGGGGGAGAAAGCGAGAAAAAAAGCACATCTCAGCGGAATAAACAGATGAGGTGTCCGGATACTTAAGCAGGAACTCTTCAGCATTTGCACGATTAAGGTGTCCGATGGGCAGTCGGCATTTTGTGTCTTTTGGATTTTCTTTTCCATCTTTCCTTTTTTTTTTTTCGGATTCTTCTTCAACTGGAAATAGAAGCTGCATTAAGAATGCGACGACCTAATTAAGTGCCTTCCAAAAGAAGTTGTCAAAACGATCCGGATAAAGTTGACGGCTTTAAAGGCGTTTTGCGTTGCTTTTTTTTTTTTTTTTTTTTTTTAATTCAAAGTGAAAATTTTCCCCTTTTGTATTTCAACAGCTGCATTTAATTTAACACATCGTTGCACATCCTGCAATGCAGGATCTGTTAATTTCTGTCCAGCATCCTCGGCGCGCTCCCCTCCTCTTCACAAAGCCGAAATCCCCAATATTTACGTTTTAGATTTCGAGACGTCGAAGCTAAATGATCCTTGCCCACAGTGCCTGTTTTCTTTTTAACAGTCACATCTGTTCCCCTGAGCTCTGTTTGTGCAGTAAATCGGCTTCCTGAGAGATTCCTTCAAAGAGCAAAAAGAAAAATAAAACATTCCCACATTCCTGCTTAATTATTGCAAATTCTTCGTTTGCATGTACTATTTTAAATATGATGTATTTATATAAAAACATTATTATTATTATTGCTCCCTTATTAAATTCTAAATGATAATCTGAATATAAATTTCCAAAGAATAAAATTATGAATAATCACAGGTGTGTTGCAAAATTAATTCAAGCCTCAGCAGAATTAATTGAATATGAAATATTTGGAAAATAAATCATTAAAATAAATAAATAAAAACCTGATGAGTCATTTGGCTTAATTTTCATGCAGACTGCTCACAGCTGGGTAGCACAAATATACAGGCGTAAATACATGCTTTATCTCTGTGTGAGTCATCCCACCGCTAAGCATGGACTGTGCTCTTGCTTCTGAGCTCCTTGCTTAAGTATCGATTGAGCTGTGCAGTATTACAGAAACACTTGAATCTCAGGTGGCAGGAATGTGTACAATTGATCTCTTCCACTGTGGCTCCCAGCAGTGGCTTTTTGCTTCACAACACACAGCACCACAGGAAGAGCCGGGCAAACACACTGAAACACAATCGCTACAGACTAAGAGGGGCTGTCCCAGTCTGCCCTGCTCACTGTCACAATTTACTGTGAGTCTAGCCAACTGCTCTGCAGCTACACTGAGACTGTGCTTTCAGGGTACAGAGAATATATATACACAATATTATGCTATAAACACACATCCTACAGCTACACACACACACACACACAGGCGTGTCTTTTTGACATCTAATGTTTTTTTTATTTTAGTATCACAGTTATTTTTCTTTTGCCTTATCCAAGCTAAATGGCTTGATGGCCTTTGGCTGCGGATTCTGGTGAGGATGGGAACCATCAGCAAAGAAGCATTACTCTCTTTAGCTGTAAGCCACTCCTGTCCACTTACTGTACACTTGAAGGTTCATTATAGGGTTGGCTTAAGTAAAGGCTGTGTGCACAGCTGCCACACTGCAAAAATAAAATCACTTGTTTTCTGGTCGTGTCAGAAATCTTTTCATACACAGGGATTCGTAATTCTAGATGAAGATTATGTCAATTTTGCTTTGTTGTGTGCATTTAATGAAACTAAATGTCATTATGGAAATTCTTTTTTTAAACTGGAAAATGTGTTTGTTTCATAATGCATAAATACAGGGAAACTGGACTCCTGGCTCTTAACTGAATCAGAAGAGAAAAGAATGACCTCCAAAACTGACAGCAAGTTTACGCAGGTCAACTGATGTGTGTGTTCGTTGTGAACCTTCAGGAGAAAAAGCAAGATGACAGAGTAAGAATGGAAAAAATGAGTCGTTTTTTTACTCTTAATCTGTATTTGGAGTAAAATCTGTTTAATAGCTATTGTTTTTTTTCCCTTGCACCCTCAGCTGTCCTTCAGTGTGCAGGTCAGGCTGAGACGAAGCTGCACAGAGGCGATCTTGGGAAGCTGGAGCCCCCACCCACCCACACCTTCCGCCTTGTGCTGTCAGCCCCGCTGAGTCGATACAAACCGTAGCCTGGGGCCCAGCCTGGACTCCCCACTGAGGTTCTGGCCTACTGCTGGGAGATCAAAGACCCACTGAGAACAATGGTGAGGCAGCCACAGTTCACTCTCCCTGGATGCACCACCACACCTGCCCATGCTGTCACTCAGGTGCCTGACCTGCAGAGGCCTACCTTCTATAATAACATACCACTATGGTCACTTACAGATATTTAAGTAAAAAATAAATAATAAGTCATATGCAAATGACTGTTTAATGTGCTTCTGTTTGTCTCCCTAATTTCCCTAATGTGGCCCAAAAGGGTGTTTTTCTGTATCTTGGTATGTTTGTAAATGTCTAAATTGTGTTGTCATATCCCTCCAGCCATTCTGAGCTGCTTTTATCTTCCTGTGGTTCTCATCATACTTCCTGTGGAAAATGGAAGCTGTCTGCAGCATGTACGCAGCTGTTTGGAAGACCTCCAGACTGAAGGTACAAACATGGACCAAAACCTTGTAGGTCTGTATTTTCTATATTACCACTGCTATCACAGTGAAGCAATCAAGGTGCTTGAGTAAAAACTTTCATCTGCTGAAAGCCAGCACTTTTACTTCTGCCCATGTGTAAGTTCTGCTTAGGACTTATGAGAGTTTGGAGTTTTTCTTTGCACGGTTTATTTTTATAGCACAGCAATCTGAAGACTTTCCAAATGTCAAGGTCATTTATCTTGCAGTTCATCCGCTCCTTGCCTTTTGTGTGGTGAGAAAGAGAGGTGCAGGCCCATATTGCATTTCATGACCTATTGTGTCAAAGGAGTGCCCAGACAAACAGGTGGGAGCTCTTCGTAGACCAGCCTCGCCAAACTTAAGGCTCCCTGGCCCATTCTTTAATAAGACACTCATGCTTGCAGAACGGCCACAGTACTCTGTTTCCCTCATCATCAGATGGGAACCTTCACGGATGCTAATGAACATACAGTGAGGGTTTGTCTCGCGCACAGTGCTCCTGCTATCTGCATCTCCCAGTTTATCATCACCACTAAAATTGCAAGGCCATTTTACTTAGCCTTTTACTAGAAGGGAGACATTTAGGGCATTGTGATGCTAATTCCTTAAAATGTGATGTCTAGGGTTTGTTCTTTAAGGTCAGGGTAGGTTTATGAGACCGGGTCTTTTGACGGAGTACAAGTACCTTTTTTGTTATCACAGAAAAACCTGCAGTCACAAGTTGTCCTCCTTGCCCCTGAAGGCAAATTTAATTTAATGTACATTTCCATTTTAAGATGAATCACATGTTTGCTTATTTTGTACAGTAGAATGGAGACAGATCGTCTTTCTCTGGTTTTAAAGAACAGCTTTGAGATTAAGTAGGCTGATTGTGGCCCTTTCACCATCAGAATTACGGCCGGTAACCCAAGCCAGGCCTGTCTGCTCTGGGGCTTAAACACACACACAGTAGGGGACACTCTCTGTTAATGTCATCTCAGAGATTCAGTTTCCTCATCACAATCTTACCTCGAGTCCCACAACCTCTGACACATAATCGTATTCTTTCTCACAGTGTGAAAGCATGTTAATAGATATTCTATAAGTTATTGATATTGAGAAGTTGTCAGGACGGGATGTCAGAGAGACTAGTAAGAAGCCCTTCAGCTGCTTGTCAGGTGTGTTTGATTCCATAGGTGAGCTAGAGAGATGTCTTGAGTTTATTGAATTTGTCATTTTCGGCCTGGGAGTGAAAACGGCACCTGTGTGCTGCCGTAAGCCCCCACGCCTGGACCACCACCTGCATCAGAGATGACAGCTGATGTGCAGGGACAACCCCGAAGCAGTTTTTTTTTAAAGTGCTCCATCCAGTCAGTGTGTACATTATTCATTAGCTGAAATGCTGATAGGATATTTACTTTGTCAATTTTCTTGTATAAGGCTCATTGGGCACAAAAAAGTCACCCAGGGTTACAGCAGGAAAGACGAAGCTATTTCAGAGGGAGTTTCAGTGTGCTGCCAGTCCCAAATTCAAGACTGTTTTAGTTGTAAATACTGACCACCCACATCAATGTTAGATCAAAGCAAAGGGCTGCAACAGTGGTTGAATATTCAGTGACATGACTCGAGTGCGATAGGTTCTTTTTACCCAGATGCTGGACATGGGAAAATGAGGAAAGTCTGATAGAGATTTTACTTGGTTTTACTGTCATTAATGGGATTTGGGGCTGCTGCATAGGGTATCTACTGGGCCAGGAACTGTAAAATGTGTAATCTAATGTAAGATAAGAAATGCATTAGGTCATGGCAATTCCCACAATGTTCTGTTTGATACGGAGATGTGTGTGTGTGTGTGTGTGTGTGTGTGTGTGTGCATGCGTGCGTGCGTGCATGCGTGCATGTGCATGAGGGTGGGTAACTCAGTTGCACCACTACACTTAGATGTTTGACTCCCACTGGGTCCTGCAGTGCTAAAAATGAATCACTCATCACATTAAAGCATCCGCTAAATGGCATATGTTATGATTATGTGATTTCAAGCACGTGGAAATGTGTGCATGTGTGTGTGTTTTTTTTTTTATAGTGTGGCCCCTGTGTGGATCTCTTTGCATACATGCCGTCCTCATGCTCGGTTAACTCTCTGCCACCTGTGATTAATAAGAAATATCCCAGATCCAGCAGGTTAATGTTTAATCAATCAACTGAGAGAGAAGCCTCTAAATGGCTCTAGTTTATTTTTAACTACTGCATCACATTAACAACACCAAGGTCTTATGCAGCCAAAACTCATTGTTTCTCTTGCTTCCAGCTAATGTTTATCAACCTGTGGTGAAAATATTTTACACCAGGCTTGCGTGCTTCTTGTCAACTCTGGGAAAAATAAGAAAGGTTTCAGCTATCAAGAACATAATGTTTTGAAATTAAAGGACAGAATGGAGCGATTCTAATAGCTAAAATATCACAGAACAACATCTCCTTGTACACTAAGAGATGTGTTTGCAGCTCACATGTTTTATAGCGATAGTAGATATATTATGAATCATTCCTTCCATTCTAGGACTATTTCATACTTGTAATATTTGTAACACTCTGTGCTTACTCTTCACTGTGAGCTGCTACTGTGTGACTTGGCTGAAGCACCTGCGCTAGAAATCAACACCCCACTCAGCAATAATGCTCTCTGAGGCTTGGCCAGTTTACTAAATAATCGATCCAAATAAAAGCAGCAGATAAAATTGACTGACCCTCATATACTTAATTATTGCAGCTATTTGACCAAATAGCATTTTTCAGGATGCTGTGTGTCACAGGCCATCAATATTCCTTTAATCGCCGTTAGTTATTGCCCTACTTTGTTACTGCTGTAGATGGCCAGTCTCCAGTGGTCAGTTTGGCCCAGGGCAGCGAGGGAATGAGATGCTAAATGGTTGCGCAAACAATTTGATTATGCTGTTTAATTCCCGTCATATAGATCTGCTGTGCCTGCTGATGCACTCATTTCTGTGAGGCTGTGCAGCAGAGTGCTGACCTGCGTGCCTCACACCACCTGGCCTGAAAAAGCTGGTTTTTCCCCTACAGCCTCAGGATCAATAGTGCCTGCTCTGTGGGTATGGACCGGTGTCTTGCAGGTTTCACCTCTTGACACTTGCCTCTCAGCTCTTGAAAGGGCAGGGCTGAACAGCCAGTCTAAGAGGTGAAATGCAGAAATTTCTAGCATGTTACAATTGTGGCCTCAGTCCTTACCTAGCTGAACTAAGGTGCTGTAATACAAGGAGAGTTGAGGGTTAAGTCTCCCTGTTGAAACAGACCACCTCACCCAAGTGAAAAATGAGAAATGAGCAGGGCAAGCTCTCAGACCCAGTTGCCCAGTTCCCAAAATTAACATTTCAATTCAAAACCAATAATAACGCATTGTGTCTGGCATGAATGAGAGCTGTTGCAAAGGGAAGGCGATACCTCCTGTTCCTGTGTCAATGAAAAAGCTCCTTCATCTTCTGCTAAAGGGCCCACACAGTCTGAGGTCACCCAGTCAGCCTTGGTTACACTGCACAGGCATGCCTGGGAGGACGGCTCGAGCTTCCCGGTGCCTTTACAAAAGCCAGGAACTACGAACACACACACACATCCACACAAACACAGAAACACTCATGTCATGCTCTGCATGAAGTTGATGGCTCTTAAGCTTGGCCAAGGACTACTTAGCACGTTGAAAGGAAAGTACACTTTGTGTTCTTTGAAATGAGTTGTAGTAGGTAACTGCAATATCAGATGACCATTTCAGCATTGGTAGCATCTTAAGATTTGAAACATAATAGTTGTATCTGGAAAAATAATCTCTTCATGTGCTTTTCACTTGTCCTCTATTGGTCTGTTACTGCTGCATTCATACAGTTATGACACATTATCTGCAAAATATTCAGTAAAAAAAACATTATAGCTTGAGTGTTCATACTGTATGTCTCTGTTCATGTCAAACTGTTTGATATGCTCGCTGACAGGAGATCCCGGGCACTCAGAAAGGGCCACAAATGAACACACTGTGTTGGAGGGTTTAGGCATTTTGGCTTATGAGAACTGGTTTGGGAGCCAGGCTCTAAGGCTCTGCCAAGAAGATGTCAGAGCAGACCTCTGCTACATGCTCCCCTCCATCAGAGAGCAGATTACTCTTCTGGGAGGTGAGGCAGAGGGACTCGGTGCAGTTCCAAGAGAGGCCCACCTTGTTCCTACTGAGACTGAAGGAGCAGAAGAACCTATATGCTAGCTGTCTGGTCAAAGTGATGTAGCTGTGGTGGTCTGCAGACAGGTGGATTTTCTGGGTGGGTAATATGCCATAGCTGATGTTTCACTTTTCTCTGGTAACATTCTGGGTGTTCTGCTCTAAGCATATTGGTTAGGGACAGGACAAGCAGTAAAGCTTCAGAAGATCACATAGTACACAGTCAAAGAGGAAGATAGTGCAGCATTATGAATCATTTTTTTGTGTTAGAGTAAAATATGAAAGCATCGTTTTATGTCAAAGTAATTTATTTAATGTTTCTTTATGTTTTTCTTTATGAATTTTATTTAATGAGTGTTGCACAACTTTTCTTTTTTTTCACACCATGATCATATCAGAAAAAAAGGTTCACCCTCCAAAGACATGTAATGAATATGCTGATCAGCTTCCTACTGTAGTTCTAATGTGAACATTTTTACCTTTCATGACTTTCCTCAGTTTAGAACGTAAACTATACTGAGACAAGCATATAGCCATTCTGCTGCTGCTGTGAAAGTGTATGAAAGCGTAGAGCAAACATAGAAACAAACTTCTATTATTGAACATTTCCGTGAAATGGCCAAGGAAACGTCTTTTGGCAGGCAGCGATGACATCAGTGCCCCAGTGAAGAGGCCAGCTCCACTAATAAGGCACTGTTGGGATTGCTGCCCGCTTAGGTTGTCAATGAGTCTGTCTTGATCTGAGGATTAGGCCAGTCGTTCCAATTACAGCCTGGTGCCTTGAGGTTTGTCAGGCATTGACACAGACGCCTGTCGATGGCCCCAGTGCATATTCCAGGACCCGCTGAGTGACAGGCGCCACAGCGCCAAGAGACTGTGACACACAGTAGGTGTGTGCATACGAATATTGTGTGTGTACGTGTGTTAACAGTTGCCATTGTACTGTATGATTGTATGTTAATGTATACTGTCTTATTTCCATGGTGAGCATAAGACTGGTGATGTATCAGTTAGCTACCACATGAACTCCTTCATGTATCTCAGCTACTTGCTTGTTACAAACAGTGTTAATAATTTAAATGCAATCGATGACACACCCTTTTTACCTCTCAAGTAATATTCCATATCATCCAGCAGACCGTCGGGTAGCTACTAAGAACAAAAGGAAGCTTCCAACTTCGTATAAAACTGCTGCCCTCAGTCTGTGATGCACTGATCAAATAATTATTTTAATGTTGTTGTTGGTGGTGGTGGTTTTTCCTTCAACCTGCCTCATCTGTATTCACTTACGTCTGTAATATTCAACATCAGAATTTCTAACAAAGAAAATCACCACAATAACAAAAAAGGGAAGAAGGTTGAAAGTTACACAAGAATATCGTAATCTCTCTGTGATGGACAAAGTCAGCATGATTGCTAAACAAGTACAAATGCCACGCTGCACTGATTAGACTGATAGCAATACCTGATATTTACTGTGGTGGTTTTTAATCTAGCTGCATTGGAAATATGGCGTCATATCTAAGCTTGACTACTCATTTTAAGAAACATACATAATGTACAGCCATCAAACAACATGACTTTTGTTTTTTTCTTTTTGGTTTCTTATACTAACATGCATGGAGAGAAACAAACAGTATCCAGAACAGGTAAGCTATGCTCTCCAAGCACAGATATGTATGTAAATGACTGTATACACAAGAGTAACACAGCCATGTTGATGTCATGAATCGGTTTGTGGAGTCCTGATTCAAAGCCATAAGCAGTTTAGCCATTTCCATCTTGATTTTTCTGGTGCCAGACGTTGCCATATTTGGAGAGAATGGCTTTCTAAGTGATAAGCAGAGATATCATCTAACTTGGTTAGCAAGCTGCTCTCATGTATTGCATTGTATTGGTGCAACACAGAGACCTGGATAGCTAACCTGCTAATTAGTGCTAAGTAACATATAAATAATACATTTTCACTCACCAAAACTGCAGCACAAATTCTTGGAGACTGTTATTCCAATTAGCATTATAGTTGGAACCCGCCTGCCAGTTATACCAGCCTCACAAGTAACAAGTCTTAATCTAGTTTAAACAGACTAGTCATTAAAAAAACATATCTTACTGTTATTTAGAAGATAGAAATTAGCTAAAGAGAATAAATTTCTGCTATGAAGTTTATTATTTTTGCAAGTTTTTTAATGAAGTTTGCCTCAAGTGGGTACTGATGGAACTGCAGTTTTTGGTGCTTATGCGTTATCTCCACCGTGGGTCAGCAGGGCGGGACAGAGCGTGGCTGGACTCAGCCAGCTCTCATCTGGTCATCTCTGCTAACTCAACCATCTTCTCCCTGTCCATAATCACATACATACACACACAGGCACAAACACACACATACATCCTTGTCACCTGGGAGGCAGGCAGCGACTTACACCCACAGAGGAGGGTCATGTGACACAGAGCGCTGTGTCCCACGTTTGATACTTAATATTCACCACCTGGTGTTATTTACATGCCATTAAATGAACGACGGGTGCTGACCTTGCTGACTCTATTTATCAGATTTGGATACAATAATCAAAACTTCACTTTATGTGTTCAAAATTAAAAATCCAGAATCTCCCATGTCACCCAGGAACAAATAAATACCACACTACTGTTTTTAATTTTATAGCAGTTATTCTCTCCATTTTTTCCTGGGTGTAATGTCATCCGGCAGCGATGTTAGCAGGCTGTAATTAAATATGAATGCAGCGCTGTTGGTTGTCTGGCTAGTTTGTTTGGTTCAGTGCTGGCCTGGGGAGGAAAGCTCATCAAATCAGTTGTGTTTGTGTCATTCTACACCCCTGGAACACTCCATGAGAGGGAATCTCAGTGGTTTTGTACAAAAAGGGGCCGGGAATCACCTGTATTTAGAGTTAATTAATTCAGAATATCTCACAGGCTTGCACTTTAATGAAGCCCGGATTGATGAAAAAAAGGGCCCCGTACGCCCCCTTGTCCCCGCATCGCACAAAAAAACATTTTCAAATTGCATGCTGGCGCAGATAATTCACTTATTCCGTGTAATTGGATGCTGACCAGGGTTAATATGTAGGGTGTCATTAAATGGAAATGTAGAGCTGTAAAGGGGTACTGTATGATACAGGGAACCCTTTCTATAGAGCTGCCCAGATTGTGAGCTCCTTATTCTAGCGGCAGGGACCTTCTTTATTTGAGGCAACTCAAGCATGAATTCTGCGAAGGAAAGATTGGGGACAGTTATATTCACTTCTGTTTGTTGCCCAGTTGAATGAAATGACCTTTAAGATAAAGCAAATCTCTTGAGCAAGTCAGGTGAAGAAAAGGCCGCACAAATAGGGCAGATGTGGTGAAAGGAACTTTTTAAATTCAACAGTGAAGGAGGGCTGCTAGACTACAGATAGTTAAAAGACTGTTGTTTGCTGGTAACCCTGCTCTGCCACCCTGACAATGCCACATGGGAGGAGGCACATACTGTGGACGTTCCTTATTTTGATTCACAGATTGAACACCAGGGATTTTCTTTTTTTTTTTTTTTCCTTTTCTATTTTATTTTTAGTGCAACTGTTAAGTCCTGTGATCCTCTAGAAAATCATTTTGGTTGGGGGGAAGGCAGCAGTGGAATAATACAGGGTAATCTAGAGACCGGTTCATTAAGTTGCTCCTCCATCCTCCATTCATGAGAATGGTCTGTAATTAGTTCTCCAAAAGCAAAGGAATTTTCATCGGATGGGTCAATTTGAATTCCTCCTGACACCGATGGAGAACGCCAAGCCTCTGTGGCTTCAGGAGAGGCCTGTAACCTGCATTCTCCTTGTGATAGCGATGCTGTAAAACTTAACCAAATGGTTAAATATGTCCTAAAGAAGGACCATTAAAAGCCAAAGAATGTGCAAGTACAGTTAGTAATAAAAACAACAAAATTAACGCTTTCGGGCACAGCCCACTTTTTGTTTTTCTTGGTAGTCTAGCGCGGGCCGTGCTGTGCCACGACTCACCAGCTTTGCCACCTACAGAGAGGGCAGACTCTGTGCTGCCTGGGTACTTTTGGTGAGGAAGTTAATCATATACCTCAGAGTAGCACGACACAAGAAAAGCAGTGTTTGTAAACCTGCCCCCACGGCTCTGCCCATAATTGGCTCTACAAGTGACTGCCTCGGCTTCCTGTCAGCATTATATCTGTGTTCACACCAGCCCAGCTGGTAAGACATTTGTTCCTTGAAAACATGGCTGCTGTTTTGATCTTTGGACTGTGAAAGCAAAGTAGCTCTCACAATGGTAGTAATGTGGGGAGGATTTTCCAGGCTGTGGAGGAAGCCAGGCAAAAATGTCCCGCTGCCTCAGGTCTGGCGTGAAAAACACTTTGTTGGTAACGTTTTCGTTGTTTTATGATATTTAATTGTGATTGTTTGTCAATGAAAGTTCAGTGAGGAAAAAAATACAATACACTATATAAATAAAATGGAACTGAATCAAATGTAATCAAATTGAACCTGGACCATAGACGCACTTTGACCTTCTTTTTCTGTCTTTTCTTTAGAAAATAAACCTTACTGATAAAAGCGCTCATATCTTTTGATAAAGTGACTTAAAGCACTCATTGACGCACATGTCTGTCACTTAGTGCTACATTATTATTTATATTATATAATTTCAGGTTTTTATCAAAGTTTTATTGATCCATTTACGTGTAAATAACATTTTAATGTTTTAGATGTTTGATATGGAGCGCCATAATTTAATCTTTGATAAATTCAGAGGAACTAATTACTATATCTAAATCTAATAATAGTTGCAATACATAGAAATACTCAAAGGAGCTAATAAAATACCTCACTTGATATTTTCCATCACTGCCAGATGCTAATTAGAGTACTATTATTATTCTATCAACCATATTTAATCCATTCCTAATAGTAAACATGTAATTAAATGGTACATTTAACCCAGTCATGTGTTTAAAATTCTGTGCTTTGAATTATTTCTGAACATTGCACTTCGCTTTGAAACATGCTTCAAACAGATCCTGTTTCAGCAACCTTTGAGAACAGTGGAGAAAAAAAAAAATTATTAGAACAAAGGACCTGAGTGCAACCTGGCATCTTTATAGCATCTCCATGCTGCAGATTGTTATTAGGAGGCAGAGGTGAATGCAAGAGCGGAACTTTATTTTGAAGCTGACACATGGCAGGAATCTGAGATTAAAATTGGAAATGTTAAAATAATGCCGGTGACACCTCGACGTGTGGAGGGATGTGACTTCCTGTGCAGCTGTCAAGAAACACTTCCCCGCACCTCCCAAGCTGCTGCGCTAGTATCTGCACCTCGGCTCTGCTAATAGAGCATGCAGGGAAAATGGGGGAATGGAGAACACTTGGAATGTGCTTATAATTAATCATAGTAACCCTAAAATTAGAGGTTAATAATAAATTTGTAATAGTAACCATTTGTATGGTACAGTTTACTTCTTCAGAACACACGCACGTTTCACGGCATACTTAGATTTTTCTTATTTTTTGTAAAAAACAAAAAAATAGCTGATGGATATTTTTTCTTTGATTCTTGATTAATACCGGATGTTTGAACCTTTAAACTTTGGATTATGTATTTGTTGTTCTTTTGATGTTTGCATAGGTTCCTGACAGATGTCTTAGCCAGGTACCAGGAAGCGTAGCTCAAGTTGCAGCCGCTCGTCCACATGTGTCTGCAGTAGTTGCCATGCGAAGTCTGTCATCTTCATTTTTCACCGGATGCTTATATGGATGAATATGACTTTTCTCAGCCTGGTGCTCCCATTTATAGACATGCTAGATTTGTTTAGGATTTTTTGGAAAACCACACTCTGATGAGCATCCTGCCAGAGACATTTAATTGTGGCTGCTCCATTTTGTGCACCAGCAGCTCTCTGCCTTTTTAAGACTTGTTTATTCAAAAGCGTCCACACGTTGATTGTAACCTTATTTTTTGCTTCCTTTGGCCCATGTTTCTCATGATATTATAGTCCTAGTCGGCTGGGTGGAGATGAGTACCTTGGTGGATATAATTCATCTTTTACGTTTACTGTAATTTATGTCATAAGCTGCAAATTGTCATTAAGTGACTTCATCTGTTCATCATTTTGGCAAACAGCGACTTCTAAATTTGATTTTATTCACCCAAAAACATCAAATAATCACATCATTAATATTAGCAGTTATTGCACCAAACCTTCCTTTGTTCTCTCTATTTTTTCTACTTTTCATAGTTTGAGATGGAGGCAGTAAAAATAAGAGATGAGCACTGACAATACTTTGCATGCTTGAAAAGAAACATCTCAGTCATAAACAGCAGTTGGGGTGAAGCTAAATATTGACACTGTGACTCCACACTAATGTCTCCTGTGACTTCAGACTATTGTCTTCTTCTCTGCCAGCATGCGGTTGTAATTGAATTGTAAACAACACCCACCATGTTATTATTTACTGCCCTATGCTGCTCAAACCATTCGACCAGCCACAGCCGCCGGAGCAAAGCTCTGAGTCACTTTGACGTGTTACCTAAAGGCAGTGAAAACAATATATGGCCAGCTCATCCATAAGTCATGGCATTTGGCGCAGCACCGGTGCATCCAATAGAAAGGGGCTTTATGAATGGCACAAAGTCTGTGAATGATAACGGTCATTAATATGTCCATTGAGGGTCACCACATTCATGCCACATATCAAATCCCCTTTGAATGAGATCAGTTCCCTCCTGTCAGAGCCCATTAGATCCGTCCCACAGCCCCAGTAGCCAGCTGACAGGGGAGAAACCCTAGCCCCAGCCTAGCACCATTAACATTAGAAAATGAGCAATCAGCTGGAATGAAGCGCAAGAGAAGGGGGGGATCATCCAAACTTTAGCAATGATACCCAGAAAATCCAACACAAAATGTATGTCAAATTATCAGAGAGGGCTGGTGCGCAACAAATAAATAAAATGCTTTGCCAACAAACACCAGCACTTTTTTTTCGCACATTCATGTATTTGAACTGAATACTTTTCTAAGTTAAAACATCCCTCGTAGTAGTTGTGTCTCCTTTAAAGGTTGCAGAACTCAACTACTTCCTCTCCACAGAAAATGTTCCGGCTGCTCATAGAAAATTGTGTTGAACCCCTTTGACTTTGCGAAATAATTGAGTTAAAACACTCGATAAAACATTAATTAGCTTAGCAGTCTGGAGCAGATAACATAGATAAAACCCTATGTAATTCATATTGATTAGAATATGCACATTGAGCGTAACCTCTTAAGACAAGTTTTCCTTATTAAATGGACACAAAGCCGAGGTCATTATTCGTACAAAGAAAGATCGCTTTAGATTTTATCTTTTCACATAAAAAGGTTTGATTGGATTTCTTTCTGAGGAAGCTGCACAATCTATTTTATTCAGGTTTGATTGTATTACCTCTTAATTAGTTTGTATATTGAGTAGAACAGGCCTTATTGATTTGAGGTGCATTCATTTGCATTGCAAAAATCCCTTTTAATCCAATATAATCTCGTCCTTACTCAAACAGAGCAGACTGCATCTTTGAGATGCTCTTTTCTTGCTTATTTTCCAGCTTCTGTTTTTGGCTTGTCTCAAGTTTAATAGAACCTCTTGGTAGAAATTAAAGACTGCATTCTCTATACAAAATAATTTTCCTAAATTTGGCTGTTTATGTAAAGGTAGTTAAATTCAATTTCTGAGTATTTCATGTGGGGAACTGCATGGCGTGTGTGGTAATTTATATGTCAAGTGTAATAACAAGCTGTAGTATTTTTTCATGTGGCTGTGTTGTGGGCTTTAATTTCGAGCTGTCTCAGTGAATGATTGGCACTTTGTAGGTGTTGTGTGTAAATCGGCTGCTGAACACCCGTGGAGCCGGTAGAACCGTGTCACACAGAAATCAGTGTTGGAGGCGTCAAATCCCTCCCACCCGCCCGGCGCACAGCAGCAGGCTTAACAATTCTCTGTAATTAACCTCACCTGAACTTTAATGGCCCACCTCCGGGACCAAGGGCCCCGGCGATGTAAAATTACTGTCACACATGGAGCCGAGGGGGAGCCCTGCCACAGCGGGTGTGTTCCACTCAGACAAATGAGAGGGAAATGGACCCCCGTGTAACACCTAATACCACCAACACGATGTCAGAGCGCTCAGAGACATTTTGGGGGTGGAGAGGTGGGGGTTGGTGGTTTTGAAATGCTGATGAACAGAAAAGCCACAAACATCTGAAGATGTTTAATAATAACTTTATTTTCTGTTTCTGAGTTCCAGTAAATGCTGTACTTTTCTTTCACTGTGATTCATGCTAATGCTAACTATGTAATTCTTCAGTTTATATTCTGCTGGCAGAAGTCATCAGCATATAATTTTGCTCCAATTTAGCCTTTTTTTTTAAATCCACATATTCATTAAATACTAATCATGTCAATCAGCACCTCAGAGGGAAAAAAAAAGTGCTTACACAGTTTTTTAAACTTATTCTAAACTTCTAAACTTATTTTATGCATTATTCTTTTCCAAAACAACGTATACAGGTTTCCTGATCTGATATTTTATTAGTAAGGTTTGGATTTGTTTAGGCACATTTATACTAGGTTAAGGTCAGAAAACGATCACCTTCATGGCAGTCTTCTCCTGTGACTAGGAGGCAGAATGCAAACCACAGTCTGTTTGTGACACTGGCATTTTCTTCGCCATGTGCACCCGTCAAGGTTTTGGAAAGGAAAGTCATCCCTCACCTTCACAAGACTTCATCTGACAGTAAATAAAAATAAATTTTGTAGGTTAAAATGAATGCTCTCATTAATTTGCTATTTATTTGGAACTAGCTGCACACTAAAAGCCCCCCTGTAGACAGAAAATACCAATGAAATTAATTTCAAATATAATAATTACCAGGGGCAGGGCTGTTGTGAGCTTTGGCCCTGGTAGGCTCCTCCTAAAGTTAATTGGTTATGGGTAAGGGGCCAGATGAAGAGCGCTTCAAGAAATGACCAAGGGACCAGTTTACCCTGACCAGGAACCTGAGCTAGTTCGTGAGATTGAGAGATACCAGCTAATTACATTGCTCAAAAAAGAAAAGAAGATTTTTTTAATCAGCGTGGGTTAGGGTTAGTATAGCATCAAGTCAATTAAACATCTATGATATTGATCTGCTCAGTTAAGTAGGAGAGGGAGTTGTTAATCAGTTTCAGCTGCTTTGGTGTTATAAAATTAACAATAGGTGCACTAGAGGGGCAACAGTGAGACAACCCCCAAAACAGGAATGGTGAAGGCCACTGACATTTTCTTCCCTCCTTATCGTTTCAGTTTTTTCACTAGGTTTGCATTTGCCTAGTGCCAGTGTTACTACTGGTAGCATGAGGTGATACCTACAGAGTTTGCACAAGTAGACCAACTCCTCCAGGATGGCACATCAATACGTGCCATTGCCAGAAGGTTTGCTGTGTCTCCCAGCACATTCTCAAGTGCACTGAAGATTCCAAGAGACAGGGCTGTGGAAGGCCATTAACCCATTAGCACGACTGGTATCTGTTCATTTGTACAAGGAGAAACAGGACCCAGAACCCTACAAAACAACCTCCAGCATGCCACTGGTGTGAATATCTCTGACCAAGCAATCAAAAACAGACTTCATGAGGGTGGCCCGAGGGCCTGACATTCTCTGGTGGGCCCTTTGCTCATTGCCTGGCACTGTGGAGCCTGAATGGCATTTGCCATAGAATACCAGAATTGGCAGGTCCACTACTGGTGCTCTGTGCTTTTCACAGATGAGAGCAGGTTCACCCAGAGCACATGTGACAGATGTGAAAGGCTATGGAAAAGCCATGGAGAATGCCTGTAACACTGTTCAGGATGAATGGTTTGGCGGTGGGTCAATGATGGTCTGGGGAGGCATATCCATGGAGGGACTGCCATTAGGTATCAGGATGAAATCCTTGGCCATTGTCAGACCCTACACTGATGCAATGGGTCCTGGGTTATTCCTGGTGCATGACAATGCCTGGCCTTATGTTGCAAAAGTATGCAGTCAGTTCCTGGAGGATGAAGGAAATGATACCATTGACCGGCCCTCACCTAAATCCATTATGTTTCGGTCCATTTGATGCCACCAGTGTACCTCAGATTGTCCTGGAGCTCAGTGATGCCCTGGTGCAGATCTAGAAGGAGATCCACCAGAACACCATCCATTGTCTCTTAGAAAAACATAGTATAGCTTTCACTTTGATTTTTGGGGTGTCTTTGAATTCAGTCCTCTGTGGCATCCTTCCGCTCATAACACATTTCTCAGTCCATAACTGTATAGATATCCAGCATGATTATTTTTTTCCAATTGAGATCTGATATGTTTCCAAAGTGTTCCTTTAATTTTTTGAACAGTGTATAGTTGGGCTCATCTCAACACATGGCTTGGGTTTTGGAACCGGTTTCCTAGAGAGCTACTGGACTCACTTCCAGTCTCGGTATACTTGCATCACCCCGGTTTGCTGCCTGTACATTGGTCTTTTCCCCAGTGGACAAGAAGGTTGCTCCCATGTGCTTTGGGTCAGGGAACACGTCCTGACTGACATTTGCACTTATTTGCTGAATAACAGTTTGGAGTACCCAACCTTCTTGGAGTCACTGGGAATTCCATTGTCCTCCTGGGAGACTTCAACACTCATGTAGGCATTGACAGCAGTACCTGGAGGGGTGTGATTAAAAGGAATGGCCTGCCTGATTTGAACCCAAGTGATGCTCTATTATTGGACTGTATGAATCACAGTTTGTCCATAATGACCACCATGTTTGAGTATAAAGGTGTTCATAAGTGTATGTGGCACCAGGATACCCTAGTTAGCAACAGGATAATCAATTTTATATTCGTGCCATCAGATCTGCAGCCACATGTCTTGGACACTCGGGTGAAGAGCGGAGCTGAACTGTCAACTAAAACCACCTGGTGGTGAGTTGGATCAGGTAGTGTGGGATGATGCTGGACAAGTCCGGTGCACCTAAACATATAGTGAGGATGCGCTGTGAGGCCCTGGTCCATGAGATCTTTAACTCCCACCTCTGGCAGAACTTTGATGACATTCTAAGGGAGGCAGAGGACACTGACTCTGAATGGACCATGTTCCGCACCTCCATTATAGCTGCATAGTGCTGCAGCCACTAGGTGGTTTGCGGTGGTAATCCCTGAACCAGGTGGTGGACACTGGAGATGAAGGGAGCTGACAAGTTGAGAAAAAGGAGTCTCATCAAGTTTGCTTAGCTTATGGGACTTCAGAACCAGCTGACGTGCCGGCCAACCAAGCGAATTGTGGATCTGGAAGTGGCTGAAGCAAAAACACGGGTGTGGGAGGAGATCCATGGAACCAGACTTTTAGTCATCCTTGAAGTGATTCTGTGGCAAACTGGCAGGCAACTCAAGTGGGAAAGTTATCCACTACTTCCACTTCTGTTAATAAATGATCATATAAATAATAGGAAATCATAATGTAAAAACTACATTTTGTATTTATTTGGGTTTCTTTGTCTAATATTAAAATTTGTTTAATGATCTGAAGCATGACAAATATGTAAAAAAAAACTAAAAAAATCAGGAAGGGGGCAAATATGACCAAGATAAGTGACAGAAGACGGATAGCTGGATAGATTGAGGGACAAAATTTTTCTTTAAAAAAAACCAAACTCCTTCAAAATGCTTAAAAACTTAAATAAAACTAAATTTCAAAGTTTCACTCAGAACATTTAATCTGTCACTATTTACGAATGAGTGGGAGAGATGTAAAGCTCCAGTATGGATGAGCAATTCAATTTTAATTCAATTTTATTTATATAGTGCCAAATCACAACAAACAGTTGCCTCAAGGCGCATTATATTGTATGGTAAAGACCATACAATAATTACAGAGAAAACCCAGCAGTCAAAATGACCCCCAAAGCATAATGAAAACTTTTTTTTTAAGTCTTCCTCGTGGAAGAACCAGAGCAGATCAAGTACTACTGATAAAGGCCTGCAGATTTCTTTATCATGTTCTCTGAGCCACTTCAGTAGTCCGTACACAGCAGCTGCATTTGGCAGCGTGAACATGTGCATGTCGGACACTCATTTGAATCCTGTGTGTGGCATGTCTGAGCCCTGGGCTTTGGTGGTGCAGTGTAGATGTCTGATGGATACAGTGAGTCTAAAGACATCCAGTTGCTTCTGTGGTAAACTGAGGGCAGGTTCCCAGTGGAGATATGTGTTGTATATGTGTGTTCATACTCCCAGTGGTTAAAACACACACAGAGGGGTGAGTCACAGCCGCTATCCGGAGATCAAACACTTCAAGGGGGCCCTGGGTTTACTATCACACCTTATGCTTTATCTGCACTGTAGGCCTCTGCCATGGCTTAAAAACGAAAATAGTGATATGGACAGTGAGAAGGCCCAAAACCTCTACTTGGCTGAGTAATTTAGACTTTTACTTAATTGCAATGCCTCACATGTTAAAGTTATGCCAGATGGTGACCTACTATTTTCCGTGGGTGTGTTTTCTGGACTGTGATTCATTTAATTTTGTACTCAAACAACTATGAATTAAATTTTTGTTTATTTAGAGCATAAAACTAAACTTAAATAAGTTTGATTGTATGATAATCTAGAGGATTTACAGTCACATCATCAAAAGCTAATGGTAGAAAAGTACAAAATAGAACACTAACTGTGTAAATCTATAATTTTATGGAATTGTATGTTTAATTTTATTTTAGTTGTTTCAATTTTACTTACAGTTTAATATAAGTTTCAAAGAAGAACACTGCATTAACTTGTTCTTAAAGCATGTCATTCTGTGTGGTGTTTAAAGTACTTAAAGTCTTTGGATTTGCATAAACTGATCAGCTCGTGGAAAGCAGCACAGACACCTCTGTCATACACATCAGCGGTATATTCAAAGTGACAGGTTGACAGCTCTGCACACGCACAAACACCCAGTGGCTGCGGCAATATCCCCCGAGCCGCTATCTGTCTGCCACTAGTATGAAGGATAAAGAGACAGGATGTGGAGTCGGGTGGGGTTCGGGCCTATGACTGAATGCAGCATCAATGGGCTTATTTTCATTACAGCCAAACAAATGTGTCACCCCAATCATCACACGGCTGATTTTATCCTTCTGTTACTGTAGCTCCACAAGCATTTCCTTTTGTGAGCACTCGCTCCTGATAATCCCACTCAGACAAAGGGGCCATGTGCCGCCATAGAGTTCCATGACCAAAAATGTAAAACTAGTCGTTTCCTCTTACATACTTTCTCAGTGATATCATGCATAATGAAAAAGTGTTTGCAAGCACTTTTGCTTGTTAAGTAATTCCTGTAATCCTATAATTTGCAATAACAGGTATTTAGAGATAAACACTGACTGGAATTCAACTTGTTTATCCAGAGTTAAAATAAAGTGATTATTTTACATATTTATTTATTCCTGAAATATTCTTTCATGTCCTAAATTGTGATCTCCCACCTTAAATTATGCTCATTATGGAGAGACTTAAAGGGTGCCCTTTCATAGCAAATGAACAAGCTGGGTGTTGTATAGTTGGAACAATTCTTATGAATTAATTGAGCAGTGTCAGTGTAATTTAGAGGTGCACTTCTCAGTGGCACAAGGCTCTACTGCTTTCAGCTGTGGCTTCTAAACCTGAGAAATTCCTTTATTCCACCCTTCACTTGCAGACTGACTCCAGCTTTACTGGGCCGACCCATCGTAAATTGGACTGGATATCTTCTTTCTCGACTCCGCCAGACTTGGTGTGGGCTACAGGGTGACCTTACCAGGTAAAAACAGTATTACTGCTGGTGTAAAACACACACAGCAGCAGGCCTGCTGCCCTGAGGTTTCAGTTGTTAATTTCTGAAGTACTGAGGGCAGATTTCCAAAAGGAGATATTCATTGCAAGAATAATACATTACCATACATTTCTATTAGCAGTAGGCTATGTGAATAGTTCTGAAACAGCTCAGTTTACATCACAATTTCAGACATACCAAGACATTAATATGACACTGCCCTGTTCAGCTGAAGTCTCCTGGTAGACCGCAACAAACGAAGGAAAAAGGACATTTAATTTAATATGCAAGCAATGAAGATGTGACTTTTGTCTTTGAATAAGCATTAAAATGAACTTAAAAAACAAAGTTCTATTATACCTGCTGGTGGTGTATCCCACTTAGAAAAAAAAAAAAACAATATTTATGTTTCATATGAACTGCAGAGACTTTTTTGTCTCATACTTTAATTTACTCTTGAACTTGGCCTTCTTTATTTTTTCTTATACAATTTATATTATAAGAAAAACATTGCATAAAAACTCACTACTAGTGGAAATTAGATATTTTTTTTCACATGCAATATTAAGAACTGCTACCATAAGCTGCTTTTATTTATGTACAGTTTTTTTAATGACAGTGGTTCTTAAAGTAGGGTCTGGGGACCCCCAGTGGTCCACAAGCCATAGCCAAGGGGTCCTTGAGATAATTTACTATAAATTATGACATTTTGAAGTAATATTAAAATTAAGTTCATATCCAATAAAACAAAACTGCGTGTCCTTTGGTCCCAGTTATGTCACCTGTGAGTCAATGGAAATCTTTAACATTTAAATAATATTTAAATATTTTATATTTAAATAATATTACTTATTCAGTAGTTTTACTGATACACAGGTCTTGTGTTTCAGTAAACCGTTTGAATAATATTATTTATCCATCAATGAATGGATGGATGAATACAACAGATGAAAATACTGCTGCAGATGAAATAATGCAACCAAAAGCAGCCTGACACATATAAAATAAATAAAAAATAAATTGAAGACAAGCAAAAAGAGTGTACTTTATATGGGCTGAAGTACTGGAATAAGCTGTCTGCGGCTTAGAAATTCAGTGTCATGACCGTGGTGGCTTCTGTCGCAGCATGTGCTTCTCCTTGGATGTGTAATTGAGCCACAGTGTAAGGATACAAAGAGATATGATACTGTTGTGCGTCAATAACTGGACACGGGTGTATTTGTGTTACTGACAGTTTCATATGTGCTTAATTCAGCAGTGCACAATGAATACTGTCACCTGACAAATGTGGAAAAAGATATACCGTAGCTCAAGTTAAATTTTAGAATGTATAGATTTCTACATGAGGAAATGAAACCCTGCAGAAATGGTCATCCATCACTTCAGTGCCCAACATGTGGTGCAGGTCTGCTGTACTACCCTTTTGATGAGGGTATCAAGTGAACATTTACTCGCAGATATGAGGAATGTGGAACTGTTGTGTGGAGCAGGCTGCAGTGTCTTGAGAAATGCGCCAAAGTGTAATCTGTTGTCTCACTTTGCAAGAAAAGTTCCCCCCTCTGAAGAACCTGTTAGGCCCTTTCAGCAGCTCATAAATGCACCTCAGTCCGGGAATATCTCACAGAACTTGTTGTTACAACTCCTCACTATCTGACTGAAAGCACTTTCACGTTGGAGTAATGGTTAAAAATAAATAAATAAATAAATAACAACATGACACTTTGTGTTGGGCAACACAAAAGCGACAAGCTGAGATGCAGTAAGCAACAACAGAGCCATTAGTGTGTGAGCAACGCAGCAGTGATGCAAGAATAAAACGCTGCAGCGTAAACAGCCACAAGAAGGTGCTTTGATTAACAGTGAGAGCATTCAAGTGTAATGCAGTGAAACAAAGTGTTGTGGCAACAGAAGCGGTGTTTGTACAGCACAATATGATGAGCAAGCACGCTTGTGAATGCGCGTTCCCTTGGATAAGTAATGCATGCGTCTTCCATACATAATGATGTCAAATGTGAAGCTGATATTAACTATTAATCTGCTTTGTTATATTTACTCGTGTTGTGGTTTTGGAAGGAAATTACTAAGTGTATTTATTCAAGTACTGTGTTTCAGTACAATTCTGAGGTACTTTTTACTTTAATCCCGTTTTAGTATATTTTACGCCTACTCTTCAACATTTTGTGGACAAATATTGTTCTTTTTGCTCATTTGACAGCTTTAGTTAGTCACTAGCTACATTTCTACTTTAGCCCTGTGTAGAGCACTCGTTGAAATAGTGGAAAATTTCAACTCTTGAATGCTATTTGAGGATATTAAGAGAATTTTATTATTTTTTTTCCTATTTTTCCAAATTTTTCAATAAAGCTACCATATTTGGTCTGGTGTAATGTTTTTCCAAAAAGTCTATACATAAAAAATACAAAAACACTCTGTGGTTCTGTGACCTGATGGAGATGTATGAGTGGGCCATTTTTTGATGTCCACTGAAGTTACAAATATGGTTCTTTGCCTGATAAAAGGTTGGAATACCAATATAAATGATTATTGATGAAGCAGTTCCGACCAGCCAGCTACAACATTAATGTTACACCGACAATTCTCATTCTCATAGTCCATCCTGAAATATTTTACTTGAGGTATATTTTCAACTTTTTTCTTTTTCGTTTTTTTTTTTTTTTGGAAGACAGCACAATTCTACACTGGGTTGATTTTATTCCAAGTATGTGAAAATTGTGTAATTTTTTTTTGTTTGTTTAATTGTAACTGTTTACATTGGTTTAGTTGTTCAGTTTAATGGTTTATTTTTAATGTCAGATTTTTTACTTTTTTTTAAACCAGTAATTGACCAAAAATTCTACTGTACACCAGAGATATAGAGTAGAATTACTATGGCCTTTGGTGAATTAATTGTACTTTTAATTATACTTTTTAATAAGTAACTTGTGTTGAAATACAATTTTTAATCTTTCAAGATTGTTTCACCGATGGCTTAACAATGATGAGGGCCCACAAACTCTGAATGACTTACAGCTACACCTATGCTGTTTTGTCTTTTCTCCTGTGCTCCAACACATGCCAGGATTTTTAATGTAATTATTTGAACAGATACATTTTGTTTGTTGTCTCTGACTTAAAGTATCCGTGTCTCTGGTTACAGCTAATACAACCCAAACACAAAAACCTTCAGAGTTAACTGACTTCTATCCGTTCAAGTTTACTTTGGCTCAGGTTTTACAATTCAAATCCATCCTTCTTCTCTTCAATGTCCTGTCACTACTTGTCGCTCGAGGGACGCCGTGATTTATCGACAAGGTAAACAGCTTATGAATGAGGCCTAAGCTTTAGTTATACAGTTTACAACATTTGAGTAACCACAGGAGGTTTATGTACACACACTTTCTCAAGGCTACTGTTAGGGGAGAGAACGAGGTTGCCAGCCTCATCTCATGTTGAGGGAAATTCTTCAATGTCTTAATTGTAAGCCCGTAAGATTAATTCTGCATGTATAACTGCTTGTGTAAACATTTCAGGGTGATGCTGAGACATTTTTAAACAACTTTCAAGCAGCATGGAGAGTGACAAGGATTGTTTAAACCAGAAATTGCCGCTTTTTCTACATCACAGTTTCCTTTCTGAAGCTGAAAGTCCTGGGGCTAGTTTGGTGTAAAAGCAATTAGAGGAAGGACCAAAAGGAAAAAAGTTGTCAAATTTGTATTGGGTATTTAACAGCTATGTGCACAGTAGTTTTACCATTTTAAATGCTAAGTGGGCAATTGAAAGTTTTGGAGATTGGGGGGGCGCGGGGGGTGTCCCCTCAGATTGGGCATTCTCTCATTAAGTTGTGGAAAAAATGAAGCAATTTTATCCCCTGTGCAATATTTATAAACTTTAAAAAATCTAGATTTTTTTAATGCTCAAAGCTGTCTAACTTGGTTTAGCAGCTGCTCATACTTGGTGAAAAAAATGGAAATGAATGGCACAGAATTGTTGCTGTTTAGTTTTGTTTTAATCTCTGTAGCTTAGTGTGCATAAACGCAAGCAAATTTTAGGAGCAACCCATTTGTGTCTAAGCGCCCAAGGCGAGGTAAATGCAGTTACTGGCTGATGATTGACCAGGTAGTGCTTTTTCCATTTCCACATGGGAAGTACAGTCAAAACTGAGAAGAGACAAAAAAAAAAAAACCCACACGTCCCAAAAACCACTCGTAATTTACTGCTAAAAGTTAAAAAAAGAAAAAGAAAATACATGAAGTGATAGTGCAGTCGTGCATTAGATGAAAATGTACCAATTTAGTTCAAAATAAAGTATAGCAATGTAACATTGGGGTGTAGAGTGCAGGCAGCCATTATGCTGAAAATAATATTTGGTGAAGTCACTTTTTTTTAATTCATGGTGAAAATAAAAATTATTTTTGGCAGTTTACAGTGAAAACTAAAAGAATAAGACAGACAGAAATTTTCATCTTCACTATTGTCTGGTAATGTGTAAATAGGGTGCTGTTTTGCACCGGTCCCTGCCGACACAGTATCTGCTCACAGGCGTCTCCGAATTCGTGCACATATTTAAACACAGCTATTGTAAAAATGGCCCTCTTCCTGTTGTTGTTTTGTGGAGACTTTATTTTATTCAAGCCTCAGGAAGTGGAATAATTTCAATGCAGATGTTTTTCACTGTAAACAGCCGTAGCAATCTGGGGGAGTTGGGGGGGGGGGGGGTGAAACCAGGCATCAGGGAGAGTAAGGAGTGTTTTCCAGAGGTGGAAAGCGTACTGAAATATTTTTTTTGCTGAGGCAGTGGTGGCATTGTTTGATTTAAATGCTAATTAAATTCAAAGAATGGCTCAGCTAAATAAAATGATCATAGTTAAGAACTTTGACAAGAACTTAAGAGGACTGTGGATTAAAACAAAACCTGCATTGTGACGTGGTGTAAAATGGCAACTCCCTAACAGGCCAAGTCTTGTGAATGGCCCTTAAGCTATGACAAACAAGGTCTAAACCCTTAATGTTTCTTAGGCACTGAATTCATTATTCTTGCACAGATCTAATATTTACTTAAGCAAAGGCAATTAGTTTAAATGTTACTGAAGCTGCAGACGGGTAAAAGCTTGATCATTTGGGATTAAACACCAATTTGCTCAAAAGAGTAACTTCATCGGTAAAAATAAAAGGTCATTATTTAAATAGCAATTATTGGTAAATGTTAAACCTGATGGTTTTCTCACTTTGCAAAACTTAAAGATGTGCCAACAATAACAGACTGGCAAATGTCTTCCATCAAAATCAAAATCAGACCGTTAATGTAAATGCACTGTGTTCGTGTTGATTAAGCTTTATTTGCCCTTCCAACGAGGACAAGCTCAGCTTCGTAAGCTCACTGACATATTGTAAAACCAGTATGTAGCAAAGTGTTGGATGCCCCCCAAAATGCACCTGTGTAATAACCTATAATAATAACCTATAATAAGTAATACACATAGTTGCTTTGGTTGAAGAACAGTAGATGATAAACTGATTGGCAGTTGGTAATGAAATAAAATGTCATGAAGTCTTGTTGAAGATTAAACTTATTTCCAAGGCCTTTTCTATGTGCTGAGGTGTTATGGTTAAATCAACAAGCACTAACCAATACATTCTGACCCAGTGCAAACAGAGCAGCTGACTCATTTGATTAATGAGCTGGCATGATGTAACCATGAGGGGGAAATGGGTTAGTGCACCTGGTCGTTTACACGGTTTTTCATTCATTTGGAAAATGGAGCAAACAGTCAAAGAAACTGTTTGCAAGCAGCCACTACTCAGAATTGTGCATTTTTTAAATAGCTGTGTGATTGACTTTCTGCTAATTCTGCCGTGACCTCCCCAATAAATGTCAATCTTTTTGACAGAAATATAGCTTTTAGGTCACGGCCTACTGGTGTCCTGTGTAGTGCAGGCTTGCACACCCTTGCACTGTGTTTAGTTGCCTGAAAACACAATCAAATAATTGTGGGAGACACGATCGTCCCTGTGCCCCCTCAGCAAGTTGCCTCAAGAACTGAGGATGCACGGACTTTAACTGGCAGCTAATATTAGTCTGACATATATTGTTTTTCTTTTGTCTGTGTCAGTGGTCATTAAAAGGTCAGGGAGGTGATGTGAAGTTGTAAAATGGTCTGAGTGCGGCTGACCTATGGCTGCCTGAGCATTCCTAATGCAATAGTAAGGCCCGCAGGCCAGTCCTGCCAATAGTGAGCTGATTATAACGAATCAGGTCCCTCTTAACACAATAATGTGATCAATTTCTCATTGCACCAAATGAATAACGTGGCAGACATGGAGCTCTTTGTGACCCGCTGTTAACCCCTTGGCTCATTATTCATATCAGTGCTTGAAAAGAGACTGAGGCAAGGAGGGAAATGAAAAAACAGGTACATTTGAGCTAATTATTGCTAAGACAGAGCTGTTTGCTAAATGCTTGAATGTCCTCGGACTGTTTTATGACATCTGCTGTGTGAGTACCACCAATGAAACTCTGGACCTGCTTTCCTTTCCTTTGGGGATTTAAAAGGGGTGACAGATGCTTTACTATTCCCCAGCTAGCGGTAGCAGTTTCTCACTCAGGCTGGACAGTCTGAGCTCAGCTCTGTAACACAATAGTCTTGTCTCTGACTGCTTTCTCCCTGCGTGGTGCTTGTTCCTTCCTGGTACTAGTTAACATGAGGATACTTGGTAACATACCTGCTCACCAGGTTCGCAAAGATACAGCAACAACTGCGTTGCTAAAAGGATCATAATTAGCCTTATCAGTAATGCATCATACATAAGAGAGCTACTCTTTGACACATTTGAGCTCCATAAATCTGGACTCGTCTACATTTACTTCAGGTAGGCACTTACCCCTCAGTCTTTGTTCCGGCCTAAGTAATAGATCTGGGTCTGAGCAGGCAGGATTTCTCAGTATTGTAACCAGAGGCCTTGTGCATCTGCAGCGGGGCCCATGTTAGAGCATACGACACTCTGGGGCGAAGCTTTGAGCTTTACACGATACCCAGTCGAGCTCGACGGGTAGGATGTGACACGGTCGTGGCTCTTCATTTATTTACCTGTGGGTTGTTTTTTTTGTTGGTGGTGGGTTTTTTGTTTAGTTTAGTTTTTCCTTTTTGTGTTGCAGTCTTTCACCAAGTTTTTGTCCATCTCACCTGACACCAAATATCAGGACCTGTTACTTTCATCTCCCCGAGTATTGGTCTTCACTTATCTCACTCTCAAAATCTAATGTTAATCAAGTAAATGGATGCATTTAAATGCTGCTAATTTCACTTTGGTAATTGCATGTGTTTAATTAGGTTTGATCAAAAGAGCGTTTTAAGTCATTTGAAGTTACCAATGCAAAGTTTACCAGATCTATAAAACCTTAAAGCCATTGTACTGCATTTTCCTGCCATATTTTGGCACAACATAAAATAACTGCCATTGTTTTTATTGTGAATTATTTTGCAAACACTAAACACAGAGCTACTCATTGTGGAATATATCTTATATTTGACTTTGCCTTAGAAGATGGGCAAAATCACACCAGATGTCTGCATCCTGCTACTTTATGTCCAGTTCTGTAGGCTACAGTAAATCCCTCTTGTCTCCCTGTTCACACACAGACCTGATGGTCTTAGCATCTGGCCACATGGCTGAATCTTTCCGTATCTCTCTTTACCCACCACCCCCACCCACTTCTTTCCCCTATTTTCTTTCCTTCTCTCT
Organism: Archocentrus centrarchus; assembly: GCF_007364275.1. NCBI lineage: Eukaryota > Metazoa > Chordata > Actinopteri > Cichliformes > Cichlidae > Archocentrus > Archocentrus centrarchus. Next base: position 29,231,470 of record NC_044348.1, read on the forward strand.
CTGCATTATTCTGAAGCATGTAAAAAAAAAAAAAAAAAAGCCTGAATGACATTTCCAAGGCCCTACACAATTTTATTTAAGCCATTACAGTTCCTGGGAGTATATTTGGGGGAGGTGGGGGGCTCAGTTCCACATGAGAAGACTTCCTCCTCACCAGGCAGTGTTTAAAGAAGAGCAACAGGTGGCTGCTGGCAGAGGGAACCTGAGGCTAAGTGGATGTCAAAGTGGAATTGTGGTTGAATCGCGGCTATTTATTTGACCCTGCTCACATCTGCACCCTTCCCCTCTGAGGAGGAAGAGATGGGAGGGGAGATGAGCAGAGGGCCGTTTTGTTCAGCTCTTCTCCCCAAGTTAATGTGTGGCTGGAGGATATGTGGCAGGGTAGGGGGATAGGGGAAATTGAACATGATATTAATTAAAGCCCTGTGTTCACATGTCCGCCCTCACTACGTGTTTATGTATGGAAGTAACATCATGTGCAGACAACATGAAGAGGGGTCAGTGGGATGGAGGTGTTTTTCTACGTGGTGTGTGGGCATATCCTGTTAATTCACTGATTATTTTATTATGTGAGAAAAAGAGTATAAATAGAAATAGAAAACAAAACAAAAAAAGTATGTTCTGTTTCCAAAAAGTTGGGATGCTGTAAAGTGTACTTAAAACTAAACAAAACACAGTCATTTGCAAACCATTGCCAGATGATTTGAAGCCAATATTTAATTGGAAATAGTACATGGGTAACATATCAAAAGTAGATCATTACTTTTGAATTTGGCAGGAAAATTTTCCAAAAAAAGTTGGCAATTTTGTTCAAGAGAAATGTGATGCAGCATAATGACGTAACATGCCTTCCTCTAACAACACTACATTCTACACATTGTTTCAACTTTCTGGAAAAGGAGTTCTGACAGTGAGTCTAAATGATCATTTAAGACTTTAAAATGTTACACTTAATAATTCCATAATAAAAACATATAAAATATAAACAAAAAACAGATTTAAAGGAACTCACAGGATGTGCTTTTTCTCTAGTTGTTATCTGTGTGAATAAACAAAAGTTTGCAGGAACTCAAGATGTGTCCTCATGACATCATCCTTCATTTTTTACCGTAGGCTTTCACATTTTCCCTGAGAGTCTCCTTAACCTGCATTCACAGGCCAGTTTCTTTGCTAACAGCCTGGCAAGAGACTTTCTAAACACCAGCAGTGTCAAGGGTTATTGGCAGTGAAAAGAGAACAGTGGCCAGGTCTGGGAAGGATCCCTGCATGTCTTTCCTGTTGGCCTCAGTGTTTCCATGCTGTTATCAACCCAGCTGATAATGCAGAGCTTCGGGCTCTTTTTCTCAGGACCCACAGCACGCCGCCACACATTCTGATGGCGTGACACAGACCTCCACCACAGAGCCCCCTCTGTCTGAAGCAGAGCACACTGCCAGGCCGGGGCCTGCAGCTGGTACGCATATTGGTGAAGGGCTCTGCCAGCTCGCCTCCTCCTAACGATATCTGAGGATACAGCTTGACTGTATGTGCCGCCCTTGTTACAGTTTTGAAGAGGTTCAGAAAATATTTAGTAGTACTATGTGCACAGGAAAGTGGGAGGAGTCACATACGTTAGGGTCATAAGTAAAAATATAATTAAATATAATTATAAGCAAGCAAGAGTGCGACTTTTGCCTGGTAAAAAGCAAACATACAAAAAATAGAGAGACATTTTATATTTAAGGCGCATGCATTTGTTTTCTCCTTTACCTTAATTAAGGCCAGTGCTGATTATGCTACAACGTTACTTCAAATTAACTGTTGCTTAAAATTGACCATCTTCTCATAGGGTAAAGTGAGTTAAATTAAGCATATTCTGACTTTCAATCAAACAACTACATTTTCTACAGTGTTTTGCCTTGTTTGTGAAATCAATAGTGATTTTTGCATTTTCGTGTTTACCACATGGCTTGGCATGGCAGCCATTTCATAACCTGCACTACACATCTTGGACCAATCAAAATTCTCCTGTATCACATTACTGTGTGGAAAATCCTCGTGCAATATGTAAAACATTTCAAGACAGCCTAAACCAATTATGTGGGCATTATGGGTATAGTCGTTAAAGTTTTTTTTGTTTTATTTGTTTGTTCGTTTGTTTGTTTTTGACCATTAGAAACAAAAGAGATTTAAATTTTTTTTAAAAATGTCTTATTGCCAGAACCTGGTAATAACACACAGTTAATAATAGAATATTTTTTTAAAGCATTTGTACAAATATAAAATAACCTTTGATAAAATTACATTGTGATGGCATGGCATTGTTGACTTATTTTCCTATTTTTTTGAACACTGATAGGATATTGTGGTGTGACTGATTATTGGTATTTAGCTATATATGGTGTTAATGGATTATTCTCCGCTGCTATGGCCTAATGCCTTCCTCCATGTCTGTAACTAAGTGGGAGGTAGCTCCCAGACTGAGGCACAGTAAAGTTTATTAAACACATCAGTTGGTTTGCAGCAGACCATTACTGAAATGTTATATTCCAGCAATGAGAGATCAACAAATAGGCCTGGGAAATAACAAGCAAGAGGACTTTGGTCTTTTAAACCAGAGAGCATTATGCTAACTTTGAAGGAGGAATTTATTAAATCTCTTACAACAACTGAGGGGCTCTATATTTAACTTTGCCAGAGCACTTCGGACAAGTATTGGCTGTGGTTTCCACTTGGCTCCGAGAGCAGACTGGTGGCTGTGAGGCAAACTTCTGGAGTCCCCTGTTCCTAAAATGAAACAGCTGCAGAGTGTGACACGCTGAGAGCAGTGGGGCGTTCAGAGGAGGAGTTTTCATGAATGAAGTCAGTGGGAGGGGGAGGAGAGAGGAAGCGAGCTCGGGGTTAAACACTACTACTACGTAGGTGTGTCATTAAAAGCGTTTGAGGGGCGTAGAGAGTATGGGTGTGGACTCAGTCTTGGGTCATATAAGTTCAGTTTGATTCATAGCATAAGAGAGGAAACGATGTTGTTGTTTACACTGGCTCAGGGTGCACAGCAACCCACTGTGTAATTTGTAGTGTAGTTTGCACAAATCTGCCCCCAGGGAGCTATGTGAGGCTGTCCTACATAGGCTGTTCCCCCCACTGCCAGGGCCTTGCATGTCCCTGTGCTGCCGGCAGAGAAAGAACAGAGCACCACTTGGACCACGCAAAGGGATATTAAAGTCCAACACTGAAATTAAACTTCAGAGTCTGACTTAAGATGAACCTCCAAAGCTATCTAGCAGCCCTGGTCTACTCTGTGCCAGTACAATATCTGTATAATTAATAACCACGGGTCGAAAGAGAGAGAAATCCACTTTGCCAAGCCAAAGCAAAAGCCATGTGTGTGACGGTATAGAGCTCGCACACATTGTTTGGATTGGTGAGACAAAAAAATGTGCTATAAAATACTTTCTGCTGAATCTGTGGAAAAATTGCAGAGGGAATCAACATGCTCTTTACATCTACCTGTCCAATCAGCATCGGGCAGCTGGGTGGGGATGGCATCCAGCTGGTGTTGGAATATGAGTCACAAATTTAACACATTCTAGTGTGGCAGCGTGGTGGTTGTCCAGTACGCTCATTGTGCATAAATGAATGTATCCAGATCATTCGTGTTGGATAAAATCCAAGTTTTTGTTTTTGTTTTTTTTGGTTGCTTGTTTTTGAAATGTGCATATCTATATATCAATCCTGTATCACAGTGAATTTCTACCACAAATTTCAGTTTTTATATCTTTTGAACAAATAGCAAACTGGCAGGCACCTTCTGATTCCTGTAACTATACAGCTTTTCTCTAACTTGCTTTAGAGTCTAATGAAGGTCTTCAGTGATGGTTACATCTGCAAAGCATATGCTAACGGTATCTTACAGTGGTCTGAGTGCATAACTTAGATTTTTTAGATGGGTGGTCTCAGCGGTATTTATATTTATTAACCTCTGCATTCTTTGCACCCCGCTTGATCCCTCTTTTCCTCCTTAATTTAGGTTTTTTTTTTTTTTTTAGGTAACTTGTTTTCCAACTTACTTGCATACTTTCATGTTTCTTTTATTAAGTCTAAAGCTTAAATTACAGCTTTCACATGCATCAAGCTAAATACGAACTTTCTAACCCCAGCCACGGAGAGATGCTTGTGCTGTCCTAGCTGGTGTGTTGCTATCTCACTCACAGCCCTCCTCAAGTTCTCCTGATCAATATGGTGAGCCAATGGTCATCATCACTCATTGGGAACTGACACACACAAGTGCATGTGTATGTACACACACACTGTGGCCTTTTAAACCTCTGTATCTCCTAGAGTAAGCAATGGGACATAACCCATAGAGCACATAATCCATCTGGCTTTGATTAATGGATTAAACATCCATTTTCAGACCCATACAATGCCCCTGTATGAATTTTATCAGCATACAGTGACAAATAGTGGTTCTGTTCTCTGCTAAGAGCACTCATTGTTCCTCTGACTAACAGTCATGCAGATGTCACCGCCTCGGCCAGGCTGCCTAGAGTGACTCGTTTAGAAAATATAAATGTAACTGGCTGGTGTATGACATCATTGTCTCAACAATATAGATGCCTATTTTGTCAGCACATAATTGGTATAAATGTATGACTTGATACTGTTTTGCCTGTGAATATCCTTGCTCTTTTTAATGTTCGTGTTAATGGCATAATTGTGTGTTTGTTTTGCAGTCAGCTAAGATCAGCTCTGTTTAAATGAAATGTCAGCATTTTCCTAAAACAGAAGAAAATACATCAAGCTTTCCATCCATCCATCCATCCATCCATCCATCCACCCATCCATCCATCCATCCATCCATCCATCCATCCATTTTCTTCTTCTTTAAAGGGCATTTTAAGGAAACTGTGTGCCGTTTTTTTTTGGCATCCTCTCAGCATTGACTTGGAAAGTTGTAGAGTTAAGGTTGACACTGTTACGATACCTGTCTGTTGACTGTAATATCAGTAGGCTATAAAGCACTGATCAGGATGGCATGACCGTCTCCGGGTTCTGGGTGTCCTGACACTGAATAATGCAGCTTTTTCCTCTGAGGCCTTGTATCCTCTCAGTATCCTCATTGAAGATGCCCTCTCATCTCATCTCTCACTGACACATGGAAATGTTCTCCAAGTAAGAGTTTACATCATCCTGAGAGGCTTAGTGATGAGGTTTTTACAATGGTAAACGGCCTGGCCTAAGTGGCGCGCATCTCCTTCTGAGTATGTCTCCTGACTGTCCTCCTAATGACTCAGAAAATATGCACGCCACTCCATTTATGGGCAGTAAAAACAGTCATCCAGCCGCATGCTAACAGACTGTGAAGAGCACCATAAAAACTGTCTTCGTCATATTCACTTACAGCATAGTTCAGAGTGGCAGCTCAACTGGCTGTCATAACATACAGGAGGATTGTTACTGAACTCTGTGCTGCACCGCTCTGCCCGTCACAAGCAGCCAAACATGAAGTAAAACAGCAGGCGTGCCCTCCCCTGCTACAGAGGGTGACATGAACTAGCAGACCTGCACATAGGAAGTGACACAAACAAGCAGGCCCCAGAGAGGAGGACCATCAGTAGAGATGATGAGCGACTCTCTGGATGCTCTTTGACACGTGTGGCTGCAGCTCAGAGAGGGTGAAGGGAGCAGAGAAGTAAGGCAGTCAATGTGTGAGCAGAGAGGAGGGGTGGGGATGAAGGCGGGTGTCGCAGGGGCATGCGGTAGAACTGTGCGCACGACTGCATTATCCGGCTGATTTAGTTATGACAGCTGGTGCCCAAGAGGAAGGCAGCAGAGTGGGGGATAGGATCACCCAGGCTGCAGACAAATGATGATGAAGAGATCACTTTAAAGAACAATCTCCATAATATTTCATGCTCGCTCGGCAGCTCCCAGGCAGCCCGGGCTGCAAGGCTAACTGCTCTATCAATTGATTTGATTCACTGCCGGAGCTACTCCTCGCACATAGTATTTCAAATAAATGACACAGCAGATAGGAATGATATCTACATCAATATTAACCCTGAAAAGAACTAATGGATGCCGGCTGCAATTTGCACTATATCCTGAGTAATGCATGTGAAGCAGAAGGCAGGTGATGGAAGAGTTATAACTCAGGCTTTTCCTGACTCCCCCCCAAGGCACAAGAGGATACAATTTGACCTACACCCACCCCACCCAACACAAATATACATGCTACATCTTTCCTCCTCCCTAGGCAACCATTTGTTTTTGTATTTATAAAGCACATTATGGCAGACTAGGCTGAACTAAACCATCTCTCAGGATTGTGGAACACAAAAGGAGTTTATCAGATAAATCACCCTTGACCAGTTAGCTATTAGAGCAGCCAGGAAGTGCAGCCCCGGCACGTATGGTGCTTATAATGATAGCATAGTTGCCATTTATTAATGCATGGACATGATGCATGCTCCAGTACTGCAGTGGTTTAACATGGCTTAGCACTCTTTAACCCGATCCCACTTACTAACCTGCAATATTATGAATTCAGCTCAGGCACAAGGATAGATATACAGATTGCTCCTATAAAAGGACCTCAGTGGTTTTTCCATACAGAGGTCATTACTTTTAGACAGTGTTAGAATGGAGGCTATACTAAGGTTACTACAATAAATTTATTTGTGTTTTTTTAATATTTCAAAACCTGCTATATTAAGGGCCTCTGAGACAAAACAGAATGCAACTGTACATCTTACATCTGTTACATATACCTATTAATATCCACGCCAGAGGTTTAATTAATTGCTTTGAGATCTACTGTGGGTGGCAACACTTGTGTAAAGGTGATGCTAGAGCATTCATTAGCCTGAATGATGTCCACTGAGTAGCTACTGATCACTCCTGTTCCTGATATTTGACCCCTGCCCTAGTAAGAAGAGACTTCAACCACACACAGATAGTGGGAAGTTTGTGGCTTGCCGATAAGGTGGTGATTAATTACAGCGCTGATGGGAGTGTGCTGGGTTTCCATCAGTGATGCTTAATGAATGTCATAATAACACAAGCATCTCTGATCGCTTGGGTCAGTGAGCGGTGTGCAGATGTATGTGGTGAGGGTGAGGTTTATGTGTGTGTGTGTGTATTTGGGGCTGTGGGGGAAAGCGCCTTAGCCGAGACCCCCACCGCTGAACAGCCTGCTAATGAGTCCACTAGAGACCCACCCAATACCTTTGATTGTGATGCTGTGGAAGAGAGAGGAGCAGTGCAATCTTTAGCTGGATTAAGTATCTCTTAAGGAGATCTACTTTCAGCCACAATGTTATCAACCCTTGAGTGTGTATTAATTAGGCCTATTGCAGAGGCGAAGCAGACGAATTTGCAGTATTCCCTCCGCTCTCCTGCAGACACACATGCGCACACACGCATGCATGCAAAAATGCATTTAATAGCCTTTTACAGAAATTCACATAAACACAAGGCTCCTGTGTAACAGTTCAGTTTATTTTAAAGGGAAAATTTCATGTACATGTTTAAAGTGAAACTTCCACCACTGTGCATGTTCCGGCTTGTTGTTGCATGCCTTAATTTGACACCCCATTACATCTCCATCTACATGTTTCATCCACACTTGAGTATGAATGTTTTGGTATTGTATACATCATCCTGTTCTCATTAAGAAGGCTTTTGATATGAAGTGATGCATTATCTACTCACCAGGCAACAGTTGATTGAATGTGGGCCGGTAATGCTGTTTAGTCCCACTTAGAGCAGCCTGACTTTGATGTAAGTACATATTTCCTGGTTGGGGTTGTTATAATTTCAAACATTCACTGACTCATCATACGGGGTGCTGACATTGTTGTGGTTCACTTGCTTTTTTATCTCTTACATGTGTTTCCTGGACTTAAAATCCACTATTTTCCTCTCCCCTGCAAATCATCAAGAAAAACCTCTATTAACTGGCCTGCAGGTATATTGTTTGCCTTTTTTCCCTGTATGAATAAAACCCCACAGCATATGTTAGCAGAAGCATTGATATTCAATCCAGTGCCCCACTCGCCCTCAACTCCATCATAACCCGGATGTTTAAGAAGCATGTCCAACTGGTATGTTTTGACTTGGTTTAAGTGGTGTTTAATGACAATGGACTGGCTGTTCTGTTCCGGAGCTGAGTTAAGAGTTTCTAATCAAACGTTCTGCTCCATCAATAATGCAGCGCCTTGGATCCCATGGAGGACTTAATTGTGGGTGTAGGCCTGATAGGGAGAGCCTTGGCTAGGGGTGTCTCGTTGCACTCTTTAATTAGAGACCCCCGTCATGTCAAGAGCAGGAGCCCTGGGTGTTTACTATGCAGCATTGTGCCCAGCACTACTTTGGCAAGAACCAGACTGTAACCCTGCCACTAGCTACCACTCATAGCTTGCTCTTCCTGGAAGAGAGAGTGAGGCAGGTGGGGGAAGGGAGGGGGGGGGGGGGGGGGGGGCATAGAAGAGATGGAAAACAGACAAGGAAATGTACAAATTAAAGGGGAAAAAACTTGCAGACTACCGTTTGTACATCTTTATATAAAGTCCATAAACATAATTTTGGTATACCTTAGGAACTGTTGGCAGCAACTAAAATGGTTATTTCAGAGCCAGTCTGTGAACCCACTGGCTAGTCTGCTGTCTGAGCCAGTTTTTCAGGGCTTCCTGTGCAGCCAGTGGAGATCCGGGCCAAGATTTCCATTTCCATCCACCGGTTATTCTTAACATGCAGACATTTTCTTTCTTTGAAAAAAAGCTAATAAAAAAGTGCTACTTGTTAAAAGATGATAACTGATGGTAATTCAATGCATTTCAGCTAGTACAATACCTCTATTCATCATTTCCCCTTATGCAACCAAAGTCTTTTCAAACATGATGCACCAAAAATAATTGGGCAACAAATGGAAATCTTTTTGTTTGTTTGTTTCTTTTATTTCTCCAAATGAAAGCACATGGAGAAATAAAAAAAAAATAAAAAATTTTGTTATACCAAAAATCCTACAGATTCTACATATTCATATGCAGAAAAATATATAATTATTTCACAACAGGTTTGCCCCTGGAACTTTGTGCTATATTCTGCATTTTCTGTAAATAAGCGACTCCGCGAGGGTGGTAATTGAAAATGAAATATTTCTATACTAAATGAAACACATTCTACAAAGATGATACTAGAGAGTTTTTCTTGCATAGGGTTGAAAGTTAACTACTTACTAACTTACTATTAACTACCAGTGTGGGCAAGGAAATGTAGCATTAACTTCTAATTCTTTGAAAGTATTATTCAGTGTTTGTTTGTTTGTTTTAAATTTGCAGGCAAACAGATGGAAAAAAAACAAAACAGCTTTGATATTTTACAGTTAGTGCTGGACTACTGTACTCTTGGTTGGGCTTTAGGTTCAAATAGGCCCACAGAGCTTCATTGTTTAATAAGCACAGTTATGGTGTTAATTCTATTTTGTATACTTTACCAGAGTCATATATTTTAAATGGATCTCCACTGATTTTAAAGTTTGTTTACAGGTCTTAGTGATATTGCATTTATGGAAAGATAAATTAATTAATAACATGCACAAAACCTTCAAAAGGGGCAGTGCAAAACTGGATAAACTGCTACTAGTCACTTTGGGGTCACTTGCGGCTCAAAACGTTTGACTTCAAATCTGAATTTGAAGAAAAATCTGGTGGTGTAAAATGAGAAATAGTATATCTTTGCGCATATCCACTTGAGGTTAGAAGCTTAAGGCTACATTCTTCTAGCATATCACACAAAACTGTATGTCGGTGCCAGGGTGTCCCAAGGCATCAACTATTGCTGTTGTGCCTTTGGTGTTACATTTAAACCCATGAGGTAAGCATTTTTTTTTTAAACTTGTATGGTAGTGATATGAAGGGGGATATTTTAACCCAAACCATGATCTTTTACATAACCTAACCAAGTAGTTTGAAGTCCTTAAATCTAGTAAGTGAAAGAGACAATGAAAAGTGAGTGAAAAGGACACAAATTAGTGACTGATAACAAAGAAAAAGACTGGGCAAAATACAAAGTTCTATCACAGGAAAGCATTCACAGTCTCCTGGCTGACGTACTTGCCACTTTATCACCAATCTCCATAAAGATAAGAGCAAATTGCAAATATGATAAACATGGAAGGAAAAGCTGTGAATCAAATGTTTCACTGCTGAATCAGTTTTGACTTTCAGTAAAAACTTAATAATAAAATAATAGTTATTTCTTTACTTCCTTTAACATTTACAAGTACACTTGCTTATGATTTTACATAACAAAAAGCCACACATGTTCAATTAAACACATTTAAACCATCTTACAATTTTTAGAATTAAGTTCTTCAGAAAATTAACTTCTCCAGTATTGCTTCCTGTGATGGAGTCGGGCTATAAGGTCTTTTTTTTTTTTTTAAGCTTTTTTCTGTCATGGTTATTAGAGCAATTATTGATAACAGGCAAACATTCCACTTCTGGAGTTTCAGCTTCATGTTTTTTATAAAATCAATATGGCCTCCTGGCCCTTATCTTCAGTCCCAAAGAAAAATGACAGAACAAATTTGGAGTATGATGGATGATGGTGCTTTTATGTGGCCCATGTAATGGAACTGGTGATAAGGAGTGGAGTGGATTTCCAATTAGTAAGCCTCTCCTATTGTGATATGGATTAATGTATTGTTTAAAATGGTTACGTGATTTCATTAAATTGGAAAGCTGACTACTGGAAAGAGTGACAGAAAAACTTGGGGCAAATAAGAGCAACTCGATAACATGGTGGTTACCAAATATGTCCTCCAGTGAATGCATCCCACAGTGAACCTTGACCTCACTGCATCTGACCCACTGTTGTGGTGAAATGCAGAGATGTGTGCATTTCTCAGTATGAAACCTGAAGCAACAAATCACATAATTTTTTTGTTGTAATCCAAATCCTCTTATATTTGACCTGGTGGCTGTGATCCATCTTAATGTTTGCCAGCAGCAAAGTGGTCAAGATGGAGAGCCACAGAAAAAGATATAATTCAGCGTCTAATCATTCTATCAAGCCACAGCGTGCTTTGTGTTTGTTGGGTGTCAGAGATGGAGGGAGACCCCAGCCAAACATCAGGTGTCACACTCAGCACCAATGAATGGACAATGGTTATCCATCAATCTTCTGTGTCAACTTGTCTTGTGGCCTGAAACAAACTACAATGTCCATCTCAAAGCAATTTGATCCATTCAGCTGACTCATTTATCAGCCTGGGCTCATTTGCAATCTAGGCTGATTTCCTGAAGAAAGGAGAGTTGGATTCAAAGGAGAGGATGGGTGCAAAATATTGAATTTGAGGGAACTGATGACCAGTAGTCCAAAATATTGCTTGGAGCACAGTAAGTGAGCAATGGTCTTTATCTCAGTAGCATGGTGGCTCATTTATTTTCTTGATGGATTGTTTATCAGTCAGGCAGAATAGACGTGTATTTGAGTAGCTGGAAGGAAGTTTGGAGGGGTTTTATGTGGCAGCGCTGTAGAACAGCCGTATACATCCCCTTCAGCCAACTGACCTCGTCGGGTCATCAGGACTTAAGTAAGAGTGAAAGTCGCTTTAAATGGAGCGAGGCTCCCAGGGACCCAGCCTTGGCTGAGCAGCTGCTGCCGGCCGGCGACTATTACTTTTCCAGGGGCTGACTTTGATGTTTTAACAATCCATACATATTGATTCAGACTGATAATAAACAATTTGATTAGCCTCTTTCTATAGGCTGTCATTTCAATCACTTTCAGAGCTCCGATGGAGTGGAAGTGAGGGCTGAGGAAGGAGGGAGGAAAGTGGGGAGGGCAAGAGAAATGGAAAGACAGGGAGAGCAGCCAAAGCTGAAAGAGAGGGTGGAGGGCTAGAGCCCCCTCCTCAGACAGAAAAAGGAATCCAGCCCTGATTAGGCCTCTGCCTTTGGTGAATTGGACAAGACAGCTGAGCTGCCAGGTTATTAACTCCCTCAGAAAATTCTCAGCCCTCTCTCAGGCCGGCCTGAATACTGCGATCTGGATCGATAAGCAATCTCCGGTGTGTACCAAATGCCTGCTGGATTCATTTGTCTCCCAGCACCCTCTCACTCCGCTGGACAATACACCTGCACAACTGAGACCCTCACCCCCCGCCTCTCTTACTCCCTTCTTTCCTGAGTACTGTTCTCACTCTCTCTTCTCTCCCTTTCTTCTTCACCCTCCCTCCTTCCCTACCTCTCTCACATTCACTCACTGGAGTCTCTGTCACTTTTTAAATAATGACCCTGGGGCTGAAGGAACAACTGCCTACCTCTATTTCATCACTGTGAGTCCCTCTCCTGCAGGCCTGGGCACCCAAGCTGTCCAGGAGAGAGAGAGGGGTAGAGAGACAGAGAAGCTGAAAGAGAGAGAGCGAGAGTGGAAGAGGAGGTGTAGGGGAGGGCTTGCCCACGGCAATGGGGAAGGTGGGGGGCTGCAGCAGCATCATGACTGACAGAAGCACAGATGTCACCATTGGAGCTCAATCGAGGCATATAAATGACCAGCCCATGGCATCTGTCTAGTAAACATGAAAACATGCAAAGTAGCTGAAGTTATGATCGAAAACAAACAGAATAATCATCCAGGTGATTTTGCACATTAAGAATCATCCAAATCTCGTGCTTGTGAATATTATTGAGCTGTTTTGTACTCCCGGTGTGTGTGTTTGTTGAATCTAGTGAGAATATGGAGCTCCTCTGAGAAAACTATCAGCACTGTCTTGAGATCTGTGCACTGAATCATATACTTTATCATATAGTTGGAAGTTGCCACTTTGAGCTGCCAGTAGAGTCCATTTCCATAACACATGTAGTTCTAACTAAAAGCAGCTTCACTCAAACTCAGAGCTCTCTTACACGTACAGGAGGCTTGTCTTTGTGAAGGAGAAGTAAAGATGGATTTACATAATGATTGTGTGTGCTGATTTGGCAGCGCTTCAGCTGATAACTTTTAGTGATTCGCTGCGGCATTGATCTCCCAGATGGATTTATTGACGAGGGTGGACGGCTAAAGATGGGGGTTGAGCTGGTGGGAGAGGAGGTGTGAGGGTGCTTGCTGGTGAGGTGATATGAGGAGAAAACAGCAGATAGCCACTCAAGCGAGGTGGACAGTGGATGAGTTTGATGTTACCTGCCGTCTTTACTTGTTGGCGAGGAGTTATTCCCCCGAAGGAGTTAAAAGCCATACTGTTTCTCATCGCTCATTTCTGTGGTTTCTCTTTTCTATTGTCTTTCTATTGTCTCAGTGTGGCTACAGAGTTGTGACCCCAGAGGGAATTGTCTGTCAGCATACAATAAAGGCAAGGCCTGCGACCGAGGACTCCATTTCTCAGGGCTAATTGTCAGAGACAATGCATGCTGCAGAAAACAGGCTATAAAGGATAAACCTGGCGGATGTTTAGATTTTCTTATCACAGTGATCTTCCATGGAGCAAAATCAGGCCGCAGCTGAAGAGATGCTTATAAGCAGAAAGTCCGAAAAAAAAAAAAAACTGTGAGGGAAATGCAGTTATTAAAAGGAGCTCTGTAAATATTTGAGAGGACTTTAATGTAGCGAATAGAAAAACATTCAACAGACAGAGCGCTGTTCTTAGGCGGGGATGTGAGACAGACCAAACAGGAAGTCCCTCAAAAATGTATGCTGGAGTTTTTAATCAGTCAAAGATGGCTTTCTCATCAAGGGTTGATTGCAACGGAACAGTTTTGGTTCATAATGTTTTTTCCTTTGAAAGATCACAGGCTGTGATATCATCAAAGAAAAATTGTAATAATGTAATTTAGCTGATAACATGATACAGAAAACTGATCTCTTGATTGTTGTAATTGCAGTCCTGCATAACCACAGCATTATCACTGCCATGTGATGAGCCTGATTCCCAAGTAAGCACCTTTTATTTAATAATGTTGTCTAATGTACACCACAAAGTGCTGCTATGAAGACATTAAACATCACTAATTTACTGGGAGTTGTTCCGGGCCTTCCCAATTCTCACTTTGTACATTTGTCAGCCGTTTGAAACCATTTTAACCTACATTGTAGCTCCATTCCCAGCAAGAACTTTTTCATGAGCATCTCCTTTTTTTCTCTCTGTTCAAGGTCATTTGTAATGTGGAATCCATAAACCTCTCAATGAAGAAAGTTATTTGAATTCTTAGATTTTAATGGCTGGGCTTAAAAATTCCCATTTCAGATCTGCAGTTTTAAAATGAACCTCCAGTGTGTATGTCAGCAGATGAAATTACTGGCAATAATTGCTCTCACACCATTCTCTCTCCGTCTCTCTTTCTCTCTCTCTCTCTCACACACACACCACACACACCTACTGTATCCACACACACATGCCACACTTTTTCTCTCAGTTAGGATTTACTTCAAGTTTTTTGAATTTGGCTTTATCCTATTTTGGATATGGTCACATCCCTGGCATCTTACAAAAAAAAAATGTTGTTCATAAGCTCAAAAATCAAATCAAAAATTTGTTTGACTACTTAAATTAATTGTGTCTTATTCAGTTCCTCAAACTTCTGTGTTTTTTTATTGCAGACATGTTACTGTAATCACATTGCATTTTTCTGTAACACAGTAAAGTAACGGTTACTGTACTAAATTCAGCACTCACATTACAGTTACAATTATCTCATTACTTGCGTTACAAAGATTCTTCAGTTCTCTGCATGACAGGCAGATAGAAAGAGAACAAACACTTGCACACTTGCACTACTTTCAGCTGATGTCAGTTTGTGCAGGAAGGAGGAAATAGTACCGCAGTCTACAACTTCTGAGGAGTGGAGATGACTTTTATTTTTATTGTACTAAAAGTCAAGAGTGTGACGGTATAGCCTAAACTGCATCCAAGACAGAAACAACTGCATTATGCAGCTAACACATCAACTGTTTGCAAACACCAGAACAGGCAGCATGCTAACACAAAGCTAGCTAAAAATTTAAAGTAATGTTAAACTGAGTGCACACTAACTCCAGCTCATTAGCCATAGCCTGAAATTCAATAGGTAACAAGGCTTGTAGCATTGTAACCTCCATTTTTACCCAAACGTGTTTTTACAGTAGAATCACTGTAGCGATGGCTTTGAAGTCTCTTTTGGCTGGTTTCCAATTTTTTTTGTGTGTTGTTAGTTTTGTGTAAACACTAAAATAAAAATAGTTTGTATGTGTTCATTGGGATTTGTGTGTTCCATTTGCCTCTGAACTCGGATATTGGAGCTGGGAGTGATGTCACTCCCAACTTGAGAGCCTTCCAGTAATAAATTTAGAAAAGCAAATAGGATTTGCTTTGCTCCTTTGCAAGGTAGAGCCATCCGTAATAGTGCAGATTGCAAAATGTTTACATCCACTGCCACCATCTTGGGTTGTAAAGTCGTGGTTGGTGGGGCTGCTTTGGCTTTCTGAGTTGGAAGTCTAACTTGAGGGGGTATTCCATTACTTTTCACTTCTTCCACAGGCAGAGTAAGTTCAGAATATGTGATTAATCTCACTCTGCACATCCTACAGAGCATGTGAGGAATAAGTTTAAAGGGGACATATCATGCAAAATCCACTTTTTTAGCCCTTAAATACATTTTTTTGTGTACTTTGAGTGTCTATGAGTGCAGAAAATTTAAATTTATTCTCTCCCGGTGCTGCATGCATATCTTTATATTCTTTTAGGGTCATATTTTTCAGTCTGGTCACATCACAGCATTTGCTGTGGAACTGCTAAACAAGGTCATGGACTTCCGGCTAAGCAATTTCGTAGTCCAAGTTCAGTTATGCCGAAGTTGCAAGTAGACAAGTCAAAATGTTGTTCAGGTGTATTAACCCACACGATTACTTACATTGCGCCCCCCCCCAGCATCAGAGCCTCTTCGAAGTGCCTGTTTCTCTGCCGCTAGATAATCGTATCTAGCGGCAACTACAAAAATGGCCAAACGGGGTGGAGTGGAACGCTCTGCAATCTGGAGGGAGGTGGGGCGTGCAATGTCTCATTCAAATTTAAAGAGACCGCACCAAACTGAGTTGCTCTAAGACAGTGGTTCTCAAATCCAGGCCTCGTGGCCCAGTGTCCTGCAGGTTTTAAATGTGTCCCTGATCCAACACACCTGAATCAAATGGCTGAATTACCTTCTCAGTATGCAGTCAAATTCTCCAGAGTCCTGCTAATTACTTCTATATTTGACTCAGGTGTGTTGAAGCAGAGACTCATCTAAAACCTGCAGGACATTGGGCCACAAGGCCTGGATTTGAGAACCACTGCTCTAAGACCTCAGAACAGGGGTAAATGAAGGGTCTGTGGAGCTACAACAATGAGGAATTCGGACCAAAGCATTGCAGTCAGGGGCGGGCTACAACGGACAAAACATAATTTTAAAACAAGAGAACTTTATTTGCAGGTGCGGACTGCACCAGTGGCCGCGAGAGCTGAAGGGTTTTCTACTATTAAATAGGGCCATAATGTTAGCCTGATTTCTACATGTACAGTACCAGCCAAAAGTTTGGACACAGAGTCCGAATATGTATTATATCTTTGGTAACCCAGGGTTGACTAAAAGGTCAAGGTCTAACATACAAAGTCATAAATAATCAGGCTTCATCTTACCTTAAAGACCTCATAGTACCGTATCACCCCAATTAAGCACTTTGCTCTCAGACTGCTGGCTTACTTGTGGTTCCTAGGATACTTAAGAGTAGAATATTCAAAAATATTTATTGCTTTATAGTAATTGTAAATTTCCCACAATGTGGGACAAATAAAGGATTATTTTTTTAGGATTATCTTAAATCATTAGCATTATAGAAAAGGGTCCTCCAACTACTGGCAGGCAGCATTTCCTCTTAAAGAGACTATGACAGTAGTGTACAGGCTTAGTCTGGGGTAGGCTGGGTAAAGTTAGCACAAACTCATCCAACTTTCAGCCAAGAGACTGCAATTGAAGTCTCAATCATCCTTTACTTTTGTTTTCACATGCTGGTCAAACTCAAACTATGTGGCTCTGATTAAAATACACCCCACATAAAGGTAAACACATGTAAAGTTCCAGTTTCTGGATTACCTGGGTACTGAGTTCCACCCCGACTACAGGTGGGGATGCCAGCCCACATTTTACATGCACTTAAGTGGCCTGCTTGATACTTAATTATAGGTTATAATAGCAGCTTGCACAAATGACACAAACTATTCAGTTGTTTTCTGCAAAGTGCAGAAAGTTAAATTTTGTTAGAGTTTTACAAATTATTAAGGTCATGTGTAATGTAAGAAAACTGCATTTTGTTTCAAGGCATTATGTGTTGCTCCTTGAAGTTACCTTGGATGAAAAAAAATGTGTGTGTGTGTGTCTCTCCATCGCTCTCTCATTGTCCCTTCCTGACAGTGACGGTAATGCGTGAGTAGGTGAGCCACCCTCAGGGCTCTGTACATCCATGTCTGCCTCAATATAAATCAGCACTTGTCATCACAGACTCATATCACACACTCTGATCCCACATCCCCTCTACAGATTCCTCCTTGTTGTTCGATACCGTCCGTGATGCCAGTGGCCAGAGTATTAAACCTGTCCAGTCTTACCGGCAGTGTCTCCCTCTCTGTGTCGCTCTGTTTTCTCCCTCCTAGACCTGAAGCTGCTCCCACATGGTGAAGTTAAACAGATGTGACTGCATTAGATTCAGCCCGGACAGCAGTACACCTCTGCTGCCCTGAATGCATTCTATAATTATCCACCACACCTTGTATCAGGAAGTCAGCTCATGTCAAAAGTGCAAGTGAAAGCTGGGGTCACTGTCAGGAAAATAAGTCTGATAGTGACAAAGGGCCAAAGCAGCCACACGGGAGTGAAATAAGATTTAGATAGTGTTGCTGAAAACATGCAGTCTGATGGCAGCACTGACATATTGGCTGCAATTTCAGACATCGATTGGTAACTATTTACTGTAAATGTACTTGTGGCAATATGTCTTTGCCCTGGCCTGTTTGTGATACCCCCCCCAAAACTGGTCGCGGCAGATGGCTGCCCCTCCCTGCACCTTGTTCTGCCATAGGTTTCTTCCTGTTAAGAGGGAGTTTTTCCTTCCCACTGGCATCCAGTACTTGCTCATCTGATGGTTGGGAGTTTCTCTCTATTATTGTAGGGGCTTTACCTCATAATACAGAGCACCCTGAGGCAGAATTGAATTGAACTGAATTGAATTGAACTGAATTGAATTGAATTGAATTGAATTGAATTGAATTGAATTGAATTGAATTGAATTGAATTGAATTGAATTGAATTGAATTGAATTGAATTGAACTGAATTGAATTGATCTTCAAACATTCAGACACTAACACTGACACTAACATGATACATGGCTAGCTTCTATAAGCCTGCAATTCAATGCTTTGGGTTAAACTTTAATTTTATTGTGCAAAAATGCTCATAATGACAATACTCAGATCTTTACATTATTGTTTATATATGATGATACAAGGAAAGGTCAGAGATCCCTAAGCATACTGATCTTCAGGATAGGATACAGAATTTCATGAAAATCAAGCTGATAAATAAAAAAAAAATCTTGATATAGACCAAAATGGTGACCCAGATATTGCAATATCTGGTTGTGATAAGAAAAATGCTGGTGGAAAGCAGTCATTGGACTGCTGAAAAACCAAGGACATGCATTAGTGGACTTTATAGAATGAATTGATTTGAATACAGTTAATTTCACAATAAAGACCCAATGCGTTCAATAACTTATTGGCTGCTGTATGAGAGATGAGTGCTGCAAATATAAACATCATCAAAAATTAGAGTTCATTTGATGCCTCCAACGTTATTGATGGAGGAGGAGCAGCTGCCTTGGCCCGAATTCATCCAGCCACTCTGACTGTAGCCACTGATTGATTTTTAAGTTAGGAGGAGGCAATCAGTAAATACCATCCAATCAGAGGCCAAGAACATTGAAAAGATTAGACAATTTGAGGTAATCAATGAAAATATTCTCTGATTTGTAGGAGCTCAATGGCCAGCATAAATCAGGCATCATAGCATGCAAGTTAGTTTGCAATAAAACAAAGACTAGCGACAGGCAAACTATAAGAGATGAGTTAAAGGTCTGGGGGAGGAAGTGCCGACTAGCGTGGTAATGAGACAGAATTACAGGCCACATATTCCAGCCTGCTTTTCCTGCAGAAGCTGTCAACAACTAATGGGGTGCAGCAAGTGCTGCTATCCGTTATCCTGCTTCCTGTCCACATATTTACCCACTTATTTATTGCCATTGATGCAATATCATCATTTTTAATGTTAGAGACTACACCCCCAGCAAACACAGAGTCCTTCTGCAGAGGACTCAATCCGAATACTGGCAGGATATTGCTCTCAATAAGTAAACATTATTTTACATTTGAATAGCCAGTCTTAAACTCTGGAACTGCACCTTCATAAATAAAGAGTGATACCACATAAAATTGGATGACTTCAGCGTCACATAACCAACAGGTCTCACAATGTGTGTCAGTTGCAGAACACTTGTAAACAAAAAGGCACTGACTCCTACTCGGCTCTGTTCCTAGGGTAGTCTTGTTCTGTCCCCTCATCTTCAGGGTGCATGTATAGGACAAGAGATTGGGAGCTGAAGCCCCCACGCTTGTGCTTAATGGACCAACTAGACTGATGATTCTGACAGCGACCTGCACAAGTGCTTTTGATTCTATCATCTGCTATGGGGTTTATCAGAGGAATTACCTAAAGTGCCTCTTATTTTATCATCCAGAATGTCAACGAGATGGCATTCTTTTAATTTATACACACCCCAAACAATCATCCAATCATACATCACACAACGGCCTCTGAAAAATCACTGTTGATCCTAGGCCAGGTGCAAAGTCATTAACCTACGCCATGGATTGAGAGTAGGGTCATTATAGAACACTCCTTTAAGGTTTGTCTGAGAGCGTCTTTTGTTACTTGACCACTCCTTTATAACACTATCTACACAGACAGAAGCATGCATCAATAAACTCATTTCTTTCTCCTCTACAAAGGGTCTGGGTATGTGTTTTTCAACTATATAACAATGACCCACCACTTTGATACCTACCTGAATTATACCTGGGATTTTCTGTTTCTTATGTGCATTTTTTCCCTCTAAAGTTTATCACATCAAACCTGTTTTCCTCACTGTCTTCAACAATTGCTCATTCATTATAAGCATAGACACAGAAAATATAATACCTTACCCGGCCTAGTAACACTTACTAGGTAGAACTAATCAGGTTTTACATTTTTCTACGAGCTCTGATGCTGTACGAGGTTGCGGTAAGACCAACACGTGCTATCTTAGCAGAATCTCTTTGTAGCTTTTCCAAGACCAGAAACTGTTTATCTGTTCTAATGTGAGCTGCAAATGTTAGCATTCCACACTAACTACATTTCTAGGCAAAGAAGCAATCTAACTCAGTGCTATTTCTAAGACCAAAGAGCATCATTAACCCACTATGTTTTGTAGGTCTACAAATTGCAATAGGAGATTTAAAAAACAAAACAGCACTCATTTATTCAGTCTAGAACAGATGTCACGTATTTCCACTTAAAAAAGAGTGTTCCATAAAATAGTTAGACCCAAAAATAAGAGCCATTGATGTAAGGGTATGATCACAGATACAGCAAAAAAAAAAAAAAAAAAAAAACAGATTCACTTATGCGCCAACCGCCTGTTTCATTTATTGTATGTGACACAGCGCCACCAGAGATGAGCCATAGCACTGCACTGGCTCACCCTGTATTTCTTCCATATGTTTGAACAGGCGAAGTGAAAATTCAGCGATTTTGACCATTAAAGTGCTGAAATAATTATAGAACAGTGCAGTGGTCAAATGCATTTTCTCTTATCATTGTTAGTATTTTACTTGTCATGATGACAGGGGAGGCACTACTTCACCTACCTCCCCTGACTGCACGTCACTGGTTATGACTAGTTTTGTGTAAACAGGATGTGACTATGTGTTTCTTTCAAAATAAAATCCACTCAATAATAAATTTCAATTTTAAAACACTCAGACACTCGGTAACAAACAACATTTTTCTGCATGTTATTTCAACATTAGAAGCAGACCAACCAAAACCTATCAAGAGGAAAACTCACAAATATTAAAGCTGCTTCTTGGGGCTTACAGAGGCTTCCTCTGTAGCTCAAATCATGAATGTTACTAAAACGGGATGCCTGTAAATGTTTTTTTGACTTTCCAAATAAATCCCCTTGACATTAAAATGACTTGTCAACATCTTTTTTTCTACCTGTCTCATTAATTAGCTTTCTTTTTTTTTTTTCAAGCTAATTATATTTTGTTCCCAACACTTTCAGTACGGAAATTTTATTTATTTATTTATCCTTCAGAGATTCAAAGTCAAGTATCTTAGGAGATTTTCTAGTGTGCAATTAAAATACATAACAGGCTGGAATTAAAGCGTTGCTAGAAGAAGTGCGCCAAACAGTTTAAGGCGGATACATTCCAAAATATGCAAATTAGGCCTTTTGTAAGGACAATCTCAAATGAATATTCGTTATGACGTCACACAGCAAACATTCTGAGCCTAAATACTATAAAAGCAACTCATGACAGATAGTTTTTCACTCGAACATCTCGGATTGAACAAACGTTTTCTGAAGAGATCAAATTATATTCAGGCATGTTTCGATCCTGTTTTTGAAGAAAAGTATGTTTGGACAGATTTTCTTTCTAATGGTAACTGTGAGTTTGTATCACATGGAGCCAAGTTATTTATGGATAATTTCTGTAAAGATAACTGAAATTTTTTTAAAAGCTAAATGCAGAAAGTAGCATTCAGTTTTTATCAGCATAACGCATACCGACTGGTCTAAACCAGTCGCTATGCTATGAACGAACATTTAATTACTGCAAGTTCAGGCACTAATTAAATGTTCTTTTTATTTTATTTAAAAATTTTCATCTGTGGCCAGTACATATATATGATGGGGTGGAACAAAAATTATGGACATAAATCATGTCCATGGATATAAATCATGTCATCTTGCTTTACCCAAGAACATGGCCATAATGTGAGAATTGGTCAGCGCAAAAATGACAAATAGTACAGAAAACAAATTTTCCCTATGTGACCAAAACTGGACACTTTTCATGGAAAGGCGCCTTTGTTGTGTTTGTTTTATGCCATTACTGATGTTTTGTTTTGTTGTTTTCTTAACAGAAATCAAGCCAGGTGACAAACAAAGGGAAACCTTCCCTGTCTCAGCAGAGGTAAAGAAATGGATAATTTTGTTTTAATCTAATGCTGTCACAGCTGCTTGGTTTTTTTTTTTTTTACTGTTTGTTAGTTAGAATTACTTTTTCTTTTTAGCTTTTGTATAGTGTTTTCATTTTGCCTGTCTGTAATATTATAACCTTACAGCCTTTTCGCCACTTATACTCTAGTTGACCATATATATTGCAGTCCATTATTTATATAGCTTTAGAGATGAGTGCTGCAAATGTAGAAAATATGTGATTTTTGTAGTACAAATTTGGGGATTCTATGAGTTATTATTTTTATGTGCAATATCCAGGATGTCCTCCTTGTTACAATGATTCCACTGTTGAAAACAACATTTATTCTTTCTTCTTCACCAGTGTCCTGGATGCTCCTGCTGCTGCTGCCACACCAGTTTCAGCCCCACCACCAAAGGTGGGAGAAACTGCCCACATGTTAGAATGATTTAACCTCAGTTAAAATTCAACTCAGTCAAACTAAACTCGTTTCTCTCTTTAATTAGTGAGACCACTGCACTGCAGGCAACAAGGAAGCCATCCTGGTGGCCTTTTAAACTCTTCAAGGTATGTTTTGGTTTTTTTAAAGAATTACTGTCATCAGACATTAAAGATCAGGACTAAATGAGAGCATTTTAGCACAATTTATTTCCCTGTCTTTCCTTATTGAACCATTCATTTCTTTCTACAGGGTAAAAACCGGGTCAGTCCAGCATCCAGCTGTGAGACATCAAAACAAACAGACCCCAAAAATGCAGCAGGTGGAACTAATTCCAGGTAAAGTAAATTTTTAAATGCAAAATTCTACTGGGATCCTTGTGGATGCCACAGCAACAAACTGGTGCAGATCACCAGTTGGCTGTACACAATTTTAAGTAATTGGTGTTAATATTGTGGCTGATAGCTGGTCAGAATAACCATTCGCTGGTTTACTGCCAATGTTAGAGAGATAATTTGCTTTCTTCCAGCAGATCCAGCAGCGCTCTTGAGGATTGCAATGAGGACAGTCTGAGAATCGACTACAACACATACAAGTTGATTCAACTGGTGAACATTTTGTGTGCAAATATGCCAGCAGATGAAGACTCGCATGCACGCATATTGGAGGAAATTGAGAAACGGCTGCAATGGGACGACATGGCTACCAGGTAAGAAAAAAACAACCTCCTGAAGTCTTCCACTATAAAAGTTCAACTTTAATATTATTAACACATTTTTGACTTACAGGTGAAATTTCCTTTAAAATTCCAAATCTGAATGTGTTTTGACTGCTTTGGGTAAGTGCACATGCACAAAAACTAAAGTTCATCTTTGGAAATCAAACTGGAGAAAATAAATGAGTTAATACTGACTTGATCACCTTGGTGTTTTGTGTGCGTCAGGTTTCCAAACATCGGAAACAGCTGCTATATGAACTCCTGCCTTCAGACCTTCCTCAGCCTGCAGGATTTTATGAGCGATATCAGCTGTCAAGAGGATTTGTGGAGTTCAGTTCCCGGAGCTCAACTCTTAAGGTATGATCCATCACTCAAAGTTTCCTCACAAAGCTGAAGAACAAAACGAAACAACAGATCTAACAGCAGAAATGTTGGTTTTGCTTTTCTTTCTAAAGGCGATTTACTGACATCAAGGACTGCCGTGAGTCAGAAGATTACAGTGTGAAACTCGGCCACCTGTGCACCTTTAAAAATACATTTGCCATGTATGCACCTGATTACAATGACGAAGAAGAGAAAGTGAGTCAGCTAGTTGGAAATGTAGTTTTTTGCTCAAACTTCTGATTGTTTATGTTCTGTTTGAAAACTCGTGTGCTTCTGTGTTTTCAGGATGCTCACGAGTTCTTAACACTGCTGCTGGATCAGTTCCAAATGATGTCCCCTGAGCTGCAGATGACGGCAGCTCTCCTGGGCGAAAGTTACACCTGCCCAGTGGAAGGCCATTTTGTTTTCCACATGGAAAACGTGAGAACATGCAAGAGGTAAGCCAGTGCAGTTGACAGGGCCAGTTACAATATTCTCATACACTTCTTTTTCACCAGCGTCGTGCTGGAGTCAGTATAGGGCTAGTTCATTTTTGGGCCCAATAACTGGCACTCATTTTAGTTAGTTTGTGGTGCCAATGCTTGTCTTGGTGAACTTTGAACCAAACATTATGTAATGAAAGCTGGAGTGCTTTCAACAGGAAACTCTGGTGGAGAGCTCTCTGTGGGCTGCTTTTACCAGTTATAGGGTTTTTCTTCTTGTGGCCACTCTGATAGTTGCTTATTTTACTGGTGAAATCTTTGGGCCTACCAATTGTGACGTGCTTTTTTTTTTTGGAGGGGGGGGATACGTGGAACAGATTCCTCATTGAGTGTCATGATTCACATCCAATTACACAAAATTAATAGTTTTTCCACATGTGAATGCTGAAGACGTCCACATTTGGAGGGTCTGGCAATGGCTAACACCACCTTCTGAGAGTCTCATGGGGACAGATTTTAGCACTTCAATTAGTCCTTAATTATCCTTAGAAACTACTCTGTTAGGTTTGGGCAATAAAAGTACTTGATTAGGTCGGGAAATGATCCTATAGTTTGTGTTAAAATATAACACGCACCACTTTTTTAAAGTTGCTTTTTTCAGATGTCACTTTGAGGCTTCAAAAACACAAAGCATGCTTCCTATTAAAATATATTAGTTTTAAAGTCAAGCTATCATGAAAAAAAGGGACTGTGTCTGTGTACACAAATAAATATGACTGCCTTGTCGATACAATTTTTTCTTTATTTTGCCATGAGAGTGGGCTGAATGTTGTGTCTGACCTTTATTTTTTCTTTAATGTGTAGCTGTGGAGCCGAGACATCACACCAGAAGTTCACAAGTTTATCTCTAGACCTCGTTGTGGAAGGCTCCATTATGGACATGTTAGAGGCTTCCCTGCAGGTAAGATCACCTGTTCCCATGCAGTTGCATTATGGCTGATTTTAATACACCTGTTTTGTTAGTGTGTGTGCAAATGTGATCGTTTCTAACATGCAGCCTGTTGTCTCTGCGCTGTTCTTCAGGAAAAAGTGTTGGAGTTTAAGTGTGGGTGCGGAGGGACGACATCCGGACTGAAGTCGTCACATGACCTGCGCAGTTTCCCAACTGTGGTTCACTGATCCTCGGGGGGTTCACAACAAAATACTTCAGCAATCCTTTTCTTAAAGCTTCTGTTTCTGTTTGATACTCATTTGTCTTTTTTTTTTGTATCTTTTTTTTTGCCAGAGTCCTCATCTTGATTTTGCATCACAAATCTGACTTGTTACACGCAGAGAAGTGTTGATATAATTATACTGTAGATTTTAGTGAAATTTAAACGTTTTTTGCAGAACTCATCACTGCATTTGTAGAAAAACTGGTTACAAGCTCTTTTTGCTTGTAACCTTATTAATAGCTTAATTTTCAATGTCTTGGTCAGTGCTGTAATTCTTTCTTCTTCTTTTTCTCATTTTGTGCCTAAAAGATTAGATTAGATTAGATTAAACTGATCTAATCTAATCTAAAATTTAAAAAAAAAAAGCTGAAAGGTTAATTTTTAATGAAGGACTTTCATAAAGCTTTTCATTTGGATTCATATGTTTTCATATCCTTTCAGGACACTACATCTCTAACGCCATCCATCCCGATGACAGTCCAGTTGATCCAACAGATCGGTGGCTCACATTTAACGACAATCATGTCTTTGAAACAACTGGATCCACCATTTGCAAGGCACAGAACCACTTGGCGTACATCCTGTTTTATAAGCACCATGTAAGAAGGCAGCGGCATGACATTCTGAACTGGAAGAATTTTAAAATATCCCAACACCTTATTTACCACATGATTTTTGTCTTCGATCTCAGGTCTAGAATTGGATGCACCAGGAACCAGGAGTGGTCATCAAGCTACAGATGGAGGAAGAACGAACATCCTAAGCCGCTGCCGCTGACTCCTGGAACAACTGTTGGTAACCCCATGCCTTAGGAGGAAGGGTTCCTCCCAGAGAGCCTGGTTCCTCCCATGATTTCTTCCTTCAAGAGGGAGTTTTTTTCTTGCCACCATCGCTCCACATTCACTGGTCAAGAAAAGAGACCATCTCATCAGCAGAGACATTATTCAAATCCCAGATAGGGTCCACATTCTGCTGAAAAGACAAGTGCTGCACTGATATTGATTGTGTTACATTTCTGTTTAGACAAACAAGTATATGTTAGAAAAGTTATTGATGAAAGAAAATTTAATAATTTCCAAATCAGTGCATCACCAGTAGAGATGGCTCTTCTCTTGACCAGTGTTTGGCTTGCTCTCTGGGAGCTCGCTGCTTTTTAAAACATCCTTGCAATGTATCCACCTCCGATGTGGTACCATTTAGGCCAGGTAAAAGAAACTAAAGTGTCAAAATGTTTAAATGAACGGCAAGTGTGTAAGCCCGCAACCATAAACAACAGCGCAAACGAAAGTAAACTACCGGTTCCCGCTATGAATTATGGGTAGTGGCACGAAGTCAGGAATACTGTGGATACGTAGACACCGCATTGAGCGCTGACTCGTATGTCAACTTCGCTGCCATATTGGAGGAGGCAAAAGCGGCCAACATAACGAGAGAGATGCTGCACTCTGGTGCTGTATGGAGTTTTTCGAACCATTTTACAGTCAAGACGGAATCACATGGGATTACCTTTCACAGGTAAGACTGACAAATTGTTTTTGATCGTATTTGGCCATTCTACCATTTTGAGAACAAAATTATTTTTTGTGCCTAACAGTTTTCCAGTGTATATTAGTGCATATTAGAAGGTGTGAATGATCGCATCAACTTAAATAACTTTGTAGAAAGGCGCTTTATGAATTTCAGTCCATTCACTTGTATTAGTTCACCGTGCAGCTTTGCCTCCTCCAATATGGCGGAGGCAGTTACGCCACATCAGCCGGCCAACCCAGTCAAAGAGGGCTCCGTGGTGTACTTTTTGGGTGGGACAAATGCGCCTGTCTCCAATATTGGGGGGGACACTTCCCCCCCGGTTCCTACGCCTATGGTTTCTTCCATCTCTTGTTTAGAAACATCACAGCCTCATTACATCATCGTTTGATGTCGTTTCTTTCACAGTGCGTTATATGAGGATGATTTATTCGCAAAAACGCAATGCGTCTGGTGTGTATGTAGGAGTCGACCCGCGCCGAGTTGTTCCGTATGGAAATGCGGCTTAAGTGGATCATCGCGCCTCCACCGCTCTCTGCCGTGTTTGTGTGTTGTGCTCGCTGTGCTGAAAATTTCAGCTGTTGTTTTTTTCTCTACTTCAGCTCCCAGAACGGACCGCTATAACCACATACTGCTAGCGAGCGCCGCTAGCGATCATCTGGTACCGGAAGGACCCCTTCCCCGTCAAAATATTTTTTATCCACAGTATTCCTGACTTCGCGCCATTACCTAAATTTCATAGCGGAAGCCGGTATTTTACTTCCGTTTGCGCTGTTGTTTACGGTTGCGGGCTTACACACTTGCCGTTCATTTAAACATTTTGACACTGCAGTTTCTTTTACCTGGCCTAAATGGTACCATATCGGAGGTGGATACATTGCAAGAATGTTTTAAAAAGCAGTGCCTCACCCGTCGCTTGTGTAAATGACATGAAATTATGGCCCAAAGTCAGCTACATCGACATATCAATTACCTTGTTTTTTCCGAACGTGTTGATGGCGAGGAATGACGTAATTATAAGAGCACCAGATTACTTTCAAAAGCATATAAAATCAAAGTAATGCTGAACAAACAAGGCAACGTTATTTTCCTTAAAGCAGCTGTAGAGCCGAGCCAGAGAATTGGCCAAGCTAAGCATGCTTAGCATCCCTTAGCATGCTAAGGGAAAGTGGAGTGGTGGAGAGTTAGCTGTTCCTGCATTGTGGATTAGGGAAATCATGTAGTGATGCGGCAGCTATTCTGTGGAAGGTATATCACTTATCTGGATATCAGAATGTTCAGATCACTGAAACAGAAACACTGGACTGGCCGAAGGCTGTAATCGAGGAGACACGCAGCTGTCATCTTGCTAACTGCTACGTGTTTACAACCTACGTATGCTCTTCCAGAAACTTGTGGATACTATAATCACTGATTAGTGACTAAATATAGACCTGCAGTAAAAATGTATTTAGGAGAATGCTTGTGAATACAAAGCATTACAACATTATGCTCTTGCAGCCCCCAGTTTTTCAACACAAACACTGATAACACAACAACAGCAGTCAGGTGTTTTATGTGCAGTCTGTCTGCACAAGTGCAAAGAGGTGAGCACACATGGAGCGGATGAAGTGTTTTTCTAGCATCCAAAAGAAGCTTTTTCCCCTGTAACCAGGGGTGAAAGTAAGCCGGTACACAGTACCGGCAAGAGTTCGTGTGGCTGTCTGCTGTAAAGCCGTCATTCAGAACTAGTCACGGCTGCACTTTGGGTCAGAATAGATCCGCTAGCAATAAGCAGTCTAAAACACGACTTAATCAGTTAATAAATTGCTTTTTTTTCCCTCATTTCAAATTGTTTCTGAACTGCTCGTGCTGTGCTGGAGCCTCAGTTCTCTAGCTTCTCTCCCCTCAGAGATTGAGGCTTTCGTCAACGGACAGCCACGTCTCATAAGCGGGATGTAGTGCATTGTACATGACAGGCTAGACCCTCCTATTGTCATGATCCTGGGCCTTATGCCCAGCATTTTGTGTTTTCCTTCTCATGATTTGGTGTTATGGTGTTTCTTAGTTTATTCATTTAGTGTCTCAGTTGTTTTGTGGTCCTTATTTGTTAGTTATTCATAGTGTTCCCTTTGTGGTACCCCTGTGTTTATTTTGTTCCTTTTCATGTCTCTGGTCTTCTGTGTGTTGTGGTGTTGTTTATTTCCTGTGTAGTGTCAAGTCTGCATTTCTGTTTTCGCCTAATTGTTTCCTCTTTTATTTTGTCAGTTCTTGTCCCTTGTGCTCTGTGTTTATTTTTACTTACCCTTCTCGTTTGTGTAATTAGTTTCAGCTGTGCCCTCACCTGTCGCCCATTCCCTAATTACCTTGTGTATTTATAGTCTCAGTCTTCCCTTTGTCCTTTGTCGGATTGTTGTTGTTTTACGGCTGTGTCTGCTCTCTGGATCCCTGTTTCCATGATATTTCTAGTTTGTTCCCAGTTTAGGTTATTTCATCTGTTTGCCTCATCTTTTGGTTCCTGTTGCCACTGCACTCCTACTTAAATAAATATTTGCTTCTTATCGCTCTTACCTGCCGTCTCCTGCATCCTGCTATTGGGTCCTCACCTCCATACACAGCCATACAGCCCGGTCACACACCGTGACACCTATTTTGATTGACGCTTCATTCAGCCAATCATGTAACTGTGCACTGTATATTTTGTAAGCTCTAATATCTCTGTATATTTGCAATTTGTATACTTGTATATTGTCTTATAGTTTTTATACTTATTTTTTTTTTTTGTTTTTTTCTGTAAGCACGAAGTACCGCAGCAATTTCCTAATGCTGTGAACCTGTTCACCCATATGGCAATAAAAACCTTCTGATTCTGAAAAACCTTCTGATTCTGATTCTGAACTTGCTGCACCAAACTCAACAGAAAAGCTATGTGATGCCCCCTGATTATTATTGGCTCTGGAAAACCCATTGCTTAATGTGATTGGCCGAATGAGGTGTCAATCAAAAAGGGAGGGTCTAGCCTTCCATATAAAATGCACTACATACATGGGTTTTCCAGAGCCAACAATAACCAGAGGGCGTAGTTTTTTCAGGTGATTTTGGTTCGGCTAGTTAACAGGTTAAAACGTTCACCGCTACGTCTGCTTTTTACAAACTCTCTCAATTAAAAACAAAGAGAAATTAACTAATTGTGTTTCATGTTATTCTGCGCAATTTCAACAACACAGCACAGCTCAAAAACACTGCTTATGACCAGAGATTTCATTTACACTACACAAGAGAGCATTCACCTCCAAAACACAGTGGTTACCAAAGGGATTGGGGTTTGAGAAAGTTTGGTAGTTATATTTACTTTTCAGAAGTTTTGTATTGGTGGAGAGAGCCAGAATGCATGGAGGTGGTCATCAATTGTGTTAAGTGTACAGCGTGAGCAATCATCTCAGTTCCTTAACAACAAAAATATTTTTCATTGTCAAGTGATTTTACTTTCTGCCTTATATATATATATATATATATATATATATAATATATATATATATATATATATTATATATATATATATAGCTATATATATATAGAGGTATATGTGATATATATATATATATATGTATGTATATATATCTCTATATATATTCTGGTATTCTACATCTATCTTATTGTATGTATCTCTCTCTATATCTATATGTATGGTGTAATCTATCTCTCTCTATCTTCTGTCCTCTCTCCTCTCTCTCTGTTGTCTCTCTACTCTATCTCTGTATGTCTCTCTCTCTCTTCCTATAGGTCTGTCTCTCTCTTCTCTCTCTGTCTGTCTCTCTCTCTCTCGCTCTCTCTCTGTCTGTCTCTCTCTCTCTCTCTCTGTCTGTCTCTCTACAATCTCTCTCTACTCTGTCTTCATCTCTCTCTCTCTGTCTGTCTCTCTCTCTCTCTCTGTCTGTCTCCTCTCTCTCTCTGTCTCTCTCTCTCTCCTCCTCTCTCTCTGTCTGTCTGTCTCTCCTCTCTCTCTCTCTCTGTCTGTCTGTCTCTCTCTCTCTGTCGTCTGTCTCTCTCTCTCTGTCTCTTCTGTGTCTCTCTCGTCTCTGTCGTGTTCTCTCTCTCTGTCTCTGTCGTCTCTCTCCTCTCTGATCTCTTGTCTGTGTCTGTCTGTGTCCTCTCCTCCTGTCTCTGTCTGTGTCTCTCTCTCCTGTCTCTCTCTCTCTGTCTCTGTCTGTCTCCTCTTCCTGTCTCTGTCTGTCTCTCTCTCTCTTCTGTCTCTGTCTGTCTCCCTCTCTCTCTCTCTGTCTCTGTCTGTCTCTCTCTCTCTCTCTGTCTATGTCCTCTCTTCCTCTCTCTTCTATCTCTCTGTCTCTGTCCTCTCTCTCTCTCTCTTCTCTGTCTCCTGTTCTCTCTCTGTCTCTCTCTCTCTGTCTCTCGTCTCTCTCTCTTCCTCTCGTCTCTCTCTCATGTCTCTCGTGTGTCTCTCTCTCTCTCCTCTCTCTCTCTTCTTATATCTCTTCTCTCTCCTCACTCTCCCTCTATATCTATCTCTGTGTCCTCTGTGTCTCTCCCTCTCTCTGTCTCTGTCTCTCATCTGTGTCTCTGTCTCTCTCTCTGTGCTCTCTCCTCCTCTCTCTGTCTCTGACTTCCTCTCTTGTCTGCTCTCTCTCTCTCTCTGTCTCTGTCTCTCTCTCTGTGTCTCTGTCTCTCTCTCTGTGTCTCTCTCTCCTCTCTCGGTCCTGTGCTCTCTCTTTGTCTCTCTCTCTCTCTGCCTTGTCTCTCTCTCTGTGTCTCTCTCTCTCTATTCTCTGTCCTCTCCTCCTCTCTCTCTCTCATGTCTCCTCGCTGTCTCTCTCTCTGTCTCCTCTCTCTGTCCTCTGTCTCTCTCTCTCTCTCTTGTCTCCTCCTCTGTCTCTGTCTCCTGTCCTCTCTCTCTGTCTCTCTCTCTGTCTCTGTCTCTCTCTTGTCTCTCTGTCTCTGTCCTCTCTCTCTCTTCTGTCTCTCGCTCTCTCTGTATTCTCTCTCTGTCTCCCTCTCATTCTTCTCCGTCTCTGTCTCTCTGTCTGTCCTCTCTCTTCTCTTTCTCGTCTGTACTCTCTCTATCTCGTCTCTCTCTCTGTCGCTCTTATCTGCTCTCGCTCTCTGTCTCTCTCTCTCTCTGTCTCTCTCTCTCTGTTCCCTCTTTCTCTCGTCTGTCTCTCTCTCTCTGTCCTCTCTGTCTCCCTCTCTCTCTGTCTCTGTCTGTCCTCTCCTCTCTGTCTCTCTCTCTCTCTGTCTCTCTGTCTGTCTCTCCTCTCTCCTGTCTGTCTTCTCTCTCTCTTCGTCTCGCTCTCTGTCTTCTCTCTTGTCTCTCATCTCTTCTCCTCTCTCTCTTGTCTCTCTCTCTCTCGCTTGTCTCTATCTCTCTGTCTCTCTCTCTATGTCTGTCTCTCTCTTATCTCTACTCTGTCTGCTTCTTTCTCTCTGTCTGTCCTCTCTGATCTGTCTGTCTTCTGTCGCTCTCATTTCGTCTCTCCTCCTGTCTCTCTCGTCTGTCTCTCTCTCTCTCTCTGTCTGTCTCCTCTCTGTCTGTCTCTCTCTCTGTCTTCTCTCTCTCTGTCTGTCTCTCTCTCTTCTGTCTGTCTCTCTCTCTGTCTTCTCTCTCTGTCTGTCTCTCTCTCTGTCTGTCTCTCTCTCTGGCTCTTGTCTGTTCTGTCTGTCTGTCTCTCTGTCTGTCTCCTTCTCTTCCTGTCTATATATATATATATATATTATATAATATTATATATATATATATGTATGTATATATATGTATATATAGGAAGGACTGTTAAGACTGTTAAGACTGCTAAAAAATTACAGTGATCTGTTTGACGGTCACCTTGGCCGCACTGATTTGGCAGAACATGTCATTGTTACTGGGGATGCAAAACCAATTAACTTGCTACCATACTGCACCTCCCCAGCTAAAAAGCAAATCATTGAAGACCAAGTACAAAAAATGTTACAGGATAACATCATCGAACCTGCGTCAGGACCATGGGCAGCTCCTGTGGTCATTGTGAACAGGCCCCCCCGTGAACCACGGTTCTGCGTTGACTTCCGAGGTCTAAACCAGTTAACAGTGAAAGACTCTTACCCACTCCCACGAGTGGATGAATCATTGGACTTTTTAGCCAAAGGGAAGTTTCTCACAACACTAGACCTCGCTCGAGGTTACTGGCAGGTCCCCGTTGCTGAAGAGGCTAAACCAAAGACTGCCTTTATCACGCATTGTGGCCTGTTTCAGTTCAGAGTCCTTCCTTTCGGCCTATATAATGCCCCTGCGACTTTTCTTTTTATATATATATATTTATTAGGTTTTCAGAATACAACAGACATAAATCATACATGAGAGTACGAAGCATATACAGTATATACACATACACATATACACACAGACTTGCATACACACCCATCTATGTAACAAAATCCAGTATGTAAGCAGTGTACTCTTATCCATCAAGCAATAAAAATAAAAACGTGCAATAACCAAAAACAAAACAAAAAACAAACAACAAGAAAAAATAAAATAAAGAAAAATAATAATAATTTGTAACTGCAAGTCAGGAAAGTTATCCAAAAAAAAACTGATTACACTGCATTGAGTACAATTTACACTTAAAGATGATATTACCTGTCCGTAAGGGCATAGGTGGCACACTAAGAAACTGAGCGAGTGTCAGGGTCAACCTTGGATCGAGAAAGATAGTCCAAAACCAGTTGCCAGATCCTACAGAAACTATTAGAGAAACCCACAACATCATATCGTATCTTCTCCAAATGGAGAATCTCAGTAAAGTCATTCAGCCACATTTTAAACTGAGGAACCTTGTCAGTTTTCCAAAGTCTCAATATTACTTTTTTGGCTATTACCATTCCATAGACCACCGTTGTTTGCATAGAGATGCTACAGTTTCTCAAAAAAAGAGAGTGCCCGAACAAAGCAATCTGGGGGTCAGGAACCAACGCGCATCCATAAACCTTAGAAAACAAGTCGAAAATCTCACACCAATAATGAAAGAGCTTGGGGCATGTCCAGAACAAATGAGATAGGGAGCCATCCGCGGACTTACATTTATCACATTTTGAAGATGTCGAAGGAAATATTCTGTGCAGTTTAATTTTAGAGTAGTGAAGTCTATGAAACACCTTGAACTGAATTAACTGATGTCTTACATTGATAGAGCAAGTCCGAATCCTCCCAAGACCCTCCTCCCAGACCTCACTCCCGATCTGCAAACCCAACTCCTCCTCCCATGCAACCCTCAGGGAGTCTGTGGTAAAGTTAATTCGCTCTGCAAATACGTCAACAAAACTCGTGATTAACTTTTTTGATCCTGGAGAGCCCAGCAGGATTTTGCATATTTTATTTTCTTCCGGGAGTGATATGAAATTCGGAATATTGGTTCGAACATAGTTTCTAATTTGTAAGTATCTGAAGAAATCCGTATCCGGAAGAGAATAACAGCTCTTCAGCATAGCAAATGAAGCAAACTTTTTGTTAATGTACAAATTTTTCAGAGAATTAAGGCCTTTCGATCTCCAATTTTTAAAGGACGTATCCGATAGTGATGGCGGAAAAGCATGGTTACAGTAAACTGGGGCGTGAATTGAGGTCTCCGGCAACTTACAGTGCAATTTAATTTGTTTCCATATTTTCAAAGAGTTTAAAACAATCAAATTATTTACCCCACCAATTGTGGGAGATATTGGTGCTGCGAAAAGAAGAGCTGGAAGAGAACTGTCAGTAACACCACTTCTCTCAATAGCCACCCATGGGGGGGAGTTTACAGACAGTTCTTGAGCATCACCTTCCTGCCAGTATACCAAGGCTCTTGCATTCGCTGCCCAATAATAATGCTGAAAACAGGGCATTCCCAATCCCCCCATCTCTCTTGGTTTATGTAAGTGAGTTTTTGATATTCTATGGGCTTTAAAGCCCCAAACAAAAGGCAGGATTATCGAGTCTAACGATTTAAAAAAGGCCGTTGTTAAAAAAATAGGCAGACCCTGAAAAAGATATAAAAATTTAGGTAAGGACACCATTTTAATAGCATTTATACGTCCCATCATCGAAAGAGGAAGTGTTCTCCATTTATCAATGTCCTTCCGAAGATTCTCCACTTTTTCCAAAAAATTCAATTTGAAAATTTGTTTAGGGTCCTTTGGCAGAATAACCCCAAGATATTTCAGTTTGTCCGTTATCTTAAATAATAGGTTATCTAAGAAGTCGGAAGTGAGGCTTGCACCTAATGACATAAATTCACTCTTCTGCCAGTTAATAGTATAACCTGAAATCTCACCAAATGACTGAATAAGGTCTAGGAGTATTGGCACCGACTGTTCAGGGTGTGATACGAAGATCACAACATCATCAGCATACAATGAAATGTGATGGTCAATGTTTCCCAGTTGAATCGGTTTGATTAATGGGTGTTTTCTGATACTAATAGCGAGGGGCTCCATAGCGACCGCAAAAAGCAAGGGGCTAAGGGGGCAACCCTGACGGGTTCGCCGGTGTAGCGGAAAGGGCACCGACTTATCCTGGTTTGTAAGGACAGAGGCAGATGGTTGAGCATACATTGTTTTAATCCAAAACACAAATTTATCACCGAACCCAAACTCCTCAAGTACAGTCAAAATGTAAGGCCACTCCACTTGGTCAAATGCTTTTTCAGCATCAAGGCAAAGAGCTGCTCCCTGAAACCTACTGTCATATTTATGATACATAATGTTCATTAACCGTCTGATATTAAAAAATGAGAACCTATTAGGAACAAAGCCCGTTTGGTCCGGGTGTACAATAGAGGAAATATGTTTATTTAGCCTATTTGCCAGTACTTTAGCAAAGATTTTAATGTCAGAATTCAATAATGAAATAGGGCGGTATGATGAAAGCTCTGTCTCCTCCCTGCCTTCTTT
This sequence comes from Archocentrus centrarchus, assembly GCF_007364275.1. Lineage (NCBI taxonomy): Eukaryota > Metazoa > Chordata > Actinopteri > Cichliformes > Cichlidae > Archocentrus > Archocentrus centrarchus. The sequence goes on from NC_044348.1 coordinate 29,267,367, forward strand.
ATGTATTAAAGTTATATTGGCTTCATACATGGTAGGGGGAAATGTACCTGAATCAAGAGAATGGGTAAACATCCTCCGAAGAAGAGGAGCGATCCTCTCGGCATATCTTTTATAGAGTTCAGTTCCAAAACCATCAGGCCCTGGGGCTTTGGCATTGGGAAATGATTTTATTACATCAAGGATCTCCTCCACAGTGATGTCTGCGTTGAGAGCCTCTCGCGCGGCTTCACTCATCTTATATAGATCTTTGAGCCAGTTTGAGATATTTCCTTTTGCCTTAGACATGTATAATCGTTCATAATATTCTTTAAAGGAGTCATTTATACCTTTTGGATCAGTTATAATTTTTCCTGTCCTGGACTTAATTTTATGTATTGCCCTATTGGCCTGCAAGCCCCGCAGTTGACGGGATAACAATCTATGGGGCTTATCACTCAGCTCAAAGTGTTTCTGTTTAATTTTGAACAACTGATCAAGCACCTGTCTGGACAGGATAGTGTTATATTCATATTTTAGAGCAAAAATGTTTTGTAAAGTCATAGAGTCATTAGAGGACTTGTAGATAGATTCTAAACGTGCTAATTCAGTCTCAATTCCTACGAGGCGTTCTCGCCTTTTCTTTTTCAGAAACTTTTCAAAAGAAATTATATGACCTCTGATCACAACTTTAAAAGTTTCCCATAAAGTAGAGTCTGTAACATCTTTTGTATCGTTAATGTCTAAGAATTCAGAAATTTTATCGTCTAGGAATTTACAGAATGTCTCCTCTGATAGCAAGGATTGTTGGAAGTGCCAGGAATACTGTCGTTTCTTATGGTTAAGGTCGAGAGTTAGTGAGACTGGAGAGTGGTCCGAAATTAAAAGTGTGTGGTATTTTGAAGATATTACATTAGATATTAATTTAGAATCAAGAAGAAAGTAATCTATTCTTGAATAGGATTTATGCGTATTTGAAAAAAAGGAATAGTCTCTCTCCACCGGATGCTGCAGTCTCCAGGCGTCAACCAGATTTGTTGAGGTCATAAGAGTGTTCAAAACCGCAGAGGAGGAGGAGGGTGGCTGCCTAGTTTGAGCTGACCTATCCAGGTAGGTGTCTAGCACGCAGTTAAAATCCCCTCCCAAAATTAGATGAGTATCAGCCAGGTCAGGAAGCAAATTAAATATTTTTCTAAAGAAGCCCGGGTCATCAAAATTAGGACCATATACATTAAGAAGCGTGACATGAAAGGAGTATAAATAGCCAGTTACCAATATAAATCTACCATTTGGGTCAGTCACAGTGGAAATATGTCTAAAAGGAATTGTTCTATGAATCAGAATTGCCACCCCTCAAGCTTTACCCGAAAAAGTAGACTGGAAAATTTGGTTTGCCCAACTGCATCTCAATAACATCTCCCTGCCTGGTCTTATGTGTGTTTCTTGAAGGTATACGATGTCCGCTGATAAGGACTTTAAGTGAGAAAATACTTTAGCCCTTTTTAGTACATGCCCCAAGCCCTTGACATTCCAACTGGTAAAGTTTATGCCACCGCCCTGTAATGACGTGTTATGGTGCACCAAAAATGTTCAACAAAATGGTCACAAAGCACTCATGTGTTAGCCTGACAATATATTGCAACATGTAAAATGTTTTTTTAACAAGAAAAGCAAACAAAAAAGTTACCCCACACCCCCCATCCCACTTTCCCAAACAAAGCGAGAGAAAAAACCCCACATAACAAAATAGAGGAAGCCGGGCCGTATGGGCCGTACAAATACTGAACTAACTCCGCAAAAAGGCTCCTCTATCCACTCAAATTTTCAACGGCTTATGAACAATGTTTTAGCTGGTCTGATTTATAAGTCGTGTGCAGTGTATCTGGATGACATTGTTGTCGCATCACCAACCTTTGAGCAACAACTGACCGACCTTGAGGAGGTCCTTAGTAGGCTCAAATCAGCTGGCCTCTCATTGAAACTGAGCAAATGTCAATTCTGCCTCACAGAACTTACCTTCCTTGGCTATCGTGTCACACCATCTGGCATTTATCCTGACCCTGACAAGGTGAGAACTGTGACTGAGTTTAAAGTGCCAACCACAACAAAGCAGGTGCGACAGTTCCTTGGCTTAACGGGTTACCACCTCCGCTTTGTGCCAGATTATGCCCGTCACACAGAGCCACTCTTCGCCCTAACTAAAAAGGATGTGCAGTTTAACTGGAATGATAGGTGCCAAACAGCTGTGGACTTCCTAAAACGTTCCATAACCTCAAGTTTCCAGATTTCACACGTCCATTCTTCATCCATACGGATGCGTGCAATGCTGGACTTGGAGCAGCGTTAATGCAAAAAGATGAGGACGACAGAGATGTTGCTGTGGCTTTTGCTAGCCGTGCTCTGCATAAATCAGAAAAACCTTACTCGACTCCAGAAAAGAGTGCCTCGCTGTCATCTGGGCCTTGGAGCATTTCCGGCCTTATGTCGAAGGTCTGTATGTGACTATTTACAATGACCACAGCAGCCTCAAGTGGCTGATGTCTCGCCCCAATCCCTCTGGCAGGCTTGCCAGGTGGTCTCTTTGCCTTCAAGATTTTGATTTCAGCATCATCCACAAACCTGGAGAACGTAATAAGGTGCCTGATGCCCTTTCACGTAATGCCCTCCCAGATGTGGATGCACCTAACGATATCCTCCCTCCCTATGCCGTGATTGGAAGTATGGACCTTCGCGCTCTGCCTTCTGTAATTGTGTCAGACCGTCCACATGTTCGCCAACTGCAGCTAGAGGACCCAGTCACAGGCACACTGCTTCGTCAGCTGGAGAACGACCAACGAAGTGAGACAGATAATAAAGATCTTGAGAAGTTCATTGTACAAGATGGACTCCTATATTTCCTCGACCCAAAAACAAAATGTGGTCTTCACCCACTCAAGCAGATTAAACTTTTCGCTCCCACTGTGCTCCATGGTTATCTGCTCAAGTATTACCATGATCACCCTACAGCAGGACATCTGGGCATTGCAAAAACACTGGCACGCTTGCGTCTCAGGTTCTTCTGGCCAAACATGACCTCCGATGTGAAAAAGTATGTCATCTCATGTTGTCTGTGTCAAGCCACTAAGCCAACCCAAAGGAAAACAGCACGTCTTATGGTTCCCATCCAACCACAAAGACCATGGGAGTACACAGGTGTGGACTACGTTGGCCCACTACCCCGCACTCAAAGGGGAAATGCATATATTCTTGTTTTTGTGGACTATTTCTCCAAATGGATTGAGATGAGTGCTGTGAGAGAAGCCACAGCTCAAGTCGCTGCTGATAAGTTCATCACTGAAGTATTTGCGCAACATGGTTCTCCCTCCAACCTTATTTCTGATAGGGGAACACCTTTCGTCAGCGACCTGTCTGAGCATGTTCTGTCGACACTTGGAACTGAACACAGACTGACAACTGCCTACCATCCTCAAACGAATGCAACTGAGCGGGTAAACCGCACCTTGAAAACAGCCATCCAAGCATATGTCGACGACAAACACACTTCCTGGGACAAATATCTTCCCCAAATTTGTTTTGCCCTGCGTACTGCGCCTCACGAGAGCACAGCCCGTCTATGATGCTCTATGGACGAGAGTTGGACACTCCCTTGGACCTCATCACTCAGCCCTCCTGGGAAGGAGTGGGCGAACCTGAAACATCTTACTCAGAGAATCTGAGAGCTTCACTTCAAGAGGCTCATGAGCATGTTCGTATGGTTCTCACAGAGAGTTATAAACGGCGAAAGCATTACTATGACCTAAGACGTCGCCCAGTCTCTTACGAAGTTGGGGACCTGGTTAGAGTGAAATCGCACCCAAAATCAGATGCAGCATCCAACTTTTCAGCAAAGCTGACACCCCTTTACACAGGTCCCTACCGTGTCTCCAAGAGGATGTCTGATGTGAATTACTGTCTAAACAAAGTGGACACTGGAGAGAAAGCTGGAGTTTTTCATGTTGCAAACTTGCAACCATTCTACACCTGGGCCACAACTTTAACTGACAAACACTCAAAGCAAAAGACTTCTGCAAGTTTGACTCGCAGTTTGCCAGACAGCAGCTTGCCCTCTGCTCTTTTGGAACCAGAACCTAGTGACTGTGATGTTGTTGATACAAACACTGCTGTGGTCTCTGGTGATATCCCAGCTGAGACTGATTTCGACTATGCTGATACTGTTTCTCCTTTGTTGGACCAAAACTCTGTTCAAGAGACTGCTGACGCTTCCCTGAGAACAGATGTGAACAATCCACCTCCTGCTGTCAATGGGTGCGCTGTTGGGGTTTCTTATAACTTCAGACCCAGGCATGTTCCTAGAGTCACCACTGACTGGTCTGTCAATAGGTGGACCAACCCTTTTCATACTGACAGGTTTGACCTGAAGAGACCTTATTTGCATGTTATGTGTTTCTTGTTGTGCACTGGTGTTACATGACTGTTATGCGAGTTATTATACAGGTCATGTTTATAAGTTTTTTTACATATTATGTTGACTGTTTCAGAATTTGAAAAAAAAAAAAAAAGGGAACTTCATTTTGTAATTGTCCTGAAAATTCTAAGTGTATTTTTATTATGCAAATTCTGTCCAAGTTGACATTCACCTTGTTGGAAACTGTCATGTATGCAAGTTTTTCAATATTGCACTGTAGATTCCCTGTTTGGTTTCAACATCTTATCCTGGCTTATCTATGTATGGAGGCTCGTTAAGTATGGACTGTGCCTATGCTGTGTTCGGCTGAGGACAGCCTTTTGTTAACCGGGGGGGGATATGTAACAGTCGTAATTGTGGTGTCTCTTTACAACAGTCTAAGCTTTTCGTTAATGATGTCACCAGTGTGTGCCCACCGCTCCTCGGTAGAGAGCGCGGGAGAAACGTTTGCAGACGGACATTTGGCTTGAGGCGGACCTCTAATTTTCTTTCCTTATTCTTTGTATCGTCACGGGTTGTATGAACACTGCTCGTTTTCATGTGTGGTAATGTAGCAGCCGTTCAACCGGGCTTTATAAGGTTGGTGAAGAATACATTTATTAAAGGACAACACTGTGGAATTCCCAGTACCAGTGTGGTTGTGCGTTTTTGGCTGCCTGATAAGTACATCTGCCGCCTCCTCTTCACCACCGAACACAACCCAGACGTTACAAGTGGTAAACAGTTCCAGAGCTTTGGTGCCACTGCCTGAAAAGTTCTGTCCCCCCTGGTCCTTAGTCTTGTATGTGGCACAACTAAAAGATTTCGATTTTGTTGTGTGAGAGACTGTTGACTTATGTAAAGTGAATCCAGTCATTTCAAAACAATTAAAAAAAAAAGATCAGCTTTGTATCGGTATCGGCAGATATCCAAATGTAAAATATCGGTATCAGACATAAAAAAGTGGTATTGTGCCATCCCTAGTATAGGATATTAATTTTCATGGTACACAAATATACCGTGCAGGAAACAAAGACCTCACATAGTGCAGATGGACAGAAAACACCACAACATGTGTTTTAATCATGTGTGCAAAGGCATATGTTGGTACAGTACTGACTCCCCTGACTTTGCTTACCCTTGGAAAGCTTTCTGCGCCCTATGATCCAACATCTGAAGAGCTGATAAAAACCCTTCAGTTGCCTCAAAGCAGCTGCGAGGCTTAACATTGTCAAAAAGGGGTTTTTATTTCCCTACCGTTTCGACCTCCTGTGTATATTTTATTGAGCTGTTCTCATCCCACAGCGGTGCGCAGCAGCAATAAGCTGCCGAAAATGTATTTCGAAGCTCATTAACACAGGACAGGCATGCTTGGAACATGTAGCATCCCTTTTCAGAGACACTTGTGAAAGAGTGTGAGGACCACGGTGAGGGGCTCAGAAATCGTTGTTTTTGATATTCAGTGAGCTTTTTCATCTTTTTTTTTCTGCTGCAACACCACATGAGAGGATTAGGAAAGTTAATGAATTATCCTCGCAGGGGCAAGACAGTGTGTGTAAGCTGCACTATCCCACGTCTCATAACATGGAGCTGTTTGAATTTATTGAACAAAGGGCTGAATTTTCCCACACTGATCTGACCCAGTTCATTATACACAGTCACCTTTCTCTGTAATCAGGATGACAATATGAAAAAGCCTCGGATCTTTGTAAATCAGAAATGCTGTTTAACTTAACCAGAGTTGAGGATGGTGTAATGCTCACAGTAGCCTTTACTACTCTACAAGCAGCTAGGTATGTATCAACGACAATTTCTGTGATCAAATCAAGTGTGTGTCCGTGTGTGTGTGTGCTTGGTGGATCCCTTGGGCAGCTAATGTTGGAGATTATATGTTCCCAAACTTTTAAGTGAAAACAGTCCACAAAACTGAAATATCTCTTTAAGATGTCGCCTATTGCCACTGGCGTCTGTTTGCTCAACTCCCAGAGGCGGCCCAGTATCAAATGCACCAGCACAAATGATAATAACACAGCAAGACCTTTCTATTTTTCCAAATTAGGTTGAACCCCAGATCGGTGCCCTTGAGGCTAACACAAAGGCTCTAATTCTTCCCCGAAGATTTTTCTCTTCAGTTTTCTATCATATAAAGCAAATATCAAAAATGTGATTTGAATCTTGGAAAAAATTAAAGTTGAAGGGCGCCAGAAGGTGGACCAGTGTAGTGCAGTGGGTGACCACTCACCAGCTCGCTTGAGCTCTCTTTTACAGGCATCGATCGAGTCTGTTTAGCTCGCTGTCGCTGGCTTCTACAACATTTTAGATACTGTGGTCCAGAGTCACTGAGTGACCCACCAAACTGCCACAGGGGTTAACTGAAGTCTCTCAAGTGACGCAAGTGGTCACACTTTAACGGATCAGCTCATAAAATACTGGACGTCGGAACAATGGGAAAAGATATTTCCTCTCATGGTCCTTTTTTCTTATTGTTCCTGTTCTTGAGAAGGGAACACGGATATGACTGTGCCTAAAAGCAGTTAACTTCTGGAACATCTTGAACATGGTTAGGCTAATAATAACATGCCTGTCTCTGATTTCCTGCTACTTTTTTTCTGTTACCACAAGTATCTATTGTAGGTAGTACATTTAAATAGATTCTGCTCAGCAGCAACTGTAAGACCTGGTAGCCGCATAACTGATGACCAGATTTGATCAGGGTTATTTCAAGGTATCTATCTTGCAATATAAGGTGAATATCATATATCACCTGGTGCTATATAAATGAAATGTATTTATTTATAAGTGCATTAAATAGAGTTGGTAATGGGTGCTTCCATTTAAGTTTTCAAGTAGTCTCAGTTTCTCGCACCTCTGGCAATCCTTAATGCTGTACATTGTATTGGAAAACTGGTCAGAGATGTTTAAATGCAGGTGCAACATACATATTGCAACATAGGCGTACTTCAAGAGTTCTAACCAAAGCTAATTACCTTTTCACCCCTTTATTCACTGGCACATATATGACACTAGCATGGGTCTTCTGAAAAAAAAATAATCCTACAGCAGTGGAGCTCCCTTTAGAGAGAAAATGTTCATCTATTCTGGAGCTGAAAGTTATGAAAGGGCACAAAAATAATGTGCTCTGTTACAGGAATACAACATCAGTGTGATCAGTTAAAAACATACCCAGAGAAAATGCAAAGCAAGTACAGTTCATTGCATTGTCAACACATTTTACAGCTACTCCACATCAATCAAGCGATTCCTCTACTTTGAATCCGAGGTATCTCCAAATGAAATCTTTAAACATCTTAAATCTTTAAAATCTAATTTGCCTAATGCATTACAATTCCCAATTAAAAGCTTTGTCTGCAATTATATCAAGCCTGTGATTACCAAGTTAAATCATGTACTCTGCAACTGCAGTCAGTCTGCACCTACTATGTGTTTATGTGTCACTTTTGGGTGTTTACTCACCCTAAAATGGTGAGTCATTGTATAAGAATGTATATAAAAGTGTGTGTGTGTGTGTGTGTCTGTTTAGTGGGTGTCAAAGAAAAACAAGATGGTGAGAGATGATGTTATTGGCCAGCGTTCAGAATGCCAGCCTTGCATCTCTCATTTGTTGGAAGATAATCTTACCATTGATTTGTAAAAATGCTTTAAAATAAAATGAGTGTCTCTCATCCCACTTAATCAAGAGAGCATATTGATCAGGTTTCTAATGAAGGATCATTTAGATAGGGTGGAGAAGAATAGGCTGGCGTATCATATCATGTCAAGGAGTAATAGGATGTCTTTATCTGAAGATTACCGGATACCAGTAAAAGCAAGCCTTCCATATCATCATAATGGAAACCTGCATCACTTTCTCATCATCTAATGTTCTCTGCTTAAAGGGATATTCAAAATATAATACACTGTAGATACTGTTATTTCCCATTTTTCTCCAAAATGATGTGAGATAACAGCAAAGTGACCTTAATATCAGTATCATTTAACTCTTTTTTTTAAATGTTGCATTAGTAGATAAAATTAAAGGACTCTGCCATCATAAATTGACAACATAAACAATGTGTCCACTTTATTCAGTGCACCTTGCTAGTACCAGGTTGGACCACTTTCTGCCTTCAGAACTGCCTTAATTATTTGTAGCAAAGATTCAGCAAAGTGCCTGAAACAGTTTTCAGGGATTTTGGTCCATATTGATATGATACCATAACACAGTTGCTCAGATGTGTTGGCTAAATACTCATGATGCAAATCTCCCATTCCAACACTTCCCAAAGTTGGATGTGATCATGTGACTGTGGAGGCCATTTGAGTGCAGGGAACTCAACGGCATGTTCAAGAAACCAATTTGAACTTATTTGAGCTTGACTGTGGTCATGAAGGGATGTACATGGTCAGCAACAGCACTCAGGTAGGCTGTGGCCTTTAAACAATGCTTAAGTGGTACTTTAAAGTCTCACAGATGCTTGACTGGAGTCAAATAATCCAAGTTTGGAGGTCAGGTAAGCAGCAATATCTGTACCTCGGGCCATTCATGAGCAGGTTTAGTGGTGTGGGTGCACTGCCCTGCTGGACCAGTCCACTGTCTCTAGGGACTCCTTGAAGGGGATGTGTTTGTTCTGAAAAAAGTTTAGATGGTTGTTGTATGTCAAATTAACATTCACTTGAATTCCAGCACCAGTGTAATGAGATTATCAGTGTTATTCACCTGTCAATGGTTTTAAAGTTGTGGCTATTTGTGTTCTCATAAATAATGCTCATGGATCTGTAGCAGCGACTAAATAAATTCAGTTTCTTGTACTTTGGATTTTCTCCAGGCTGTTTTTTTTTCCCTGTGTGGTTTTTGTAACTGTAAGCCTTTTTTTCCTGAAGTATTTTGCACAAATAGAAAAATACTTAAAGGCATTTTGCTAAACGTTAGCAAGATGCCACACAGTGATATTAACCTGTATCACCTTATTTTCAATATATGAAGAGTGCTACCAAGGATACATGTATATTTTTGGTCAAGGTGGTCAAGGGACATGGACCAGTGCCAAACTTCGCCCACTGAGTACTGGGAGGTGAACCCTCAACTTTGCAGCCAAATGTATCCACTGAGCTCAAAGCCATTAACAGTCTAATGCTGTGCTGTTCTTGTGACATAAAATAGAGTTCTTGGCAGCAGGGTGACCATTACAGAGTAAACTGAGTGACATGCCTCTAACAAACGATGGTTATGGACTCTCCTTCTTTTCTGTTTGTTTCTGTGGGCCTCTCACATGTCCTTGCACCCCCAGACTTAGCACTCTTATGCAAAGTTTAAATCTGTAATGCACTTCCCATAAAAGGCCGAAAGTGCCCAATCACACCTAATGGTGGTGTGTTAAAACACAGTGTACGCAGCCTCCAGGGCTCCATATACTACCCAGAGTGCATTGACCACAGTGACTACATCCAGAAGGGCACTGTGTTGTGATCAAAGACACGGTGGGGCTAGTGAGGATGGAAGACCAGAATTGGCTCTCATTCTGGCTGTGGAACATCCATTTGAGCATTTTTAATATGTGTATCCTATTAGGCAGTTTAAGTGCTTTTTGATAATTGTGCTTTGTACTTTTACAGCACTTCAGTCTATTCCCAGTTCAATTTCCTCTTTTATCGGACGTTTGAAATATTGATCTCTGACAGATAAAAGCAAACACCATAATCTCACTCGGGTGAGCTGGTGAGTGAGTGAGCGTTCAGTGGTAGGGGGAATGCACCGGGGGCCGGTCGTCCTGCCAGCCCCTCTCTGCTTTATTACCTTTATTCGTCAACAGAATTTGCTTACTGCTCTGGGATGTTTATGTAAAGCGCCTGCAATCTGATAGGTGGTTGATATGACCAACTCTCCCAGTGACCCCCCCAACCCGTCGGTCCCCCACTCCACCCCAGTCTGTCTGCCAGACCACCCGTCTCTTCCCCTTCCATCACCCCCCCCCCCTCCCCCAATGACATTTTGCAAAATGCAGCACAGGGGCTCCCGAGGTGCTTCTGATGATTGCCGCTGCTTAAACTGCTGTCAGCGCTGTCAGGATAACAGTGATTTATCTCCATAGCACTTTATGGAAGTTAGTGTTTTCTGTTAACCTGAGCACTGAAATGCTGCTTGGTGCTGGCTTGCAGTCACATTAACCTGAATCAATCACGTCTTGATTTTTCCATAAAAGAAAAACCCTCTGTAAATAACACTCGAGCTATTGGTGCACTGAATACACTAAGCTCAATAGCAGCCCTGCTGAGCTCTGGTTGATGCACAGATATCGTTACCTGTTTCCAATATCCTTGTGCCAATGCAGGGATTTGATGCTTTGACTTGCGTGTATAATTTCTTCAAAAGGGGCAACACTTAATACCGGTACTGTCAAGAGGCACACTAAACCAGTGGTATTGGCAGAGAATGATGGAGGGGAAAAAAAAGTTTTCAAATACAATCCTGGGGTGGTGAAACAATAATGCACATTCTGTATGAAGCAGTATGTTCTTTGGTGTGAGTTGAAATCTGTTCAAATTCAGATGGCAGGTCCCTCTTGAGATAATAGAAAGAGTTGTTTTGATGTTTAAAGCATTGATAATCTCCTAAAGCCTTGGGCTACTCATCCCACTGCATATTTGCAGGCTTGTCAGTTTGAGTGGGGGATGCAAGAGGATGGTCCTCTGAGCAAATGAATTTTTTTTTTCCTCTGTTTTTCCTCTTTAGCTTTGCAGACACTATTTGAGATTTACTGCAAACATTTGACCACCAGCCTGCTGTATTGACTGCATTTGACAAGCGTAATCCTTTTCTTCTTTCCAGTCACTTCCATTCTGCAATCAATCAGAGCATCAATGCCCTGTAGACTGCTATGAAGTGCAGAGTGTTCGATCATGAGCCAGGCACCTTGTGGACTTTCGCTATAATATAGTGATTGATTCATCTTCAAAGATATCTTAAGTGGTTGGCTGGGCATGGTATATAATGCCTTTTGTTGACTGCAGCCCTTTCTTTTTACCCAGCTTGCAATCCTTTAAAACGGCAACACAAGCACACACATCAAAACTTAACCCGAGACAAATACACTGCATCACTTTTGATGTGATTCATTCTCGCTCACCCCTCGAATTTCTCTCGCGGGACAGAACTTTGATTTGAAAAATGTTAAAGTGTTGAATAGTGTACAAAAAGAAGATTTTCTTTGAGTCCATTTGGATCTTTTCTATGACTTTCCTGTTTGAAAATTGCAAATTTGAACCTGAATCACAAACAGAAAGTGGTTCGGATTAATCTTGCAGTAACCCTGTACTTTAAGGGAAAGTTGCAGCAGACCTATACTTTGACCAAACACACAATAAGACCAAATAACAGACTTTAAAGTTTCAGTGGAGGTCAGACCAAACCCATAGGTCTGCAATACCTTTATGTCCAGTCAGATGTTAGAGTTGGAGTGTGTTCAGGTTTGATTTACCTATTTGGGCTGTGATACTCTTGATCATCACTGTGAGCCGAAGTTCAATGCTACAACCGTGTTACCAGAAACCAAAGAGCTGCTTGTGAGTGGAGTGAAAAGTGAGGGTGGGCTCATGTGGTTTCTTGCCAGGTTACAAACCTGCCTTTTTGTTATATCAACAAGATCAGCACCTTCAAAAATCTTGGTCCCAGAGAAAATGAAGATAGCATTTAACTCAGACAATACAGTGAGCACTTGTTCTCTTACTGATATCTTCATGTTTGTCTGGAAGAGGTGTGTATGTGTGTGTGTGTGTGTGTGTGTGTGTGTGTGTGTGTGTATAGGGGTGGGGGGGGATAGAGGGGGATGTGGGTGGGAGCATTGCAGAAGTAAGGAAGTGTAGTAATTACAGCAGAGGCAGTGTCAGTGACCTCTAGATTGCACTATCTTGTCTCCTTTGTGCCTGCCTTTGCAGCCCGCCTCATTGAGTGAAATTGTATCTTTTCACTTTGGCTCTCTTAAAAATGTGCATGGTATTGGGAGCCAGTGAGGCGTGATTTTTTTTTTTTTAATGCCTTTTCTCCACCTCCCCTGCACCCCTCCCTCCAGCCTCCCCCAGCTGCCCCTCTCCTCCATCCCCACTGTCTTACTGGGAGGTATTTCATGAACAGCTGGGTCCCGAGAGAGGAGAGGTTAGTGAAAGAGGCGCACTGTGTATAATTCAATGATTATCAGGTGTGTGTATGTGTGCGTGTGTTTATATATGTGCGTGTGTGGCCCTCCCCCTTCTATTGGCAGGTGTCAGGTGACAGGCAGGCCATGTCGCTGGCTGTCAGCTGGCTTTCTATTGGAGCAGTCACACTGTTCCCAACATTACCATAAGCTGATGAGCAAGTCTCGGGACGTCTCGTGCTCTAAACTGCAGATCTGAGATCATACAGGAGTCTCGGAAAATGTCAGTGCCAAAGCTCCTAAATCACAACAACAACTGTCTTTGTTATGATTTTTATTTTTTTTTTAACTCCATTTTGGGTTTCCGTTCAGTCTAAATGAGCATTTTACACTGTAGGAAAAAGAAATTATCCAGAGTGGAAGAATTTTGAAAACATTTGCAGCGTGTTGCCGTATGAAAATCAAAATTTTATTTTTTTTTTTTTGAAAAGACTGATTATGTTAGTACCAAGCTTAGCAATTCTTTCATGTAGATTTTCTATAGCCGCGGGCTCTCTTCCATGATAATAAATCTGGTAACAATAAATAGAGTTTGTTACTGCTATATTACATATTTTGTTTTTTGTATTTTTACAAACCCCAGTGAGACCATTGAACTTTAACTTGGCCAGTGCAGCTGCACATAAATTATGTGATTAGCTTTGGTTAGTAGTAAGTTTTCTCAAACAGATGTCACTAAAAAAAAAAGTTTCAAAAGTTAAAATTAAAATGCATTTCTCACTCTGTTATTTTATTTTACTTCTGATCCCTTTACTTCTGTCATTGCCTGTTCCATAACACAGAGCACCTTGGTCACCTGCTGTTGCTTTAGAGCATGCAAATAAATTTGCTTTGAATGTATCTGCATTGTGCTATTGCATGTAACATGTTCTATTCTGAGTAAAATAAAAATCAATTTTGTGGCTATTGTGTATCAGCCTCCAGGATCTGCTACCTAAATTCTGATAATCTTGTACAAATACTACCCCAGACCACCTATTACTGCATTTTAAAAATCAGTCAACCGGTTTAGGAGTGAACTCAAAGTTTGTCGCACTTTTGTGTTAACTTTTAGCATGGTAATAGGTATTGTCCTCCTCAGTGGGGACCTGTTTGTGATGAAGAGCACATGTGAACTCAGTCTGACTCTTAGCTCTTGTTCCTGGCTGTTCTGCCATCATGCTGGGTCACGGGGAACACAGTAGACTTTAACACTCTCACGACCTTTTTTTTTTTAAATCAGCTTCTTTCATTTCTTCTCAGGTTATGTTTGTCGAAGAGCTAGCAGTGCCCTAAAATAAAAGCCAAGTTCAAATCCTAAATGTGTAATATATTTGAAAAAAAAAAAAAAGAATCCACACTCAGTTCAGTTTCATAATGCATCTTAAATAGTTTTTATTAGTCTGATTGGCACAGCAGCACCTGCAGTGGCAGTCACACTCTTTATTATACTTATATTTCATTTATATTCTTGAAATACACGAGCAGATGTAGGCCATAAAGCTCGTGGCCTCTTTGAAACAGCAGCATCAGACACTTTTGAAGCTAAACAGCACGCAAAAACAGAATTTGTTAAAGTTTTAAAGGGTCCAAGGCAAGTGGCAGCCCTGCTCTGATCAATTGCATTAGCTGGGACTAAATACATAAAAAGGGAATCAATGCTAATAAAGTGAGCTCAGCCTCACAAGAAAGCCTCTGCCACTTCTGTTCACCTCCAGATTGGTTGTCTTCCTTGTCTACTTCTGTGTGAGACTTGGCTGAGTGTATGTGACACAGAGTCCAGGTCACATCAATTTACACCATCAGACCAGCCATGCAAAAACATGAATATCAGATTATTACTACAATAATGCATACATCTTTTTGTTTCTTGTGTTTCCTCAAAATGGTATTCCAAGTCCATGCATAAAGTTAGGTTTTGATTGATGGAAGTGCTGCTGAGATATAAACTCATTTGCTGTTTGGCAGCTTCATTTTTCATTGTTTTTTTTAGTGAGTGCTATTGAAAAGCAAGAATCAATATGATAACTTCTAAAATATAAGATGTAAGACCTCCTGAATGGGGCTGGGAATGGGAGGGGATTTGGCATAGATATTATTTTATTTTTTAATGAAATATAACGTGGCACAATCAATGTGATTGGATGTTTTTAAACCTAAACAGAAGAATATTTCTTAAACCTTCCACACATAACGCTGCAATAAAACAGCAGGTTTTTGAAGAAATTGTTAACTTGACAAGTTTATTGTATAATTAAATTTGTTTCATACAGTGAATTACGTTAAATTTTATTTATGCAACACCAAATCACCAAATAAATTATCTCCAGGTACTAAGAGTATGCTGGGTGCCCACTTAGGTCAGGGCCTTGCAGTATTATAAGCATTTGGTAACAGTGGGGAAGGAAAAACTAACTTTTACTGAAGCAGAATCTTTACCTAGTGCGTACAGTTAAATGCTGTGAACAGTGATGAACTATAATTCATCTGCTCGTCATGGGGTTTTAAGTGTGAATCACCAGGATGCCACTCTACATACCTTAGCTAACCTCCTCACTGCATGAGAGTCTCCCTCTCTTGAGTCTCAAGCGCCTGTTAAACTGTGAGAACACTCAACTGCATGACTGTGTTCTCAAAACGGATCATAGTCCAGCAGCAAAAGCACAAAGTCTTCATGTCCAGAAAATTTATTTTATCATTGGACTGAAACTTAAATGTAACCCACACTTGTAATGTTTATGTTGTTAAAGTGAATGTTATGTTTAATTACATGTGAGTGCACTATTAAAAGTAAAATTATGAAATCTAGTTTAAAAAAAGTACTAACTCAGATACTTTCTTTTATTATTTTTAACTGCTGATCTTTTTAGTGTTCCCTGAAATATTAAAAGCCTTATGTAACCTCCTGTATCTGCTTCACCCGTGTACTGTGCAGGATCTGCAGATAGTGGTCAAGTTACCCAAGGCCAGTTTGATTTAATCTTCATTCATGGAATAAATGTTCATGGAAATTGAACGAACTCTACTCTTTTTCTTTTTTTTGGTAAACTCATACTGAAACTTGTGACTTTGTTTAACCTGAGATCAGATTCATGTTATAAGGGACAAACATAGATTAGCATGTGAACCTTCTTCTCTTTTAATGAATTAAGATTATTATTAATATAATCACTTGGATACAGTGCCTGTGGTGTTAAAGGGAAATTCTAAAAAAAAATTTTATTTTCACATTAATATCTAAATGTACTTAACCTATTAAAGTATTTATCTTTGCATGAAGTAAACTGATTTTTTTCTTGTGGTCTGGTTATGATGTTTGAGACCTTTCATTGTATGCAGCATGCTTTTACCCAAAATAGATTTCAAGCAAAGTCTGGAACCACCGTTTCCAAAGAAAAGAAGAAAAAAATGTTAAACTTTTGTTGCTTAATCTGTGTGCACATGTGTGTAATTCAAACACGCAAACATGGATTGGCTCTCTGTCTGATTACTTTGTGATCTGGAGCACAGTGCCCCACAGTGGCCCAGCCTGGGACAGGTTTCCTCTCTCCCAGCTCCCACAGCACTTCAGTGCTCCTGACTGCATGTGTGTCCGCTTCAAGGTGGACAACACATTTACATAAAGGTGCAACCACTTTGCGCCCGTGATAATCAACACTGTTTATCGTTTGATCAGCTATGATTGATGCTCTGTTAATACAAATTTAAGTTAGCGTATTTTCCCTGCCAAGGGACCCATGAAGAGGTTCAATTACCAAGCAATCTCATTAATTCGAGAGCTTGTTACTGAGAGAGGACAGCAGGCTTTTTTTTTTTTTTTTATTCTGGAATGCAGATGTGTAAGGGACATAATTAGTAGATAAGAGTCCTAATTGGATCCTGCTGTGTGGCTGCAGAGGGTGTAGCCTTCGCTATGTTTTACAAGTTCCACGGTGTGGAAGTACGCTTTTATTTTTTTTTAAACTGCTCACACACATGCACTATCCGTCACACACAAAGTGAGAGCGAGGTCCTTGTATTTGTTATCAAATGATTATTGGTACAGATGTGTGATACCTGACAAACTTTGGCTCTTAGTTGTGTGACATTAAAGAGACTGAAACAGCTGTAAGTGCATGGGTATCATTTGCATTTGGAATTATAATTTGCTGATATCTCTGTGCATAATTCAGCATTAATCTTAGAGGATGACACAGCTGAGTGTGATAAGCGAAGTAGGAACCCAGTAAGAAAAAAAAAAAGTTAAGAGGGCTTGTGTTTTTTCTTTTGGGTTGACACGAGTGCAGAGTGAAAGCATCAGACAGTCGTGTGTGTGTGTGTCTGCTTCAGAGCACAGTTGTAATGTTTTTATGACGCAGGTTCCTTTTCTCAGCCTTGTCTCCCAGGCCATGTAAAACGTCACTGGTGTGGAGGGCTAAGCAAGCCCACAGGGTCTCTTCAGAGGCATATCAAAACACCAACCACCCTCGGGTCCAGCACATAGAGCTGACGTAATTACCCCTGTTAGCTGTCCATGTTATTTAAACATGATTTTCTCTCAATGGGAGGGGGGGGGGGGGACCCATAGAAGACTGTACTGATCAATGCCTGGGTCTCCCACGCAAACATCCCCTCTGTTAGGAGTCAGCTCTGTGCAGCAGACTTAAGGGGCAGGCACATAAGTGGCACAGCAGGACTGAAAAGGCAGGGCCAGGGTGGAGGATGTGCCAAATGGGTGTGGGGAGGGAGAGGGGAGCGGTGCAACCCAGTACAAGGGTGGCAGAGCTCCCCCAACTGTGCCCATTTGAGGGGAAAAGCAGCCCAGAGGAAGCTCCATTAGTTCCTGGGCCAGCCTGAGTGCCTGATAGCAGCAGCACCAGAGCAGAAACACACTCTCCTTCTCCTCCAGCCTCAGTGAACCTCCACACTCAATTACTTCTCTAAGAAAGAGGCCTATAGACAATGAACACAGCCTCTGGGGCACTGATTTATGCTTCATTCACAAAAGTTTTTTTTTTTCCTTGTTCAGTGTAAGGTAAGCTTTTGGAAGAGGAGCACAACAGCTGTAGCTTAGTCTGGCTTCTGATGTGGCAAAGGCCTTCACAGCCATTTACTGCCCTTTTTTTCCTGTTAGGTAAACTGATTGTGAACAGTGTCAGGCTTGTACTTTGGTAAAGCAATCAGTCAAGGAAATCTTCACCACGCATCATGTCGTCACCACTACAAGGACAAGTCAGAGTTAAAGCTGAAGTTAGAGTAGCTGAGTATCTTTTTTCTGTTTCCTATAGGCCAACACCAGTTTAATGTTCAGATCTAGTATCTATATAAATGCATTAACTGTGAAGCCACTTTATCTTCCTATTTTGTCTGAAGATTTGAATTGCTGGAGAACAAAAGTGGTCTGGCACACTTTTATAGAAAAGGATTGTGTTAACATCAAAGTCAGACATGCTCTAAGGCGCTCCTCCCTACTCAGAGTGATTCATTCACATCAGTGTTTCTTTAGCCAAAACGAAGCAGAAATGTCTGCATTCTGAAAGATGACACATTCGCTGCTCACTTTCTCCCCTCTTAGAACAAGGGAGGACAAAAAAAAACAAACAGCAGAAGGGGCCGATCAAGAGCCCAAACTAATGATCCATATCGCTGTTAATTTCAGACTGTTTATTCTTACACCCCGGCTGTTACAGTCCAGCCACTTCCCCCATGAAAAAACAGAACAAGGTCACAGATTTGTGTCAGCTCTGTGACATGAACAGCTCTTATCTCTTGTTAATCTGTTTAGCCCTCCAGATAGTGTTGCAGAGTTTCTGCATGAGAGCACGTTTTCTTCGTGGTAAATATTATATTTTCAATCAATCTCGTTTAGTCTGAAGTTGATTTATTTCAGAGGTTTTTTTTGTGGTTTGTTTTCTTTTGGTTTTCTTTTTTTTCTTTTTTGGAGGATTGCAAGCTACCGACGGAAATTTAATAATTGTTTCAGTGTTTTACACGTGGTTCTTCATTATGTCCTTATGATAAACATCTCGGTTTCAGGGGTCAGGATTTTTAACCTCTGTTCTTGGGTTTCTTTCAAGGAAGAGCGCTTCAGCCATCTCTCCCATCTTCTTGGTTTTATTTGCCTATTGCTCCCATTTTTGTAGTTACCACCTAGTTTGGCTTTGTGTCTGTGCGTCTCCATGTTGACTCTGTTTTTGTGTGTTTGTTTATGTGTCTCGTAAGTCTTGGCCAAGTAATCTTGGCCTGGTTGCCTGCTGTGCTGCCTGTCTTTCCTGCTTCCATTGACATTCAGACTGAGCAGCTGTGCCTCTTCATGTTTTTCAATTAGACATCACTTCAAAGCAGCCTGTTTGGAATTTAAAGGGCTCCCTTTCCTTGTTTACACACCCTGGAAACACTGGACATAAAAAAAATCCTATTGTGAGGAATATACATCTATATGAACAATTTTCCCATGTTGTCTGTGACAGACAACACTTTGGTCTTTAAAAGAAGACTGGATATGTTTAGGACTGTGAAGGTGCTCTTGAGTGATGGGGTGGGGAAAAGAAGTGTAGATCATCAGAGGAAGGTTTGACTCACCTCAACAGGTGTTCCCTCTAGGCACTGGGGGAAAAAAAAGGCTAAGCCCACAGTAGTGTGACTAAATAACCCAAAAGGTTTGCATTTTTCCAATCACAACAGAGGTGTCATTTATGTCCCCGTCATGAAGCGTGACCTGGACCCAGACTGAGCCCTGAGGAGACACGCTATTGATCCGCACAGCCAAGAAAGCCAGCTGCCATTAAAGCCATGACAGTGGAACTGTACGGCATCGATCGGCAGCACCGGGGCCCCACCATATTATTTATAGAGGAGAGCTCCATCCACTACTCTCTTATGTCTGATAATTGATGGCAAGTGGGGCCTTGCTTCCTATCCTGACCCCGACAAACTGAAAGTCAGATGGATTACATCTAACA
This sequence comes from Archocentrus centrarchus, assembly GCF_007364275.1. Taxonomy (NCBI): domain Eukaryota; kingdom Metazoa; phylum Chordata; class Actinopteri; order Cichliformes; family Cichlidae; genus Archocentrus; species Archocentrus centrarchus. Next base: position 29,286,896 of record NC_044348.1, read on the forward strand.
CAATTATGATTGATATTATCAGATTACACCATGCACGACAAGGAATGCTGGGTGAGCAGAACTGGGGCACGCACTGTTAGACGATGTCTGGCTTTATTCTTCCAGTGGGAAAAATGGTGAGCCTGTGGTGAGGGTGCGTGTGTGAATGTAACTGAGTCAGTGTGCAGAGGTCCCGGTGAGGCTAGTGATTCTAGAATATCCAGTATCCTCTTATCTATGAATCAGATATAAAACGCGCATGTTGCAACCTGTCTGTACTCATGCATATTAGAGCTTCCACCTGGTTTGAGATTACTCTTTCAGGTGGTGTGAAAATATCCTTGCAGTTGACTTTATTTGACTTGAGTTAATTAATACATTTGCTGAAATTAAAGTTGCTACGTTGCCTCATTGATTTATTTCCACCACTTTTATATGACTCCCCAAGCAGAATGATTGGATTGAGATCTTCGCATTTTCTTCCACCCCAATTCATTAACACTGTTTTATGGTTTTGTGGGTTTCCCTTTCTTTTTTTAAGAAAAGGATTTCCCTTGTCTTGAGAGATGCATTTGAATAATTAGCTTAGAAACGCTTTCATCTTTAAAATGATTTTCAAACATTTCGTGAATACATTTCCTGTGATGGTGTTAGCTTAAACTGCAGTCAGAGTGTGAAGGAATCAGTTTTCATGCTGCTTTTGCACGCAGGCCCTAAAGTTGATGCTTCATTTTGTATGTTTTTATTTACAGTGTGAGAAAGCTTGTCCACGTTTAGTCGCCTGACTCTGAGACCTCTATTGTAGATGAGGCTGGCTGAATGTGGTGCATTCAGAGAGCTCCAGCAGAGTGCACACAGGCTTCTCCTGTCCCATCAATGACCAGCATACTGCTCTCAATCCATTTCTTTATATGCTATTATTATGAGGTTCACTTGCATTTTTTTCCCCCTCTAATCAAATTATTCCGAATGACTATAATGCGATTTAGACATTGTTTATTATTCAATTACAGCACATATCGCTCTCTCTCAAACATGCAACGCTTGCCTGTAAAGTCCCTCTTTATAGCTAAGAAGTTTCTGCATTCTCTGGAGCTCATTGTGATGGGGAATTGAATTAACATGACAGGAGGAGAAGCTCCTTATGAGACTTAAATTCTAACGACAAGCCTGTTAAAATTCATTTTCCACTCTGATTAGATTTAGTGTGATCATCATGACTTCACAGATATGTCCGTTCTTTATTCATATTTGAGGGAAGAAAAACATAAATCTCGCAAATTGGTTCCTGTCGCTTCTTGTTAAAATGATGGAGATTTATGGCTCGACTGTAGCACAAGGTCTTGGCCGTTTGCCTCTCCTTGCCAACGTCAGCTTCATAAATACACCAACAAAAATGTCTTGAATGGTCACAGCAATTGGCCCAGATTAAATTAAATCTACATCTTTGTCTTGTGAGATTTGTATGCCCAATTAGTTAGATAAACTCAGATTCTTAGTAGATACTGAGGGTGGATGTATAGCACAGTAATGCGCAGACTACACATCTGCATAGTGCTTTAGAATGAGATACATAATAATGGCTTCCTGTAGGTGCTGGTCTCACATTTTATATATTACTTCTTTAAGTAGCTGTAGTGGATTTTACAGTAAGTACAATTTCCTTTTGAAAATGAGCGTGTGCAGCGTATGTGAAGTGTGCACAACACAGTGAGCTGTAAGTTGCCTGTAACAGTGTAACGAAGTGAAGGAGCTGACCAGGAGCAGTCAAGTGCATTTTAACATCTGGTGAAGTCCTGGCTAGGTCCTCTCCGAGCACCACAATGAGTTATTAAGGGGCCCAAAAAAAAGGTGGTTCACCTGATGTGGGTGAGCGGGGGGGGGGGGGGGGGGGGGGGGGGGGGTTTTCAACTAAACATAAAAAAAAAAAACCTCCCATTCAAAAGACAGTTTGTGTTACACGCCTGCTAATCTCTATCAGCTTAATTTATTGCTCTGTGATATTTGATTTCATTTTTCACTTCAGCAAAGACAGGAGGTACTGTATGTATGGTCAACATATGGCACATATTAGATTACTCATATATTGTTTTGTTTTGGCAGTATCCTCTTTCGCATGCGCTGGCTTCATGCAGCATATGTTCTCTCCCATTACTCATATCACAGAAGCTATTGAAGATTATCTGGTATCTGATACCAGCAGTACGTTATATCTTGATAAAGGAACACTGAGCACCGGGTAACTTTTTTTTTTTTTTTTTATTCCCCCCCAAAAATTTACTTCTTGCGAGCATGGGGCCTAACTACAAATGCATTTACCTGCTGTGAATAGCTATTGTTTTGGAGCAACAATGAGCGTGAACTGAAGAAACTGAGCTTTAACAACTAGTCAAACTAGTTACCTTATGCAGTTACAAAAAAATTAACATTAGCAGCTAAGCAAACCAGTGATTAAAGAACAAAATGCTCCAATTATTTTGGGTCTTAATCATGCAAAATAGTGAATCATTTAAATTTTTTTAAAAAGCTGCTTTCTTCCCCACATATTTTTGTTATGTCAAAACTGAATACTTCAAGACAAATTCAGCCACATGAAGCTGTCCTTTTGTTCTTGGGGATGGGTTTTTTTCCCCCTTACCTTTTAGGAGCTATTTGAATAATTTAATAATCAAATATTAATAAAGTAACAACTACCATGACTTCTGCATGCTTTTCTAATTAGCCCCAACTTCAAGGCACATCTGAGGCCGCTATTCATTCTGCTGCTATTAGATCATAAACCAATGTGGACCAAATTAGGTTTTGACCTGATAATGAACTCTTACTCCAATCACAATTTCACAAAAAAAAATAAATTGAAAAAAATGAAACCCTCATGATGGTTCTAGAAGAATGATAAACCATCCCTAGAAACAAATGACAAATCAACAAATCTATTAAGCTTCTGTCAACTTTAATTGATCAGACATTAATTTTTGATGAACATATTCTTTAGTATCGTGTAGGACTGGTACTACCACTATTAGACCTCATGGTATCAAATGCAGTTCTGGAAACAATGGCATAATACTTTGCAAAGGGAGAAAAATGACATCATCCTGGACACCACAGGCTTCCTGTTTTTGTTTTTTCTTCTTACAAAAAACATAAAGGCAGTTTTTCTCTAGTGTTTAGTTTTGGATCACTCCTCAGGAAAAGAAAATCTATGCTGTAGGCAAACCGTGACACTCCAAAATCATTGAAAGCTTGAATCCTGTGCGGTGAATTTTTTTTTTTTTTTTTAATTAAGACAAAATTTAACTTGGCTATTAAAGCTGACATAACACAGATACATTAATGAATTATTGTTTAGCTATGATGGTATATTAAATAGAGAAAACAATGTTGCTGAGATCAAGTGTATTTTCTTGCTGCGTGTACGATGTGTCGTCCTAAATGAATCATCAATTGTCTCCTGTCTCTGTCATCATCTAAATTGTATTATAAAGTCAAAATGCAGCACAATACATCTTCAGCACAGCTATTGTGGCAAGTAATTGAACATATCAGTTCACAGAAGCTAATAAGAGCTAGTTTTGTAATGTAGGAGTTGTACATTGACAAACGGATTGCATTTACTTCTTTCTGCCCTGCTTATTATCAGTAACTTGTAATATAAATATGCAAATCTGCTGCTTGAACTTTACAATCCTCAGTTGAGGCTATTCATCTCCTTTAAAGTGTTCATTTACATGTCGAGAGCCCCCATGCATCAAGCCGTGTCATTTTGAAAGCAAATATTAATCAATTTTGCATTGTGGATTGCCCCGGAGCGGTGTGTAATACATGCAGTGTCTCAGCTGGGATGGATGCACACAAACGGTTCTCCATTCAAACTTCTGATAACTGTGAAGAGGCTGCACCATTAAGTGCTATCACTAAGCTTTATCATATTAGGTGCACACATGCTCTGCCATTCCCAAGTCGGGCCTTTTTTGAAATAGCTTTGTTTACAGATAAAACAGGTTTGAATATAATGCTAATTCCCTTTATCCCACCTGGATGCATCAAAACGCAGCTACTGTATTCAGCCTGTATTTCTTTGACAGACGTTTCTGAGCTAACATTAGAGATGTTTCCTTGCTCGTTTTGGACATGCAAAAGGAAATACTGCACTTGTTCCAAAGGTGCAGACACAACCCGTCTAATGGATAATTATAAAGAATCCTCAGAGCCAGCTGGCATGTTGGCTTATTGGCAATGGCACATGTGTTAACTGACACTGAATCATCCATATTGTCCGGCTAAGACTGGCATTGCCTACTTGGTTCATAACACCTCGTGAGCCACCTGCGATAATCTTTCAGGCTGAAGTTTGTCTGAGTCATGCAAACTGCTCTGTTTCAGCTGACACGGTCTGTTACTGTTGATGCCCTTCAGAACTTATTAATCTCATTCCACTGGGTCGCAGCAGGACTATTCAGTTTCATAGGAAGCCACATCAGTTTCACTTTAGTGTAATGTATTGGAATAATACTATGATTTCCTGTACTCACTCATAGTCCATGTAATTTGGTTGTCGGCATCATAATGCTGCACTAATGAGCTCTCGGTGTTGTGTCATGTTTTCATATGGCAGGCACTGCTTATATCATCTGCTGGTGATGGTGAGAGACTGTCTTTGGCCTTGTTACAGAGCTTTATAAGCCGTGATGGATTCGTGTCATGTTTATCCATCTGCTCACATGCCCTGAGCTCCTCTCTTCATGGTTGCCTTAGTAGGAAAGTACGAGTCTGTTTGGGGTTTTTCTGTTGTGTTTAAAAACTTCTAAAATGTGGTTATATTCAGTTTGTCAGCACACCACTAAATTTGTATATTTTACAGATACTGTTTTCCAGACAAATTATTTTAAATGTTTTGCGTGATCACTCTGTTTTTTTTTTTGTTTTTTGTTTTTTCCCTCCAGCAACAACACGAGATTGTGGTTTTTAGTGAAATGGATCAATTATTAAAAATATTACCATAAAGTTTAGTACACATGCTCCATATTCCCCAATTATCAATTACACTTCCGTTCAAAACAAAATATCTGAACATGTTAAATAGTGGATTGCCCCACTGTACAGTGAGAAGGGGAAGAAAGAAAGCTTGCACAGTAATCTACTGTACAGTATCGGTACTGTATATGTGCAAAATGGCATATCAGTGAAAGTCATGAGCACAGCTGCACGGCACCTTTGAGCAGTGCAGTACAATCAGATTTTCTGGTTTGTTTTCTGGCTTTGCTGAGCAGCTTTGTTCTACCATCACTGTAGCCTCAACGAGCCATCATACTGAGTAATACCACTTTTGGCAAGGCCGCTGGCTTTTTTGCAGGCCGTGTAACCAACCTTACCAGGCAATTTGACAGGCTGCAACAACAGTCCTGATAAAGCCAAGCTAGCAACTAAGTAAAAACTGAGCATACAGCAAATACAGCAGCCTGCCCCCATTTCCCTAAGGGCTCCTTCCTACTCAATAGCGTCAGACACAGCAGACAAACGATGATAAAGTGATCCTCTCATGACTTTGACAGGCCCGACAGACAGCAGCAGGGTTGGCCCACGCAATAACGCCAGTCAGCCAGGCTCAAAGAAGAGCAATGAGACACACGTTTCATCTGCAACTGAGCAGTCAAAGTGAACACCTACGCTCACAGTCATGTCCCTAATTATTACAAACTACTTGTTGATAAATGAAGAATATTGCTGCTGTCAGTCACACAGGTCTTTAATTTCGCTTTTAGAATTTCTAGATGACAGAAATCCTTTTTAGTGGGTTTGTCAGGAGCATACGGGTTATTTTAAATATAGCATACAAACATGTTATTTACTTTATATATATATACACTGATTCTATTCCCACTAAAACCTAGAAAAATATACTAATGTTACAAGAATGGATGTTTATTGGTTGAGGTTTGGTTGATGGTTTTAGTTCCCTAAGAAAAATAAATAAATGTTTGTATGGGTTAAATTCTAGAATAAGCAGCCTGAAGCTAAGCAGACATTTAAAGATAATTTAGCTGTGGAGTCATTGCCTCAGAATCCAGCATTAACACGAGAGGCAAAAAATTCAGTTCTTTCTTTACATGCACATGTTCACATTGCTGCTACGCCTCTCCTACACAATCTGGGTTGATTTGTTTTCATTACTGATCACCTCTACAAACAAATAGCCACATATGAACATGCAGACTCTGTAGGTAAGGAGGTTTTTTGGTTTCTGTTTGTCATCCACCTTTAGTCCAGATTCTGTTGACTAATCACCTTTGAGTAGACTTTGCAAGTAAACTGTCCATGTGGAGATCAGAAGAGGGAAATGCAAATCTCACTAACCATTGAGCATGATCATGAGTTTGCTTTTCATTATCTTTTTTTTTTTTTTTAGATATATCTAAATTTGAGTTCATAAGCACATAGTTATGAGCACAAGTCTTGAGCCTGACAACAGTGATTTAACCGGCTGCAACAGAAGCCCTCCAAATTTGCCTGTTAGCCAGACCTGGTGTTAGATGAGGCTTGAAGCACTGCACAGTGTCTTTGAACCTTCCCACCATGGTCCTAAAATAGCAAAAATGTATCTCATCATTGAATGTTTGTATCAGTAGTACTAACTTGTACTGGAGCTGAGTGGCAGCATAATCTTCCACTTTCCCTTTCTTCTTTTGACTTTGCTGAGCCATGAATGCATTTACAGCCGCTGCAAATGCAGCAGACCAACGCACTCTGTTCTTTGTCCAGTAAACTTCTGTCTCTGCTGATAGAGGCAAAGGACAAACAACAACACAAACACAAGCAAGCCTAGCCCACATTTCTGACTGTACCACAGATTTTTCACATCTGACAACAGATGCTCTTTGCAGGTATCTGTGCATATAGCCTAAGCACAGGACCATGCTGGTCACTTAGAGTGAGCAGATTAGCCTATGGGCTCTCTCATTGGCCACTGATCAGAATAAATGATTACACACCTCCTGGACTAGGTGCGTGTGGGCACCTACTAGAAATATCTATGGTACTGATGATTGCAATACAATGGACGGATAGCATTAAAGCGGATCTAAAAGTAAATGAATAAATAGTACATTTTCCTCTCTACATATATGCGTTTGATCAATGCCTTGCTTGGTCTTCCAGGTAATTTTAAACAACCTGAAAGGACCATAATTGCTTTAAAGAAGCAACAAGGCCACAAGGAGAATGGCTGAGCCAAAGGTCAAGCATGTAATATCAAGGAGACAGCACAGGCTGTCTGCTGTGCACAATAGCTTCCAGGAACAGACAGCCTCTTGCCATTTCAGCATAAGCCATCCATTTCTCTGTTAATTATAGTCATATTGCTGTATTGAAGTCCACTGTTCCTTAACATATTCTTTGTTTTGGGTCCTTTTTGTCTCAGGTAATGGAATGTCAACTCAATGTGATTCCCGTGTACTGCAGAGTGTTGATCAAAGTGACCTCTGCACCTCTCTGCTCCTGCAAATCAATACACACAGTCAACAGGAGCTGACAGAAGCAGGCGCAACATATAATAAATGACAATTCACCATCACAATGGCAAGAGCATATCTGACAACTGCTGCTCATGGCAGTCATTTTCATGTGATGCCAAGCTGTTATGTTCAAAGTGGGATTCATTTGCCAGGACTGTCTCACACAGATGCTGATATTACAAGGCTGACTTGTAAGCACCTCATCCCCCAGTCATATGTTCCCGCTGAAGCTGTCCCAGCCAAGTGCTGACAGAGGCAGCGGTATTACAGTTGTATCTTTTTATTGTTGTTGTCTTTCAAAGGGAGCTTATATTGAAAGCAATTTTCCTCTTAAGGGAGCAAATTGTTCACAGAAAATTGTAACTGCCATCGCTTGGAGATGATTGGCTGCATCTTTTGGTGTTGGCAGTCAAGAATGGAAGGATTTCATATGCGGGAGTGGAGAGGAAGGGGGAAAAAAAAAAGAGCAGCGCATATTAAAAGATGTGTTGTGAAAAATGAGTGTGAATTTTCGCACACTCCGGATGATGGAAAAGGCTGCTGTTTTGTCAGGTGGAGAGAAAACAGAAATCTGTGTGTATTTTGTTGTTCTGCAAAGAGGTAGAGGCAATGTGTTGTGCTGATGGGAGTTGCAGTTATCATAAACTACTCTGTGAACCTATCAGAAAAACTGGCCATTTCCCTTCATGTTTTGTAGCTTTGTAGGGATCAAGAGGATTTGTTTCTGCTGGCAGCTTGCCCGACATCTAAAACAGAAGCAAAGGGACTCCTTGGTTGTGCTGTGGCCTCGGCAGCTAAAACATATGTCAAATGTCTGGTACTTGAAAAGTCTAAAACAGTGAGAAGAATGAGATATGCATGGATCCCTGTATAAGCAACTTTTTTATTTTACCTACCTATATTGTGTTTGTCTAATAACCATGTCAGTTCACATATCATATAGTTTCTTCATAAGCACATAGTTCTGACCAAAAATCAGTGAATGACTATTTTTAGCAAAAATAAATTTGTATTTGTAGAAAAAAAAAAAGAAAAGAAAAGAACTGTAAGTTTGCCAAACTAAAAACAGTGTCAACAAGTACAAAATAATAAAATGCAAATATGGCTAAAAACAGTGGCAGGCTACAGTATGTCATTCCAGGGAATGCCATCTGGAATATACCATGAAGACAAACAGTGGTACCAATAACATGGCTACATCTGGAGCATGGAGAAAGCTGATCTGTACTATTGGGCAAGCAGTTAAGCCTATCCAGATATTCCCACAGTTTTCATTAAAAAAAAAAAAAAAAAAAAGGTATGCCCTGGGTAACAGGCATGTTCAAACAAACTGACCTGCTAAACTAAAAGCCACACTGAGCCCTGCTGATGTTGTGTTTACCGTTTCATTTATGTCTTTCAGCACAATGGTTTAAAAGTTACAATCAGATGGGATATTAAAAAAAAATACTCAGGGCACAGCTGATTCCAAAGTCTCATATTAAAGTGAGGGCAGATTGAACGCTAGCAGTCACTCACTGTCACTACTAAAGGTACAAAGTGGTATTACAAGTGCAGGGTTAGCTGGTGAATAACGCTAACTTCTATAGATAGCTCTACAAATCAATATATAGATGTTAAAATTCATTTTCATCCTGATGATAATTTGAGTTAATTTCTTTATATTTTGAACTATTATCAGAAATTGCACCTTTAATACTTCTATACACACACCTGTGTACTTGACCAGCTCTCCTGCAGACTTGCTGTGCTTAACTTTCCTCTTGCATGCTAAATTGCGGCTTTTATGCCAAGGGGATTAATTGGGGACCAAAGATATACAGTAAAATCAGTGCTAGATTGAATTAGAGACTTGCTGTTGCAGTACAGTTAAATTGCAGAATTTTTATTGCTTATTTTTTTCCCCACTTTGTCTTAAATACTCTATAGTTTGTAGCTCTTTTGATTTCTGCCACTGTAATTTAAACAAAAACATGAAATTTATACAGCTCCAGAGCTTGATATAAAGGATGAATTCAAAAATAGTTTTACTTCCTCTTAGTGTCAGTGATAATGACCATCAGATGAATACTTAAGCTGTTGCTTGCTGTATGCAGTTAAAAATTGGGAGAAATCACATAGTGGTCCTCATGTTTTCATTTAACTGTCAAAATACAGAAAAGCCTAAACACTGGTGTGGTTTTCAGCCTCCCTAAAACAAGATGTGAAGTACAAATCAAATATGCATGTCTGAAACAGTTTGAAAAAACTAAAAACAATAAACGGCATTCTAAAGGACAGCTGTGTGCTTCCTTCCTGTTTTCAGTGTGTGTTGCAACAATGATCAACCACTGCATCTGGTTGCAAATACTGGTTAACCATGTAACCAGCACTCTCTGACCTAAAGGTTCATGACACCATATACGCAGTTTAGAATCACAACTGTTGCATGAAGAAGCTCCAAGATCTACCAAAAGATTTAAAAAAAAACAACATCTAGGCACTAAAAGAACATCTTTCAGCTAAACTGAGCATTGAGCTCATCTATGAATGCTTGTCTTCTGAAATTTGCATACTACAATAAAGAACCCATCTATCCATCTCCTTCCACTTAACACATTCAGGGTTGCGGGAGGGCTGGAATCTAAACCCAGTTGTCATGGATCGAGGGGTGGGGTACACCCTGGTCAGGTCAGCAGTCTGTCACAGGGCTAAAACAGAGAGACAGACAACCATTCATGCTCATATTCACACCTACGGCCAATTTAATACCCAGAGAGAAACCACACAGGTGCAGGGAAAACATGCGAACATGCAAACTCTGCACAGAAGGGCCACAGCTGTCCTGGGGATTCGAAGGGGATTTGACGTTCTTGCTGTGAAGCAACAGTGCTTACTACCACACCACCATGCTACCCATAATATAGTATAAAATAGAATTTAATTTGGAGCATCAAACTGTAAGGCTGTTGTTTCCACTTTTGAATCAAAGTTGAGTGTTAATTTACAACAAAAAAAGAAAGTGTGACTTCATTTATAGCTGTAGTTCAGTCATTTGTGTCTATTCTCCTGTGAGCCGCCCCCCTACACCCCTTCTCTCCTCCAACAGGTTGCTGTAGCTACTGCTAATTACCCAGATACTGACATTTCTCTAACTATGGACATAATGAATTATGAAAGTGGCAGACCAAGACCAGACTCACTGTGCAAACACCTCCCACTGAACCTGTTTGTTTTGGGCGAGCTTGCCTCATCCATTAGTTGTTATTGTTTTTTCTAAACATGACATTGATTCAATTTACCACCAATCAATTTCAAATTGTTCTGACATTTCAGATATGACCTTAAAGCTAGGCAGTCCAAGAACTATGATTAGGATTAAACTTTTGTTAATGAGGTGATTTCTCTTCACACGGGGCTGTGTGACACGATGGAACAGGAATGGTCAGTAAAAATTAGATCAATTATTGTGAACGGAACCGCTTTAACTTGATTACCTTTGCACTCGCTAATTTGTGTAATTAATAACCTCCCCTCAGCTGCAGAGAGCAGTTTATTAATAACAATCTATATCTGTGCTCCTTAATGAAATGGCAGGGGCCAGGCCATCCGTTCTGCAGGTAATGTCATAATCAATGGTGCCCAACACACATGTTAATTACCGTAGTTATTAATTGTTACAGTTGGACTTGAATGCTACATGCTGTCAGCCCCTTTGTCCTGCTATGTATAGCAATCAGTGGATTGAAAATGGCAAATCTAATTAGCCATTCAGCGAGCAGGCTGGGAATCCAAATGAGACGGTATCAGCCCTGACAGCTGGCAACCGAGGCGCCGTTCACACTGGGCCGTGAACAAAACCAGCATTATCCACTGCCCCGGGAACAACAGGAAAAGGCATGTATCGCAAACTAATAAATACATTCACAGCAGCAGCCTGCCATATCACACAATGGTCTAATGAAATGCCTGCTTGATGCCTTTGTTTGGGTACAAGGAGTGTTTATGCGTTTATCTGTACAGAGTGCACCTCGTCCATCCTGCAGGCAGCAGAGTCATTTTTAGGCAGGACAGAGATTCTGTGCAAAGTTCTGGTAACAATTTTATGTAACTAATTAGGAAATGTGGTGTTTGGGAAAGTTTTAATGATTAAACAAATTATAGGAAACAATTTACAAAGTTGATAATTGCAAAAAGTAAAGTTTAAGTTTATGGATGGATGGATGGATGGATGGATGGCCACTTCAGATAACTATTTGTCTCTTTAAAATAAATTTGCCTAATCCGGTCATTGTTGCTAAGGTTATGAGGGGAAACCATTAAGGAGATTATAAAATGTTATAAAATGTTTTCTTAACATTCATATTCTTACACAATAAAGTGGATGACATGTAGTTCACAATGAAGCAATACGCCTTGTATGTGTCTATGGCCAGTCTCCATATGTACTTATATAATTACAGGTCATTAATATGTAATCATAGCTAGTAAGTAGTAGATGCTATCGCATTGATTAAGGTTAACATTAAGAACATCAAATGGTGGGAGGAGTTGACAAGTTAAAGGTTGCAGGTTAAATTTCCAAAATACACAAAAGAGCATAATTGTGCATGCTCTATGAAAACCATTTAACTTCAACTTTACATGAATCAACAAAAAAGTGTGTTTTCAGCACTGTGATAGAGCAATCCCATTTGAAATATTTTTTGTTGATAAGAATCTTACAAAACTCTAAACATTAAGGAACACGTAACATTTATTTTTAGAGAAAACAAGTCATCACTGTCATCACCAGCTGTTGGCTTTGCGTGCGTGCGTGCGTGCATGTGTGTGTGTTCCAGAAACTTGTGATTGCTAACCAACAGGATACAGTAGTGGTGGACAAGCAGAGAAAGAAGACTGTAGTGATAGATTTAACAATACCAAGTGATAGTAACGTCAGGAAGAAGGAACGCGAGAAGCTCAATAAATACCAAGAGCTGAGAGAAGAGCTGGGGAAGATGTGGAAAGCGAAGGTAACAGTGGTCCCTAGGGTAATCAAAATACTCGGGGCAGTTCCTGGAATCTGCTGGAGCCACTCTCCCAGTTTGGGGGGTCACTGCCCAGAGTCTTCTAATCTATCACTACGGACTTCTTCCTCTACTTGTCCATCACTACTAGTGGTTCTGACACTCACATATCCTCAGACTCTTTCCTTCCGCTTAGCATACAGTCTCAGGGTGCTGGATTTGGGGTGAACCCTCCATGCATTGTAAAGAGCTTTCTTGTCTTGATGTCAGTGGCTTCTATCTCCTCCTTTGACCAGCTTATTATCCCAACAGGGTATCTAATGACTGGCAGGGCATAGCCTACAGAAAGTGAGGCAAGTCCTGAAGAGTCAGCTGAATAGGAAGAACAAGGTGTGGGCAATCAACAGCTATGCCCTGCCAGTTGTCAGATACCCCGCTGGGATACTAAGCTAGCCAAAGAAAGAGACAGAAGCCACTGACATCAAGACAAGAAAGCTCCTTACAATGCATGGAGGGTTCACCCCAAATCTAGCACCCTGAGACCAAGCAGAAGGAAGGAGGCCAAGGACTATTGTCACGACCACTATCCTGGATGAAACAACAAAGATCCATGAGTACATCAGGAAGATGACCACAAAGGATCACGTGCTTATTGAGTACCTCAGGCAGCAAAAACCTGAGAAAGAAGAGGAGAAAGAATAGGAACCAACATGGAAGGACAGACTCCTGCATGGCATGTACCACTGGCAGATAGAAGAAGTGGCTGATATAGAAAAATCCTACCAATGGCTGGACAAAGCTGGAGTGAAAGACAGCACAGAGGCACTAATCATGGTAGCACAGGAACAAGCTCTAAGCACAAGATCAATAGCGGCTGGGGTCTACCACACAAGGCAAGACCCCAGGTGCAGGCTGTACAGAGATACCCCTGAGACAATCCAGCACATAACAGGAGGGCGCAAGATGCTAGCGGGCAGGGCATACATGGAACACCATAACCAAGTGACTGGATTAGTATACAGGAACATCTGTGCCGAGTGTGATCTGGAAGTCCCAAGGTCAAAATGGGATACTCCCCCAAGGGTGGTCAAGAATGATAGATCTAAGATCCTGTGGGACTTCCAGATACAGTCAGACAAACTTGTGATGGCTAAGCAACTACACATAGCAGTGGTGGACAAGCAGAGGAAGAAAGCCATAGCAATAGCAAGTGATAGCAACATCAAGAAGAAGGAACACTAGAAGCTTGATAAATGCCAAGGGCTGAGAGAAGAGCTAGAGAGGATGTGGAAGGTGAAGGTAACAGTGGTCCCCGTGTTAGTCGGGACACTCGGGGTAGTCCTTGCAATCTGCTGGAGCCTCTCCCAGTTGGGGGCGTCACTGCTCAGAGTCTTCTCTGCTTGTCCACCACTACTATCTCTTCGAGAGTGGCTCCAGCAAATTCTAGGAACGACATCCGAGATCTCTGTCCAGAAGAGCACAGTCCTAGGAACAGGACCCTCAAGCTCCCAGGCCTCTGGCAGAGGACCCGAGCTTGGAGGACAAAGACCGCCCGCAGGGCAAGATTTTATATATGCCTCTAAATAAAGCTTTAAAAATAAATTCACCAGTGAATTTGCTTCTTTTCACTCTTTTGCAAGAAGTCATACACATACAGTGTGTACACATTCATTGTTTACACTTACACACACACACACACACACACACACACACACACACACACACACACACACATCCATATTTAAAGCAGGCAGCAGCTTGTGTCTCCATCCAGAGAGCACCTGTAAATAATGCAGTGTTAAAGGTGGCAGCCAGGAGCGAATTAGAGGGTGAACAGGTGGAGGGCTCCCCACCCCCACAGCCTCCACCCGCACACCCTTCCTTGCACTAACTCCACCATAACACAAAGCCATGCCAAGTCTCACTCTCAGCTTCACCAGCCGTATTCTTAACACCACACGTGCTGAGCTCCAGTGCGGTGGGCCCAGGGGGGCCACCGGCCTTTCCTCCCGCCATACTCAAAGCAGTGATGGGCAATAAAAACACTTCACACCTTAAGTGAAAGATACGACTTTAAATATTTTACACACATTCTGCATATGCAATTTATCCACACCTGGCTCTTAGGACCAACAACATCTGGTAGCTGTTGCTTTAGAGGCAATTAATTCTTCATCCAAGCGACCAGGTCCTTTCTGAAAATGAGAGAGAACAACTTGCGTGTTACTTAGATGAAAATAAATGTTAAGATTACAATACAGAACAGAACAGCAGTTTAGAAGTAGCAATGATATACATTTTACAGCAAAGACATCAAAAGGTGAAATGTAGTATTTGGCTTTACCTTTAGTTTTATCCTTTTAAGAAAGACGACTGTTGTATGTAATGTACTGTACTTATGAATGCTGTCACTGAAAGTGATTATTGAAAAGGTCAAATCCAAATTTCTTTAAGCCCAGTGGGATTTTTAAACAAAATGCTGATAAAACATAGAAGGCTGCAATTGATGATAAAAAAAAAAAAAAAAAAAAGACCGCAGAAATGCTAATTCTGTGTCCTGACAACAATCAAGCCAGAGGCACTTGTATCCCTCTGCTGATGAATTGACTCGATAGATCTCCTAAATGTCTGAGTGTAATTTTAGAGGGGGCACGTGTCCATGGAAAAGAAAAAAAAAACCTGGGTAATGGTGAAAAATAACTGTCTTCTAAGGCCTGAAGAAAAGTTGGGGGAAAAAAAAAAACTAAAGGAAAGATTTTAAGATAGCTTAAAGTGACTGAGTAACTGCTGAGTTAATACTTCTGGCAATAAACATTTAGGTTGATTACACTACTTTGACTTAATCAGAAACTGACCTTTGAAGACACTAAATAAAACCGGTTACCGTGATAGAGTTAAAACAACACTGAAGTGGTATATTGAGTTAGGACTGATTGGCTTAAAACCATTCATGCTCCACTCTTTTTCATCTTTAGTGCCGGAAATCACTGCTTTCCTGTTGTCTGAATGGCCGCAAACATTTACCTTCCTTCTGCACTGATAGGATTCCTTTGTTTATAGCTGTTTTTTCCCATGGGAATGAAAGTAGATTTGAACTTCAGTGCTAAGTGAGAACTCTTCTGCACTTCCATGCACTCTATAACAACAGGGCACACCAGATTACCTTATGAGATGGTGTTTAACATGTCCATTCTGCCACCAAGGCCTGCATCCATGGCATGGATGTGAGAACCACAGCAATGAAATCTTGGCAAGGTTATAAAAGAACAAAAACAGTCTTCTGTCACTGAGAAAGAACAGACTAGTGAGACTGTTCTAATCCAGCACCAAAATAAGAGTTTCTGTTTTGAGAGAATTTTAAAGCTTAAGGTCAAGTGGGTAAAGAACAACTTGTGGTGTATGGAAATTGTTGAAACTCTCCACAGGATGTGGTAAGTCATAATTTAGCTTCTTCCTAACCCTTCTATTTGTTTGGGTTTGGCTGCTGTTTTGGTGAAATAAAGAGTTTAAGCCCAAAGCAGGTGAGGTTAAACTACTGTAATCCTGTTTGCTGTTAGTTTGTGTGGAGGGTGGGGTTAAGGTGTGAGGTGGACACTGGCTCTACTGACTGTTTATCATAAACACAGCCTAGCCCAGAGAGGTCCATCTGCTTTGATTTTATTTAGTGATTCCCCCCAGGGGCCCTGAGCTGGAGCGAGAATAACAATACTTGAGCCCATCTGTTCCCGTAGAACCAGCCCCGGCTAAATTACCACACGCTACGAGCGGCTGGCATATGCTGTGGCATAAAGCTACAAGAGGGCATTGTGCGCCAGCTGTTCTGTTGACAAATACTTATCTGGCACTTCTGAAGTCAGCTTGCTAAGCTGGTTTCAAGTTTGACTAAAAACTAAACAGGGTAAGGTGTGGAATGGGGCTCCTGTGAAGGGGGGGAGATGCATGTATAATGCATGTTGATTTATCCCGGGGTATCGTTTTGTCAGAGGTCGTCTGGGGAATTGGGTCACTGATGTAGACTTAATTTGAACATACAGGGCAGCTAGAAGACTGCAACCAACCAAGCGGTCAAAACAGACTACAACTAATCTTTCACATTCTCCTGTAACAATAACAGGCTGTAATCATACTGTTAAATGTTTACATGTCAGTGGATGATCACTGTTTCAAAGGCTTAAATTGGGCTTGATCACAGTAATCCTATCGGTAAAGAAACAGATCTTTCTATGGGGGATAATACACACTTTAAACAGTGAAAAATACACAGGGTTTTGTAGGGATTCACACCTATAGCTCTAAAAAATTCACAGGAATAACAAAATAATACTGGACAAGAAAATACAAAACTGTTCCTTAATGGTACATGAGATGTCAGCTACAGGTACTATAATCAGTCTTCACATGTTTTTGCTTTGCTAATCTGACATCAGTGTATTTTTTCACTATCTATAGAAAGTACTGTCATCAGCTTATACCTGGCACCATTCTTATTTCATATGCAGTCCAGAAATAAAAGTCTATAATTAAGCTAGCTGGCAGCTTCTCAAAGTTGCTTTAAATACACTCATAAAAAGACTGAATATCTAGTTGGAAGCAGTGTTTTGGAACTATTTTAGCATCATCTGATTTTCCTTTACTACTGTAGCACCCAGTGCAAAAATGACATGAAAGATCATTTTAAAAATACCCATTTCTTTCCGATTTATTAGGCAAAGCAAATTTAATATGTTAAAAAAAACAAAAAAACAACCATACTTTTGTACTAACTGCATGGAATTAAAGGTTTTACAGTAACCTGCACTCCCAGGTTGGCACGCTGTAATCAAACAACTTGCAGCGCATCAACATTAACCTCAGTTACTGTTAATGTTGACATAAAATATTTGTAACTGAGCAACTCTAGATTCACATATAAAAATAGGTTTACTTAAGTTTTATTTGTAACTTTTTTAAATCACCTATGTCCCGTTTTATTGCCTCTTCAGTGTGTCAAGGTAAAAACGTGTGAAAAAAGTTTTGACAGTTTTAACACTGTGCCGAGATCCCATGGCTGAGATGCCAACCTGAAAACACAAATTCCCTCTGACACGCCATTCCAAAGCATCTGCAGAAAGAAAAAAAAAAAAAATCCTTGATGCTCTCAAGGACACCGGCATAAAATATACAAGACTTGACATTTCACCCTTCAAAATGGGCTTTATTTTTAACATTTACAGGAACATCACTGACATTAATTTTCCACCCGTTACATATGTCTACACTGTACAGATGAAAGAGGGGGGGCAAAAAAAAAAAATCTAAATCTCTGCTCTGAGACTTCTCTCATAGAGAACAAGGCTCCAATCAGTGATAAGCTCCAGCAGTGCAGAAAAAGTTCGCACAGGTGTCAGAATACCTGCAACAGTGGAAATGACCACAGACCAAAAATGGAAGTTGTCAGGTGAGAGGTACTTTGAAATCTGGATAAAAAAACAACTACTTTATAGTTAGACTGGTATGCCTTGGGGAATTTGGAATATAATGGAATCGACGATCATTTTTCCATTCTTTTTTTTCTTTAAATGCGTCAAGGTTACCAGCTTTGTGCCTCTTCATTTCCCATCATCTGTTATCTGTTCAATGCATCATTGTGAACATTCAGTAGTTGCTACTGTTACTGGATCTAGTGAAAGAGGACAAGGAGTACCTAAAGTTTTTTTTTTTTTTAACCCTGTGTCATCTTCTTAGAAAGGGAGAAGAGTTTATAATATGATTTAAGTACAATAAATAATAATATTTTGATCACAACTGTTTAGTTATCTTGTGCCTGGATGGAAGTCACACTTTCATTAAAGGCAGCGAGAATCAATACTTGCTTCACTTTGCTCGTAGGAAATCCAATCTGCCATGATGGGCAGAGAAAAGGCTTTGTAAACATAAAATATAATTTAGATTTACTCATCAACACAATGAGCGACAGACTTAAAGACACTGCATATGAAATTCTTCACATCACACACGCTTACCTTAAAGAAAACAGTCAGACTTTTCCAGTATTTCACCTCATTGACCCTATGAATGCATGGAGTGCTCCACCAACCAGCTTTACAACAGCAGCCATTGTACAAGTCTCCCTTCATGAATGTATCTGGCATCTACCCTGCATTAGCAATGCAGACCATTCTTTACAGCTACAGCAGAGGAGCAAATTTGTATTCTGTAACACAAAACTCATGTCTCCCGACCAACAAATTAGCACTCACTGTGACTTCAAATGGGAGGCAGAAGAAAATAAAATGCAAAACCTAAATGTTTCCTGATAGGTCCACTTTGGGGATGAAGCAAAAGGTGCAGCATTAGTTACACAAATATGCAGAAAACATGAGACTTTTACAATGGCTACATCTACTTCTGCAAAACATATACTGTAAAGACACAAACACAGTTTGATGGGGAATTATGCAAACCTGTTGACAAAGAGCAAAGAGTCTGGTCTTGATGCGGCTGCACTGAAGATTGACGTCTATATTGTTGATGTTACTACCATGACTATGCTATTAAGATATTTTACACAGAAGCGTACGTATGGGATGAGGATTTGCACTCTGCATTGCTTCCTTAATGTGCATTATGGAAGGCTCCCATCATTTTCAGTGATTAAGAATAGCAGGACTCCTCTTTTCTTAAGGTAAATGAGGTGAGAAAGGTCTTCCCACTAGTTCATTGTGTTTTTGTTGCGCATGTTTTGTCAGTCACTGCGACACAACATGCCCTCCCGCCCATCATCTCTTTCCTCCCATAACAGGGAGTGAATCCTCATAATGCCTACATTTGCTTCGTCATCCACTACCAATGCTCAGCTGTGAGACACAGGGAAGCTACATAGGACTACATGAAGAACACAACACTTCAACTAATGCACAGTGCAAATAGGCTTCTCCCCCATTCTTCCCTCTCCAACTTCCAGAAATGAGCAGGCATTGTGGAGAGTAAGGGAGGTGGGGGTAAGGGTTAATTCTGGACAGCGCCCCTGCTGGCAGGCAGCCGCTCTTTTAGTTTAATTTTTGGTCTTTCTGGAAATCTTCCGCCCTGGGAAAGGGGAAGGTGGAGTGACTAAGGAGCAGGGGTGGGAGAGTAGGGGTCTTGAGAGAGGATTCTACTTGTACAGACTCATGGTCGGGCTCTGGTACATGCACATATACGCATCACACAGCAGGCGTCGCGCCTGGCCCTGGATGCTTTTGGGATCAAGGGTGTGCAGCTCCTCTGGGGTCATTTTCAGGTAGGCTTCCACCTCCGGACAGGGAGAAACTTGTGGGATGTTGAAACCATTCTGCCCTCCTGAAAAGTCACAAGCAAAGTCATTAGAGACAGCCCAACGGACACAGCAAGCTAGGTATTTTACTCATGACCAGTTCTTTGTGTTTGAAAAGCTAGATGATTTCAAATAAAGGCAATCATTGTTGGCTTATATGACTTTTACAACTCTGCCCTTAAAAAAGCTGAAATTATGAAGCTGATGCAAAGAATCGATAATAGACTAATGAAATTAAGAAAAATGACCAAAAAAGGGGGGGGGGGGGACACGCAGTAGCTTATGCACTAGCTCTCAGCTTCATTTTGACTGTCAAGCAACTGTTTGCTTAAATGTAGAAATAGTTTTAAACTAGGTTTGACATCAAAGAAAGAAGAGTTCCAGTACTTTTCAATATGCAGTAACTTTATAACTTCAGTTAAAATAGCAGTTTTGTTACAAACACAACATCAAAAAGACCGTGACACGCACCGTCACGGTCGGCCATGCTGTCGAAGAAGAGCCAGGCTGAATCCGCGGTGCCGTACTTGACAAAGGCCACGTAGTGACTGGTTTCAATGCACAGCACGGCGAACAGCTCCATCCTCTGGCGGGGAAAACTGCCCTGACGGCCCATACTTTCTTGTAGCTCCTTGGGGACGGACAGTTTGCCATGTCGATGGGCTTTTCTCCTTGGGTGGAGGTGAACCTAATTCAGTACAAGCACATATACCATTTGTTACCATGGCCTGTCAGACACAAACAAAAGATGCTTAACATGTTACTGTAGACATATTTCATAGTTATACGAGACATACATATTAGAGATGAGAGGAATTAAAAGCCCTCCAGGAATCCTACTGCCATACAATATTATTTTAAAAAAAGCACAGACTTTGGGGCCATGTGTTAAACTCAACTCCTACACTGAGCCGCTAGGATTCCTTTGGATTTGGCGCCACCAAATGGATGATCCTGACACAGACTTTAAAACCTGTTTTTGGTTGAAGTAATGCTGCAATAATGCCTCGTGTTGTTCACCTGTGTATTGCACTTTTCACAGAACTGTTTAATTTTGCCAGCAGTGATGTCCCCATCCTCATAACAGTCTCGGCACTCGTAGAGAGCCAGGCCTCCGCAGATACGACATTCCCTTGGAGCTGGAAAACAAAACGCAAACCTCTATCACTGCTGACACACTGTACCAAAGTGAAATTCTTTAGGCTGGAAAGCAAGAAAAATTGGTTCCTTCATCTCAACTGAGCTGAAGTGACAACAGAGTGGAAATTCATTACCAGAAGCCACACACAGCTTTGAATCACCACTGACCAGCACATCGCACACACAGACTGAAAATAAATATTAGCTACTCACTGTCCTCCAGAAGATCTGTGATGTCCAGCTCCAAGGAGGGGAAAATCTTATTGAACATTTTGAAGTCTTTGCCAAAGCGGGGCATCTGGATAATTAGGCAGGAGGGCGCCTGACAGAGAAAGAGAACCTATAGGTTAGTCATCTATAAAGCGCCGAGGTCGAGTCAAAACAGGAACTGAGACTATCCTGCTACAGACAAATAGGAATTATGTCTTTTGAACAAAACAGATGACAATTTTGTTTAAAGGAAGGAGAATAAGGATATGAAATGCATAATATACAGTGCAAACTGCCTCATACTTAGGATCTGAAAAATTTATGTTGTGTTTCTTATTTAAAAAAATGAAGAACACGCATATTCTATAGCATCCACTGGAGTAAAACTGAAAAAGGTTTCAGATGAAGTAAACTAAGCACTGCAAAAAAAATTTTTTTTTTCCTCTTCTTGTCAACTGAATGAGGAAATGTCAGTGTAATATTTCTCTTAGAACAATACAAATCCTTTTTAATTTATTTGAATCTTATTAAACTATTATATTTGTACAACTGAAAACCTTTGATGTAAAAATTATTAGTTCTTTAAACTTGCAAAATGAGAAAAAAAGGTTGGCCAGTGTGTAGATTTTGGTAGATCTTTGAACCAAAATGTGTGTTTATACCAAAGATTTATAAGATGTGGTTATCTATAACTCAACCCAACTGGCACCTACCAGACCAGTCAAGGCACACAATATTATCAAACCTTCTTCTTAAGAAAACATTTTTAAAATAAAGATGAAAATAATTCAAATGAACCTCTGCAAACTTTAGGTCGCTGTTGATGAACGACCATTCCAGGAGCTGCTGGATGGTGGGAACTCCGACCTTGTCCTTCTTATCCATGAAGATCTGGTAAAAATAGCAGTCTTGGACCTTTTGACCTGCTGACCTAGAAAACAACAGCAAAGTCTTTGTTCATTTATCTTCCTTCCTCAGGGTGAAACTAAATATGTACAGATCTTAGAAACTCTTTTAGTAGCAGGTGGGGGTTTTTTTCTGTAAAATTAACACCACAGAGCACAATTTGTATTTATGTTAACTGACAAAAAACCAATTCATCTATCAATATCTGAAATATATGCAGCAATTCATCAAATAAATAAAAGCAGCCTCTCTCTCAATTTGTGAAATATGAGCAGATAGTAAAAGAACAACTCAAATTTTCAGCATTTTTAAATAAAGTAGTTTAACATTAGACATTTAACAAATCCACAAATCAAAAATATTACAGGATCTTTGTTTTATTACAGCTACATGTCTCTGATAAACAATAAAAATCAGATTTAAGATTTTTTAAGTGGAGTAATCATTCCAAGAAAGGTAGCTCTTTCAGTCACCTTATAATGACACAGCTTTACGACTCAGAGTCTGTCGTATAACAGTTTGTCAGAAATGATGACATCCAACTCTCACAGCTCATCTCACGTTCAAAGATTTGTAAATGAGATCACATCATTAGTTTTCAGTCTGACAAAAAAACTCACATTTTAAATCACTTTGCCCACGCTGTAAGTCATACAGTTTCCAGTGCTCACACTGCGGTACATGTGAAACTCTGTTTAAATCTACACTTCACAGATTTAGACATCTGGTTTAGTGTTTGTTTTAAGACTATATTTGCATAGTCTGGTTATGCTGATAATCAGGGGCACGCTCATTATGCCACGTCATAACGCTAACCCTCAATATGGTTTCTGTATGAAAAGTAATGCAATTCAGTTTTATTTATATAGCGCCAAATCACAACAACAGTAACCTCAAAGCATTTTACACTGGAAGGTAAAGCCCCTACAATAATACAGAAAAACCCTTAACAATCAGATGACCCTGTATGAGCAAGCACTTGGCAACAGTGGGAAGGAAAAACTCCCCTTTAACAGGAAGAAAGCCCCAGCAGAACCAGGAGCAGGGAGGGGCAGCTGTCTGCCATAACCGGTGGGGGTGATGGGAGTTGAACTGTTCTAGGCATTTCTTTTATTAACCTCACCAACTAAACCTTTACAACAAGAAACCTGTTGGCCTATAGAGCTCTGCTGTCAAATGTTTTACTTGTACAATATGTGATATATATTAATATTTGGTAGTGCAAATTTGTGGTTTCTTTGAATCATTACACTTTAATCTATCCCACTATGTGTCCCACTGGTCTCATCAGTCATCATATACACTCACTGGCCACTTCATTAGGTGTACCTGTTCGACTGCTCGTTAATGCAAATATCTAATCTACCACACACAGCAGCAACTCAGTGCACTGAAGCATGTATAAACTGCAATTAGGTAATTAGACACAGACGAGACGACCTGCTGAAGTTCAAACCAAGGATCAGAATGGAGAAGAAAGGTAAGTTAAGTGACTTTGAACACGTCACGGTTGTTGGTGCCAGATGGGCTGGTCGGATTATTTCAGAAACTTCTGATCTACTGGGATTTTCCCACACAGCCATCTCTGGGGTTTATAGAGAACAGTCCGAAAAAGAGAAAATATCCAGTGAGCGTCAATTCTCTGGGTGAAAATACCTTGTTGATGTCAGAGGATAATGGCCAAAGTGAGGTATGCAGAAGAGTATACCTTGGCATCTACTGCTGTAGATGGGCTGCAGGTGGCACTCCTATCACTAAAAGCAGGAACCTGATGCTACAGTTCACATGGGCTCACCAAAACTAGTCAACAGAAGACTGGATAAATGTGGCCAACTGTGCATCGTTTAAATAACACAGCCTTGTTGTTGACCACGTCCATCCCTTTATGACCACAGTGTACCCATCTTCTGAAGGCTGCGTCCAGCAGGATAATCCACCATGTCACAAAGCTCAAATCAGATCTCAACCTAATAAAGCACCTTTGGGATGGAAGATTCACATCATGGACGTGCAGCCAACAAATCCGCAGTGACTATGTGATGCTATCATGTCAATATGGACCAAAATCTCTGGGGAATGTTTTCAGAACCTTGTTGTATCTACCCACAAACAATTACAGCAGGTCTGAAGGCAAAATGGGATCCAACCCAGTGATAGTAAGGTGTAACTCATTAAGTGGCCAGTGAGTGTATGTTTTAATTGTTTTAATTGCCTGGATCAGTTTCAGTTTGGGCATTTTCTTTTGGTTTTGTTAAAAAAAAAAATCTTGAAGAAAATTAAATTAAATAAACCTATACATATCTGATTTATCACCTCAGCCCCTGACAGAGTAAATACAGAAATTTATTTTACAGATTTTCAAATTTCTTTAAAATGTTAAATGACCTTTACCTTAGCTTGAGCAACGGATCCACCCTCAGTATGTGATGGAAAAGGATATTGAGGAACTCCTCAGGATCTGCAGTGCAAAATGTACTAAAATGAGTTTGGAGGTAATATTTCTGTGCAAATGCCACCATAAACTGTTCAAACTATGAATGAACATTTTGTTTTTGACCTTGACTTGCAGAGGTATCATATTTTACAGTTTTTAAAGAATTGGTATGATCTTTTTTTTATCATTATAGAAGTAATTTTTAAATTAGTCACAAAGTTACATCTTTAAGCAGACAAAAAAGCAATACTAGTACATGTAAGTAAGACAACCACCAATATCAATTCCCAAACACACATTAATGGGTACAAGGAAAACAACATGAAATCTCACTGTCATACCTTTTTCTTCAGAGGTAAAACCAGAGGCAGCTTCTACTTTCTCCAAGATCCTTCTCAGCTTCATCACTTTAGTGGCACAAACATACCCATGTCTAGAAGACGTAGACAAAGTTAGTTACAAGCTACCTAAACAGCCACATACAGTTCAGTAACTACAACTATAGTTAAACTTTTCAGGAGCAGTTTGCACTTCATGTAAATTCCAGTTTTGATGGATGACAAAAAAAAAAACTGCTTTCTGTGCCGTATTTTTTGTTTAAATGTAAAAGCTCTTATTTAAAGTTGTTCAGCATTTTAACTTAAAACAGAAGTCTTTATTCTTTTGTCAAAAACAGCAGAAACAAGAAGAACTGGTGATAACAACACAATTCTGATCTACAATACTGCAAGAGACAAACACCTGCAGCTAAGTATCTGTCAAGACTTACATGCGGAGAGGATTGACTATCTCTGTACGCAACAGCTCTTGAGTCTCTCTGTAATACTCTACATCAGTCTTTGATCGTGGCCTCAGCAGAACAGTGTCCAGTACAGAACTGAAGGAAAACAAACTGCAGAGCAAAACATAAAACAAAGGTGTTAAAATTAAAAATAATCTGTCTATTATCTCATTGCCATACGATGATTAGCCAGTATTGCTTGTCTGTGTTTATCTGATATTTAAAAACCAGATGACTCAAAAGTATCAGAGCTGGAAATATGGCCAGCCTGCTGGCAGTTTATCAGCAAACAAGAAGACATTTTTTTCATAGTAGAGAGAGATGTTAATATGTTGTTTCACAAACCAGAAAAGAATTATTCACTAAAAGCTACTGGTGCTAGTTGCAAACCCTCATAGGATTAATATAATGCAGTTTTTTCAGTTGCATTAATGTCTATTTTGTTAATTATTAAAACAATAAATATAAGAGATAAGAAGTGAGAAGCCAATGACATCTTACTGTTCAAAGCCCTTAGACTGAATTTAAAGCTAGAGTTCATAAATCCAAAAACAGTACAAAAACAGTTAAAGGGATTTCTACCAGTCTGGACTGAGTGCTTCACTCAAAACACATTTATCAGTGTTGAAAGAAACTGTTACACCACTATCCCCCAGTCAGCTCACAGCTGGAGCACATCCTGTTCAAAAAAAAAACAAAAAAAAAAACCCTTCTGGTTTAAGAAACGGGCTGGTGAGACTCTGCGATCGATAATTAAAATACACGTCAATAAAAATAATTTCATATTTTGTAGCTGATAATGTATTTACTATTACACCTAGTAAAGAGTACTAACCAGAAGAGGGTTGAATCCAGGTAGCATGAGTTGTAGTGACCTTGAATGCCTTTCTTCTTTCCCACCATGACATCCAGGCCATCATTTTCCGTACGTGGAGGTGTGTTCTCATGTACAACCTCACTCAGGTAACCCCCAAATGCTGCAAAAACACACATGGTACAAATGTAAACACAAAATTTGTGAGAACATTAGCTAAACTGATCATTTTAATCATGTACCTCCTAGTGACTCACCAATGGAGTTGCAGCGTTCAATAGGGTTGGAGGAGTGGTGAAGGGACGGGAAGCGGGAGTCAGGTCGGCAGCACTTGAGCTTCACAAACAGGGCTTTTTTAGGTGGACAGGTGAAGTAACGTGTGCCTTTAAATGTGCCATCAGTGCAGCCAGGGCACTCTTCTTCCTGGAAGAACAAGGTCATGGATTAAATTACCGCAAGGTATTTTTCATTAATTCTGTTTTTCCAAATGCCTAGATACTCAGGACTGTCTGATCATGTACTTGTTGACAACAGTGTGGTTGCTCAGCATCTGACATATTGAATTTTATACACCTGCCAACAGACTTTCCACAGAGAAATGCACTGAGTACACGTACTCAGCACTGTGACTTCCTTGACTACAATAAACCTTTGTACAAATTAAAGAAAGCCAGTAGGAAGCATTTATCGTGGCATGTTACACAACTGGATTTAGCAATAAATTAATTTCTATGTGCTGAATAATTTCCTATTCAGCTCAACAGGCAGGATGATCAAGGAAACATGTAGAGGTCAGTCAGTATGCATTAACAGCAGTATTGGGAGTGTCTACTAGTGTTATTTACCAAGGCAATGTTTGTTTGTGTTTATAATACATCAACCAATATACTGTTTGTCCAGTCAGAATTACATACTCTCTCTAATTCCTGCCCCTAAATTTACATTGTTGTGTTTTCTCACCAGCTCCAGACCAGCCAGAGGCTCCAGCAGGCCAGGAGGCAGACCCACCCAACGGATGACCCCACACAGAGGAGGGTTCTCCTTCACCTCCACCAGCGAGCCCACTTCCAAACCTGGTTGTCCTCGAGGAGGTGTTGAAGGCCGCGGCGAAGAAGGGGCAGCAGATGAAGGGGACTCTGATTGCTCGCCCATCACTGACTGAACAGACAGTGACAGGGGCCCATGGGTCATGCTGTCAGTAGGCCCGGGCTTGCGGTTGAGACTGAAGGGCAGCGAGTGAAATTTGTTGTCGCTGGACAACGAGGCAGAGGGAGGGGCCCTGGAGGGTGGGGAGGACTGGTTGAAGTCAGGGGGTGTGTCAGTAAGTGACTTAGCAGGGTCCTCCCCAACTGCAGGAAAGAAAACAAAACCCAAAACTTAGCATCTTCTTACATTATCTAGGCTGCTTTTATGAATGTAGTAAGGTCTTTGAGGACTACTGAAAATTTTTGTTTTATTTATCTCATTTATTTATCTCATCTGGTTGAAACAATGTAACAGTGTGAGAATTTTAACCACTGGACATCAGCGGGTTCAGATGGTGATGAGTTGCGATTTGTTAAACACCATTTTAACAAGTACAGCATCTTTGGGCATTTTCACACACGTGGTATTAAAGCCATCACATGTCAGGGATACATTAACAACATCTGGAAAATGTAGAAGTCAACCCATTAGGGTTTTTTCATCACCATGACTGATTTTTACTGTTATTTACTGATCAATAATTCATACATTTGCAGTAAAAAAGGAAATCTTTTTCTAAAAACTTAAGTGCAGGGAACTTAGAGAGGCACGCATGCCGAAGTAGTGCTATACATTCATTTATTTTATTGAAATGAAGTATACCATAAAACACTGAACAGTAAATTCAAAGTCATGCATTTATGGAAGGGGATTTTTCAGATAAATTCCTTGTGTCAATGTGTAATAGCTCAATGGAAAATGTGTAAAAGTCAGTGGAATTTACACAACTACTCTAAAAATAATGTTTCATGCAAATTCTTGAACAAATGACTTAAAAGCTGAAACCTGGAACTTTACACACCAGCTTTTACAGAAGTGAGAAGTCACTGAATTTATGTTCCATTACCCTTTACAATGTTTAAAGTGCATATTCCTGTCAGAGAACTATGATTCTTTCTCTGTTCTTGAAATTCAATATCAAAAACTATGTACTATAAAGAGCATATTACAATATAAAGCCTCTCACTTGTTAGTCATTTTAGTTATTAAAATGCTATAGTTCAGCAGTTACAGATTTTATTGCCGTTGTCACCTAGGGTGCACGCTACACAACAGCCTCACACACTCCGTAATAATGTGACTTTATAAACCACTCTCACAGTTTCGCTGCTTCAGAAACAAGTACTGTGAATTCCTGAACTAACCTTCAAACTTGTGTATCCCCGACTGAACTTTTTGTGCAACGAAAGAACCACAGCAATGCGTAACCTTGTCTGCTGACTTTGATACAAATGAAAACACCAGGGCCATAAAAAAAAATAAAAAATCCAAAATATGCAGTGAACCAGAGGAAGATGAAAATGATTACACATTCACAGGATGAGTAAGCAGTTCTGAAAATGGCAAGTCAGCCATTTATGGCTGTCCTAATTTCAAACAGCATGTGAAAAATACACAAATAGAATGCATTATTGAAATAATATGGAAGGTTCTTAAATGTTTCTTTGCAGTGACACATGGCAAAATTACAAAACAACTGTAGAGAATTAGTTTTGATTATGGTTAGTCCAAATTTCAAGGTTTAAACATGGCACATTAGCCATATATTAAGGTACATATTCACTTTTTCCATGCATGTCTCTTTAGCTCATTTATATTTTCTGTTACTTTATGATTCTGTCACTGGATGTAAAGAGAATAAATATTCTTAAAAAGTTTCTTCACAACTGTTGGTGACAACTGGTGATGAAACGAGCAGTGGAACAAGAACAAAAAGTACCGACTTGTTTTTTCCCTACACCAACAGTAACACAGTAACAAGACAATGTGCTGACTAAATCCACCAATCCTCGCCCCACAAACCAAGTCTTTTACTAATGCTCTTGGCCTGCAAATTGTATCACATCAAAGTCTGAATCTTCTAACTGCATCAGAAGCAAAAAAAGAAAAACAACAGTGAGATAAAGAGTCATTTGCGGCACTAAGCATCAATAAAAGCCTTTAGTAACACTGAATACCCCATGCAGGTGGAATGCCACAAAGAAACACAGAAATGGTGATGAGGGACAAGACTAGTGGAAAGGTACTCACAGCAAGCTACAGTAACAAACTACTGCTGGTGTTTCTCTGTATACTTTTACTTAAATCTGGTTGCAATTAACTACTTTTTTTTGCTATCAGAACCTTGAAGTGAACTGAACTGACTTAGTCATCCTTATTTTGCAAAATCAGTCACAAAACATTTCCAAACGTTTATGACTCATAATTTGAAGACACTTGTGCAAATCCACTCTGGCACTGTTTTCTAAAGGTTTCTAAAGTTTATCTTCTCTTTGTAATTTTTTAAGTCTTTCTTACACACAAAACCAGGAGACAGAGCAGGGGAATTTCATGCAGGATCTGGCCAGCAAGGAATCAAACTGAGCACCCAGTGCTCACAGGTTGGGTGTCCACTAATCTCTTAATGTATTTTGTGAGCTTATTGTCAAATGCATCTAAAGTAACTGTTTAAGACAGCTGGTTTTAAAGTTTCATATATGAACATTTTAATATGAGCCAAATTTTTAAAACATAAAAGATGAGTAATTCCTTCTTTCCCTCAAAACATTTTCACAAAATAAAAATCTAGGTCTTCCAAGCTAATGAAAACTATTTTTATTCATGGATATGATCAGCTGTGTTGGTGGCATTTCTTATATTAGCCAGCAGGGTGAAGGCAGCAGACTACCTCTGTTTGAACACTGCAGCTCAATTTAGGGATAAAAGGAATCAATCCATATGTAACAATATGCTGGGGAGTAATCTGGATTAATAGTCTTGTGCATAGTGCCTGGCTAAGAATAGTGACTGCTAACACAAAATAAAATTTATAAAAAAAAAAAAAAAAAAAAAAAAAAAAACTTACCCTAACTATTATTTTTAAAGCAGTATGACAAATAACGGCACACTGCACTACATTTATTACTTTATCATTATGATAATGTTTCTTACAACTGAATACAAACACTGAGAATTTTAGATTCATGAGTAAAGATTAAAAAGCTCATATGATAATTAGAAAACACAATTTATGTGCTTCTTAAGAACAAACGTGTTTCTAGAAAAGTTGGGACAATTTGTAGAATTTAAGTAAAAGTCAGAGCGCAATTATCTGCAAATCATTTAAATCTATACTATATTAAAGATAATATTAAAATCAACATATCAACACAATGAACTAAATCGCAGGTCTCAACCTGTTTTCAAAATTAGTTCCTTCAGATCCCAAACATTTAGGAGTGATATTAAAAGCAACAGCAGTAACCGTGCTGCTTTATCAAGTTTTTTTAAACGTGTCCAAGCTCCAAATAAACATAATTGTTGTACTATTTTCAGTTAATATGGGGTTTAAATGATTAGAAAACAATTGCTTTTTGTTTATTTACATTGTACAACAAATTCTACAACTTGTCACATCCTATTCTATGCTACCCATACCCTACTGCATGTATTTGATGGACTCACAGTACCAGAGTGTGGATGTCTTTTAGTACAGAAGTACTGTGGGAATGGAAAACCTTATTTTGTCATTGTAAGTGCATTAAAGCTATACAGCACCTGTTAAGGTTGCTTTTATGAAGCAGATTCAAATGTAGCTTGTAAACAGTAGCTTGCCTTTAAGATGGTTGACATTCCATGAGTACTCTTTTTCTTTTCTTTTACCTTCATCAATGTACCATGTGCTTTTGGATTTGGGCTGGGCTGGGGGGTCAAGAGAGCTGCCATTTAAAGTATAGTAAAATTCAGACTTGCTTCTACTGCCACACTGATGACCTAATCCTGTAAATAAAGCAAGTACATGAAAAGAGAAAGTACAGAGAGATGAGCATAATGTGCATGAGCGCACTGTACCAGTGTGCGTGCCTGCTTCTGTCTCAACAATGAGCAAAGGAAACCTAAAAAAAACCCATCGTGAACAGCAACAAAAACTTAAAGAGCCACTAGAAAAAAAAAACGGGTCACTGCATCCACATCAAAGCAACGTATCTGCAAGAGGAATTTCTTACAATTATTTTCTTTTATGTGGGACTTTCAACCAAAACCGATGTATCACTTCATTTTACTTATCTAAAATACTACACGCTTCAACAATAATTATCTGTAGCAAAGAAAAGCCAGCTGTAACTAATCTATACAGTTTATGTAAAGTCTAAATGTTTTGGACAAGGAAAATACTGATGATTTTTTTTTTTTTTTATACTTTAGAAATGCTATCAGGCATTTTGAAGGAATGCTTCTTTAACGTGAACCTACTCTGATATTCCCAGAAAAGTGAAAGTAGCCACAGTGACGTCATCCATTGGTTTGTGAAGTCCTGTTTGAAATGAGCATTGTTGCTGTTACCATCTCGGTGTTTTGAAACCAGACGTGACCAGTGAAAGGTGGATCTAACTGCGAAACCACACGTTAACATCTTTGAACCAGTAATTGCCATTGTGCATTAATAAAATTAGAAAAATGCATTTATCTAACTAATATTTTTGGCACTGATTAGCAAATGCAGCAATATTTAAACATCTAGTTGACTCGCTGCATGTATCCCAAATTTATACTGTCACACCATTTGAAGCTCAAGCTTTCAACTGCCTTAAACACTCAGTTTCAGACAGCTTTTTCTATTCTTTCATCTCTTCTCTAGTCTAATATGGTCATCTCAGGCAAAAGGTGCTGGCTGAGCAAGCCTTCTGTTTGAAAGAGGCAGCTGTTTAAAAGAAAGATGGATTGAAGGGAGAAGGAGCTTAGTGTAAGATTAAAAGAAAAAAAGATTATTCAAACTTTAAATCATGCAAAGCTACTCTAGGAGAGTCCAAGAATAAAAGGAGCTGGAAACAAGCATAAGTCCACTTTAGAAATTTTCAGCACACCAAACTGTGGGTATGTCAGTTAGCTGTGTATCGTAACAGTGGTGCAGTACCTTTGCTCTTTGGTTTGCTTTGGCCAGAGGACGACTTGTCACTGTTGGGGCCTCTGGGGGCAAAACTGTGCTTTTGGAGCCTTTGGTCCTGCATGGAATATTCTGTACATACCAAAAATACATCCACATTAGAGGAAACTCACATTGTTGACCAGTGCAACTTGTTAACCACACTAAAATACAATATGTGAATGTGAATACTTCATTCCAGATTACTTAGCTATAGGAAGCATCATTTTTATGTATGACACTAGGTTATTATGCCAGGCTATTAAGAAGAAGAAAGAAACAGCCTTTATTGTCCCACAGAGGGGAAATTTGTAATACAAATGTAATGTAATACATTTGTAATGTAATACAAATTACTTTGTAGCTAGTGCATAACTTGGCCTATATGGTGTGCTGCTTAAAGAACGTTCCACGTTCCACGCTATTCTAATTAACTGCAAGTAAGTAACCACAAGTTCTCTTGCCCCTCACATTATAAGCAGGCTAGAAGTTACAAAGGACAATTTTCACTGTCTAGTATCAAAACAAGAGAAATTAAGAACCAATAAAAAACACATTTTGTTTAGGAAACTAATTTAAAGTACTTCTACTTAGAGACAACATATTCCTGTTTAGAGAGCACTAAAGGAATTGTTTAAAAGAAAGGGGACAAATTTGATAATTTAACAATGTCAATCTTAATTTCCTGGATACAAGTTTGAATATTCAGAGAGGTAAACAGAAGCACACATAAGCAAATCAATATGCCACTGTGTGGAACAAAGAGCCAGAGCATCTCACTTGACTTTCAAAAACAAGTGAGCCATCAACACAAAAGGCTCTCTGTTCCTGCTGCAAGCAAAACACAAACTCGGAATGCTCGGAAGCAGCTTAGTACTGGTCCAAGTGAGAGACAGCTGAATGTTAGCCGAAAAGGGAAAAAAAAAATAAAAACAACACACTAATGCTGGATAAGACAAACAGAGTAAAAACCAGGAACAAATACTTGATAACTCACCTGGCATTACGTCACAGATGGGGACGAGTCGAGTGTGTTCCAAACTGGCAAAATTACACAGCAGCTTCCCATCAAACACACCATCCCAGTCCCCGATAGGATTGTCCTGAAAGAGTTGGAGACATGACAACCTTGTAACCCTCAACACTTGAACACTGAATAAGTTGGTGCCACACGTGCTGTTTCTCCTCGTATCTTTTTGATGATCAACAAGGTCTGCTGTATCTCACTCTATCTAAAGATTATGCTTAAACTGGACCCTCTGTGTTGTGATAATCCATACTGCTCATCTCATCTTCTCCACGTTAACCACAGATCTTCCACCTTAGGTCCTCCCCCTGAAAGCTCCACTTTCTCTGCAAGTACAACCACGCTATTCTTCTTCTTCTTCAGTTTGCAATCCAGTATTATGCTTCAGAGGGACAACCTAAGATAAGCTTGAGGCCAGTGCCACTAGCTAGAGAAGGCAGGGCGAGGCTGGACGCAGAGTAAGGCAGAGCAGTGGGCTCTCCTCAGCTGCCTGCTGGCCCCTTGCCATGCTGTTGGGTCATACAGCACTAAGTCTTTACCTCACTCCCCGCGTGACTGTCTTGCCTTTGTGTGGGAGGCTCAGATGCACTGAGTGGGCTGCTGCTGCTGCTGCAGCTGCTGGTGGTGGTGCTGATAACGATCAGCAGTCAAACGCCTCAGTTATGTATTTCAATCTCTGTATCACTACAGTACCATTCCCGCCTGACAACAGTAGTCATAGATACCAGCTACTACAATCCAAGGCAACAAGACACGTCAGAAAAATAAAATCACCAACACAAGCAAGTTGTGACAGGAAACCTGAGGTATTAACTGCTATAAGCTAAAATCTATGAGATCCACTCGTTTTAATACAATTACCTACCTAGTTGTATACAAATGCCACGTGAAACAGAAAACACTTTTCAGGGATAAAAATTATGATAAATGGCATAACACAGGTGTCAAAATAACAGTGAAAGAGAGCATATATTTTTATTTTACTTTTCTCTGTTTTTGCACCAGAAAGCAATGGGTTTCAAATCCTAAAGTATGAATGCTGTCATGGGGGTGGATGTCTGAACTGTTAATTTCATCCAAGCCAGAAGTCTAAATCACAGTGTGTTTTACAGACTTCTTGCTGACAGACGTTACCTGTGGTCTGCCCATAGAAGCCATGCTGGCATGTTTCTTTGAGTTATAAGAGCTGACCTAATGTGAAGAAAATGAGACACTTTTGAAATAAAAGCCCTAGCCTGTTGTTACGAGCCATTCAGTCCCTGTATAACAGCAGCGAGAGCTTGGTCCATATTGCCAGCAATAAGTTGGACTCAATTCTGGTAGGTGTTGGATTTTGCCAGGGCTCCCCTTTGTCACATTCTGTTCATAATTTTTATGGACAGAATTTCTAGGCATGGCCAAGTGGCAGAAGGCTTCCGCCTTGGTGGCCTCAGAATCTTATCGCTGCTTTATGTGGATGATGTGGTCCTTTTGGTTTCATCGGGTGGTGGCCTCCAGCTCACACGGGAGTGATTTACAGCTGTGTGTGAAGCTGCGGGTATGATAATTAGCATCTCTAAGTCTGAGGCCATGGTCTTCAGCTGGAAATAGGTCAGGGACAAGTTTAAAAAAAAAAAAAAAAGAGGGCCAATGATGTATTAAAACACTACCAACCAACAGATACCCCAGCCTGTACCAGATAGCATAAATTTTTTTTTGTTTGTTTGTTTGTTTTTCCAGTTTCTTGCCTGTTCATGCTGCATGGCTGGGGTACCTGTCAAAATTTTTTTTTCTCTGAGGCCCTAAAAAGAGAGAGAGAAAAAAAAAAGGAGTTTAAGTATCTCAGCATCTTGTTCACGAGTGAGGGGAGAGGAGGAAAGTGGGACACTGACAGATGGACTGGGGCTGTGGCTGTAGTGATGCAGTCTCTACACCAGTCTGACGTGGTGAAGAGAGCGTAAAAGCGAATCTGTAGATTTACTGGTTGATCTACGTCCCTACTCTCACCTATGGTCACAAGCTTTGGGTAGCGACTGAAAGAATGAAATTGTGGATACAAGCGGAAGAAATTAGTTTTCTGTGAGGGGTGGCTGGCCTCTCCCTTAGAGATAGGGTGAAGAGTGCAGTCATACAAGAGGGTCTCAAAGTAGAGCCGCTACTCCTCCACATCAAAAGGAGCCAGTTGAGGTGGTTCGGGCACCTGAGTAGAATCAGGGTTTTCAAATTATGCCGGCGGCAGGTGCATTTTCCACCAACTCCACCACTCTGCGCCGTCTACTTTTTAATTTTCCTAAAAAAAATGTTTTTGCGCCATACACCGTCTCCATTTCCAGCGCCATGTGGAGGCACGTGGCAATATTTACGTGCTTTCAATCTGAGCCATTTGATTGGTTCACGACTGCCATGTGACTATTCATATTGTCTGCTGCCATCATGGCTTTGGTCTCGGTCATAAGCTACTTTGGCATGCCCCCCTGCTACTCCAAAACAATTTGAAAGCCTTGAGGATGCCGCCTGGTCACTTCTTGGGTGAGGTGTTCCGGGCATGTCCTAATAGGAAGAGGCCCAGTAGCAAACCCAGGACATGCTGAAGAGATTTTAGCTCTCATCTGGCCTGGGAATGCCTCAGTGTTCCCCCCAATAAGCTGGAGGAGGGGCTGGGGAGAGGGAGGTCTGGTTCCTGTGCTTAAGCTGCTGCCCCCACGACCCAGCCCCAGCTACGCGAAAGAAAATGGATGGATGGATGGACTGTTTCATCCACTTGAGACTGAATTGAGGCAGAGATAGCCCAACCACAGACAACAGATGGTCTGAATATCAGCAACCGGGAATGAACTGTAGTCAAATGAAATGCTCCATATTTTGGAAAATCAATATAATCATCTTCTTCTTTTGTTAAAAGCTCACTGATAAAAACAAAATTATAAAATATTAAAACAAGAAAAAGGGAATCAGATCAAATATTCAAGGGGGTGAAAACTTTATATAGGCACTGGATGCTTGGGCACTAAGGGAGAAAAAGGCCTTATATCTCCACTTACTGTTACATGACTGGCAGCAGTGGGTGTTCATATTAGTTTTATCGTTTATTTATTAAAAGAAAATGTTTTTTGTTTTTGTTTGTTTTTTATAAATTAAAAAAAAATGTTTTTCTGTTTGATTTTAGAACACTGTGTTGAATGTTTATAACTGACTCAGACTGGAAGGTGAACAAACTGATCATTTAATCTACCTGGCAGTTCAGAGGACTGCATCTGTTCCTGCATCAGTTTAAATGTACAGTTGGGGGTACAACAAATGCTTACCATGTCAACTCCCACATAGTAACCGAGGCTCTCATTGCCTGGCAGCAGATCACAAAAAATGATGGTGCCTCTCTCTGGTCCCTCCCTGGTCTGCACCAGGACCCTGGAGTTGATCTCCAGTGGAGGAAAATCTTGATCCTCTTCCACCAGACACACGTTGTCTATCTCTAGCTCATCTAAACGTTCATCATCATCATCCTCCCACAGTTCAAGCTTGTCCAAGGCTACAAACACACCACATTCATCCTCACAGCGGAAAAGCTGGCGACCCTGGTAGGTGCCTTCCGTGAAGCCTTGACCCCGACCTTCCTCCTGGGACAGGAAAGTAGAGGAAAGACAACGAGTCAAATTTAGAGAGTAGGTCAGAAGAGGAGCAACAGAGATGAACAACTTATTGTCATAAGGACAGCAGACAGCAAGGCTGCTTGCTCAGCATTCTTGAGTAAAGGGGAGTCAACTTCCCAGTGCTGTGAAAGCTTCTGATCGATTACTGCAGCAGAAATATGACTTGACTTACTGTGATGATAGATGCAAAAATTTCTAGTACAGACATCAGATGAGCTCACTAGTCACACTAAAACATATTGCGCATCTTTTGACACATGCAGGTTCTTTGGATGAAAAACTGCTGAGTCACTGTTACTGCTGGCAAAGCAAACATACTGAAATCCATGCAGTTATGAGTATAAATCAGAATTTTATCACAAGAGTATGTGCTAACTGAGGCAGTTATACTGAGCCACAGTTTGAATACTTTAGCTCCATCAGCCCACTCAAGAAGATAACAGCTGGATTCTGGAGAATAACAACAACATTGTGCTGCAATAGGCAAGCCTTTGTATTTTATTTAATTGCTGTACTGTATGTACAGTCCAGAATGAATGGCATGACGTAAAGAACTCAGATTTAAAAATGTTGAAAGTATCTGCTTACATTCATGTCAGTTTAAACACTGCATCTTTGTTCCTGTGTTCCAGTAAAATAACAGTTAAAGACAAACTATTTAAAAGTTTAAGTACTGGCAATGAATTTCACATTTGTTAAATGTAACCTAATATTTTTCAAGCCAAATATCTAAAAATCAATCAACCAGTGCATGTATTTTAATCCTGTATTTTTACTCAAAGCCATGATATGCATGATTCACAAGGTTTGATCTTTATGGTGCATTTGTTTTTGTTTGTTTGTTTGTTTCAGTACTTTATTCACCTACACTGTCATCATCCCACTGTTGTTAAACCAACTGCCCCAAAGGCAATAAATTGTGAATTGAAGTTGTAGCTGCCAGGATGTGACACTGTCATTGTAAAAGTAATACAAATGTGAATATTCAGGTTTTCATTCAGCCTCTGCAGCAATGCTGTCTGCTCTCAACAGTCACCAATATGAAATACAGTGATCCCGACGAGACCCCCCAATAGGTGAAAATCCGCAAAATAGCAGCATTATATTTATTATATATTTATTTCATTATTTATATATATATTTTAAGGCTTTACAAACCCTTCCCCCACTCCTGTAAACCTCCCCCGCTCTCTTACTACCACTTGAATGATGAAGATGATAAATTATGTAGCTGTGCAGTACTAATGCCGATGAAGGTGGAGCAGTATCTTCATCCTCGGTCATTACATCTATTTCTGCTAAAGGCGTAGGTGTAACTTATCTCTTTTTCAGAGTGATGAACATAGTTATGGGGTGTTACAGAAATACCTATATACCACAAAATCCTGAAATATAGTGAAAACTCCGCGAAACATAACTTTTTTTAAAAATCCGCGATACAGTGAAGCCACAATAAGTGAACCGCGCTATAGCAAGGGACGACTGTCGTCTGCAGAAAAGATTTTTATTGTTAAATATGCTACTTTTATTATAGCTTATTTCCAAACCAATAACAACTGAAAAAAGTCACCAGTGGTTTTGTGTTAGGAGAGGATGGGGGGGGTATTTTTTCCCTCTGTTGAGTATGTAGGTAAAGTCTACTGAGCCTAAAAAATTAGACTGACAGTTCAGCAAATACACATTCTTCTTTCTGTCTTATTTAATTGAAACAACTACAAAAACACTTGAGCATTTTCACTGAGGGTCACAGGGTGCAAGAGGAAATGGTGGCACTTCTTTGACTTATTAAGTGAGTTATTGTGAGGAATACATCATTTATTTCATAAAGAAATTTGCAATAGTTTCCAGTTAGCCATCATTTTAAAAAAGTTACATGAGTCAAGCAAAAATTACCTGGCTTCCAACAGCGCTCAAGAACCAGTTCCTGTTTTTTTTCTCTTTACTTTTCAGTTCTTTACACAGACATACATGTAATAACTGGTTTTCAAGGTTTGTTTTAAGGTCATGCTAAAAAAAATAACGCTGTGGTTTTAGTCATAATTTTACATTCGTTTCCACATCTGCACTCTGTTTTCACTGTGTGATTCCAGACAAAGTCATCTTCTTATTTGTCTCACATTAATTAGATATCTGAATGAAGTAGAAAAAAAGCACTTTCTATTTAGCCTCAAATTTTATAATTTAAATTGTTTGTCACTATTAACATTTTGGCAGTACTTCAAATTTTATTTTAACTATAGCGATGATCACATGTTTAATGAACAGAGCAAAACCAAATTAAGAATCTACCGAGATAGCATCTTTAAACAAAAATGAGAGGAAAAAAACTGAAAACGCTCTCACCAGAAGCTCCACTCCAAACCAGATTCCAGACAGTGCTCTATCAGGAAGCAGTGAGCCTTTGAAGCGGACCACACCAGGCAGAGGTTCATCCCCTGAGCGCAGCTGGACACGCACCTTGGAACCACAGTCAATATCACGGACACGCTCTAGCCGTGACTTGTTGCAGAGCAGCGCATACCGTTCCTCACAGTTGGTAATGGGGAAGAGCAACTCAGCCAGCTTCTCATCCAGCTCCAAAACGTCCCGCTCATCCAGGCTCAGAACGACGTTGGTCTGGTCCAGAATACGGAGACTTTTCTTCCCCTTGCATGGGGGCAGTGTTCTTCCTAGGCTGTTGCGCTCCTGACAGGCCTGGCCAAGACTGCCACGGGGGATCCTCAGGGTCTTCTGGGGAGGCTTTTCCACTGTACACTCCTTCACAACCATGTAGAAGCGCCAGTCCTCCCTGAAGCCCCCACTGGGCTTCTCCTGGCTCCACAGGGCTGAGCTCATGGCTGCATGCTAGGCAGAAGGTCCAACATCAAGGCAAGCTTGACCTGTGGTCTGAAAGGGAACAAAAAAAAAAAAAAACAGAACAAGTGAGAGGTGACCTAATGCAATAATAGAAGTGAAAGTGATAAGCTGATTTTTTTTTTTTTTAGATTAATCCTATTATCTTACAACTCACATATTTCTGTAACTGTAAACAATTGTGTTTCAACAGCTGTCGAAACAATAACTTGTGCTTTTATACCACAGCAAGTTAAATAGTAACAATATTTCTACTCTGGCCTCTTCAAAGTCAAATCAAAAATCAACTAACAAGCACAACTGCTTCTGTCTAAAAGTACACTTGGGCAAAAAACACATGGAAACAGTAATTAGATGTAAACTGATGGCTGATGAGCATACCGAAATTAACCACGACTAGACTTTGGTGAAAGAGTCTTAACTGGACTGAGACTACAGAAAAAAAAAATGTGAATAATGATCTAAAATCTCTGATCCCGTTCGCTTGTTGTGGTTTCTTGTGGGAGATTTGAGAGGTCTCGTGTGTTCTCCCTCATCTACCTGCAGCAAACCTATTATATATTTTTTCATTATTATTTTGCGTAACATTACTCATTTCTATTTCTTTAAATTTTCTAAAAATAGACAGTGAGCAGACAGCTGGCTTATTCAGACACTTACACCAGGCGTGTGGATTTCCCCTGATCTCACCTCAGATATGTCAAGCGCAAACAATACTTCTACATCCGTCGATTGTTTCAAGCATGACAGCAGCGACTGAACTTACTCGGTCAATACGCTGTTTTTTAATAACTGGAGAAACGTCAGAATATACATTTTAATAAGATTTTTTATGGCTAACGCTGTGCACAGCTAAGACCCAGCATAGGCTGACAAATGAAAGTAATTTCAGGCTGACACGCGCTGACCTGCTGCGACATTGATTTAGTGGGGTCTTTCAGGTGAAAACCACAAAGCGATACTATGACTTGCTTTAATCAACATTTTCCTTGACAACAGCAGCAGCAGCAGCAGCGTGTCACCGGGCAGAAGCTGTCAGTCAAAGGCCCTTTAAGAGAGGGAAGTGGCTAACGTACAGTGAGCTAAAATGCACCAGATAGTCATTTGCGTCTAATGCCAACAACACGGACACCTTACCTTTAATATACGTCACCTCTGTTAGTGGCTACAGACCGCCATTTCAAAGTCCATTCCAGTTAGATAAATCTTTCTGAAAAACAGGTTAGACTGCTCCGGTAATAACCTCTGATTAGCTAAATGGACAGCTAATGCTAGTGTCCTAACCAGCTAAGTATCACGCTAAAGTTAGCCTAGCGAGCCGGTCAACAGCAAGCAGGCTGGCAGAGGACTGCCACCTTCGTAAGTATGCTAACAACATTTAAATAAATATATTCTCCATGAGAAAAATGTGAAATAATACAGTGTATCGCTACATCTATGAGATATATTATTTACAGGAGACGACCTCACTAAACTTAATGTATGACGTCGCCGTGCTCGCTAACAGACATTGGTTAGGCGTTTCTTTCTAAAACGCTGATTGGTTGTTTGTTTTGTCAATAACCAAGTCCCACTCTGTGGGGTTTTCCCATGGACGGTAGAAAGTTAGGTTGAAGTGTGACTTCCAGGGCAGATGATGCTGTCCTCATCAGCTGCAGGCGGTACTGGAGCGTTTATTTAAATAATAAATGCTATTTACATTAGAATAATACAATTTAAAATGTATATAGAACAAAATTTGGCCTGAGAATAAGAAAACTGGTAATATTATTAGCAACATGTACTTAATTATAAAATTGTTGGAGACTAAGGACAGTTTTGCCATTTTCCCAGTGTATCCAAACTATATTATAATTAATAGTCTAACCTAAGTGTCAACTAGTTGTCTGAGACAATGTAGTCTATTCAAGCGGTTTTATGAAACTTCTTGTACTTCTTTTGGTTGCTCCCTTTAGTTGTCACCACAGCGCATCATCTGCCTCCATCTCACCCTGTCCCTAGCATCCTCATCTGTCACACCAGCCCTCTGTATGTCCTACTCATGAATCTTCTCTGTGGTCTTCCTCTTTTCCTCCTGCCTGGCAGTTCCATCCTCATCATCCTTTGTCCAATATATCCATTATCTCCGCACATGTCCAAACCATCATAGCCTTTCCTCTTGTCTCAACCTGAGCTGTCCCTCTGATGTACTCATTTCTAATCTTATCCATCCTGGTCAAGGATGCTGTCTTTTTGTTAGTGCCACCAATGAAAATCTTAGCATCTTCAGCTCTGCCACCTGTCTTTTTCTTAGTGCCATAGTCTCCAAACCATACATCATAGTACATCTCACTACCATCTTGTAAATGTTCCTTTTCACTCTTGCTGCTACCTTCCATCACAAATCACCCCTCACACTCATCTGGACCCACTCCACCCAGCCTGCACTGTCTTCTTACTTCTTCTTGTGCACTGTCTGTTGCTTTAGATGGTTGACCCCAGGTATTTAAACTCATCTACCTTCAATGCCTCTGTTCTTTGCACTTTCACTGTTACATCTTTCTTCCTGTCATTCACACATATGTATTCTGTCGTGCTTCTGCTGACTGTCATTCCTCTTTTCTCCTGAGCATACCGCTGCCTCTCCAGGCTCTCTTCCACCTTCTCCCTTCTCTCACTACAGATCAGACTCCTCCTTGACCTCAACCTGTCAACCTATCACAGAATGACAAGAAGGGGCTCAGAGCTGATCCCTGATGTAAGCCCACACCCAGTTTAAATACATCAGTCTCTCCTACCGGACACCTCACCACTGTCTCGCTGTCCTCATACATGTCCTGCACCAGCTTCACATACTTCTCTGCCACTCCTGACCTCCTCGTACAGTACCACAGTTCCTCTCCTGGCACCCTACCATATGATTTCTCTCATTGAGTTTGATAAATATGTTTCTTAAATCAGTGTCTTCCTTCATCATCTTCTGTATGAGAGACGAGGGCTGATGTGTTGCCGCAGTTTCAAGTCTCTGCATTACTGTCTGGGGAATCTGTTTATGAAACAATAACCAAAATAAAATGCAACTGTTAGCTCATACCTTTAAAATTTTTCTAGTCATGTCATCTTAGGCTCAAGAGTATGTGTCAGTTGCAGTTTAAGGTCCATTTATGGCATCTTTTGTATTCATTGCTTTTTGGGGCCCAACTGCTTCTGAAATGAGCCTGCACCCTTGGTTGTAATATGTCTCAAATATAGAAATACCTTCTTTGTTTGGACTGTGAGAATATTCACTTAAATGTCCCATACATTTAAGCTCAGTACAGTAATAAAAATGCATCTACAGAAAAGTTTTTGTTTTGTTTTGTTTTCTGTTTTTTACTCCAAAAGAACGCATTTGCTTCTAACTTTCTCCAGAAGCTTCAAATGTAAGCTTTTTCAGTTCTGGTTTTTGTGAGCCATTTAAATAAATATATTCTCCATGAGAAAAATGTGAAATAATACAGTGTATCGCTACATCTATGAGATATATTATTTACAGGAGACGACCTCACTAAACTTAATGAAGCTTCAAATGTAAGCTTTTTCAGTTCTGGTTTTTGTGAGCCTTAAGCAAATGCAACTGAGTATGTGCATCTTGCTCTAGCTTGCTTCTGATTGGTGGATTTTACAACTCTTCCATAATGGTAACCACAGACTGTACAGTCTTACAGTCACCACAGTACAGTATATAAAAATATATGTTAAAAAATAATTTCAAATTAAAATACTCAATAAAGATGCCAGTAAATGAAAAATTTTAATAAACAAAAATAAAAATACCAACTCAATCAATCAATCAACTTATTTGTATAGCACATTAAAACAACAGCCGCTGACCAAAGTGCTTCACAGGGCATAAAACAAATAAAATAATATAAAACATAAGAACATAAAACAAAAATAAAAACATAATAAAACCATAAACAATGAAGGACTGTA
This sequence comes from Archocentrus centrarchus, assembly GCF_007364275.1. Classification (NCBI taxonomy): domain Eukaryota; kingdom Metazoa; phylum Chordata; class Actinopteri; order Cichliformes; family Cichlidae; genus Archocentrus; species Archocentrus centrarchus. Next base: position 29,330,564 of record NC_044348.1, read on the forward strand.
ATAGTAGTGCCAATAGTAATGCCAAGAAGATCTATCTACAAGTCTGAAATGCACATGCAAATAAATAAGTTTTATTAAGTTTTTTAAAAGTAGTAGGGGAATGAACTTCTCTTATGTGGAGAGGGAGGTCATTCCAGAGTTTAGGGGCAACCACGGCAAAGGCTCTATCCCCTCTACTCTTCAAATTAGATTTATATCTGGTCAAAAGCTTTTGATCGGAGGACCTCAGTTCTCTAATCGGGATGTAGGGCCTCAACAATTCAGTTAAATATACAGGTGCTAATCCGTTTAAACTCTTAAAAACCAGAAATAGCATTTTAAACTGGATTCGAAAAGAAATAGGAAGCCAATGTAGAGAGGCTAAAATGGGCGAAATGTGATCACGCCGTTTAGTGCCTGTCAACAGCCGTGCTGCTGCATTTTGAACTAGTTGTAGACGATTGGAAAGACGCTGTTCACATCCCACATAAAGCGAGTTGCAATAGTCCAGACGACTGGTGATGAAGGCATGAATTGCTCTCTCCAGGTCCGGTGGCGGGAGATATCCCTTTATTTTACTTAAAAGTCTTAAATGAAAGAAACATGTCTTGACTACCAAGCTAATCTGTTTATCAAATTTCAGAGCAGTATCAAAAATGACGCCAAGGTTTCTAGAAGATGGGCGCACAAAGGAGGATAAAAGGCCTAAGGCACTCCATTATCACTGTGAGTAGTAGCAGTTGTGGTGGTGATGTTAATAGTGGTATTTGTTATCGTATAAAGCAATGACAGTGCCACTTGCACCTATAAAAATCTAATACAAATGTATTTTCCAAACTTAGATAAACCCAGAACAAAATTATAAACTTAAAAATAAAAATTCACACTTTTTACATCTCACATTTAAATAGAAACTGTTTCCTGTAATAAATAAAACACATTTTGTTGTAGAATACAGTCTTTAACCAGCAAAATATAAATCAGAAAATCAGTCTTGATTCACGTTGCTTCATTTCTTCTACTTCTTCCAGACTGAGGGCATTGTTTCTCAACCTGCAGTGCAAAAATAAGAGACAAAAATCAGCAAATTGAATGTAAATGAAAAGAAAGAAAAAGAATCTTCAAGCTTAAACAAAATGGATACATTATCAACAACAACATTTTTCTTGGCACTGAAACTAGCAATTCAGCACCGCCCAAATTCTGACTGCAAACAGTCCACAAGTGCACGCAATAAAGAATGTGGGAATCTTTGCATTCATGAGCTTCAGGCTTGGTGTGCATTACATACCATATTGACGTTACATGTCTATTGTGTTTGAGGGCTTCAATCAGACATTCCACGCCCATTTTGGTTATGCAATTCTCTGTCAACCTTTTAAAGGAAATAAGAGGGTGGGGCAAATTAAGCACTAGTGTACAATGAGTGTTCAACTGTGAAGTCAGCCAGCTTGTTGGAGACAAGTATAACTTGTCTCCAACACTTACCAAAGTTCCTCCAGTGATGTGTTGTCCCTGATGATATTAGCCAGGGCACATGCTCCTGCACTCCCAACACCATTGCCCACCAAGCTGCCGTTAGCAAAATGTGTTGAGATGCACTTCCAAAAACAACTGATAAAGCATCCTAACAAATCACGTAAAAATATTTTTCACAATATGAAAGTTAAACAAACATGTTCCAGTATTTAAAGCAAATCTTACCTTAGCCACACCAGAGAGCTATTGCTCTCCAGACCATTAGCAAGGGCCTCAGCTCCTTCATCACCTATCTTATTGCCCCAAAGTCTGGAAATACAAAGGAGCACTAGTAAATGGAAATTCAACAACAATGAAATATACAGCATTTTACAAGAAAACATTTACCCCAAGTACTTCAAGGAATGGTTGGCTTTCAGTCCCTCTGCCAGCTGCTTTGCTCCTTCTGCTGTTATATTATTGTTGCCTAGCCTGGAAGAGAAAAAGGGTGCAGTTTAACAGGTGTGTCACATTTAACGCATGTGACAAATACTGCCCTTGCTGACCTTAAAGAAAGGAAATCCTGCTTGGTCTTCAGTAAATGTGAAAAATTCTGCATGCAAGCATCAGTTAGTTTGTTGTTGAAGAGCCTAGAGAGAAACAAAGATTATGCAAGATAACTGGAAAAATGTAATTTCTAACTTCTCACAGCAGCAATATTATTCACCTTAATAATACATACGCAATTTTCTGGAAGCTGTCGCACTGGATGCTTTTAGCAATCAGTTTGTGGACACCCTCATCTGTAATGTTATTATTTCTGAGGCTGAGGGAGGAACAAGACAGGATATTTAAGGATAAACAATTTCAGGATAAAAGTTCTTCCTGTCTTAAGGTCTTTACACACCAAGTGTATTGTGATAAAGACAATTCAAAAGTCATAATTTTTTGGATCTGAATTTGACATTAGCATATATACACACTGAAAGCGTTGCAATTTTGCAAAAAATCTGTCCTCAAAAAAGGCACTGCAAAAAAAAAAAAAAATTAAGTGGGCATCAAGTGATGATGAGCTGGTCCTAATGTTTCTAAACAAGAAAAGGAAGAAACGGAGAGTTGGGACCACATCTGAGGAAGTAGAGAAATAATTTCATAGAGCCAATTGACCCAGAGCAGCGTCTAGCTGTGTGTCAAAATCGTCCTATGAAATTCCAGCTGTGTGAACAGCTGCATTAAGAATAGATGAGTCCAAAAAAATGTTTTAACGCACAAAATAATTGCACGAATTTTTACGCGTCCGGTGTGTAAAGGCCTTTACAGTTAGGGTGAGTTTATTCACTCTAATGAATTAGTGATTAACCAAGGAAATTTAACAAAAGAAATATGTATCATTTTTTCACTTACTAAAGGGAACTGCAAATGTGCATGCAGGGAAGAAGCTGTTCCACTCCAACATCACCCACAGAGTTGTTGTCCAGCTGGAGGCCTACAGGGTTTCTTAAATGCTGGAGCACATAAGCGAGTGCAGTGCACTCTACAGGACCGATATTACAGTATGTCAATTTCAGATGGTCCACCTCCAACTTACTCATAGCATCTTTAGCTATCCGGCTCTCCTGCATCTCATAGAGACATTTTATAAGCCACACAAAGTCTGGCATTGCATGCATGCTCTTCTTCTCCCCTTGAACAGGTTGGGGGATGGACCTAAAGTGTTTCTGCATGCCTTTGGAAAGGCATCTTGCCACTTGTCTGGCCTTTTTCTCCACCACAGCACTGGGGCAGCAGTGGAGCCACAGTTTTTGATGGCGCTGGGACAATAGTCCAGACACAAACATGGCTGTGATTTGCAGATTTGGTGTCTCTGCTGCTTTAGTTTCCTTCTCTAAAGCTTGCTGTTGTTGGTCACTGGAAGGCAAGCAGGCTCTGAAGCACACACTGCTCAGACCTGCCTCCCTCATGTTTTCTAGCTCAAAGAGCTTTGGAATAACTGAACGGTTAGTGTTACTTGACAAAACAATAAAAAGAGCAGCAAAGAAACATTGCATTGTCATATGGAGGAATTCATAGCACTTAGAGTGGGTGGAGGACATATCTTTGCTTTTTGTCAGAAAAACCATGCAGATATCCTTTTCAGTTACACCACATGCCTCTAGGTCTGTACCTGAAAAGATATAACAGGTGGTTGTAATCCCCTCAAAAGCAAGCTGCCCAAGAAGAAGCACTGTTTTTAAGTGCTCTTGTAGCCAACCTGAACCCATGGTGCTCCTCAGAGGGCTTTGGTGCTGGAGAAAGTGCTGTAAGATCATCAGGTAAACGTCTGTAATTGTTTTGGGGCTGCCTTCTCCACAGCCCAGCAGCTCCTTATGGCACTGTGAGACAATCCAGCAAAGAACTGGACTATGACATAGTCCAAGTAAAGCTGTGTTTGCCTGGAGGGACTCTAAAACCTTAGCAGCTACAGTTGGGTCCCTGTGGTGCTTCTTCACAAAACAGTCAATCCCATTTGGGGAAAAGCCTTTCAGGACAACCTCTTTGCGGAGGTGCTTCTTTAACAATGGGCTCACTGCCTCTGAACGGCTAGTGACCACTTTCTGCACCCCCTTCATGAGGGAACCCTGGATTAAGTTGAACAATAGTATATGAACAGGTGCACGCTGGGTGGGGCAGCAGATTCTTTGTTCATCTGAAAAGCTCTGCTTGAGCTCATCCAGGCCATCGAAGGTGAACAGGATGAGATGCGGGTGGTCCAAGATGAACTGGAAAATTTCTGCTTGCTCCCGGTCTGGCCAGCAGCAGTGCTGAAACAGCAACTCCTGGACAGACAGTTCATTGTGCTCTGAATTCAACCTGCGACAGCTGAATGGAAACAGAAGGAGAAAGTCCCGAAGGGCTGCTCCTTGAGCCCAGAGCAAGTGCAGCCTCTGGAGAAGGGTGCTTTTTCCACTGCCTGCCTCCCCAGATACAATCACTGTGTCAGCCTCCTTATTGACTATGCCTGCCAAACCTACTATGTCTTCCAGTCCCAAAGGTCCTTGGGCATTAACGGAGTCTTCAGCTAGTTCTAGCTGACCATCAATGTAAATGTCCTCAAGAGGCATGTGGCTAGTTCCGCCATAAGTACTGAGAAAGCAGGCCTGGGCAGACACAGAGCTGCTCAGCTTCTTCTGGTACTTTAAGACTTCTGTGAAAGAAAAAGTTAACAAAAGATAGAATTAGCGAAATAGTCCACAAAATGATCACTGTATACATCCTGTATATCTTCTGTAAAATGGAGAACACACAACTGGTCTTGTCATATTTTCAGTGACAATTTTTTTTTAAACCATATTTTATTTTTGGTACTCAAAGCAAAAACATAAACTTTCTGTATTTCAGGCTAACTAAACATGAGCATCTACTACTATCTACTACAGCAGGGGTGGGCAACTCCAGGCCTCGGGAGCTGGTGTCCTGCAGGTTTTAGATGTGTTCCTGATCCAACACACCTGAATCACATATAGAAATGATTAGCAGGACTCTGGAGAACTTGACTGCATACTGAGGAGGTAATTCAGCCATTTGAGTCAGGTGTGTTGGATCAGGGACACATCTAAAACCTGCAGGACACTGGGCCTCGAGGCCTGGAGTTGCCCACCCCTATACTACAGCTTACTTTGCTCATGGAAGCAGTATACTCTATATTGCCAAAAGTATTTGCTCATCTGCCTTCACATATAAATGAACTTGACTGACATCCCATTCTTAATCCATAGGGTTTAATATGATGTTGGCCCACCCTTTGCAGCTATAACTGTCATGTCCTGGGTCCTTGTAACCCAGCATTTTTGGTTTTGCTTTGTTTTGTATTGTACTTTTCTGAGTGATGAATTAGGATTTTAGGTTTTCATGGTTTTTTGTTTAGTCATTGGTGTTAGGTTTCTGTATCCCTCTGGTGTCACGTCTGCGTTATGTTTTTGCTTTCCATGTTGTCCTGCTCTGTTGTTGTGTCTATGTATATTTTGTTCTCATGTTTTAGTCTCTTGTCTCATGTATTGTGTTTAGTTTGGCATCCTAGTGTTTTCCCTCTGTGTTTAGGTTTCTGTTCTGGTCATGTTTAGGTTCTGTCTGTGTGTCAAGTCTGCGTCTTTGTTCCCTTGTCTCACTTCCTGTCTTATTTTGGTAGCATCTGGTTTCTTGCGCAGTGTATTTAGTTTTGCTTACCCTTGTCTCGTCAAGGTCATTGTGTTCACCTGTGATCCAATCTGTTGTCACTCCCCTGATTATCAAATGTGTATTTATTGTGTTCTGGTTAATTCTTTGTCAGATTGTCGTTGATGCTTACGTATGTGTGCTCTATGTCAAGTTAAGTTAAGTCAAATTTAGTTATGTTAAGTTTTGTTTTGTTTAGTTTAAGAGTTAAGTTTGTGCTGCTGGCCTCCCAGCTCTTTTGGTTTCCTCCAGTTTTAAATAAAGTCTAAGTCCAAGCAAAGCCTCAGCCTTGGGTGTCCTGCTTTGGGGTCCTCCATCCTGTCTGCCACAGTGGTACATGACAATAACAGCTTCAACTCTTCTGGGAAGGCTTTTCATAAGGTTTAGGAGTGTGTTTATGGTATTGTCGGGTTGTGCAGGCCAGTCAAGTTTTTCCACACTAAACTCACTCATCCATGTATTTATGGTCCTTGCTTTGTGCACTGGTGCGCAGTTATGTTGGAACAGGAAGGAGCCATCTCCAAACTGTTCCCACAAAGTTGGGAGCATGAAATTATCCAAAATGTCTTGGTGTGCTGAAGCACTTAAAGTTCCGTTTATGGGAACTAAGAGGCCGAGCCCAACTCCTGAAAAACAACCCCTAACCATAATCCCCACCCTTCACCAAACTTTTCCATCCGACTTTTCCAGCCTTAACCATCAGGTTGCCAGATGGAGAAGCATGATTTGTCACTCCAGAGAACACATCACCACTGCTCTAGAGTCTGGTGGCAGCGTGTTTTACACCACTGCATCTGACACTGCATTACGCTTGGTGATGTAAGGCTTGAATGCAGCTGTTCGGCCATGGAAACCCATTCCATGAAGCTCTTCACGCACTGTTCTTCAGCTAAACTGAAGGCCGCATGAAGTTTGGAGTTCTGTAGCCATCGACTGCAGGAAGTGGGAGACTTCTGTGCACTAGGCCCCCCACTCTGTCATTTTACCTGGCCTACAACGTCATGGCTGAGTTGCTGTTGTTCTCAGTCACTTCCACTTTGTTATAATACCACTAACAGGAAATTTCACAACTGGGCTTGTTCCACAGGTGGCATACCATCCCAGTACCATGCTAGAATTGACTGAGTTTCTGAGAGCGACCCATTCTTTCACAAATGTTTGCAGAAGCAGTCTGAAGCTTGGTTTTATACACCTGTGGCCATGGAAGTGATTGGAACACCTGAATTAAGTGATTCGGATGGGTGAGTGAATACTTTGGCAATATTGTGTAGATTTCAGCAGTTCTTGATAGTTACAGACCTTTGGGAGGAGTCAGATTACTCTGGTTAAACGCGGATCCAGGTTCTTGTTTTTGGTGAATGTACTGCAGGAGAACCGTTGCCACTGAATCTCCTTTGGATCTGACCTGGTCAAGCAGACGCCTTGCCTGATTGATAACATGGACGACAACAACAAAAAGCTTATTTTTGATAGTTATTTGCATTTTTGCAGAGTTGGATAAAAACTAACTTGCATGTCCGTATTCTAAGCATGCATATTAATTTAGCACAAAGACTTGCAGCATGTGGTAAAAAGCTTGCCTGGATCTATGCAAAGGCAGGAAAATCTATTTACCAGTTCTAACATGATAAATTTTATAATATTTATATAATTACTTGGGAATATCATAACAGTATCAGGTCTATTTAAATTTATAGTATTGATTGATTACAATCAACATCCTAATTATTAGGAATACACAAACAAGGACAAGCTTCTTTCAGAAAAGGTAAAGCGCAATAACATAAAGTTTTCAAGCCACATTTTAACAATGTAAGATGCAGGTGCTTACAGTACCTGTTGAGTGGGAGTGTATATAGGTAACCGCACTTCCTCACAATCAGATGAAGAAAAGTGACCCAAATCCAGCAGAGTTTCCAGAGCACCATCAATGCAGCCCTGAAGCTTGTAGACAAGGCTTGGCCTTTGAGTCAGAAGGGTATGATGAGAGGTGCTCTGATATTCATCTTTGTCTTCGAGATTTGAGCAGGATTCAGAAAAGGAGAGGACCGCTGCCTGCTCTTCAGGCAAGACCAGTTTGAGAGCAGCCAGAAAGAGCTCACATGTGTCCTCACCCTTTGTATAAACCAAGTCAAGCAGCTGTCTGGCATTGGCATATAGCGCTCTTCCCAGTACCTGTATGTTCTGGTAGTCCTCCCATGTCAGTCCTCCCTGGGCGAGCAGTATATCCAGAATCCTTTCCAGATGTTCAGTTGACCCACTGCTGCACAGTGCATGCAGTATCGTCGTCCGTTGTTTAAGCACTAGTTCCTTGGCAAGCATACTTTGTCCATGTCAGCGCCCATGCTCAGGGACAGTCGGTTTGTGGCTACTTCTGCTTCTTATCTTTGTGAAAACCTGCCACACCAAATGGCCACATGTCATCATGCTATTATGGGCCAACTACGGCTTCCTTCTCTCTTTTCTAACTCTGCTTTGAATAACACAGCAGTTTGTGTAATTCGTGTAATTGTTTGCTCTTTTTGTTAAGCAGGAGCAAAAAAAAAAAGTCAGTAAGAAAAGAGGCTACGGCCAGTTTTACATACATATCAAATATCTTATGCTAAAACATGTACAAATACACAATAACAAACTAGCAGACTTCAACTGCAAAAGCATGTAACACAGAGTAAAGCTACTGGAAAATGATCACTTACGTTTAATAGGAACATGGATTTTTTTCCTTCGTTCTGCCATCCAGGCAGAGACAGCGCAGCGTTTTAGACTCCCCTCTTCCTTATTCAGCAGCTGAAAGTGAAACTTGTTCTGCTTCCAAGTCCCTCCTGCAAGATGGAAACTAAATACTGACATGCAGCACAGCAAAAACACTCAGGTCACTTCCCTGGTGTTTTCCAAGCAGAACAAATAATGGTGGCTTGATATTTAAAAGTGGTTAGATGTAGTTTGCCACACGCAAATGCCTACAATTCACTGAGACTTCCACATCCTCTTGCCAGGGTGTGTAACTACTGCATACTAAAGACCACAAAGAGGAATTGCAGGCTTTTAAAAACCAGAAGCTTGGGGTAGAACAGAGGGGGTAATTTTACAGGTTTTTCTTTTTTCTTTGTCTTTTTAAGAAACTGGGGGAAACTACAGGTCATAGTTAAAATTTCCATCCTGATTGCAGTTTGGTGTTGCAACCACTCGATGGAACTATTGCATAAGAAAACAACCTGGTTGCTCAAGCCTGCCGGATTTTCTGCCTTTAACACGGTTTCCTTTAATATCGCTGAAGCTGTCTTCTTCCCATCAATCCACTGACAACTCTAATTGTGCTTTTGCGCACAAGCTATGGATTAATCAGAAATCTTGTGAAAAATGGAGCCAATTCATAGAGGGATTTTAGGGAATCATTTTGCTATGGTAGCAGTATTACAGTGTTAGAATATTAGTAAAAGCCACTGAGAACCTGCAGTCTAGGCAGCATGCTGTGCATCTGATCTAAACCTCAAAAAAGCCAACCCTAAAACAGCTCATAACACTCTTTAGTCACTCTGCATTCTTTGAAGTTGAGATAAAATAGGTGCAAGAATGACTTTTCAGGCAGTCATATATTTATCATTTTCATTATAACAGCTTCCTCCTGAGTATCATGATTAGTTTACTCTGTGTCTTCACCGTGCCCTGTTCGGGAAAATCCTCAAACACTCAAGGGCAAGAGTAATCAAAGACAAACTGGAGTAAAACTTTCAAAAGGGAGTTCTTATGCTTTTTCTTGTTTTTCTTGTCTGAGAAACAGGCAACTCCACCAAGGGGAGTGTAATGCAGAGTGCTCTGTCAGGCATCTTACTTGAAGCTTTACGGTGGAGTTCTGTTATCCAAATCACAGTAGGGGGTCGAGAGAAGTTTCAACACATAAGAAAAAGGATAAGAAATTGTGAAAAAAGAATAAAAAATAAAATACATACACAGTCCCAAAAGACATAGCTGTATATTTCTGTCCTGTTACAAGAGACTTCCAAACACTTTGTCTGATTCCATGGAAAAGATGTGACTCCAGTTTCATTCATTTGGAATATATGATGTTTTTCATTATTAATAACTAGAGTTTTTTTTATCCGTTAAATAGTAGTAGTAGTTATGTTATTCAAAATCACTTTAGAGAAGGCAGTATTATGGGATAGTAGTTATTTTTTTTCATGAGAGACCTCCAGCTACGTCAAAATAAAATTGGACCAGAGGAGCTAATCCTCAGCTTGGAGTTTATTGGACATGAACATTAAGTCTTGATCCACCCAGCACGAAATAACCTCATCCACTAAATCAGCTTTAAACTGTATGTCTGAGTAACAGTGCAGTTCAATGCTGGATCCTTTCCACTCTCACAACAGAGATGGAATTTTTTTGGCTGCAGCCATTTTATCATTGTGCATTCTTTCTGTGCAGATATCAAAAGCACATGTGGTGAGCTCAGTGTTAAGCCAGGTGCACTGATGGGATGTTTGTGTACTGATTGCTTTACCAGAGATTCAGAACTCCCAGAGATGAACCAGCATGTCTCATTTCAGTGTAATCTTGTAAGTATTTAAAGTTTTGTTTTCAGGGCTTTTTAGCTTTGTTTTTTTGTTTTTGTTTTTATGTATTATGAAATTTGAAAGGAGGCTGTACTACAAAAAGGGTAATAACACAGTATCATCAACATAGTACAAAAGGGTACATAATTGGCAGTCAGTCAATCAGAAGTCACATTAAAAGCACACACAGATGCAAGTTGAAATGTGTGTGTGTGTGTATATATATATATCAACTAACAGTTTATGTATTTGTATTGGACAGTGCTTCTTTAGCGGAGTAGTAAAATTGTAGTGGAATTTTGTAATAAAGACTGTGGAAAACAGTCATATATCTTTCATATACGCATAACTAAAGCTACTCTTAGGGTTTCATATTATTTTCAGGGATCAGTTCTCATAACCCCTAAACATAATTCTCTAAGAAATAGAAATAAGTCGGGATATTCGAGATAAGATGAAGTCCCCAAACCAGTGATGCAAGAAAAATCCTTCTTCCTAGTGTATTTGTTTACACAAGCACTAAGAGTAAGCTTTTTAATGGGCTGCAAACTTAAAAGAGGACAGAGATATTATTTATGATATTGCAAACTGAGCATATTGTATATTGACAACCTTCAATCTTGCTTTCCTTTGAGACAGAAAGACTGAGAAATAAAAGTGGATTACTTCATTCAGCTTATGAAGTTGGAGGAAAACTACTGTAGCACTGGATTTAACCCAATAAAAAAAATCTTTTACCATTGAAGGATTTATCTACAATTAGAAATAACCCCTTCAAGCCAGAAAGAGAAGTATTCAACTGAGGAAATGGATGGCACCTCTTTTGCTGACTGGTTAAGAGGAGCATGTGTTCATGACCATGTGTGTATGGGTGTGTGTGTCAATCAGGATTTAATTGACAGGAAGATTAAAGCTCTCATCTGAGGGCTCCCTTTTTTTTTTTGCAGGAGCAGCCAAGTTGAAGGAGTCTGGTCTCCGGCATCTGCCCGAGGTTTAGGGTGCTGCGCTCAAGGTTAGCGCAAGCACCCTGCTGAGTGTACGCTGTCTGAGATGGGTCCTACTTGTTGGACATTCATTATCAAACTCTGTTTGCTCCTTTCATCTGCAGCTCTCTGCAGCACTCAACGTAAACTACAGAGGCACCTTGCAGCTTGACACCTCTCCATTCAGTCTGTACCTTAAACAGCATGCTGCCACATCAAAGAGCTGCTGCTGCCTTTGATGTTGCAAAAAGAAAGAGCTCCAATGATCTACTAAAAACCAATGCAACTTTCTGGAGCCTTGTTTTATTCATTTGCTATCTCTAGAAGTCTGGAGTCAGCCTCTGGAAGTCCAGACGGTAGATGTGGAAAAAGTGGACTGTGCTATTTGCAGAATGAAGTGAAAAGAAACTTCTTCTATATTACTAGGATGGGGGTTGTGTTTTTGGAGTATCCTATATTGAGTGTCTTATTTCATAAGTTAAAGCTCACTATGATTAAGATAAACAAAGATAGGTATAAAGTGTGTGTAAAATGGCAAAACAAAAGCAAACTTTGCTGTCTGTGGTATCCCATCAATCCATGCAATGAAACCAGAATGATCAGGCTGCATATCAGTCCAACCATGGGATGAAGTTACAGCAGGTACGAGGGGGTTTTATGCTTATTATGGATTGTTATAGATGTAAAACAATACATTTTTAACTTTTGACACACACACACACACCCACACACACACACATGCACAAATTCTTTAACTCTTTTATTTGCAAAAATGAACATTGTTCTTTACTTGTACCACTCATTTGACTAATAAATATTTATGGTAATAAACAGTATGCACTGTTGACTCTTGTGTTTCATTGCAGCTACCATATTATTACAGGGCAACAACTGGAGGTATACTGTATATAAAATGCAAAATACTGGACCAGTAGAGGAATAACTTTCACCCCCAGGCTTTGGCCACCACAGTGTCAGAGCTAAACAAAGTCAATGCCAGCTTGGTGATTAAAGGCTGAATTTAATCCTGCTAATTATGGGTTCATCAGCTATAACAAATGAATTGTCTAAAATGAAAAGCAATATTTAGTGAAAATGAGTACTGGGTCAGTCACACTGAACTTTAACACTTTGTCAGCTTGTTTCCTAATTGAATGAACTTGACAATAATTGAAGTGTTTTATTTTTGCCCTTCTTTTCACACATAAAAGACTGCCATGGCAATTAGCTTTAATTCTCCATTTTCCCTTTTTCTTTTCATGCTCTTGAGGAGGCTGGGACCGGCATATTCCGATCATTTGCATTATCCAAAGCAAATCTGCTTTGAAGTTCTGAGATTCTGTAAGAAAAAGGATCCACTTATCCCACATGAAAAAATGTTCAAAGCTCATAAATTCACTGGAACAGATGTACATTATCATTGGATTTGCCTTTTCCCCCCTCTTTGCTCCTTTATTGGTAATAGACTACCTCATGTCCCTCTCATCCTTTAGCGTTTAGCATCTTGCCTTTACAGAAGCTAGCACCCTGCTGTGCCAATCCACACTTCAAAGCTTTTTGCCTATCTGCTGGAAACAAAGCACAGAGGACATATTATGGCAGCCTCTCATTTCCCCATATTTAAGTCAATATCATTGCTTTTTGCCAGTGGAAACGCCAAGACGGGGTTTATTTCTATCCAAAAAAGACCATTCCCTGTAACCCATGTCTCCCAACAACCCAAATATAACACAGTACACATGCACAGCAGCTGTTTATCCTATTATAGTCCCAGCTAATGTGGATTTTTTTCCATGACAATCATCAGGCTCTTCATAGCTTTAAATATGTAATAACTACACATGTGGTTATTATCTCAATAGTGACATTAAACTAAATTTGAAAAAAAAAAAAAAATCAAGGTTTGGGAAAGTCATTTTGTCTTGATTTACTATTAGGAAGCAAAATCTACTGTGCTGAGCTCTTCACCTTTAATTACACTCAATGACTGTCACTTCCATAATATCCTCTTCCAGCGCCACAATACCTGCACAATGATGTGCAGTACTGAGAGAGAGCAGCCCTTTATTTTCTTCTCTAAGCTGCTTTTCTTGGTAATTGTTCCCTGTAATTGTTGTTAGTAGAGTTTATCTATAACTGACACTGTGCTCCCACTTTCCATGGTGTAAGCTAAAAACTGACCTTCCATCCATCAATACCTTTATATCCTTTGCATTTATTTATTTTGACTAGGCTTTATACTCATATCAGGACTCCCATTTGCCTAGTCAACTTATAGCAAGTCCGACTTTACGCCGTACAAGGACAGAGATGAACGAATTGGAACTATAGTATTTAATAAAAAGATTAACTGATAAAATTATGGTTGCACAGTGTAATAAAACCTTTCAGGTGGATGAAAATCTAATAGAGCTGATTGGTGGACCTTCCTATCTCTTGTAAATTACCTTCATTTACACAACAGTCAGTATTTAAATCACCTATATGTGTCTAATCCTTTGTTGGATAACTGGTTTTAAAAGATGGATAGATGGATAGATGGAGTAGGATAAAATATAAAGTAGCATTAGGTAGAAATACTCAAGTGCCACTTAAGCAATCTGCACTTAAGCAATGCTTCAGTAAATTCATAAGCTCAGCAGTAACCTATAGAGCAGTGGCCCTCAAAAAGGACAACTAGAAGTCCATTGAAGCTTTTCAATTGGTAAGAATGGATCAATTAATAATGGATAAATTCTAATATCTTAGGGCACGGCAAGTTTATTTATATAGCACGTTTCAAACACTACTGTCATTCAAGGTGCTGTAAAAAATCTAATTAAAACCAAAAATAAAAGCCTGGAAAGAGAAAAATAAAAGAGAAAAAACAACAACGATGGTGGTACAGCTACTGTACCTGATTAGTTAAAACCAGTACTGAATAAAACAGTTTTGAGCTTCTTTTTCTTAAACAAAATAGCTAATGTTAAAGATGACATCAGTGAGTAGTTGGTTCCAGCAGCACTTTATGAAACATTACATAACTCCTGCTACTACTGTTGTCAGGCAACAAAAAGCTGCCAAACTGTTGGCGAGAGCTGGAATCTGGAATGCCTCTCACAATGGAAAAATTCTTAAATCGGCTATCGTCAAGTGACACAACACCCGTATCAGCCAAACTAAGAATAAATAACTATATCTGTTTCGAGTTTGGCTTTACTGAGAGCAGTGATGGGAGGATGCGGTGAGTGATATCGTTTTTAGCAAATGGCGGCACGAAGCCAGCCAAGTTAAACTGCCACATGATAGCAGTCCCCAGTCCATGCGAGTGAATCCAGTGACTTTTTTAGCAGCAGGGCGATGAATGCACCCACCAGAAGAAGCAAACGGTTAACTTTGCAAGAGTTTTAGAAAAGCAAAGAGGGCACCACAACAAAATGAAAAAAAAATGATCTCCATTTTCAGTTTCAGAAGTAATCTCCTATATTAAGCTTATAAACCCATAGCATATGGGCATTAATGCACACTAGATAAGTGTAAACAGTTTGTATTTTAAAAAGAACAAACAATTAAAAAAAAAAACTGCAACTAAAGAACAATGGTGGCAAATATAAGACCAGATATTTCTTTATACTACGAGCAAGACATAAAGGTGAAAAAAAAATGGGAGCAATATCCTTTGCTAAAAGAAGCCAAATAAGAAAGATGAGATCACAAAAAGGTTTGTGAGCTGGAATGTTTTGGTGAACATGGGAATCATGTTGCATGTCATTTAGTGTGCATAACCCAGTAAAAGTTACATGTTTTAAAATGAAAACATATTTGTGCGTGTGTGTGTGTGTGTGTGTACCCTCCAGCCCACCCGCTCAGTGACTCAGCAGTGTGTAAAGTCATCAATTTCTAAATTGAGGACACAGCTACGTGTGGAAAATGATATCCACATCTGATTGTCAACTATAACTCCAAGAGCTGAGCAATGGTGTGCTGACAGGCACACATCTCACTGCAGGGTTTTAACAACCTCGATGTGTTCTGTTATATTTGTTGTATATATGGCGAGACGGAGGTGTCAGGAGGCTCCTTTGAAAAATGTTCCTCCTTTAAACAAGAAAAATTATGAACCATTGCTACACAGAGGTTAAATGCATTTTGTATAGTGTGTTTGCAAAAATTAAAAATTATAAGTTTTCCTTCTTTCATTCAAATTACATTCATGTTAAAGGAATGAGGCATTCTTCTTATCATTTAGGTTATCAACAGTACATCAGAGCTTTTATCATCAATAGTAGCTTCTTCTTCTTCTTTTTTTAATACCGTCTAACTGAGCAACATTATTTTCACTAAAAACCTGACATGCATTTTTGGGTACCACATAACAAGTAGAGGTATGACAGTATTTTATGGGTGCAAGTGAACCTGCAGCAGCCCAGACAGAGAATACTGATGTCCGCTGTGCTTCCAGCAAAACGAAATGACAAAAATAGTGGATGTTCAGATCTGTAGAGGTTAACAAAGTTGAAATGAAAGGTAGTAGATCACCTTTCTTAAGAACTCCAAAGCAAACTTTATTTGGAACTTATAAAACATGTTCTACATCCTTAACACTTTTACCTGCCACACTTATGACGTGTCCTGAACCAAAGAGATTGAGCAGCAGAGAAAGGCTCACAGATGAGAGGAAGGACGCTGTCTCCAGTGCTGTCATTTCAAAAGGCATGAATGCATTATCCAACCGTTACTCCGCACTGGAGGAGAAAATCTCCATGAACAACAAGGCTATTACCAACATATGTGAAGAGTTGAAAGGAGCGGAGATCAAAGTCAGTAAAAAAAAAAAAAAAAATGTCAGGAAAAAAGAATAAGCAGCCTCATGCCAGGCTACAGAGAAGAGATGATGCAGTAGGATACAGTAAGAAGTGGCCCCTTCAGCTATATGGCATCTGAGACTTACAACGTAGACGTACGGAGAAGTTTTTGAACATTTCTTCTCTTTATTTATTTTTTTTTTATGATTACTGCAAAAAGGACAAAAAGAATTTCAGGGTTTCACATAACAAAGCATCCATCTATGAACCTGCGTGACATTCACATGTTTAGACTTCACTGCAGTTGGCTAAGTTGGTGGTTTGAGAGCTTTAATAAAGTGCCTGAAAGATTCAGCCAAAAAGGGTCAGCTGATGGTTCTGAGCGGTGTTTTCTTTTTGCTGATTGCTCTGCTGTTTCAGTTTTCATTAGTTATTGCCAATACAGCAAGACAGCTTTACAGAGAGCAAGTATGGCATTTATTAGCCTCGCCAGGATCTTACGAAAGATCTCTGTTTGTGCTGAGCGATGCTCACTTGTGCAATCTTTTAATCACTTCACATATTTTTATCTATCCACAAATTCAATGCAATACAAAAGCTTGTGCTTAATAGACCACAATAAATACAGCAGCTCTGCAGGAGTTATGATGCCGTTTACACTTCAAAATTACTTTCAGAGCGCAATGAGTTGGAGAGAGTTTCTTTATGTGTTAGTTTGTATGCACCTAATGGTACACCTCAGGCCAGGGCTATACTTTCCCTTCCATCTCTGAAATTTATAAATCACTAGAATGAGTACAAGTAAGCCTGTCTTGTCTCTGGTGGTGACTTTAAAAAGTGCATCTGATATAAATGGATGACCATGTGGAGATGTCTCAAAATCAAACGGTTGGAAGTTAAAAGTTTTAGTTTGATCTGCTGACAGCTGCAGACATCCAAGTTCAAATTCTGACAGTAAAAATATCAGTTTATCTATATCTCATATTTTACTTTAAGCATTTAAGTGATCATGCTATTATAACTGTAACCACTTACTTACTACTTACCTCTGATTGGATGTCTGATGCTTTTAATAGCCGATGTGTAAAGCAGCAGTAAAAGTAACCTGGTAAGCTGCATTAAAACAGAAACCATTTGTAATGATGACACAAGTTCTGCGGGTTACACCGGCTCACTCACACAAATAGCCGCGTTCGTGAGAGGAGGCCGTATCACATTGCCAAGAGCCAGACTCTCTGCAGTTGCCACGACCAGAGATAAGCTGCTAAGCTGCAGATGAAAGTGTGTGTTCATGTCGAGAGCGTGGCGTGGCGAGCAGCTGGCTGTGGTCAGCCTGATTTGGGAGCCCTCTGTGACACGACCGGCTAAGATACAGTGGAGCGGAGGATTTACTGTACACATACATTTCCTCCACACCCCTTTTTCATCAGTCCAGCTTACTTCTTGGAGAATTAAAAAAAAAAGTTGATTCACCACAAAGAAGAGCAAACTGCATGAGATATTTAATCAGTTTAGCATGGATTTTATATATATATATATATATATATATATATATATATATATATATATATATATATATATATATATATATATATATATATATATATATATATATATATATATATATATATATATATATATATATATATATATATATTCCCTTGTGGCCTGCACAGTTGCACACTGGACAGCCCTGTGGAGCAAAATCCTGGATTTGGACAGTCGCTTGTCTGTGTTCTACCAACTACTGTGTGTATCTTTTGATCTTTTGACTTTAAGAGGACAAATAAAAATGTTCAGGAAAAAAAACTTTAAAAAAAAAACAAACTAAAGGTTATCTGTGCTCTCAGAAATAAACTGTACCTTTGTCAATGAAGCAGCAACCTCTAAGATACTCCTGTGAATATTTAACTGTGCTCTTTTCATTTGCGCCTTACGCAGAAGAGTCTCGAACATCTCGTTACAATTAACTTAATGTAAAGGCAGATTTGACTGACTCTTAAAAAAAGGTACAAATCTTGTCGCTGTGAGGCAACAGTGCTAACACCTGTACCACCAAGCTTCTGACATACACAATAGATATAGAATTAAACTTGTATTAAATGCTGCTCAGTTCATTTTAATAAGGAAATAGTATAACCTTAAAAAAATAAGAGTATCATTAATACCGTTACCTATTTTGTTTTTGTTTATACTCAGTATTGCCCCCTTAATGTTCAGAAGAAGCCATGCTAATATGTAAGATTTACTTTCTATGAACATGGATAATGGACTGGTAATTATATGGCACTTTTCTTTTCTAATTGAGCACTCAACACACATTTTACTGCAAGCTTCATTCACCCAATCACACTCACATTTATGCAAGCGCCTTTTTCTATACCAAAGTGCTTTTTCTTTTCTTTCCTTTTCTTTTTTCTCAGTCTAACACACACTCACACTCTGATAAATGAATCAGAGGTGACCCATGGATACTTTTACATGCAGTTACTGTGAGGTCTAATAAGTTGTGCTAGGATTTACATTCATGTAGATTGTATCTGTAAGGATGGACATTGACTTTTACTGTACCACTATTTCTGAGTTTTAAATGTATTCTTACCATTTTAACAGTGTTGTAAGAACGATTGAAATCATTCTGGAACAAGCGCTTCAACTGGCAGCAGAAAAGTCTGATAGCTCTGATCTCTTTATTTTATTTTTCTTGTATTTTTATCAATTTCATTTTTGATTTTTAATCAACTACTGATGGATACTTCCCTGGGGTTTACTCAAGAGAAGAGCTTTTTTTTTTAATGAAACTGAGCAAATCTGGAAAGTCCCACCCTATTCCAGCTGAGCTAAGGAGGTGTTTTCGTAGTTGCCGAGCTGTTGCAAAGGTGAAGACTTGGAAGTGGAGATATAAGCTTTTTCTGCCAACAGTCATCATGGGAAATGTCAACTCACTGCCCAACAAAAGTGATAAGCCAGAGATTTTGATGAAGACTCAGAATGTATAGCATGAGTGCAGTCTCGTGTGTTTTACTGAAACATGGCTGAATCGAAACATCTCAGACTCTAATGGGGTTCTGCCTGATTTCACCCACATAAGGTCAGACAGAGATGCTAAAGCTAGTGGCAAGAAAAAAGGTGGGGGTCTGTCTTTATTAATGAACCAGAGATGGTGCAACCCTGTACATATCACTGTCGAGGAGAAGATGTGTTGTACTGATACTGAATTGTTGGCAGTTAATATGCAACCACGTTATGTACAAAGCAAATTCAGTCATGTTCTCCATGAAACTGTTGCTAGGATACAGACTAAACATCCGGAGGCGTTCTTCATAATTTCAGGAGACTTCAATCACGTTTCTGTCTCCTCCCATCTGACTGGATTCACACAATTTGTTGACTGTCCTACCAGAGAAAATAAAACCCTTGATCTGCTGTACACCGATGTCAAAGAAGCTTACAGAGCTACTGTCTTACCACCACTTGTCAGATCAGACCACAACTTGTTTTTTTCTGCGCACGTTACAATCCCTGTGTGCCGAGACAACCTGCAACTAAACTCACAGTCAGTAAAGCTGATGCTACTGAGGCTCTAAGTGAGCCGAAGAAGAGACTGAAAACGGCAAAAGTGGAATACAAAAAGAAGATAGAAAGGAATCTACAGCACAGCAACATTCATGCGGTGCGGAGAGAACTCAACACCATCTCTGGATACAACAAAAAGAAACGACAGCCACTTATGGGTGATGTAGAAAGAGCTGATGAACTCAATCAGTTCTTCACTAGGTTTAACTCTGCAGTCACACCCACTTCCACTTCTTCTTCTTCTCCTCAACATTTGGGCATCTTCACTGCTACTCGGTCTTTTCCACAACTGTGCTTCTCCACCACAGCTACCCCATCTCCTTGCATCTCTAATGTGGCAGCTACTTCCCCCCTCACACATGTTCCTCCACCCTTGTCTGTCACAGAGACGGGTGAGAAATGGAGCTTGGAAGACTATGCTGTGGGAAGGCTGCTGGCCCTGATGGTGTGTGTCTAAGGCTGCTTAAAGATTGTGCTGCCCAACTGTGTCGGCCTCTCCACAGGATCTTTAACCTGAGTCTACAGCTGGGGTGGGTGCTCGCGCTGTGAAAGACACCCTGTATTGTACCAGTACCAAAAATAAAGTGTCCAGCAGAACTAAATGACTACAAACCAGTGGCCCTTATGTTGCACATCTTGAAAACCTTGGGAATGGCTGATTCTACACCTGCTGAGACTTGAGGTCAAAGACAAACTCAGTCCCCTGCAGTCTGCATATAAATAACACATCGGAGTAAATGATGCTGTTCATGCTTCACAGAGCCCTCGCGAATCTGGCGCTTATGTGAGAGCTAGTTCTTTGATTTTTTTTCAAGCGTTTTCAATCCAATCCAACCAAATATACTCAAAGACAAGCTCACAGAGAGTGGGTGTAGATTCTTCCTTTGTTTCCTGGATCATAGACTACTTGACAGAAAGGTCACCGTTTGTCAGGTTGGGGAACTGAGTTTCTGGGGCATTAATTAATGAGCAGCAGAGGGGCTCGACAGGGGACTGTCCTGGCTCCTTTTCACATTGTATACAGCAGACTTCAATTATAATTCTGAGCCACGTCACAGCCAGAAATACTCAGATGGCACTGCCACTGTGGCGTGTATCAGGAATGGACAGGAATCTGAATACAGGGATCTTTTTAATGCCTTCAGCGACTGGTGTCACAAAAACCACATCATACCGAACACCTCTATTATTGGCCCTCTCTCCAGCCTTTGTGAGGTGGACACAGAGGTGGTAACAGAATAAAAATATCTAGATTTACACCAAGACGACAAACTGGACTGGTCCCTTAATACAGACGCACTATACGAAAAGGGGCAGAGCCATCTCTTTTTGTTAGGAAAACTAAGATCTCTTGACATCTGCAGTAAAATACTTAAGATGTTCTATTCTATGCTGCAGTCTGCTGGGGTGGCACAATCAGAAACAAGGATGCAAGGAGACTGGACAAACTAGTGAGGAGATATGGCTCTGTAACTGGAGCCAGAATGGACATGCTGGGAGAGGTGGTGGAAAAATGTACACTAAAGAGGTTAGAAGCCATCTTGAACAAATCTGATAACCGACTTTATAACATCTTCATGGAACAAAAAACATCAGCACAGGAAGACTCCTCTGTTTCCATTGTAAAAACGGAGAGATACAGAAAATCATTTGTACCCACAGCCATCAGGATTTTGATGATGTTGCTCTTATGCTTTAAAAGGATTCTGGAAGGTAGTCAAAAAACAGTCATTTGACACAACTTTCCTCTCGCTTTCCTGCAGATGTGAGCCCTGATACTGTATGTACTGAGTGTCACTTTAAAAACTTTAAAAAGCAAATGTTCTAAAGTAACTCCAGAAACCAGGCAGTTTATAAGGAACAAGTTCATACTTTAATAAAGGGGTATTTTCCCTTGGCACAGATCTGCTATCAAATAAATAACGCAATTAATCAAATACAATCTAATATAAACTAAATGTCATGACAACAAAAACAAAAAACTTTAAATGAGTGGAAGACGGGAGAGGACAGCTAGGGCTAAACAAGTTTACAGCAAACAGCAAGTGAACCTTGTGTGGGTGGGTTCTGAGTGGGTGGACAGACAGATTCCTTTGCAGTGGGACTGTCACTGTGGATACTAGTAGGCAAGTGAAATGGTTTGATAGTTATTTAACTATAAATAAACCCTATATCTTTTTACATGATGCTGGTTTAACCTTTCTGCAGTCCACTATATACATCAGGTTCAATAAAATGATGATACACAGATGTTACAAAGCAAATTACTGATGATTTAGATACTACTGTGACTCGGAATACTGACAATCCTATTCAACAGGACAGAAGAGGGTGCATCGAAAGCAGTTTGTGTGACACAGTTTAAAATGTTATCGCTGAAAAGTGGCATTCATACATTGAAATAAAATGTTACACTTGTGTTCACATAACAATCCGCCAAACAGAATAGTAAAAAATACATTTTGTTAGATTTAGAGGGATATTCGAGGACTCGTCTGCTGACAAAACAACAACAACAAAAAAATCGGCATTTTCTTCCTCACAAAATATAACTCCATTACCTTGGTATGATAAAAGACGCAAGAGGGGTATTAACAGTGCTGGTTTGAGAGTGAGGCTGTGAGAACACATGGTTTTTAAATGAGGTTTGCTCCCTCTAAGTCTATGAAATGAACCAGAAAAGCAACTGTTTTCCCAACACTTAACAAATGCTGTTGAGGCACCCACAATCAAAAACATTTGAGTTTTTTCGTGTAAGTTAGTGTACGAATGTGAATCAGGGCATTAAAAAATTCAAATGAAAAAAAAAAGGCGTTGTGTGTGTTCAGCGAAACACCCATATTCCTAAAGCCCTCTTTCACCACGATGAATTAGACCACCCTACAAGACGAACAGTCGCCTGCTCACTGTCCATTACCACAACAAGACAACCGTTTTCACGCTTATATTTGGAAACTAGTATCTACAAACCTACTTTGCTTTGAGGGCTCCAGTAGCACTGACTTTTTGTCCAGAACAAAACAGTATGAGGAAGCTGAGGTATGGAGCACAGCTGTGACCCCCATCTGAGAGTGAGACCGTCTTTGCCACCAGGTCCCATGAGATAACCTGAGTGGTGCCTCTGCTGAAGACAGGCTACAGCTGTGGAAGGACACCACAGGGCCAGTGGCAAGACTGACAAACGCTGCATTCCTGTGGATCACAAGCACACGCACACCCTTACAGCAGACTAACACAATCAAAGAGTGGATCGATACAGTGTTGACAATTGTGGGCCCTGGTTTGCACAGGCCTTATGGTGAGAACGTGCTTCCTCTGAACAGTCGATTTCCCTTGCAGAAGGCACTTAAACTATCACAGAAAACTACAGCTGCACAAGGGCAAGTTGTTATTAGTGTGACCCTGGAAAGTGCTTACCAAGAATTCAGGAAATCCACACCCTCACACTAGCAGCTAGTAGTTCACTGCTTCTGTCAGAGCAGCACTGGTATAAGTAAAGGTAGGTGTGCTGGGGCCAATAGCATCAGGCATGCTGATGCAGGTCCTCTAGGGCATCATGAGACAATATGATATATAATATAGTCCCTGGTGCTGTCAGGACAGCAGCAGTGAGGGGTGAGTTATGCCTGCAATGGAGACTGCGGGGCCCCGTGTTATCCAGCACCAGAGGAATGAGACAGCTGAAAGAGCACCACAAACAGAGCCTTGTCGGTTTGAGCCCTGAGGCCACATGGCGGCATGGTGAAAGACCTGCTGACAGCTGAGGGACAGGAAGATGCCATGGAAACGAAAGGGAGAAGTCACGTGACCTTGGGCCAGGATGACAAAGCTACAACCAGTTGGGAAAAAAGCTAGACTGAAAGTCAGAAAACCAGAGTCCATAAGGAAAACTGTGGATAAACTGAGGAGGTGTGAATATGTCTCTGCTAAAAGCACTGTGTTTAAATGCTTCTGAAATATTACATGCGTAATCAGCAAAACATTTTGCTGCATAAATAAAAATACTGCCGGCTGCCAGTGCTACCCCTCAGCCTCCTGGCAGTAAAATTTAAAGACTTAAATAGAAATCAAATGGAAACATCAAATAAACAATTATAAAAATGGAATATTCCTTAAGTATTACCTGCATTATCACGTCACTTTAAATAACCAAGAAGTGATTTTTGTGTTACTGTTTCCTTCATATCTTTTTCACCAAATGTTCAAGATTTTTACCGCCGATTGTAACTGATGTGTTTATTAGTGCACACAGGAACACAAAAACATGTCCTTCCAAACCCATTAGCAAACGAGCACTGTTATTTTACTAGGCCTAAAAAAAACCAAAAAAAAAAAAAAAAAAAAAAAGCTTCCGGTGATCCTGGCGGGAATGAATTTGAAAATCCTAGGTGACTTCTTTCTTAAGTTTCAAGATTTTCAGAAAACTTGACCTCTGACCCTGATCTTAGTCAAGGTCACTGAGATTTGAACTCATCTGAGATGCACCTACGGTATCAGTTTCAAAACCCTACGTTGCCTCATTCTCAAGTTATTGTGTTCACAGATTTGGGTGTCCATCCCCCTCCAGCAGTGGCAACAATACCCAATCAGCCGTTCAGGCTGAGGGGTAATAAACTCTAAAGAAAACATTTTTTAAAATGAACACTCCCACGTCTAGCTGGTAACAAGGTTTCAGTTTATGCAAACATGCCAAAGGGTCTGAGCCACAACTGAAGCTATCTGATTTATCTCTAACATTTTGAATACTTGAATTTTTTTAAAAAAAGAGCTTTCTGGAGTGCGTCAAGATCTTTGTACCAGATATATCCTAAAAGCTAACTGCTGTCTGAAAAAACACAAAACAAATTAACTTTTTAAAAATACTGCCAACCCAGTTTTGTTGATGTCGTGAGTTTGACTTTCTGAACAGCACTGTTGAGAGTTGGGATTTTAGTTACTTGCCATAATTATAGGTTACAGTTGAGTGCGAGTGTTGAAACGGATAGTGTGAAGGAGTGTGTGTGTGTGTGACACTGGATCACTAACATAGTAGTAAAAATGAGGCTCCTAGTGGTCTTAAAAAAATGCAGTTGTGAAGGAAAACACAGAGCTTCAGATAGTGAATACAAGGATATCACATTATCAATAAAGCTTATAAAATTGACAACAATATTTACCTTATGTACAGCAAGTGTTAGTTAATAAATGTAAGGAGCTATTCGACATTTCAGTACTGCAGATTCTGACAAAAATGTTTAAGTAAATTGAAAATAACCTCTGAATGTTTAGTCAAAGTCACCTTTACAACAACAATTAGGATAAAATTAGAGGTAGCAGCGGATTTAGGATCTCTCTTCTTTTTCACGTTAGAACATTTTCCTTCCCATTTATGCTGACGGGGCGTTGTATGCTTAAATCAGAATCTCCATCGTCATCTCTACACCCTACGTTAAATATTCACACACCGATGAGTGCACTTCAAGTGGTTTTCAACAGACACCAGTGTTGTGACACTCACACAGACACAGAGACCTTTGTTTACCCCATGCATTCACATAATATTTCTCACACATACACACTGCGCCCTCCTCTCTGATCACCTAAATTCCTTCATATATTTTCATCTTAATGTCACTGTTTCTCGTCCTCTTGTCCCTCCTTTTCCTTGAAAACCTTTTGGCTTAGTGGTCTGGAAGGATTATGGTGCTGGTTTGGAGCTATATAGCTCATCCCGGTAGAGGATCAGCGAGCCAGGGGGAGAGGAACATCTGAGCAAGTTCTCTTTACCTCCTCTCAATCCGCCCTCTCCCCCCAAGCTCCTTATTCCTGTATCACTGTACTGTGGCCCCCTGCTGCATACCCAAGCTTCTGCATATTTGGCAACCTCTTTATAACACTGATTAATAAGAAGTCAGCATGAGCACCCTTCCCATGATCTTCCTCTCCACCTCAGTTCCTGTGTCCATCATCATGCCACTGCAAGGGCAACTGCACAGTGTTTTAGGAGGGAGCTGCCTGCAGTCTGTGTCTGCTGGCCTGGATGGGTCTTGTGGGGCTGCAGGAGTGCTGAGCTGTCCCAGACAAAGTAGGAGTTCAGGACTGGTAAAAGTGGTGGTAGTGGTGATGGTGTTCATGGTGATGGTGATGCTCATGCCTCTGCACCACTTGTGCCAGACCCCCCTCATAGAGCAGCACGCTGGGCAGGTCCCTCACCTGCTCTTTCTCCACCACTGGTCCTGGAGCTGGCAGAGGGCCTAAGGCCCGGTAGCCCTGGTTCTCCTTGGACCGTTGCTTGTGTTTGCGGTAAGGAGCTGTAGACTGATGAGGTGGGGTCTGACTGGGTAGAGCTGGAGGAGGAGGAACACCTCGGCTCCTCATCACCCTGCCACTGATCTGCGCAGGAGGTGTGCGGCTGTGTGTCTTTGGAGAACGGAGGGCATGTTTCCCTGAGTCTTGGCCACGCAGCCGGGTGGAGTGGAAGTTGTCTGGAGCAACGGTGTCCACAACAGCCTGCAAACGGCGGTGATGGGAATGGGAGTGGCCATTTTCTGGTTCATGGGAGCGAGAACGAGTCTGGTTGGATGACCTCGCCTGAGGCTCTGCTTTAGTCATCTCTGCAGCAGGGGCTATGAAGGAGAGACAAAGATGTTTATTTTAAACTACTAAAAACTACAATACTGTCACAGAACTGATATTCAATGTGAAATTTCATCATATGGGTCCTTTAGAATTTGTAATAAAATCAGAAAAATTGGGGCAGTGGTTAGAAAGCATATTATGTGTGCTATAATGCCTTTACCTCCCAGTTTGTGACATGTCATTCTCCTCTTCTTTTTACCCAAATTTCCTGCCTATTCCAACTGTGCTATCTTAATAATAGCAGATGTCAAACAAGAATTTGAAAAAAGTAAAGTGAACCACGGTGTGCAATTTGCTGTGTGAACAGATTTCTAATCAATTTCGACTTAAGGTTGGACAGTAGGACTCTGGTGGCCACGTGTCAGGTTCTCTCTCCAAGCAGATAAATCTGAAACAACTTGACACAGAGCAGATCTCTGTTCCCACTTTCATGACAGACCTAACATTAAAATAATCACATGTCATCACTGACCATCAGATCAAGGCTGTTGCTTATTAGGCCTAATGCTTCACTTAACAACAGCCCACTCTGTTGATGGGCTTTAGCCTTGAACACTTGATGTATTGTGC